>NC_090922.1:892396804-893021804 GCF_040938575.1 Ambystoma mexicanum
AAGCACCTCAAAACCTTCCTCTTCGCTTCTGCCTTCTCTCTCCCTCTCCCCTGCTAAACCTGCTTAACTCCCCACTGAATTCTGCACTTAACCTGCATCTGGGCCACTCTCAGCGACCTCGGTCCAGGGCCCAGCCACTCTCCACCTGCACTGCCTCCCTTGGCCCCCCCTGCACCGTGGGACTGTCACTGTATCCCTACAGCCCCCTTCCCAGCACTTGCTATGCACTTACCTCGCACTTGCCACCAGCTGGCCCTTTTTATTCATTATTTATTTTACGCTACTTACCTTGTACTGCACTTTCCCCCCCACCTCCTCCCCTTGCACTTTCTCCTTTTCCCCTTACCTCGGCACTTGCGCGATCTGAATGACACCTGGCCTAGTAGGATCGTTTGTCTGTCTTTCCCTTGTTTCCCCCCCCCGCCTCGTCGCGCCTTGAAACACTTGTGTATAGGCGCGTTACAAATACCATATCATATCATATCATATCATACATGTATTAAAGGCAAACCAGTAATATGCGGTTATTTGAGACTTGGCACGAACCCTAAATCGGTGATGTATTAAAAGGAATATTAACCCGAAGTGGGGCTGGACATTGCGCCCACTAAATGTATAAAAAGTGAATGCATTCTAATGTACAGGGTCTCTCACTGAACACACTGAACCACGCTGGAGTTCGTTGTGTTGTACTGAGGGCCAATAGCTATCTGATTTTGCTCTGTTTTTGTAACTGGATTCAGTATAAAATAAAGTAGTTTGTATGTTCCTTTGTAACCCGTGTTCAGTGTATTTCCTTTTGGGGCACTC
The DNA here is from genome assembly GCF_040938575.1 of Ambystoma mexicanum. NCBI lineage: Eukaryota > Metazoa > Chordata > Amphibia > Caudata > Ambystomatidae > Ambystoma > Ambystoma mexicanum. The sequence continues at coordinate 892,397,615 of NC_090922.1, forward strand.
AGCCTCGATATTCTTTTTCTGTTTTCACAATTCCATATGTGAGCATTCAACTGCACTGGTGAATTCTTTGTTGGTAAGCCTGCGTCCACATATCTCCCCAAATATATCTACATTTGAAAAATTGAATACCCAGGAAACTCATATCTGTTGCATTACTCAAGATGGATAACATCTCAGCCTTTCAGCCTTCTATGGTCAATTATTTGTCATTAGAAACCAGAGCAATGCGATATCAATCACTATATAAAAAAGAAAGCATGTTAATACATTGAACTAATAAGATATTGTAGTGTAACATTTCTAGTAACAACATGTTTGAAATGTTTTTTTCTGTCTGATATTTGTTGTTATTCCTCGCAGAATGATAAGAGCAATAAATGGAAGTTCTGCTTCTTAAAAGAGATAAATAGAAAAAGTCAGTTCATCTGATGGGCTGAGGCAAGATACATATTTTAGATCGATTGATCAGAATGGCAACTTTATGCCATGAGGCAAACATGTGTAGCTACAATCCTAGGAAGGATCACGGTCTGCAAATGAGCGAATACTGCCTTGAGAATGTGAACCTCCAAACGTAGTGACAGTACAATTCATATTACAAAAGACACCTGAGCGGCAGTTTATACCACAAGCAGTATAACCGGCCTAATGTGACCTTTGCATGTTGTTCACATTATTTAATGAAGCCGCTTAAACGCTCCCATATGAACGCTCCCATATAGAACAAATGCATTAACACACCTTCATTGTTATGCAATATTAAAAGTCATGTTTACCTGGACAAGAGTTCAAATGGAGAGAAACTCTAAGATACTCAAATATGCAGTATACGGCCAGTGTTTTGTGTATTGTATTACTACCAAACACACGGTATGATTGCATCATGTTTTAAGGTTTCCTGTCAGCAACCAAGTATCTTAAACTGTTAGTTGGTAGAAATAATACATATTCAAACAAAGGAGGAAGATTATGGCAGATGCACCAATACACTGCCATATCTAGCACGTATTAAACCAGGCATTATTTGTTGTAAAGATATACAAGGCACACTATTCCCAACGTGATTCTTTGCTTCACTCACGGCACTACATAATGGCAACACCAGCCAATGAAATAGTGCAAAGCACAGTGGTAGACGTGTACCAAATAAAGTAGTGGATCTGTGGTCTAGGCAGGAGTGAGTGTATGAGGAAGCATAGTGCAACATGTGTTAAGGTGATGTGGACGGGGCATTGCAGTATTATAAGTGACTGGTAATTTAGGCTCCTACAACAACAAAACGCTTGCAGAGGGAAATGAATGGACAAATCCACTATATAGAATGGTGAATATGGTCTTTGAAAGTAGAGGAATGGCAGACAGAAAAAAAAATAAAAGTAGTGGAACACTGCTGCCGACTGTTCCCGCTCACTTCGATCACTGCAAAGCACAGCAACTCAAACCAACCATGAAGCGAAACTAAACGAAGAAACATAGGCTCAAGTCTGTACCGGATACAAGAGACATTTATTTTGAGATAAAGCAACTGAGTCTTACAGATTGGAACATGTTGGAAGCCATCAGAAGATGGACAATGAAAGGTTGGTACCTTCTCATAAATGAATTGACCAAATATCCTTTCAGCACACAACACAATACATTGCCAACATGATCTATTTCCCATTGGTCACGTTTATCGCATTTCATGTATTGTTTATATTAATTGTGATGTTGTTTATTAATCATTGCATTGAATCAATGGCCTACCTTTTCCAGTGAGAAGGTTTTAGTCAAAGCAAAGCCCCAGCCAGCTTCAAATGCTCTTCGGATCATTGGCGCACTCGTCGTTGGGGGCGCACTTGCAAGCCCAAATGGGTTTGGAAACTTGAGTCCAGCCATTTCCACACTAATGTCCACGAGATCGATAGCGGTATAGAAAAGAGGCAGCTCGGGGCTTGCGGCGACGGTGGCACCGTGGAGTGACTGCACAAACAAGCAAAGGTAAAAGCTACTTGAGATTCAGTACTTCAACAGGTTCGGTTTGTGTCACTTGCCAGAGATAGTTTGTCTTACATTTTAAAGTAAAAATATTCTTATTATGCAACTGTTTTTATTCAAAGACCTTACCATACATTTTAATTGTGCTAAAGCTAAAAAGTGATACACCAAACAGTCAACACATGAACCACAGTTACATTGACAACATGAATAACACACTGACTGTAGCGAGAACACACTAAGCTCACACAAAATAAACGGTATCAGGTAATATTGTCCCTGTATATAATGTCACCATACATATAGTCGCCGAGAAACGGCATAGACACTATTAAATATGGGGACAATATATGGGGTAAATGGGAGCGGGGTTGTAGGGATGTCCCCCGCTCCCTTTAAAGAAAGAAAAAAAATGCAGTTGTTGTAGGGGTGTCCCCCGCATGTTTCTTATGATAATGTCCCCGCAATAAAATAGTGCCATTCTTGCATGGTGACATTTTTGAGGGGACATTATCACATGGAACCAACAAAATAACCCGTAACATCAGCATTATCTTTTGTAATGGTGGCTGGCCAGCTGAAGACTCTCAGTATGGCCCCACCATTTTTGAGGACCTTGCAGGTACTGCAAATTATATTTAAATGTTATTAGCATTATTGGGTGAGGTCGTTTCAGTCACTCCATCATGCAAAGAATCCAAATGTCCTTTGATTTGTTAAAAATGCAATGCCTGGTGTCCTTAATACTCTGCAATGGGCTGTGCTTGAGTCAGGCCCAGGGACATTAGCTATCCATGCCCTAACACATACACATGCCTGTGACAGGTTTTTGCCAGAACTGCTTTGAGACATTGGTCTTCATTGCGCTCAATGGAAACTAGAAACCCTGCCAATTTGAGTACAACAAACTCCTCTTCGGCCATCCATCTTGCTGCCTGTATCAAGAAGGTTTAGTGTCTAAATACTACCCATACACCAGGCTTAATTTCACTACTTGGAAAGAGAGGACTAAAGTGAGACTCTTATCATGCTGCATGCTGCTAACGGCACCATCTGAGGACTACGGAGTGCCTAAAAAGAAGGCATCATCACTGCTGTGGCCTAATACAAGGTAAGGGATTAAAACATGCAAGCGAGTGAGAGCGAGAGTGAGTGTGAGAGTGTGTGTGAGAGTGTGTGTGAGAGTGTGTGTGTACATATATATATATATATATATATATATATATACATATCAGTGAAAAAACTTTGTTAAAGGGATGTTATGGTTCCAAGTAAAACCGAAAAACCATTCGCCAATTATGGTAAGCTAAGCAACCATAACTCGCGCCACCACCGTGCTCTGCTAAGACTAACACCCAGGACATCAAAGATGACATCACAAATGTCATTGATGACATAACTGATGACATCACATGTCTGGTTCCGCCTTTTTTCCTTTACTGACATATCTAGGCCACATGGTTTTCTTCAGTAACAGTCAGGAATTAAAAGTGGAAATGGTAGTATATTTGTAGACCTATCCTTCAAGTATGTTCTTACAATAATTCCCTTAGGATCCAGTCATATCATATGAAACATATACATAGGGGAAGACACAAGCTGGAAAGAAAGCAATCCTTTCTGTGCATTAAAATAATCAGTAGAGTTGTCAGCACTTTCTGATAGTTCTGTTGTTTTTTTATTACTGTACTTTCCCTGTATATGCTCATATTTTTATATCTTGTATTCACACTACTTTCCTTAGAGACCAGGCACATCATGATATATATATATATATATATAAAATATAAAGGGTAAGTAGCAGCTTTGAAACAGAGCAATCATGTCTCTGCATAAAGGTAATCAGTTAGGTTATGAACACTTTTTGCTACTACTTCAATTTCCTTGTATATACTCATATTTGTATGTGGTGTTGTCTCTTTGTGTTTTATTATCTACTTATCACATGGTTCACAGTATGCAAAAGTCTAATAAGAAAACAGTTATCATTTCTCTATTCAACATGGCAAGCTTATGAATATTGCACCTCCATCATGTATACTGCACACAATGCCTATGTTTCTACATGAGCACCTTAGTATACGGGATGGACTAAATAGCCCTTGATATTTATTCCAATGATCATTGACACTTTTTTTAAAATTAACATTACAATAAGAAACCCTTGTACAGACTTTTCATGAAAGGTAAATGCACATGTGATGTCATCAATGACATTTGTGATGTCATCTTTGATGTCCTGGGTGTTAGTCTTAGCAGAGCACGGTGGTAGCGTGAGTTATGGTTGCTTAGCTTACCATAACTGGTGAATTTCAAGGGTTTTTCGGTTTTACTTGGAACCATAACGTCCCTTTAACAAAGTTTTTTCACTGAATTTCATAGGTTTTTAGTAGCGCAACTTAACCATAACGTCCCTTTAACAACGTTTTTTCACGGAATTTCATAGGTTTTTAGTAGCAAAACTTAACAATAATGACTTTGACTTTATATACATGTCATATGGAACTGACTGGATCTCTTCTTATGAACTTGATGTCCGCGAACTTATTTAATGTCCGCGGACATGTTCGGAGAACAGTACCACTACCTAAAAACTTTGGGGGGGGTATGTTTGATTGTTATATCATAATATAAGAACATTTAACAAATTCAAAAAGCAGCACACAAAAACATTATATATAGTAATACATAAGAAATGTAACCCATATATGTAACACACTAACCATTCATTTAAATACAATATGTTCTGAAATGGAATATACCACAAGAACATTAATTGGCTTCCAACATAATTACCTCACAGACACAACAGAACTGAGAACAAGACCAGACCCACTGAATACATAGGACTTATCTTACCAGAAATAGTAAGTGTACTTCATGTTACTCATATATTTATAACATTTCTGTATTAGATTAAAAAATATATTATCTTTTCTTTTTTTTTCTCACAGAAATGTCTAGTACTCTGGAATGGCTAGAGGACAATTTCCCACATGAAGAAATGTCACAAGATAGTGAAACTAATGGTAAACACTTTATAATATAAACCATTTAAATATTATTATTTTGTATACATTTAACATATATATATATTTTTTATACAGAGCATAACAAAATAGAAACTACCTCTGAAGAAGCTGTTATGGAAAACACGCTTGACAACATAAAAGAAAAAATTGATTTACTGTTGACCAATTTTAATAATTTGAAAACTTTTGTTGAAGATCATTTTAAAACAAAAACGTCATACCATTGCCCCACATGTACTTGTCCCTCCTCACCATATCCCAGTCAATTATCCCCAAACCCTCTCCATAATCCAAAACGTTTTGATGAGATTTCCATCCCTTCCTCACCTAATACCAATCATGTTGAAACCCCAAATTCTCCTGTTTTTGTTCCTGTTTCTGCCTCACCTTCTCTGTCATAAATTATTAATATATATTAAATAAAGTTTAATTTTTATATTGTATTGTGAACAGTTTCCGTTTTTTTTTAAAAACAATAAAAGTGTCAGCGGACAGTGCGAGTGATCTGAAATGTTCGTACATAAACGAAAATGGAGGTGTCCTGAAGAACACCACACCTGTTCGTACTGTTCACTAGCAAGTTGAAACTGTTCTAAGAACACACGTGGTGTCCTGAAATGTTCGTAAAGAAACAAAAATTAAAGTGTTCTAAAGAACACTATATCTGTCCGTAATGTTCGCTATCAACTTAAAACTGTCCTAAGTACACAATTGCTGTCTTGAAATGTTCGTAAATACACGAAAATGATGTGTCCTGAACAACAGTACAACTGTTCGTAGTGTTCGCTACCCAATTGAAAGTGTTCTAAGAACACAATTGGTGTCCTGAAATGTTCCTAAATAAACTAAATTACACGTGTCCTGAAGAACACTATATCTGTCCTTACTGTTCGCTACCAAGTTTAAACTGTTCTAAGAACACACGCGGTGTCCTGAAATATTCGTTTCACGTGTGACGCACTTTTAATTACTTCAGAACCCGAAAGTGTCCGTAGGACATCAATGCGCTAACCAATCTCCGTGCACTTGGTGTCCTGCGGACAGGCTCTTCCTTCGCAGACTAGTTCGCAAACAGATCATATGACCGCGCCCACGCTCATCGTGTGTCCTGAAATGCGGACACTGTTCGCGTCCCCGAACAATTTAAAAGTACATTTTCAGTTAATCCATAATATTTTTCAATAAAATCTCACCGTGCCACAAGTCCCATATAGCAATCGTGACTTTCTATATACCTTTTGAAACTTTCCGATCCTTTTTTTGTGTTCGATCTGTCCGCGCACAGTGCGCATGTCCGCGGACCGCGCACAAGCACCCCTATAAAAGACCACGCCCAAGAGCTTATTCCCATTGTGTTTCTGGCTATTCTTCAGAACACAGTGATTTTTGCTGCCACCTGCAGACTACACCATCATCGACATGGCATCCGTGGCTGCTGAACTGCCACTTGGTGCTGCACCTGCTTCAGCACCACCACCACCCCCTCCACCACCACCACCTCCCCAAGGACCTGAAGAGGGGAACAGGAGTGAGGATGCGGAGGAGGAAGAAGAGGATGATGAGAATGAGGTAGAGGAAATCCCTACTACCAAGGCATGAGTCTTGGGTGTGGCGGTTATTTACCATTCATGGGAATGGTCCTAAGGCTCGTGTGAACCATGTTACCTGCAATGAGTGCAAAATGATACTCAGTCGCGGGAAGCACGGTAACTACAGCTTTGGGACCACTACTATGAAGCGACACCTGAGGTCATTTCACTCTGGGGCTATTCGCAGGGTTGTACCTTGCGAAGAACGTAGCAGGTTGATTTCCTCTACTTCATCCCCTGTTTCTGATCCTGTCACCACAAGGACCACCTCTGTGGGACAGCGTCTTTCTCAAGCTGCCTCACAGGCCATACAGAATGCTGATTACCCTTACCTTTCGAGGGTCACAGTTGTATGTATGTACTGTGACACAGTACTCTGCAGGGGGGAGCGATTTCGGAGTGCTTTTGAGACTATCGTCTCAGAGCACGAGAAGAACTGCTCACTATCCAAATAAAACCCACTCTACATCTTCCTCTCTGAGCTTGCCCTTTCTTATCCCTGTGGTTGGTGTCCCCCCCTTTACCCTCCTTTACCCTCCTCTCCTACTGTGTCGTGTCTGAAAAACCAAAAAAAATACAAAATTACAAAAATCAAAAAAAAAAGGCTCTTTTCAGAGCCGCCTTTACCAGTTAAAAAATAGAAGTGAAAAAAATGAAGCAGGGCTCTTTGTATTTTTTAGAAATCCGCGAACAGTTCGCGAACATTAAACAAATTGGGTTACTACTCCATCACAAACATTGTAATTTTCTCTGGAAAGAAGTGGTGGCTCTGAAAAGAGCCTTTGGGTGGTGTTTGTAAGTCAAAAATTGTAAATGCTTAACATCTACTTCAAAATCGTTGTTGTAATTCCAAAAAAGGTCGCAATACATTTTGTACATTTCTCAGAAAAATCTGATTGCCAGCATAAGTAAGATGGACTCCATCTCTGCGAAAAATGTATGTACTGCAAAACATAATATTTTCATTGTGAAAAGAAGACATGCCAAAATCTCTTAGAAAGCCACAAGCAGCCTTATTAACATTGCGCCTTGCTTTTTCCATTTGTGGACCAAATGAAGAAGAACGAAGCCACATTTGTCTCTGCGCAATCTGTGAAAATATCACTTGCGAATTAGGAAACATGTCCATAACCTTCCTCAGTCCTTCTTTCATAGCAAATTGCAAAAAAATTCCAGTCACATGCCCTAAACGGTTCCCTCCACAATGAATTACAATTATGTCTGGATGTTGCTCTGTCTCCAAAGTAGCACAGAGAGGTAGCAAATCCAACCACTTCATTCCACGTACTCCATGCGGGTGTACTTCCACATGTGGGAATCCAAGGTCTACAGCTACTCCACAGCTTTCTGTCATGATGCCTACCTCCAAGGAGCCAGGTCCGACCCAGCAACCCCAGAGGCAGGCATCATTTCCCCCAGGGGAGTGCCAGCGGGTCCAAGCTGGGGCCCATTGGACGCAGTCCTGGCGCCTTAGGCGCCAGGCCCATGTTGGACCCCTGTCCTGGCGCCTTAGGCGCCAGGCTCATAAAGCTAGACATGTGTTCAAGTGTTTTAATGTGCACTTACCTGATGCAGACCATGCTGCTACATCCAGGCCCTCTTGAGGCCTGAATGGAACTACTTTACCTGTGGGGCTACTTTCCACCCGGGTGTGGTCGGGGAAGGATACATACCTGATCGGTGGAAGGATACACACTTGGAACTTCTTCCAAAGCTATTTAAACCACACCCGATCAGCAACTCACGCTTCGCGTTGTTCTGCTCCTCACAGCTGGACGCTCACCATGTCAGCTCCTGCATCTGGACCTCAGCCACACCTGTCAGTATCCTGGGTCACCTGCAAAGGGAGACAAAAGACCTTACCTGCTAAATAAGCACCACGGAGACATCACACCCACGATCCTGAAAAGGAAGACATCATTTTTAAAAGCATTTCGCTACGATCGCTGCAGCGCTGCATTTCACTCACCTATCCTGGACGCATCCATCTTCAGCAGCGATCATCCGGATCCACAGCCACTTCCCAGAGCCTAGAGAGAAAAAGACAAGAACGAGGTGAGAGAAGGAAAGGAATAGGAAAAGGCTCAGTTTCCTTCTAAGACTTACCTGTTGGGTCATTCCCATTTCATTTTCGGGTCTTGCCGCTTCCGGGCATTTTCCGGACCCCGGCCCCGATGGGGAAAAAAGACAAAGACATTGAATGAGCGAATGCAAAAACATTACCCGAGCGCTCATCCAGAACTTACCTGTCATTTACTGGAACTGCACGTTTCACTTCGGGTCGGCGCCATATCTCCGGCATTCCGAACCCCGGCCCCTAAGTGGAAAAAGACATAAGCATTAGCGCTTGCTGCAACAAGACAATGAACATTATTATTAAGCTTGGACTTTTAAACTTGCAGCAGAACTTTTACAGCGCCTTACCTGAATAGTCAAGCTTACCTGAACTCCCATCAATCGTCAGTCCAGTGAAGTAACTGGGTTTCAACGCGCCCCTACATCAGAAGCAGGATGGAGAGCTCATCCTTCCTGACCCTAAGGTGAGACTTCACGGGGAATCGTGGAAGGGTATCGTGGAGGGTTGGAAGAGAGTGGGAGGCTTGAGCATAACTCAGTCAGTAGGTAATACTCCCTTTTCACGCACAGGGGAATATTCCTGCGAGCCAGAGAAGCCAGAGTAGAGGGACCTTTCCTGTCCATCTTCAGAGTCCTGCACTTCACCATTGAAGAAGCATCAGCACTCAAAGCCAGACCTGCGCCTCCGTGGGAATCAGGTGAGCGTTACACTTTATGCATGCACCTTCAACCAATGTATCCACGAATCTCCTAAAATCCAAACAATCTGTTTTCTAAAACACACAGCCATAGCTATCTTTTGTTCTCTCAGCAAAAAGAGTATCTCAAAAAATCTCTCCTGGCACAACACACCCACCAAACTTTCCTGACCAATCCCTTTCAGTGCTTATTCTCATTTGCATGACTTCTGAACCCAAAAATCCCCGGATGTAACTCCCGATGTCCTTGAACTACCGCCATGTCCGCGGACATATCGTAACATGAACAGCCCTTCTACCATTTCCACTACACTCTCTATGCCATTCCCTCATTGGATGTACCTCAAAAATCACATGACCATGCACCAATCACATTCAAGACCTCTACATCTAACTGCATCATCATAGATCAGCACTGCAAATGTACTCTGAATCTCTCTGAGTACAAGTGTCATATCATTGGCAAGCAGCATCTACCACAAATACTGTACAAGTCTTCAAGATTTCTACTTGCAGCTCCACGCATATCCATATGCATGAACTCAAACTTCAGGTATGCATATTTTCTGTATAGTACATGACATAGCTCTCAACCATTTTTGTTTTACAGGCGGGTGAAATCACCCGATTTTGTTTTTAGCGGGTGAGACGCCCATTGGAATGAATGGGCGTGCAGGAGGCTTGGCGGGTGAGTCTGCCCTTTACAAGGCGTGTGACACCCGCCAAAAGCGTGTGACTTGAGAGCTATGGTAGATGAACACATTTTCAAACAGACTTTTACCTTGTAAAATCTGTTAAATGAATTTACTGTACTTTTTTCAATTTCCTAAAATCAACTACCACTTATACACCTTTATACTTTTTACTTTCTTTAAACACACACATTCAAATCATGTTAAACTAACATTTTTTAAATGAAATATATAGACTACATATATTCAAACATAATTGCATGCAAACACAATGTATGTTTAAACCTTTATAAAAATACTTATACAATTTCATATTTTTTGTTTTTATTTATTTATTTACTTAATTACTTTAAATTAGACATGACATTGAGGCGCTATTACCTAGAACAGTTTACTTACAGAAATAGTGGTATTCACTAATATATTATAAATTTCACAAGACATAGTAAAGATATTTTATTTTTGCTACAGTTAGTCATTCAATACAATTTGCTCATTAAGAACATATCATATACACTGAACTGATGCAATGTATCTTATGTAAATAAATTAGTTTAATAGTTTTACAGAAGGCACTGAGGATTTCAATTAAAAAAATCAATATCTAAATTAAAAACAGTGCTATATACAAACAAAGTTACTAATTTGAAGCTTTCACAGTTGCAGTGAAGACCAGTTTCCTGAAAAGAAGCAGCCACATTCGAAGAAGAAAGAAAAACTAAGAAGTTACCTGTTAATTTAAAAAAAAAGTAAGTAAAATATCACCATATTATTTATATTATTAATCAAATATACTATAACATTAATACCAGCTATTTTGGTTTCTTAAAATAGAGATTTTGTACCATTTTGTCCAAAAATGTCCATGTCGTAAACAGCGATTTACATCCAGAATGGCCCACAAATTTCTATTTTTGGACACACAAATTAGCCAACTGAACCACTACAATTTTCATATTATAGAACAAACAACTGTTTTAATTGTATACATTACATTTACTATTTGTACTTTTCCACACCACTAGCTTACTTTTTTTTGTCATCTGAACCACAGTTTAGTGACACATAAATTCAAGAATACCTACCCCTACTAGTTTTAGTTCCCAATGCACAATCACACACCATTACATACATCTTACTCAAACACTCATGCACACAGCACACATACATTCCAGAACACCCCAACCCATATCTTCTTTATTTTTTTCAACAGACCCTAAAGAATGCCTACCAAAAGACAACTCCGTAGAAAGCAACGCAAAATTAGAGCAGATGAAAATAAAGGTGTCCAACATAAGCATCCATCTCTAGCAGAATTTGTAAAAAAAGTTGAAACAAAACAGCTAATATAATCATTTAGTGAAACACAAACAGTTTCAAGTACAACAACTTCGCTTCCTCTATCAAAATGTAAAACAAACCAAAAAACAATTAACAGAAAATCACCTATCAGTACAGATAAAACTACTTCTTCAAATTTTAATATAGTGCAAAGTAAGCATACCAAGAAAAGTATTTTAGCCAAAATATACCGTCACAAAGTCCTTCAAAATCTTATAAAAACAGGAGAGAAATCAGGTTCAAAGCTTAAAACCTATCGTAGGAAATTAATCTTAGAAGCATTGATGGACAGTGTAATTCTTCTCAAAAGAAATTTATTTATTTTACTGTTAAACAAAATGAAACCACTAATAAAACTAATAACTAAATTACAAAAAAGACTTCTCAATAAGCGAAATGTCAACAGAAAGAACTTCTTAAGTATCTGCGGAGGTGAATGGAATCACACTACAAGCACAGAACCATATTTTAATGAAGAAGCGTACAAACAAAAGCAAACAAATACAATTGCCATAAATAGCAGTGGTCGAGGTTATGAAAAAGTGAATAATACCATAATGGAACAAGAAGTACTCCTTACAAAAATATGCCCTGAAAACTTAGAATTACCCCTCCATTCAACTGAATCAGAACGTCTAGTGTACAAATGGCCATGCACGTCAATGTGTAACATTCCCAAACAATGTTTCAAATCTTTACACCAATTCCTCAATAAATATGTAAAAAGCAAAGACAAAATCAAAATTAAATTACTGCAAAATATAGATACCTGTCCAGTGCGCAAGTACACAGGACTACAAGGACATTCATTGGCCTGTATTACAGGACCTACTTGTAAAACCACTTTCCATGATATCAAAAGGATATCAACACATCATTCAACTATAAAAAATCTAGTCTATAAACTGTACTATGCTAAAAGTCCTGTTTTAGCACTAGGAAAGTTAAAAAACATCCTTCTACATGGTACAGCAAAAGACCTACTTGAAGAAATTCACTATATCCAGAAAAAATATTTTGGAAGTGAAAGCCATTTACAGAAAGAAATAGCTTTAAACCAATTAAGCAACAATTCTACACATGGCAACCTTTTGCTAAACACATACAAAAAAGAAATACTAAAATTTAAAGGTACATCAGCTGAAGTACCAAACCATGTATGTGTATGTTGCCATAGAATTTTTTATAAAAGTAACACAAAAACAGTGGACCTATCATACAAAATTGAAGACAATGAAGATTCTAAATGGTTTGAATTAGCTCTCTACCTTCTAGCAGAAAACAAATATGAAATAACTGAGCCCTTAATACTTTGCAGTTATTGCACTACAAAACTTGACAACAACCAAACTCCTTCACGTTCTATCACAAATAATTTGGAATTATACCCAGTACCAAAACCTCTACAACAACTTAATTTATATGAGAGCATCATCATTCAAACAGTACACCCATTTCAAGCAATAATACGACTTCAACCAAAAACAGCAAAATTACCTCCCTCTGAATTGGTAAAAGGCATTCGTGGAAAAGTAGTTTATTTACCATTAAATCTAAAAGAAAATGTGCATACTCTAGGAGTGCAACGTCCAATGCAGCAATCTTTCATTATATTAGTAAATGGAGTACCTACAAAAGACAAAAGAATATGGCAACAGCTGGTAGATTTAAATAAAGTTAGACAAGCCTTCCAATATCTTAAAGAGAATAATAAATATTACAAAGAAATTAATATTGAAGAAAACTTGACTGGACAGATTTACACCAAATTTACAAAAGCACGCTTTTGGGACCAGACCGCCACTCCTGCCGCAAATTCGGTGTACATCCATCCAGCGGTTCGGGCTGTAGCCGTGCGCAAAGTTTTTTCCCATTCAGTCTATGGGAAAAAAAAAAGTTTTGGGACCCCCCTATTACATTCCCCCCACTGGACGAATCCTCACCAAACTTTGCAAAAAAATCCAGAGTGACCCTACTACTTTTTTTGCAAAGTTTGGTGAGGATCCGTCCAGGGAGAGCAAAGTTATAAGCCGCCCAAAAAGTGCTCTTCCTATGGAAACAGCAATTTAACCATAACTACATGGCCACTACGGTATGTAATATATATATTATATAAATGTATGTATATATATATATATATATATATATATATATATATATATATATATATATATATATATATATATATATATAAATGTATGTGTGTGTGAGAACGTTTGTTTAAATGAAGGTGCACATGTGGATGAGTTAGAGAGTGTGTGTTTATCTGAGAGTGGCTGTATATTCATTGTGTGTGTATGTATGAGCATATGGACATTTGAATGTGTATCTGAATGGACATTTCTAACTGTGTGTAAGGACCACATGGTATGCAGCTGGAGCTACCCACCCACGTCAATGTCTTTGAAGGTGGAAGGGGCCTGCCATATACCTTGGCAACTTGTTTGCATGGAAATACTGGTGTATTAGCACCATGGGCGGGGTGAGCAACCAATCAGGTTACTTAGAAGGTGGGCTAAATATACCGATCTGAGCCTGCATTCCAAAACACCTGTCTGCCTCCTCCAGCCTCTTCACTCCACCCTCCCATGCCTAAATATTCTCCCGTCCCTTCCACCCCAGCCTCACTTACTCGCTTTCTTCTTCGGCTGCAAGGCCGGCTGCTGCCACGTTGTTGCTGCTCCTGCTTCCTACCCGCCATGGAAATTTAATAGTGGCTTCTTATGGAGCCCCACCATCCTAATCAATGGCAGCCATCTTAGTGAAGTATTTTGATTAATGTCATCCCATTCATTGAATGAAAATACAATTCTCTCAGCACACCGGTTATCGGCTTCACAATATGGGATGCTAATAGCGTTCAAACCCTCATCGGCGTGCCGGACCAGGTGTTATCGGCCCAGGCAGACTCGTTAAACGCCCTCACTATTTTCGAGTCTTTAACTCGGGTTCCAGGTCGATAACACCCGATTCGGCACGATCGGGAATGAACGTTTAATTATGAGAACAGAGAGAATGTTAAGGGCAGATTATGAGAATGCAGACAAATACCATTTTATTACAGAGTTTAGATAAGCACATTTAGATTAGACAGAGGCCGTAATTGTACATATTTTGCAGACAGGCATCATAAACATGTGCTTTTCAGAGGATGTGTTGGAATAAATTGTGTTAAATGGGATCATGAAAGTGAGTTATATAGAGGCTATGCTGGCACATAATCTGTGGAGAGGCAACAGGAAAGATGAAAATGGAAAATGCTCCTATGTACTGTTAGTGACATAGAACAACTCGAATGTTTCATGTGTTACGCTACAGAACAGACAGTAGATCGTATGACTTTTTATCAATGTTTTCTTAAAATTGTGATAAAAAAGCACAATTTCAACACAATATTTGTGCAATTTTAGGGGAACATAAACCCTCCGTCCGCGCAAAACCACTCTGGCTCTGTTCAAGATACTGACCAATGCACGGTCACACATGAAAATGTAGAGCAAAAAGTATCCCCCTTTCTCCAGTCATTACTGATTATTGTATATGCCCATTAACTTGAATTACATGGCTGCATGTTTGTTTATGTCAAATAGATATGGACCTCCACATCATATCATGAATCCGTATATACAATGGCACAGACATTGTTCCCAAACCACCAGGTCTGCAGCCGGAAGGAAGAGGCTAGGGACCCAGACACTCCCATCTCAATGGGGGCTACCCAGCCAGTGGGAGATTATTTTATCCTTAGCAGCTGCATTCAAAAGACTCTCACCAAACCGTAGCTTCGTGAAGCTGGCCAGAAGCCAGCCCAATATCAAAGGACAAACGAGAAGGCAGATGCATTGAGCATAAGATGCCACCATGGATAGCTGTTTCGATTATTGTGTTGTAAACCAGATACAGGGACCCATTTTGAGCACAGAAATCTCGCAGGTTAAAAGGAAATATGATTTTTTTTTAAACATTGCTAGGTTTATGTACTAAGAATGTTTTCCTATTCGGCAAGTCACTATCATGAGGCAGCCCTCACCGAACCACCTTTCTAAACGTATTTAATTAATCCAACAGCCTCTGTGAGGAGAGCACTTTGTTTGGTGATTTCATGTAAATGTCTTTCAATAGTAATAGCAGATGCATTGTTTGAAGTAATTTGATTTCCCCAGAGAGCTGGAACTGCTTTCTACCAGTTGGAAATAAAAGAAAATCCGCACAACACTGGAACAGGAAACTGACACACCTTAGGGAAATTGCAAACAAAGTCTAGACCGCATATGGCAATCTTCATTACTCCAAGACCTACTCTTCCAAAGAAACATTTGTAACTATCATAGCTTTTCTTTTTTTTAATTTTAAACTCATTCCCTTACAAAACGTTTTCCCTCAAAGGCCATTGCTCCTATATTCACTTCCTGTTTTTACCCAAACAAATTTGAACCTTTGAAGAAACGTTTTCAATCAGCTTTAGCCATTCGAGCCTCCATATAGATGGCTTCTTCATAGAATTGAGATAATATTTTGTTGTATTTTTTTAACGTTCTCCAGATTAAGGTGAACCATGTGTCAACATAAAGGCAGTAGGCTGACATGAGTACAAGTGTTCATCAAACCAACTTTTAACCATTGCTTTCTAAACATATTTACACTGTAAAATATGATTTAGAATGTGTACAATAATTTGACACCTGTGGGAGAAATACATGCACTATTTACATTGGAATAATTTTGGCAGGCTTTGAATACAAAGAGTTTGTTCTGGATTCAATGTGTTCAGATACAGCAGGGAAACTGCTTGAATGAGCCATTTAGAACACTTGTCAACACCCTATCTCTTGATGTTTATCCTTTTAACATTTCTGTAACAGTATGTTTCCTCCAGTTAACAGGATTATATTTTTGACTCACGTATGCCTCTTTACATTTATAAAGATGAAGTTCCATTTTATAACAGTTGTTTCCTGAATGTCTTGTTTCCCCCAGAGTTTCACCCTTTTCATGCTAGAGATTAAGAGGCGAAAATCATCAATGAAATGATGCATTCTTCTGATGTCTCTCACTTAAATATAAAATAATCTCCATTTGTCTTTGATTCTCCTTACGCTGAGCCATCTGGCTCACACTTAAAAGCAGCAGCGCAGTTCACACTTTTACAACATCAATTTGCTTCAGGGAAAATGCCTTGGGATCCATTTAAGGTGAGAATTCTATAAATAGATGGGTCAGATACTGAAACCTGTGTGGTGCAAGCAGTGAGATGTGCTTAGGCATTTCATCACTTGTGCCATTATACTTGTGTCCGACTTTCAGAGTTTATTATTATGTATGCATCACAGAGGGGTTGTTTCTGTGCATTTCAAAGAGCCTTCTGAATCCACAGAATCAATACTCCTTAAAGGAGACACTGCATAAAAGAGACACATATTTTCGTGCCTAGTTGGAATAGGTCCAAAGGGGTAGAAAATAAATGAATTCACTTCATTTTCTTTGTCTTGTTTTTAAATGTACTCACAAACTTTCTTCTACTCATCTCTGTTCCTTGATTTCTCTTTTCCAACCATTTCAGAATCTTGTCTTCTCAATTCCTTCTTTCCATTCCCCACCCTCCCTGCTCGGCTTTTCCCTTCAGCTGCTTGCCCCTAAAACTTTGAATTCTCGCCCCTTTGAAATTAGCTCCTGTCTCTTTCCCTGTTTAAAATACAGCTCAAGGCTCACCTTCTCCATCTCTCCTGAACAATGTCTATTCTCTTGGTGTTTGATCCATTCTCCTCATTTTGACTGACTTCTCACTTTATTGTACCATATTTCTTTTATCAAAGAGCATTGGATAAAAGTGCTATATAAGAACTGCAAATAAAGAAATGAAATAAATATCAGGGTCATTGCCGACCTGGTCATGTATTTCCTTTTTTTTTAATGTGTGTTTCATTAACAATTTGCAGGGGAACATCAGGTTTAATTGTCTATACACAACAATGAAAATCACTTGCACCTTCTACTATTCCAACACTGTACGATTCTTATCTTAGTGAACAGGTGCACCCTAGAGTTGGTACGCACTACCTGTGGGATCTCTCCGCACCATACCCCTTTGTGTCTGGAATGTCATTATCCACTTCTCTGAACACGGTTTCAAGTCAATCTCAATCTACTTGTGGTGCCACCTCAACTTTCGACCAACACGCATCACTCCTCAGTGTCACCAAGTGCATCTTACAAATTCAGTCCTCTGTTCACTAATGTGACAATGTAAATCCTTCGCCCGACCTATGCAGCATGTGCCCCATAGTACTCTCTGCAGTCAACTCGCTTTCTGTGTACTTTTCTCTGGCCAGCATATGTGTGTTACCTATACTCCTAGCACAATCGTATTGCCACTAGCTCTTTGCGTCACCCAGAACTAGCCTACTGCATTATTGTGTTGTTCATTACTAGCCCACTGCCTATACATGACCCACTGCTTTGTTGTGTAGCCCAGAACTAGCCTGCTGAATTAATGTGTTAACTATACCTGGCCCATTACTGTGCAGCCTATACCTAGCCCACTGCATTGTTGTGCTGCCTTTACCTAGCCTACTCCATCGCGGTGCTGCCCCGCACCACATAACTACTGAACACCCAGCCAACCTGTGCACTACTTCTATGTACTCCCTTTGGAGAGTGACGCTCACCATGGCGACCCTCCTATCTCTATTCCACACCATAGCTCCAACTAAATTCTTTCTAGCCTTACAACACCTACACCCAAGCTCTAAAGATATCTTGCAAACTGCCTCTATCACCAATGTAGACTCTATATCCCCGGCTGAATGGATCAGCCACTTCACCTCACCTCCCACTCCCTTAATTCCATGCCCGTTAATCTTGAGAAAATACAAGACTAGGATATCGCTTTCCCAGTAAGATGTCTCAGAGTACTTGCCTTGCCGGACCACAACAGGACTATTAGTTCTCAAATCACAACCCCCCCTCTATACACTCCACTCCCTTAAATCCATGCCTACTAAGCTTGAGAGACACAAGACTAGCATCTCGCTTTCCCAGTAAGATGTCTCATAGGGTACTTGCCTCACCGGACCACCACTGCATCACCTCCTTTATACTGAAAGGCACACACACTATTACACAACCTGCCCTCGAACCCCAGAATCCTTGTCTGGAAACAAATGCAACACAACTCTTGACAACCTCCTACCTATGTTGCATCCCATCACAGATCTTCCCATCAATTCTAACTTGGTCACCTCTTCTTTGTTGACCTGTACAAAGGCACCATAGAACAAGCACTAAATCAAATTGCACCACTGAAACAGAGAAAGGCCAAACCGGCTGCCCATTGGAACAAATGGCTTACCGCTGAATAAAAAGCATTACGTAACCTCAAAAGATCATCTGAAGCCAATTGGTGAAAAGCCCTGCCTTCCTCCGACAAAGAAACATTTTCCTCTGCTGTGGCTACTTACCAAGCTGCCATTACAAACACCAAAAGAGAGATTCACAACACCACAATTCAGAACGCTAAATCCGGCACCAAAGAGCTTTTCACTTCCCTAAGAGAATTGGAGTCTCCAGCACCTCCCATGATGTGCTAACTTCCAGAAAGCTTTATCTGATAAACTAATCTTAGCCTCTCTTCCAGCACCCACTCACGTAACTCACTCACATCTCAACAGACCTTCTGCCCTCCCTTCCACTTCACCCCAGTAACTACTGTGAAAGTGGTAAACATAATATCGGGACTCAAATCATCCAACTGCCAGGGAGACACTTGCCCAGCTCCAGTCATCAAGGAAGGCGCTAAAGAACTAGCACCCTTCCCCACCGCGCTGATTAACTTGTCCTTTAAAAACTGTGTAGACCCCAATAACCTCTAAGAGGCATGGGTCATTCCTCTTTTCAAAAAACCCAACATAGATCCAAACATAGCAACAAATTACAGACCCATAACAACAGTCCCATTCCTTCTAAAGATAAAAGATAGAGTAGCCTATATCTAAATTCCGAAACATTTGGAAGATAACAACCTTCTCGGCTTGCGGCAGTCCGGTTTCAGACCTAAACATGAAATGGAAACAGCCCTCCTGGATTTAAATATCCAGATGGACAAAGTCAAGGACAAGGGCAATATGGCCATCCTGCAGCAGCATTCAACCTTGTTGACCACCAAATCCTGACAGAACATCTCCCTCCGCGGGAACATTTTCAACAAATGCCGCCAGCTTGATCCTTCCTTACAAATAGAACAACCAGAGTTTTTGCACCTACTGCGTCTGCTGATCTAGTACCCATCCATTGTGGAGTCCCACACGGTTCCTGTGTTTCACCAACGCTTTATAATATCATCACCTACACAAAGTATGCAGACAACACTCAGGTCCTCATCACACTCTCTGGTTGCAATGAAAAGGATTCTGAAAAGCTAAATGAAATCTATCTTAAAATACAGGCCTGGATGGCTACACACAGCCTCTGCCTAAATGACGACAAGACGGAACTCTTGATCAACGCCACCCAAACCCGTCTTAACAAACTTGACCACTGTACAAATCTTTTAACATTGATGGCAATATTATCAAAATCGCCAAAGAGGTTAAAACCCTGGGTGTCTACTTAGATTCCAGCCTCTTCCTCATAAAACAAGTGAAATGCAGAGCCTCTACCACAGCATACACTAATAAATTAATCAACGCCTGCAAACCCTTTCTGTCCAGTAACAGTTGCCTAGTGCTAGCCAGGGCATTGATCTTATCTAAACTGGATTACTGTAACACCCTATTCCTAGGCTCTACAGAACATAACCTGAATAGATTACAAATTCTCCAGAACAACGTGCTTCGCTGTGCCCTGAACATACCACGTTCTAGCCATATCTCCACCACCAGACAAAACTCTCACTGGTTACCAGTACGAGACAGAAATACACTTTGTACACTCGCCATTACACACAAATGCTTGCTAATACAGCACCCCAATATCTGTCAGACAAATTCTCAAGGCACCAATCGATCAGACCTACCAGATCCACCTACCTGCATTGCCTCAATATGTCTAGGTTTATACTGAAAACTGCAGGGGGTTTGAGCTTCCCAGTGTTAGCAGCCAAATGCTGGAACTCCCTCCCTTCAACCATTAGAGCAGAACCCTCTTTCTGGACTTCTAGAGCTAAAATGAAAGAATGGCTCTTTGTCTAGCACTCTCAACATACCTACCTCTGCCCACCTACTTCTGCCACTCCTGAATTCAGCCCTGCCACCCACTGTACATTTACCTCTCTGCTCCACTCTTGTTGGTCTCTCTGTATCCTTTCGCTATGCTGTAGCCTTTCTGAACACTACATCTTGCAATTAGGCATGGCACTGTAACCTGGTCTGTCAAGTCACCTGTCTGTTGGTGTATCGCCATTACTTCACTGACCACTTTGTAACCTGGTCATAATGCTGCACCTGTAACTGTAACAATTATTCCAAGTCTAGCGCCCAGATACCTCAGGGTTAGGTGTGCTCTATAAGTAATTAACTTAACTAACTAAACTAAACCCTGTGGTCACCCAACCGCAACCTCCCACCGACCCCTAAGCACACAATGTAAAGGACAAACACAAAGAGCAATAAATCAATATGAAAGGAAAACAAAGGCGGTCTCTGGGAGAGAAAAAGGCTAAGGGCCGTGGGAGTCAGTACCACCTCTTCTTTCATCACAACATAGTCATTCAGTAGTCTCCGGGAATATTCTGTATGGGCCAGACCAACGTTCTTTTTTTGCATGCGTTATGGGTGATGTTGTTTTAGTCCAGCCCCTGGTGTACTCAATCTATGGTGTCATTTTTTCCAAGTGAACTGAAGAATTTAAGGACTGGTAGCAACTCCATGCCGACCTGGTCTGTATTTCCTTTTTTTTCAATTTGTTTTTATTAACGATTTGTAGGGGTACATCAGGTTCAATTGCCTATACACAATGAAAATCACTTGCACCTTCTACTATTCCAACACAGTACGATTCTTATCTGAGTGAGCCGGTGCACCCTGTGGTCACCCAAAGGTCACCTCCACCCACCCCTAAGCACACGATATAAAGGGCAAACAAAAGGAGAGAGAAAAAGCAATGGGAAAGGGAAACTAAGGAGGTCTCCGGTAGAGAAGAAGGATGAGGGCCATGGGGGTCAGCACCTCTTCCTTCATCACAAAATAGTTATTAATTCTCCTCTGGTAATATTCTGTATGGACCAGACCAGTAATTTTTGTGCATGCATTATGGGTGATGTTGTTTTGGTCCGGCCCCTCGTGTACTCAGTCTATGGTGTCATTTTTTCCAAGTGACCTGTATAATTCAAGGATGGATAGGCATTCCATGTCGAATCGTATGTGTAATTCCAGTAAGATTGATGTTAAACCTTTCATGTCATACAGTTCACACTCTTGCTGCAAGCAATAAGTTCCTTGGCATATGGGCGAGTTGGGCGGGACACTCACCCTGATCCTGGATGCCAAAAGGCCAGCAGTTGGGTCAGAACAGAGGATTTGCTGTCAATGTGCTTGATCTAGGTCAGCACCTCCTTCCAGTAGCACTGTACCTGGGGGCATTCCCACAATATGTGCCAATAGTTGGAGACCTGGCCATAATTCCTCCAGCACATGGGGCTTGCGCCCGGGTACATTTTCACAAGCCTATACAGTGTCAAATGTGACTAAAGCAAAATCCTACAGTTGTGCATTTTATATTGGGTTGCGAAAGAGGATGACCACACTGCCCTATAGATTAAGCTCCATAGGTCTGAGTCAACGTCTATACCTAGGTCACTAGACCATGTTTTTGGTGAGTTTGGCATCTGTATGTGGCACTGTGTTATGAGTGCAATGTATAGCTCTGAGATGAAACCTTGGGTGGAGACATTTGAGCTAAGGACCTGCTCAAATGGCATCAGGGGGTGTCCAAAATTGGCAGGCCAGTGCTGGTCTGTAAGAGGGCCTTGCAATTGTAGGTATCCCTTATGGGGGACAGGGCCAATACCCATTGCTTTCTTTAGTTCTAGCTACTGTAAAAAGTGGCCATCTCCCCATAGTTGTCCCACTCCCGATACCACCCTCTGAAACTGTAGGGGCTCTGTAATCGTATCCCTAACAGGCGGGCCCATAAACAACTAAGGGGAGAGGGCCAAGTTGTATTCACGTGCATATCCTGAGTCTTCTTCCATAGGCACCAGAGAACACTCAGGACCGGGTGTGTCTG
Source organism: Ambystoma mexicanum (assembly GCF_040938575.1). Classification (NCBI taxonomy): domain Eukaryota; kingdom Metazoa; phylum Chordata; class Amphibia; order Caudata; family Ambystomatidae; genus Ambystoma; species Ambystoma mexicanum. The sequence continues at coordinate 892,420,240 of NC_090922.1, forward strand.
AATTCTTCAGGTCATTGAACCTCTAGGGACCCACAATCATTTGCCCAGGGTTACAGGGGCGAAAGAGGCTGTTTTCCAGAATCACCCACTGTTTCAATATTTTCACGCAGGTGGTCGACTGTCACCCAGAATTGGGCCGCTCATTAATATTCATACATATATGTCCGGACAGGGAAATCCCAACCCCTTTATCTTTAGGCAATATTAGTGTGGGGTATGCTATGTGTGGATTTCTGTCGGCCCAGAGAAACACTAATAGTGCCTTATTCACCTTGAAAATGAAGGAAAGTGGTATCGCTTTTGGGAGGGCCTGAAACAGAAACAGGAGCCTTGGTAGGACATTCATTTTAACTGCAGGCAGGCGGGCCGCCCAGGAGAGCAGAAGCCTGGAGAAGGAGTGGATGTCTTTTTGAATACAACCCCATAGTGGGGGAAAGGGGGATTTGGCTCTGTAGAGCTTCTCCAAACTTTTGGAAAGTACAACCTACAGGTATTTGAATCCCTCCAGTTTTACCTGAATGCCATGGTTCTGCAGGCATGTGTTTGTCTGGGGTGAGCTCTCTGTCAGTGGGAGGGCCATTGTCTTGGATAAATTATTTGTGAAGCCTGAAAGCTTACCATAATCATTAATTTGTGCAACAAGGGATGGTATAGACTAAATTGGGTTCCTAATGTACACCAGAATACCGTCGACGAATAGGGGCAGTTTGTATTCTTTGCCCCTTACAATAGACCTTGGATACGGTTGTTTGAATGGATGGCGTTTGCCAGGGACAACACGGTCAGGGCAAAGATCAACGGAGATAGAGAACATCCTAGTTGCGTGCTGTGACTCAGATGGAATTCCTCGGATGCTTTCCTGTTGACTATAACTTTAGCTCTGACATTCCGATACAAGGCCATATCCTATGTACACCATCTCACCCCTAGCACAGCCTTTTTCAATACACCCTCCATGAATGGCAACTCCACCCTTTCAAATGCTTTTTCAGTGTCTGTTAATAGCAGGAGGGGATCCTGCGCTGCACCATCCAGATCCGCCATCAGGTCGTTGGTTTTACAAACGTTGTCAGCCTCTTGGCATCCACTCATAAAACCCATCTGGTCACTATGCACTAATTTTGGAAGAACAGCGTTGAGGCTGGGCAGCGAGGATGCTGGCATAGACCTTGGCGTCCAAGTTAATCAGATATATGAGTCACAGTCCAGAGTGTTCCTGCCCTCTTTTGGGAGAATTATGATTCTAGCCTGGTTGAAAGATCTTGGAGCTCCCCCCCACACTAGAATGTCATTGAAGAGCTTAACCAAGAATGGCACTGGGATCCGCCCATGCCTTTTATAAAATGAGGGCGTAAGCCCTCTCATAATATCTTTGTTTGAGGTAGCACATTTGCACCAATGCCCTCCCCTTCTACACTTTCCACAGCTCTTGCCTCAGCGATGTAACCTCTTCGAGCAGTGCCTCTGGCCGGGCTGTTTTTCCTTATCACCTATCATTACATTCAGTTGGGATTCTCGTAGCACTCTCTCTCTCTTCTTGGCTGCCCCTTCCGCTATTAGAAGCCCCTGTACTGTGGGTTTGAAAGCTTCCCATATAGTGTGGAGTTGGGTCTCCCCATTATCATTAGCCTTCAAAAATCTCCTTCTGCAGGAATTCTGTGAACACCCGATCTCTATATAGAATATCATTATAGACCGATCTACGGTCAGTCCGTGCCCGGGCCCCTCTGTCAAGTGTGCCATACACATGTCGTAGTCCGACCAGCCTATCACTCGGATACCTGTACTTATGTAGTCATTCTTGTGCTGCCTCCAATAATATATAGTCAATTCTGGATTATGTGTTGTGTGGAGGAGAGTACTAGGTGAAGGCTCTTGCTTGTCTGTGTTGCTCTCCATGTGTCAATAAGAAAGTTGTCATGTAGTGTGTCAGTTTGTTGGTCTCATGCATTACTGGTGGGCTTGCCCCCACCCTCAAAAATGACCAATCCAAAGCTTAATCCACAATGGATTTAAGGTCTCCCCCTGCAGTGCCTGCCTTCCACCCATCAACTGTCGCCAGGGCTTCGCTATACAATTGAAATTGGTGTTGGTTAGGGTCAAATAATGATATATGATATGATATTTGTATCGCGCTCCTACACAAGCGTTTCAGAGCGTGACGAGGCAAGGGAGGGGATCAAGGGAGAGTCACTGTCAGGTCCCCAATCCTTATTGCTAGAAGTCTACCCTTCATCCCATTCTTGTTCTATTGTACCTCCAAACCAAGGAATATACAGACCAGGATCCCCACCAGTGGACAAAGCCCAGTTCCATGCACTTAAGCGTGAATTCTCCCCCCCTCCAAAACCTAGGTTCCTGCAAGAAGAGGATCTCAACCACAAACTATTGGAACTTCCTAAACACCAAAGATGGCGTGTGCAGGGAATTCAGGCCTTTCACATTTAGAATCCCAATCGCGTACCTTTACTATATGTCACCATGTTTAGTTCTGGTATATTTCGCTGACCCTGTGCCTACATGGGTTCGCCTTGGCTTCCAAATACAGTGCTGAAATGGAGGCAAATATTACCCAACAATGTAGGTACCTCCTCTCTTCCCCAGCACTTACAAACGTTCACCGCCAGTTGCTGTTCATGCATCCCCCTTCCCCAAGTCCCCACCCAAAACCTGTTGGGTAGTGGACATCCACCCTTGTAGAGTGGAGACGCCCTGTCGAAAAAGAACGTCCGACACAAAGGGGACCCTTTCCCGAAACAACAGTTACCATTGTGGCAGCAAGCAACAAGTCTGTGGTATTTTTGTGGGCAAATGCAGAGATAATATTAAGAGCAGAAGGATGCCATTTCCCAGGACAACCGGACGACAGCCTTTTTGAAACTGCGTTATCAGGGGAGGACCCCACTGGGCTCCAGGCAGTGTCAAAAGAGTCTCAGGAGGCTCTATCCATTCTCATGGGATGTTGAATCTGCAGAATTTTCTAGAGTTGTGGGACCAGCCTCTGTATGGGCAAGGGTTATGTTGGCCTGCAGCTGTGCCTGGGACCTGGCCCGGGCCCCTGACATTGGTGCTGTGGTCCGCAGCCAAAAGCTGCTTCAGGACCCTGTTTACTTCATCCTTGGAGACAATTCTATAATCCTATCACCATAGGTGAATGAGAGTGAGAAGGCAAACCCCCAATGGTTTTGAATGCCTCTCTCTTGGAGCCATTTCATTAGGTGCCAGCACTATTTTCTTTCCTGTTTATTCATGGCTGACCTATCTTGTTAGCTGTAGATGCAGGGCCATGCAGACAATACACTGCCCCTTCTCTGTGTTACTAGTGAAAGGGCACAACTCAGACTTACTCCAATTGACTTGCAATCCAGAGTATTGGCCAACATCAGCTATTTCATCTACAGTTTGACTGCGGTTTTGCTCAGGTTGTATAATGAATACTGCTAGGCTGTCTGCGTATAGCAAACAGGCAATAGATTGATCATAAATTCTGAGGCCCCTCTCGGTATGGTGTTCTCTCAGGATCACTGTAAGCAGCTCAACGGCTAAGGCGAATAATATCGATCGAGCTAACAGCCCTGTTGTGTACCCCTGGATAGCATAAAAATCTCAATCTCTTGATAATTGTATGCCTCTGTAGGCTAATGGATCATTCAGCCCAGTTTGGACTTTTCAGCCTCACTGTCCCCCTCTGGGATTATGGGAATAGTCTGCCCTGCATCGTTAATTGGTGCCAGTGGCTGTGTGGGATCCAGATTTTCCTCCCCTCCTCATGGACTGCTTCAGAGTGTGGCTGCCCTTCTACCTCGCCTCCATGTTAGCCACGTACTTGCATTTTGGCTTTATTCTTTGTTGGGTGAGGAGGCTTCTCTGGTAGTCACAGTACTGTGCTTTAATGGTTGTCAGCTCTCTCACAGCGATACTTTTTCCGGGCGTCGTTGCTCTTGAACGCTAGTTCGCCACGTCTGCACTGGTTCAGGCTCTCCACTCAAAATACCTGATTGCCTTGGGCTCTCTGTACTCCTGGGCGCCACAGAATTGAACGGGTTTCCAAAATGTCTCTGTGCATCATGTATTGGATGTAGTCCTGCCTCCAGGGTTGATTGGCTCAGCCCTGTTAGGGAGAATTATCAGAACTGTGCTTAGTCCCTTCACCTTAGAGACCCCCATCAACTTTGCTGGATTTTTGAGGACTTTATTTTTTTCCTGGAGAGAGTGTGAGCCCTTTTTCCCCACTCGCTCATGAATTTTGATGTGTGTTTTTATTTGTGTGTTCTTTAATTTTGGAGTTTTAGATAACTCCATCGGCATCATCTTTCATTTTTGTGTCACACAGCACCTTTAGTGCAGTGGCACAGGGATGTCCTTTGGATTTAAATACCTTCTCTGAGCTGAGCTACTGTTCCCCAGAGAATGTAAAGTTAAATTGAGTTTACTAGTCTTTTTTAAATTCATAGACCCGGCACACACTATCTTCCTATAGAGTGCTGGAGAGGTTACTTAGTATCCCCTAGGTCTAAACATTCTTGTAGCTGTCAAAAGCTACCCTTTCCTATTATTGAAATGGCTGGTGGCAGTGGTTTTATAACAAACTACCATGATTGTTCCCGACCGCGAACACTGGTAGCTAAAAATCAGGGCCGCCATGTTTTTCAATATGGCACACAAGACCCCTCTGTAAAAACAGACTGCGGTCATCTTTTTCCCCGTTTCTTTGTGGAAAGGTCCTTCTGGTGTTAAACTCTGTATGCCAAACAAGGTTTGGTCCCTTTGTTTGTGAGCCTTTGGTGGGCTTTGGCACTGAAGTCTGCCCATGGCGTCTGAGTGTCTAGGATGGGCAGGAAGTGAGGGAGGTGCCCGAAACTCCCTGTGCTCGGTCTCCTAGGAGATCCAAATGCACTCTGGTGTGATTGGCTGGCTGACAGTCCGGCAAGGACAGCCACCCTTCTGGGTGAGTGGCAGCTAGGCTGGAATTAATGGGAGAAAACTGTTCAAAAGGCAAATATCCAGGATTGGAATGCAGAGTCGACCACTGGAACGAAAGAAACGAAGACGAGCTGAAAGAGGACGGCTGCTGCAACCACTGGACCATTGGTTTGCCCGGTGAAGCCCTGCTGCAAATCCGAATTGCCAGAACTCCATTCAACAGAGAAGCTCCTTCAAGGACGGCTTCTTCCTTTGAGTTGGTGGGACCAATTAGCTCAGAAGACACCTGGATATCATTCTCAATTCTGGTTAAGGTTTAGCTAGGGGGAGGGAAACCAGTTTGTGTCTTGAAGCAACGGCTACTTGAACCAAAGTGACTCCATTTTGTTTGCTCCGATGACGATCCCGTGCAGTGCTGGAGTCCCCCGACGTCCTCCCTCTTGTCCCCACAACAGAGGCTCAGGAACAGCGAGATCTGCAGGAACTGCCAGGAACCAACGTCTTCAGCTGCATCTTTTTTGCTTCACATTAAGGTAATGTGCCCCGGTTGAGAGAACCTATCTCCCGCTGTGAAAGTTTGTGAAACTTTCCCAACATGCAGGCCTAATCAGCTTGTGACCCAGCATATCATTCTTCTTTGTTTAAACTACTTCTGAGAACTTTTACAAAGGCTTCTCTGTTTGTTACCAGAACTGATCTATCCTATCCAAGAACACTAGACTATTGACTTTGGCTTGGCCTATTGAATTGAACTGACCCTCCTGGTACACTGAATCTTTGCATTGCCTAACGGAAGTGTTTTGTAACCCATTGTACAAATGTACATCTTTCTATTCCCATTGAAAGTAATTGAAGTGCCATATGGCTCCTTTTCAGGGGAGCACAAACTGTCTCTACAACTTAGAGTTTGTTACTGAAGTGTATAGGTGTTTCATATTAAGATGATTTCTACTAGTGAATGTATTCTAAATGATTGTGTAAATAAATGCATAAGTATGTTTTACCAAGAGACCTTGAGTGTAAGTGTCTACTTGAACCACTGTGATTGTGATATTTCTGTGTAACTTCAACTACTGCTCACATTCCCTCTTGGGATAAACCTGGCTGTTCAGTTTGCTACCAAAAAGTGTGTGGTACAGGCTTATACCAAAGGTTGGTTTTTGCTTACACCTGTAGTCCTAGTTTTATGTGGTGTTCCTAAAGGGCGGCTCCGCTATGCCGGGTGTGGCAAAACAAAAGAAGGAGCCAGACTCGAGGTTGACATTTGCAAGGGTTTTATTCTTTAGTAATTCTATCTGCCTCTTTTGCTAAGAGGGATTTACCTACTGTAAGGGAGGCATCACCTCAAAAGTATGACACTGACACAAGAGCTACAAGTTTATAAACCTTTATTACATTCTTGCGGTTTGGAAAACTCCTACGTTGCCCTATAGCTACAATGGGAGTATTCTATACCATCAAATAATAAAGAAAACACAGTCCTAGTCAGTCTATGTTAAGTCAAAATGGCCTATATTAAACAAAACTAATGCCTTCCCTATCGCTGATAGAAACATTGTGTAACGGGGAATGTGCATGCAAAGGAAATTCAGTGTTATAACATAAAGGATCAAGGTGACTGAATAAGCTCTCCTCCACACCTTGGACAGCATGCAATAAGGTGGTCCCTGTAGACAGGATAACACACTCTGGCTCAGGTTATCAAAAAAGCCAGTTCAAAACGTGGGTTGAGGCCCACTTGGCCTTCCACGTTAAAGTCACTTATTTTCAGTTCACCAAACGTTCTGTCACAGTTCAACAAATCTTTGTGTAGGTTTCCCTCTTTAGCGCTTGGACCGCTCAAGGCATGAAGCGTTCACGTAGGTCTCCCTCAGTTGGGCTCGGACCTCTCAACAATAGTACCTGATTCAGCGTAGATCTCCCTTTGCCGGGCTCACACCTCACAATCACATCAAATGCAGGGGTACCTTTCCCAAAGCTTCAATTTAATTTAGCAGGGGTTCCCTTCCCCCAACTTCATTTCCGTTCGGCAGTGGTGCCCCTCCCCTAACTTGTTTCACATTCCAGGTCTCCATCGGTCCGGTTCAGACCATTCACTGATGTTGAAGACATTTGAGTGTTAGAAGATTTTCCATACACCTCTGCAGTTCCACTTCGACTTTCATTTCAGCTCTCCATTATGTCATTTGCCCCAGTGTCTTTTGGTCTTGGTAGTTCCATAACACAGTCAGAAAAGTTCAAAGAAATCTTTCTCTTAAAACATTCACCTTTTAACTTCCCCTTTCGTCAGGATTCATCTTGACCATTGCGCATTTTCAGAGTTCGTTCACTTTGTCGCAAGATGTCAAACATTTTGCAAAGCCTTTTGAGTGGGCAATTTCCTTTCTCCAGACCACTCTGCTACTTTGTATCACTGGCTTCACAGTTATCAGGAAGTTTTAAAGTTCACTACTGGTTTGCTTTCTTTCATGTCTCATCAGCATGCGCACAACCTTCAATTGTGAGATACATTGTTGCAGCCTCAATCTTGCCTTGACACATACCAGCCATTCATGTCTTTCACTAACTAACTGGTTGTGTGCATTCCTTTCTTTTCTCAGCAGCTTTGATTCATGAGTCAAGGTTGATACCACTGGCTTGGCCTCGCCTCCCCAACTCTGCCATTCACCCAGGAAGGTTGCTGGTGTCCTTGAAACACAGCGCATGCTTCTTCTTGCCTGGGATTTGGCTTTCTCCGCGTATCCTTTATGGTTTCCCGGAGGCAACAACTTTCTGCAGGGATCTTTAGGGTTTCTCTACCCCTTGCTCTGGTCCCTTGATTGGTTGTCCTGCTCCAATGGGTTTGCCTTTGCCCCAGAATATCTATTCTGTCTCGTGTCTCACCTTGCTTATAGCGTGTCTCAATATTCCTCCTTTTATCCGTGTGGGGGCAGCTGATGGGTATCAGCTGTATACAATTAAGGTCAAGTGCCTGACTTTGCCTGACCTTATTAATGGACATGTCCAATGAAATATGCAAGTCTTAGCCTCTTTACTGTCAGTCCTCCTCTTCCTCTGCCCAGTGTTTGTGTAGAATGGGTGGTTTGGAGAATCCGATAAAATAGGATAGGGTATAAGCACGGGAAAGGGAGGATACTGCGTCTCAATGTCAGTTGCCTCACCACACTCCCTGAAGATCCGTCTCCCAGGTGATCCATCCGCACTGGTCCACCCTTTGGGGTCCGGATACAAAGGTGATGGCCGTACCGGGCCACCTGAGAGAGAGAACCCTTTGGTTTCTCACAATGCCTACAAACTAAATTAAGGGTGCTCATCCTTGGTCAAAACCAAAAATGAGTCCTCAGTCCAAATCCTATTCACTATCTCGCCCTACCACTTTAGAAAGAAACACATAAAAATAGCCATACTGTAGCCTCCCAGCTCCTGCTTAGCATGAGCCCGAGCCAACCGCCTGTCAGGAAAAACCAAATGGGTAAAAAAAACCTGATAAGTGGTGAACCAGGCAGTGTGCTTTTGATGTTCGTTTGTTTTCAGGCAGCCAATAGGTTCCAGGAGTGCACAGGAAAGCGATGGTAGTTCCTTTCCTGGCAAGCAATACATGTAATCCAAGGTGTGCACAACAAGGCCTGGTCAGAAAACAAGAAATACCAGGAGAAACAACTACAGGTACTGGAAAGGCCAGAAGGAAGATCCAGGAAAGCATATTTCACAGCACAGCAAAAGTGGGAAGGTTGCAAGGAAGGCAAATAAAAAGAGGAGCAACACGAAGCACAAGGAATGAAGGGAAGCAAGTTAGGCGAGGATCAGGAGCGGTATAATCACAGGCAAGGATAATAAACTGGAGCCCTGAGCTAAGTGTACCTTAGCATTGAGGATGCTCCGAGCTGGTTCTGAACACAGCTGATATCTGTCGTGACAACATGATCACAATCTGCATGCGGTGCAGAGCACAATAATGGACCTTCAGCGGTCTCAAAACATGCAGACAAAAGGGGCACCATCTTGCAACCGTGTACTGTAACTATATGGAAGTTTCCACTTAAATCAAAGGGACCACTGCTTGAGTGGTCTATTCATGACAGACGCCTAAATGACAGATGATTTCCTGTGGCCCAAAGCACGAATGGAAGAGAGTTCCAGAGTTGAGCTGCGGTAACGGAAATGACCGTCCTCCAATACGAACAGAGTTAAAGCGAGGAACCACGACCAGTCATGCATTCCCCAAACGAAGCATCCGAGCAGGAGCATAAGGGTCAAAACCTAGCCTGAAGGAATTCAGATCCTAGAACAGTAAAAGCACAATAAACTAACCAGAGAGATTTGAACTGGATGTGTTTAGCCACAGGCAGCCAATGAATGAAAGGAGATGAGCTTGTGCATGTGCATGCAGGTGGGAGCCCTGGACGCAGAATTTTGTAGTATGTGAAGCCCCTGGATCAAATAGGCTGGGTGGGCTAAGAATAAAGAATTGCAGTAGACCGGAGTAAGATAGTACCAATGAGGCAACTACAGGAGTCCAGAAATGGGGAGAGGGAAAGGGAGAACCTTACAAAAGGTTTTAAGTTTGAAATAGCCCTTTTGACAGATTACACTGACCTAGGTTTTAACCACAAGAAAGACAGATATTTTAACCTCCAAATCCTTCGTGAATAGGACAGGAGAGGGGAATGGACCAAGAGAAGGAGTCCAGAATTGGGCCATCCACAGGGTAGAGGCAGGGATAGGGCACCGCCAACACCTCAGTTTTCTCAGCATTTAACTTGAACCAGTTGTTGCACATCCATACTCTCACCTAACTTGTCAAGCCAAACTAAGATGTGAGTATCAGCTGCATAGTAATTGCAACAGAAGCCATGAGAGATGACAAGTTTGGTAAGAGGTTAGCTATAGATGTTGAACAAAAAAGGGGAGATGGCAGACCCTTGGGAAACACCGGGAGGGAAGTGGGGGCAGAGCAGAAAAGTGAAAGAGAGAGAGAGAGAGAGAGATTGTGAGCACCCAGAGAGGAAAGATGTAAACATACAAGAACAGCTCTGGAGACCGCCTGATCGATCGTATCACTGGCGGTGGAGAGGTCAAGCAAAATAAATTCCCCCACACCGCCCTGATCATGCAGCCGAGTGAGAATGTCTGCAACAGATGTCAGCATACTCTCTGTACCACGTTAAGGATGAAAACAAGACTGCAGAGGATCAAACAAGGAAGTATCCTCCAGAAAATAACTTCACAAAGGGCAAATCAAGGATTCTAAGAGCTTCATCAAAAAAGGAAGAATTGATATATATAGAAATTGACAGGAATAGTGGGATCTAACATAGGCTTTTTTCAGCAGACGGATAACCAGGGCGTGATTAAAGACAGCAGGAATTTGACCTGTAAGAATCAAGGATTCAACTACCAGGGTAAGCAGAAGGGCTAAAAAAGATATGGTAGCCTTCAGTATTGACAAAGGGATAGGTTCAGTAGAGGAGGCCTATTTCAATCTGACGGTAGCAGCAGTAACCTCATCTTCTTTCTGGCCTTATTCCTTGGACCCGCTCCCTGCGCCCTCTAGAAAGGTGAAAAGTCTTGGGGTGATTAGGTCTGACAATCTGTCCATGGCCGCTCAGGTTTCTGCTGTATGCCAGACGGGGCATTTTTAGTTGAACATTTTAAGAAAGGTGCTCCACCTGATTCCAGCAACGCTATGCCCCCAGTGGTGGCTGCCATAATTCTGAGTAGGCTTGACTACTGTAATTCACTTTATCTTGCCCAACCTAAGGGCTTGATTGTCCGGGTAAAAACGTCTCCAGAATCTGGCGGCCCGGGTGGCAACGGGTATCCCCTATGGGTCCCATATCTCTCCTATTTTACATTCCCTCCATTGGCTTCAGTTGCCCAGCACATTTAATTTAAAGCACTGTGTATCGTTCACTGCGCTCTCCATGACCAGTGAGCTGAATATCTGGTCGTAAAGTTTGTGCGCTATGTCCCAAACCACCCCGTGCGGTCAGCGAATTTGGCCATGCTTTGAATGACCCCTTTTCAATTGACTCGGGAGTGGGGGGGCAGCTTTCTCGACTGGATCAGCGCACACTCTCCCACTATCTATAAGATCATTATCTAATCTTCTGCTATTTCAGAAGGCTTTGAAAAACCATCTGTTCTTATATGTCAGCACTCTGAGCTGATTGTGTCCCCCCGGTTTCTGGTTCCTTGCCGCTCTATTGCAATGATGCATCCAGGCGACGGTGTACTCTACAACATAACATAGAGATGGAACTCATGTCTTGAGTGTCATTCTACGTATTTAACCACCATCACCTTCAAAGAAATAAAATCTGGATAGGTGGAAGAGGATTTAAAATATGCTGTGGCCTTTCAAAAAAAAAACTCATTGTTGAGTTTTCAAATTTATTCTACACAGATATTGCGTATGAGGATAGCATTCACGTGTCTCGGCTTGTACCTTTGTATCGAAGACATAGCTACAACTCTCAAGAACGCATGCGCATCTGTCCGTATGTTGCAAATTCCATGTGCTTTCTATGCAATCCGAGTTTATAAGCTGCACGTCTCTCTGTATTCACACCTCTGTTTACAGGAAGCTGAAGTAAAGCTCCCACTATGTTCTCTTATAAACGGTGTTGGTTTTCAGTGAACAGCACTTCTGGACACCCATTGGCCTTGACACATCTGGTATTAGCCGAGCTGATAAGATTCTAGCATTTCCTCTTCCCAGTTAATGCTACAAAGCCATGTCATCTGATCAGGAGTTCACTGAGCATCAAAGCAAAGATGAAGTAGCCTAACGTGGCAGACAATGTGAACACATATGAGGCTTTGATTAGTAAGTGACCACATTTAAGCCAGTATTTGTGACTTTCCTGATTTAGATAGATTATCCAGGACATCTATTAACAGCAGCTGTTTATGAGCATTCTCAAAACAGGACATTGTTGAAGCTTTGAATTGCAAACAAAATATTCTACAGTGCTTCTGGTTCTTTAATATTGTTGAATGTAAGCTAAGAAACATAATCTGGTGTGATTCAATTGTTCAGTTGTCTAAGAGTCAAGTCTAAGCTAATATCCATAAAAGATAATCCTATATAATAATAATTTAGCATGTATATAGCGCTACGAACCCTCGGGTATCTGAGTGCTGCTTATTACCCACGGTGTGTGGTGCTCATTTATCGACCTCAGCAAGATGAAAGGCTGAGTTTGGCCCTGCCAGGATTCGAACCTGCAACAGCAAGAACTGCACAGATGTCAAAGCGAGCACTCTACTCGCTGTCCAATGCATCCAACGTACTGTCCACGAATGCTGGTTCTCCATTTGCTTGCTAAGAACTCTTCCTCTAGATGCAGCCACTCAGAAAAATCCATGACTCATATCTAGGTTAAAATACTCACTTAATATCATATAATCAATAATGACTAACCTTCTATGATAAGCATGAGAGCAACAGATCCTTCATAAACTTTAGTGACGTATTATCACTCTGACCACAATATGAATAAATGAGGTTAATGAGGGAGACATAAAGTGCACTGACTGTATCTCTTCAGCGCATCAAACCACCATTTGAATTGAAGGAATAACATGGACAGCAACACAGATTACAAATCCTCCTGAACAGCACATCTTCCTGTTTGTCACACCTCTAATGTACAGAGTTTCAAAACTAGTCACAGGAAGAGGGATAGATTACTGTGTATGCGTTCACAGGAGCACATCATGATAAACAATGAAAGTAGTCGATCCCAGATTCAAGTTTCAATTACAGGCCTACTTTAATCAAATAATGATGCATTATAAGTGGTTTTCAGTACCACACTGACTGCATGAAATATTAGCCCTGGGGGTCATTATGAATGATTGCCATCTGGCACGCTGGCTTTTCTGATGTTTACTAATAATACATTGATGCAGGTAATTCAATCTCAGTTATGGTGGTCTGCTTATCACATACCCCTTTCAGCATTCTCCATGCCAAAAGCATATTGGACACCTGTGCCCTGCCAACTCAGTATCCTTATCAGCAACGCCTGCTCTCCTGTTGCACAGAGCAGGTTTAGTAGGCACAGATGCCCTCTTACAGCTGCATTGGTAGCCAAGTCACTTCAGGACAGGGGCTACTTTAAAGATATGCGCCCCCGCTCCCACAATCACATAACTATCAGAGTTACTACCTTGGTGGCTATTGTAAACTTTAAATGTAAGCCATAAGAGAGTTAAGGTATGTTGCTTAGTAACTCTCATAGTAATTAAAGCCACACCAAATTGGCATCATACTAATATCAACGCTGTTAGCCCAGCCCACACATGAACATGCTATGAGTATTCACCCTAGACTGGCTGTCTAGTTGCACCAAGCAGGACCCGAACCACTGCGAGCTGCCCCCACTTCATTCTTTTTCAGGTTAGGTAACACCTCTAGGGAGGGAGGGAGCCCCTCGGCAGGGGTTGTCCTGGTAAACCAGCATTAAAGTGCACCTACTACAAAAAGTCACTAGCCTCACACCTGGATACAAACAGGTCCTTTGATGCCTAGGGTCTGAGAACAGGGCTGGGTTAGGGTAGACTGTGATGAATTGGATTCTGCCTCACAGGTGTATACAGATGAGTAACAAATGAATGGCCCACTCAGCCTTCACACTTCTACAAACTAAATGGCAACACAAATATGAAGGTACAACAGGGACAATCGCGAGATATACATCTTCCACCTTTTTTGATAACGTGGCCGAGGGAAGGCTATACTCTCAAGAGGGGTGTGAAGGTGAACCGGTCGTGACCCAAACACCAAGGAATCAAGGTCCAAAATTAAGGGAATGTCCAATCAAGGTTCTATGAACATATAAACACTTTAATTAAACACACCATCTGTACATAGAAGGAAAAGCAATTACCATACAAAAACCCTCTCCAAAGAAAAGAACAGAGAAGGTGCAATAGATGTGAAAAAGTAGCACTCTGAGCTTAGTTTCAGGGGTGGTAGGTAAGACACTACCATAAACATGCTAGCTTGTAGAAAACAGGAGCGATCATGACCTAATCAGTCTCCAGGCTCTGAATGGACCATGGGGGCACTTCAGTGTGAACAGTACCTGGATTCAGTTCTTGGTGGGCTGACGTAGGCAGACTCAGTTTTGAACGATGATGCAAGCTGATTGGGTTCAATTCGGGCATGTAGGATTGTGGAGGTCTCTTCAGCAAGAGGTGTTGAAAACGGATGAATGTGTGTTCTATTGCAGTAGAACAGCAGCTCTTCAATGATGCAGGTCAGGGCAATACTATGAATGCTTCACAGCTGCCCAGGCCGTGTCATGCTTTAGTCTCTAGGAGAGGTCGGCAAGTGACGCTCCAGCAGTTTGAGTTAGCGCGCACCAGTCATTGAATTTGTGATCTTGGGTGCGTCGATGTGTGATCAATGAGCCAGCAGTTCAAGGAGTAGCTGGGCTGAGTCATAGTTGTAACCCGCAGTTAGAGTTGTCGAGTGACTCTGCAGTGATTCGGTTCAGGTCCTGACATTCAGCAGTTGCTTTGTGCATAGCAGGTGATGTGCTTCGCTAGTACATGATGCAGTGTTGATGTGGTTTAGATGAAAGCAATAGTTTGGCTGGTTTGAGGAACTCAGACACCAGTGCCAGAGCCTTTCCTAATGTTCAAGATTCAAGGTCCGATGCAGTAGACTAGGGAACTTCAGCTGGTCTGTCCCTCCAGTTGCTGTAACGCTTCTGCAGGAGACTGAGCGAAGGATGCTTCCATTCAGGGCCTGCTCTCTTAGCTTTACGAGATCTGTTGCAGAGTGGTTTGCCCTGCTCCACAGCGTTGGTCACTCCAATGTGCCCTGGGAGTGGTTAGGGGACAGAGCTTACTTCTGTTTGGACCATCCTTCTTCACCTCAGGCTGAGGAAGTGCAATGAGTTCTTCAGAATGACTCTTCTTTCTTAAAGGATCCGCAAGGAACTGAATGAGAACGCCCTTCTTTTAAAGGCACAAGTACACAGTTGATTGGGCTAATGCTAGCCAGCTTTAGTGGAACAATCCTGGTCTTGGACGGATAGACTTTGCCCTTTTGAAGTTGCACCCAACGTGGTTTGTTCGAGAGGATGCAGAGGGAAAAGGAAAGGGAAAGAGAGACAGTCAGAAACAAATTGGTGGAAGGAGTGCCCTCCTGCCTATCCTACCTCCTGCCTATCCTACTCCCTCCCGCTTCCCTCCTTACTGACAGCAGAGACCATTAGATATGCAGCACCCTGGTGTGAGGCTACTCCTTCCGAATGGGTGTGCTCCTTTGATACCTGGTCCAGAACAGCTGACTGCTGTGCGGCTGTCTATGGGGGAGAGGTTAACCAGCCATCACAAAGCAGGTCAAAGTGAGGCTGGGTCCTTTGGGTTTCTGTCCTGGCTGTTGGCAGTATCGGCCCATCTGACTTGAACACTCATTCCCTTTCACAGCTGAGCTGACTCATGGGAGCTATCTGCAATATCAATGTAGGTGTGCCAGCAATGATCATAAGCAGTGCCATGCACTATGCCTAAACTCAGGCATAGCCTATTTTTAGAGATTAATGTGAGGGCTTGTAGCATATCGAGCTAAGGAGAGACCGTTTCGATGAACCATTCCAATTGTGAATCTTGTTACTATTTTTATTTTTATTAGAGCAAGGGATATTGCACCAGCAGTGGTCTCACCAAGTATAAATTGCCCTAAGTCACATCAACAAGAAAGCACACACAGGCGTGTGACCAATGCGCTACACCCCTAATTAGTTAACAGCTTCTCTTATATCCAGTTGTATTCATAGAAATCATCTATGAACCCTAAATAGTTGGTAGAAATGTTCTTTTTAATGGTAGCCTGGATAACCAACACATTTTTCAACCCATAGCAGCAGGTCTGCCTCAGGAATTTTAAATATTTCAGATTGGGCAATTGCTTCAAATCACCTTCCAATTGCAAATGCTCTAGAGAACAGCAAAAGTCAAAAAAGGTAAAAGGTTTCCCCAAGATGCACTACTACAATTAAGGTTGTGAAAGAAGGGCAATCAATAGTCGATCACCATGTTTTTTTAGGAGTGAGCTGTTAGCCATACCGTTTTTTATTTACTTTTCAGAGTTTATGACTACAACTGGATATGGGAGAATCTGCTAACTAATTAGGGGTGTAGCGCTTTGGTCACACACTTGTGTGTGCTTATTTTT
Source organism: Ambystoma mexicanum (assembly GCF_040938575.1). Taxonomy (NCBI): domain Eukaryota; kingdom Metazoa; phylum Chordata; class Amphibia; order Caudata; family Ambystomatidae; genus Ambystoma; species Ambystoma mexicanum. The sequence goes on from NC_090922.1 coordinate 892,436,360, forward strand.
AGAGATTACCCTGCCACCATCATGGGGTACTTATGATCATCTTAGATTTGGTTCAACATCATATCTTAAATGCCGCCTATGCACTGAAGTGACTTGGCTGCAGCTCCAGGAGTAGAGTCAGCATCTTGTGACCTTTGAGCCTTGTGGTAGCTTGGAGGAAGGAGGTTAACACAAGTTGAACATTTCAGCGTCTTTTATTTAAAGAATACAGAAAAGGCCTTTCTCTCCCTATCGCTATAGGGTATGTCCCTGCCTAACCAACTAACCTGAAGGTGCTTGTATGCCATCAGGAAGTTGATAAATATAAAAAAATGCCCTCCATCCAAACCTGCAGCTACATATCCCTACCACTAATAACCATTAACTAAACTTGGCCAAAAGAATGTCTCTGTTCAAAAGGCCTCCCCTTTGGCTTTTTGTCTTGTGGCTTGTTCTCAGGTTTTCCTCATTGGATCTCACACTTCCAAATGTACAGGTCTATTTATGATAATCTCTTTATGTAAGACTGGTGGGTATGATGGACAGGTTCTTGTAACTCTTTCCAACTGGGCATATACTTGGGCCTTATACCTTTAAGATCCTCATCATTATTGTCATTAACACTAGCTATCAAACCTCTTCCTTGTATTTTTATAGGATTCACTGGTTTTATGGAGTTTGACACTTCCCCAATCTTGGCATCTCCTTAATGTATTCTTTCTCTCTTTGTTTATTTCACTTGACACTTTTAATTCACACTATCTATTATTACTCTTGCTGCAGTGGCCTCCACGCTTGCATCCAATTATCTCACCATTTGTTCTTATCTTGAATAGTTCCTTAGATATCACAATATCTTGAGTTTATCTCTTGCAATTACTGTTATAACTATTATTTTCTCTTCTCTGTATTATGAGTCCTCCCAGTGGCCTCGCACAACTCCAGCATACCCCGGTACCTGTGTTCATCGGGGTTGATCTTGTGGGGCCCGGCTTGTTCGATTTTCCTGTTCCTTCCACTCTGGTTTTTCGCTCGCCTTTCACTCAAAGTCCTCCTCACTTGCCAAATTCAATGCACAGCAGCGGCTGGGAGCTACTCCACTCACTGATTTCCCGGTCTTGTCATGGTAGTGCAGGCAACTAGCCCACCGCAGCACATCCATTGTCATGCCACCTCTTTGCGCAGTGTATTCTGGGCCATCCTGACAATGATTTCCCCATTGTCCATTTTGCCAGTTCACCAGCGTCTCAGATGGTTGTCCTCCACTTCTCGGAGTGTTGCAGTTTCTGTTGCCCTGTTTGGCTCCACCTCTCCGAGTCACTCTGATGCAAGGGGGTTTCCCCTGCGTACCTTTCTCTCTCCTCTGGTATCCTCATCTCACATTGATAGCAACATTTTCTTAAAGAGATATGTCCTTCTCCTTTCCACGGCTTGCTTGATTCAACATTGTTGACAGCCAAACATAAGGAAGACACTGTGTTTTTAACATAAGGCAGCCAGGGTATGCAGGCAAAGTGTCTTTCAAAGGGAGTTCAGCATGGGAATGTGAGTACTTGTCCCATAAGAGGGAGTCACTCCAAGGCCAGTCCCACTTGCTCAGACCCCTAGGGAGGGTCCTTCAGAGCAAGCTCACCTCCCTAGCCTCACAGGGGGTGACACCCCCCACGTTTGGGAGATGGGATGAACACTCCCAATTTGTCACAACCTGCACGATGCCACAGGCAGATCAAAGGCTGCAGATCAGGCTACTGGTGCAGTAGGGTATAAGTACACCATGCTTCTGGCAAGGAGTTAGTGACAAAGGGGGATAGGGTTAGCAGATGACCCTTTGGAGAAGAAATCACTTGCATCATTTTATGTATTAATATAAATCAAACAGGCCAAAGCTTTTGACTTTTGCCAGATGACAATTCCTTAAATAGACAGATGGATCTCAGCATAGTTGTAGAAAGATTCCACTATTGTGTTTATATCTCTTTGCGTCTTTCCTTCCTCTCCCTTCCACTTCCTTTAGTACAAAGCAATTTGGGTATGATGCAAGCAGGCAGAGCCCACTTGTCACAAAAACAGGGATTGGACGCCTTAAACTAGGCTTTCTTTTATCCAATCACCTGTGGACTTTGCACTATAAAAGAGTTGGTCTATCACTCCTCCTTTGACTCACTATTGGACAAACGCTTAAAAAAGAATTAATTTGGAACACTTAAAAGGGTAGGGGGTAGAAGGCGCTAGAGAGCTCTGCCAAAATTTCTCTGAGCCCTTAAGCTCCTCAGCAACCTCAAAGATCCGGCAAATATTCAGAGTAGATCCAGCCATGACCAGCCCTCTAAAAGGGGAATAATGTATGAAGATAAGACCCACAGGCGTGCAAAATCCTGAATGAAATCGGTCCTGGGGAAGGCCGCCGCAAGCCGGAGAAGAGATCCCGACTCGCGCCAAAATGTAAGCCACGCATGGAGCTGCGGCTCAGGAGGTGACATCCTTATCCTGCCAGAACGGAGTCTGGGGGCTATGTGTCGCAGCACCCATCTACAAACATAGCAGCGCTGGGGCGTGTGAGGTGGCAAGAACACGACCCCCCCACCCCTCTGCGACCGGACACCTGGGGTGGCCGCCACATGGAGCCCAGCGAGGACTGAGGTACTGTGTAGCAGGGCAAGAGCCTCACGGGTGCATGCATACAGACTAGGTGCCCTGAAGAACCGCTTCATGGCCCGTGGATGAAACACATTGTGCGGAGAACTGAACATGGCAGTGACCTCATGGAACCCTGTTGAAGGGGAAGAATTTACAGGGAACACCTGAGCTGGTCTCCAGGGAAGAGAATTTAAGTTCCCAAACCGGGAACTTACGTCCCCTGCACACTATCTAATATCTGGAATACCAGACCAACAAGTCGATATATTTAACAATTGATTTTTCTTAATAAATTCAAGAAAGTCTGTAAATGGTAATGCATAAAAAGCGGTAATTTGTTCAAAACAATGACTTTGAATCAGGTAAGGTTACAGGAAACATTCTTGATTGTTTATTCTTGATGTTGAAGCTGTGGAAGGCCCAACGCGTTTCGAGTGCTACAACACTCTTCATCAGGGGCAATAACAAGGGTTTCTAGGAAAAAGTATATATATAATATGTACATTAGGAATATATTTACACTGACAAAATTTTTAAACAACATTTCCAAATAACTCATTATAGATCAGGATATGTATCACAATAACCCATGGCATGCAGGGATTACCTATGTAACAGGACGTTTGACATTTTTGGATATACTGAGTATATACTAACCCTCAAGGGGACAACCTATCCTTCATTAATAACTGTAGAAACTAATGGACTATTCACTAGGTAAATAGTATCTTCACTGCTAAAATCGAATGAGGAAATATATAGAAAAGATATATAGAGAATAACTTCTGAAAGTCAATACATTGGAGTTTAAATAAGATAGAGTGAGCAACTGTGGAATTTATTTAAAGAGTCTAACCTTGTGTTTTTTTAAAAAAATGGGAGAGGTGCTTCAAGAGGACGGAGGTGGTCTGGGGCGGGAAAACCAGGCCTTCGTCTAAACAAGACAGCGGGTCTTAGATGGTAAGTCCTTATCTGTAACGATGAACATCAAAAAGCGTCTATTTAGACCATTGTGTATGACATAGTTGCAATAGAATAAGTTAAGCCAGTAATGAGTCACTTACAGCGGTAACGCGGTTGACCAATATCAACGAACTCTGAGGGGAAGTAGTAGGCAATGACCGCAAAAGGTATGGAAGTTGTTCAGGGCTGGAGCGCTGAGAAAAAGTAAGTAGGGTCTCAGTAATGGACACAAGAAGTGAACAGGGTATTCGAAAGCTTTGTTGTAAAAGAACGGGGTGAGCCAGTATTGGAAGCTAAAAATTCTTACCTAGTGTAAACCAGTGTGGCACACATGGAGACCAGCTGCCGAATGGTTGCCCGACTCCATGGGAAGTGCCGCCACTGTTAATCAAATAGTTAGTAGTGTGACGTAATCACGTGCTTGCGTGTAATGCGTCATACTGTGCGCTGAGCTCTAGGCTTAGATAGATGAAAGTTAGCCTCAATTAAGTCTAATTAGTCTCATATGGAGGGATGCTTTACAGGGGCAAGCACGGCTGTAAGAGCTTAATCAGTTGAGAGAGAAGAGAAAAACAGACCGCAGCGTGTTTACAATGTGACGTCATTACGCAAAAGCGTGCATGATGCAACATGTAAACAAACCTAGTGACGGGGTGAAGGAAATGATATCATGTGTTCTTAAAGTTTATGACAATGCCCAAAATGTGCATAATCCTTGATATTTGAAATTTATATAGTTCGTGCGAGGGTCTGGACTCCAGATGGCTAAGCTTATAAAAATCATATCGATCAACATCCATGCATTTAAAGTGTCATGAATAAACTACAATTAGAAAACTGGAGCTGTAGTAGTAGATATAGTAAAAAATAGTTGATACTAATGGTTAGGTACATTCTTATAATGCTACTAACCAATGCCATCCTGCCCACCAGTTTGGTTCACAGTCTAGTAAGGGAAATATCAATTGCACAGATTGAATAAGACCAGTATGGAGTCAACAAAGTGTTTGGATATGAAGAAACTTTGAAAACATTTTAACATTTCTATTTAGCTGTCCAAGTTGGTTGGTTCACAATCTTATAATGTGGTTATGAAAATTCTAACCAACAATCATAGCAAGTGTTTTAAAGAGACATTGTTGGAGATGCATGGAAAGGGAAAATTTATTCAAATGAATGGACCTAAATAGTACTCTTCATTTAGATCAAGTGGGGTCATTGCATCTAGTCTATGAATCCAGTATAGTTCTTTTTGTGCCAAGAGTTTCGGTAGGTCACCTCCTCGTTGGAGGGGGTGTAATACCTCTAGTATGGCAAATCTCATTTGCGAGATATTATGCTTATTGTCTCTAAAATGCCGGAATACAGGTGACTTCACATTTTTTGTGCGAATCTGAGACTTATGTTCAGTCCATCTTTCTTTAGCTTTTCTACTGGTTTTCCCAACATAGTATTTCCCACAGGGGCATCTAATGGTGTAGATGACATTTTTGGAGTCACAGGTAGCCAAGTTTTTTAGGGAAATCTTTTTACCATTGTTCGGATGTCTGATGTAATTACCTTTGATGATGTTCGAGCAGTGTTGACAATTAAGGCAAGGAAAAGTGCCATTACTTGATGGCTTCAAAGTCCTTTGGGTAGATTTTTTAGGTCTTTCAGCTTTGATTAGCATATCTCTGAAATTCCGTCCTCTTTTGTATGCTAGCATTGGGGGGACTGGAAAGAGACGGTTGAGGTTAGGATCCGATTTTATAAGATCCCAATTCTTCGTGATGATTTTTTTGACTTGAAAGCTCTGGGCCGAGTACTTCAATGTGTAAATGAAATTTGACTGAGTTGGTTTCGGTTGTTTGTTAAGTAATAGGTTACGGGGGTGTGCTTCTGTCCTGGAAATAGCTTGAGCTACTACTTCTTCCGGGAAACCTCTTTCTAAAAATCTTGATCGTATTGTATCAAATTCTGTCTGAAGTATTTCAATGTTGGAGGTTATCCGTTTAGCCCGCAATAGCTGGCTATATGGTAGGTTTTCTTTTAAATGTCTCGGATGAAAACTGTTGAAATGAAGGGAACTGTTAACATCAGTTGGTTTTCTGTACATTAGTGTTGTTAATTCCATGTTTTTCCATTCTACTGTTACGTCCAGAAAGTTCACCTGTGGTGTACCAATTTCCATAGTGAATTTGATTTGTGGGTTACATTGGTTAATATATTGCCAAAAATCTGTCAGTTCCTGCTGTGTGCCGTTCCAAATGCCAAATACATTGTCAATATATCTTAACCAGCAATGTATTCTGTGTTTCCAATGAGGGTGATCCAAAACAAAGGTTTTCTCAAAGTAGAACATGAAGATATTTGCGTAGGACGGAGCCACAGCCGAACCCATAGAGGTACCCGAAATCTGTAAATAGTACTTATCATTGAATCTGAAATAATTGTTGTAGAGTATCAGATTGATAAGTTCAATAGCAAAGGTTTTTTGAATCTGAATTTCATCATGTTGTAAAAGAAACCATTCTAGGGCCGCTATGCCTTCATCGTGGGGAATTGAAGTGTATAGGCTTGTGACGTCCATAGAGAATATTAGAGGATCAGGAAAACTGATCTGTAAGTTGTTAATTTTCTGGAGAAAATGTGTGGTGTCTTTTAGGTATGTCGGTATTTTCTGTACCAGGGGTTGCAGTGCTGTATCAAGGTAGACCGCCAAAGGTTGAAATATACTGTCAGTTCCAGCGACGATTGGTCTAAAGGGCGGGTCTTTAGGATCTTTATGAATTTTAGGTAGCCCATAGAAAACTGGGATGATTGGGTTAGTTTTAATTAAAAATTCTTCAGTTTTGTCTGAAATCCAATCCATCGTACTAGCCTTTTCAATTGTCTGTTTAATGATGGTGCTGATGTCATTTGTAGGATCGTTGTCAAGCAGTAAGTAAGTCTGTCTATCATCCAATAGTTTAAGACAGCCCGTGTTGTATAGATTTGTGTCCATGAGTACAAGGGCTCCTCCTTTGTCGGCTTGTTTAATTGTGATAGAAGTGTCGTTGGCAAGTTCTTTAATTAGTTTGAGTTGATGACGCCGAATATTCTGCTGAGTAGAGGTCTCATATTTGATTCTTCTCAGGTCACGAGTGGTTTTGGTTTTAAAGAGATTAAGGAGTGGATTGTTAATTTGCGGATGGAAATTACTCTGGTTCTTCATCTCTAGAAAATCATGTTGTTTGGCTGGGGTTATTTCTCCCAGATTGTCAAAAAAGATTTTTAGTTCCATTTTGCGTAACAACTTGAAAAGATTAACTTCTTCTTCAAAGAGGTTAGTTGAGTTTGTGGGGATAAATGATATCCCAAGATTAAGCGTATCAATCTGAGTTTTAGACAACTGTCTTGAAGAGATATTAATGATCAGGGGTGACTCTATTTGTTTTTTTGGCGTGGTTTTTTCTTTTGCCCTCTTCTGGTCGGGCGTCTCCTAAAAAAGGCTGTGCCGGGATAATTGGAATGGATGTATCTAATATCCTTGGGGTAGGGTCACCGCTGTCTGTCACTATGAGGGTGTTGATTGAGGTTGCTGAACTTATACTGGGTTGTTCTTCTAGTTCCCCACTTGTAATGTCACTGCTATCTGTATTGTTGTCAGGAGATGGTTTCCTGGGGACTCCGGATGGACCAGGTCTTGGTTTGTGGTTACTATAGTAGTCTTGCCAAGTGTATACTATTTCTCTGGCGTAGTCTAATGTGTCTCTCCGGAATTTACGAATCTTTCATTGCTCAATATCCCGTTTATAACTATCGAGCTTATTGTTGGTATCTTCCAAAATTGTTTGGAGTTCAGATGCAGTTTTGAGTTTCAAAAGTTGTGTAGAGACTTCTTCAATCTCTTGGTTAATTTTATTGAGTGTTTTTGAGAGTTCCTCTATGGTAAGTAAAATCAGATCAAGGGAACATTTGTTTAGGATGTGCTCCCAACGTTTTACAAACTCCTTATTGTCCTTACAAAGTGTCAGGCGCAGGTATACCCTTAGTCCTCTCGGAGTTCTCTTGGCCTTGTAGTACTGGGTTAAAGTAGTAGCGTGAAGTTTCTGTGAGATCTCTCTCCTAATGAGTCGTTCAAGTCGTTGAATGAGTATTTCTGGATTTTCTCTATTGATTGCCTCCGTACTTGTATCTCTGATTAGGCCTAAGATCCTAACGGCCTCTTCATCCGAAAACGCTAAGGTGATTGCTGCTTTGTCTGTTAAGCTATTGATTTTAGAAAATGACATCTCAAAGATATTGGGGTGCTCAGGTCCAGGGTAAGGTGTCAACCCCTTACGGGGTAACAATAGCAAGAAGGGAAGGATAGGACAACTATGGCACACCCTAGTAAGGAAAAATATTTTAAATATTAAGAGTCAACTTGGATACTAGGTGTTTAGAAAAATTGCTTATCAAGTATGAGGTGCAGAGGAGAGAGGGGCAACCATGACACCTTGGTGGCACAATACAATGAAGAGAATTTAAGTTCCCAAACCGGGAACTTACGTCCCCTGCACACTATCTAATATCTGGAATACCAGACCAACAAGTCTTAACAATTGATTTTTCTTAATAAATTCAAGAAAGTCTGTAAATGGTAATGCATAAAAAGCGGTAATTTGTTCAAAACAATGACTTTGAATCAGGTAAGGTTACAAGAAACATTCTTGATTGTTTATTCTTGATGTTCTCCAGAAAATTAACAACTTACAGATCAGTTTTCCTGATCCTCTAATATTCTCTATGGACGTCACAAGCCTATACACTTCAATTCCCCACGATGAAGGCATAGCGGCCCTAGAATGGTTTCTTTTACAACATGATGAAATTCAGATTCAAAAAACCTTTGCTATTGAACTTATCAATCTGATACTCTACAACAATTATTTCAGATTCAATGATAAGTACTATTTACAGATTTCGGGTACCTCTATGGGTTCGGCTGTGGCTCCGTCCTACGCAAATATCTTCATGTTCTACTTTGAGAAAACCTTTGTTTTGGATCACCCTCATTGGAAACACAGAATACATTGCTGGTTAAGATATATTGACGATGTATTTGGCATTTGGAACGGCACACAGCAGGAACTGACAGATTTCTGGCAATATATTAACCAATGTAACCCACAAATCAAATTCACTATGGAAATTGGTACACCACAGGTGAACTTTCTGGACGTAACAGTAGAATGGAAAAACATGGAATTAACAACACTAATGTACAGAAAACCAACTGATGTTAACAGTTCCCTTCATTTCAACAGTTTTCATCCGAGACATTTAAAAGAAAACCTACCATATAGCCAACTATTGCGGGCTAAACGGATAACCTCCAACATTGAAATACTTCAGACAGAATTTGATACAATACGATCAAGATTTTTAGAAAGAGGTTTCCCGGAAGAAGTAGTAGCTCAAGCTATTTCCAGGACAGAAGCACACCCCCGTAACCTATTACTTAACAAACAACCGAAACCAACTCAGTCAAATCTCATTTACACATTGAAGTACTCGGCCAAGAGCTTTCAAGTCAAAAAAATCATCACGAAGAATTGGGATCTTATAAAATCGGATCCTAACCTCAACCGTCTCTTTCCAGTCCCCCCAATGCTAGCATACAAAAGAGGACGGAATTTCAGAGATATGCTAATCAAAGCTGAAAGACCTAAAAAATCTACCCAAAGGACTTTGAAGCCATCAAGTAATGGCACTTTTCCTTGCCTTAATTGTCAACACTGCTCGAACATCATCAAAGGTAATTACATCAGACATCCGAACAATGGTAAAAAGATTTCCCTAAAAAACTTGGCTACCTGTGACTCCAAAAATGTCATCTACACCATTAGATGCCCCTGTGGGAAATACTATGTTGGGAAAACCAGTAGAAAAGCTAAAGAAAGATGGACTGAACATAAGTCTCAGATTCGCACAAAAAATGTGAAGTCACCTGTATTCCGGCATTTTAGAGACAATAAGCATAATATCTCGCAAATGAGATTTGCCATACTAGAGGTATTACACCCCCTCCAACGAGGAGGTGACCTACCCAAACTCTTGGCACAAAAAGAACTATACTGGATTCATAGACTAGATGCAATGACCCCACTTGGTCTAAATGAAGAGTACTATTTAGGTCCATTCATTTGAATACATTTTCCCTTTCCATGCATCTCCAACAATGTCTCTTTAAAACACTTGCTATGATTGTTGGTTAGAATTTTCATAACCACATTATAAGATTGTGAACCAACCAACTTGGACAGCTAAATAGAAATGTTAAAATGTTTTCAAAGTTTATTCATATCCAAACACTTTGTTGACTCCATACTGGTCTTATTCAATCTGTACAATTGATATTTCCCTTACTAGACTGTGAACCAAACTTGTGGGCAGGATGGCATTGGTTGGTAGCATTATAAGAATGTACCTAACCATTAGTATCAACTATTTTTTAATATATCTACAACTACAGCTCCAGTTTTCTAATTGTAGTTTATTCATGACACTTTAAATGCGTGGATGTTGATCGATATGACTTTTATAAGCTTAGCCGTCTGGAGTCCAGACCCTCGCACGAACTATATAAATTTCAACAATCAAGGATTATGCACATTTTGGGCATTGTCATAAACTTTAAGAACACATGATATCATTTCCTTCACCCCGTCACTAGGTTTGTTTACATGTTGCATCATGCACGCTTTTGCGTAATGACGTCACATTGTAAACACGCCGCGGTCTGTTTTTCTCTTCTCTCTCAACTGATTAAGCTCTTACAGCCGTACTTGCCCCTGCATCCCTCCATATGAGACTAATTAGACTTAATTGAGGCTAACTTTCATCTATCTAAGCCTAGAGCTCAGCGCACAGTATGACGCATTACACGCAAGCACGTGATTATGTCACACTACTAACTATTTGATAAACAGTGGCGGCACTTCCCATGGAGTCGGGCAACCCTTCGGCAGCTGGTCTCCATGTGTGCCACACTGGTTTACACTAGGTAAGAATTTTTAGCTTCCAATACTGGCTCACCCCGTTCTTTTACAACAAAGCTTTCGAATACCCTGTTCACTTCTTGTGTCCATTACTGAGACCCTACTTACTTTTTCTCAGCGCTCCAGCCCTGAACAACTTCCATACCTTTTGCGGTCATTGCCTACTACTTCCCCTCAGCGTTCGTTGATATTGGTCAACCGCGTTTCCGCTGTAAGTGACTCATTACTGGCTTAACTTATTCTATTGCAACTATGTCATACACAATGGTCTAAATAGACGCTTTTTGATGTTCATCTCTACAGATAAGGACTTACCATCTAAGACCCGCTGTCTTGTTTAGACGAAGGCCTGGTTTTCCCGCCCCAGACCACCTCCGTCCTCTTGAAGCACCTCTCCCATTTTTTTAAAAAAACACAAGGTTAGACTCTTTAAATAAATTCCACAGTTGCTCACTCTATCTTATTTAAACTCCAATGTATTGAGTTTCAGAAGTTATTCCCTATATATCTTTTCTATATATTTCCTCATTCGATCTTAGCAGTGAAGATACTATTTACCTAGTGAAAAGTCCATTAGTTTCTACAGTTATTAATGAAGGATAGGTTGTCCACATGGGGGTTAGTATATACTCAGTATATCCAAAAATGTCAAACGTCCTGTTACATAGGTAATCCCTGCATGCCATGGGTTATTGTGATACATATCCTGATCTATAATGAGTTATTTGGAAATGTTGTTTAAAAATTTTGTCAGTGTAAATATATTCCTAATGTACATATTATATATATACTTTTTCCTAGAAACCCTTGTTATTGCCCCTGATGAAGAGTGTTGTAGCACTCGAAACGCGTTGGGCCTTCCACAGCTTCAACATCAAGAATAAACAATCAAGAATGTTTCTTGTAACCTTACCTGATTCAAAGTCATTGTTTTGAACAAATTACCGCTTTTTATGCATTACCATTTACAGACTTTCTTGAATTTATTAAGAAAAATCAATTGTTAAATATATCGACTTGTTGGTCTGGTATTCCAGATATTAGATAGTGTGCAGGGGACGTAAGTTCCCGGTTTGGGAACTTAAATTCTCTTCATTGTATTGTGCCACCAAGGTGTCATGGTTGCCCCTCTCTCCTCTGCACCTCATACTTGATAAGCAATTTTTCTAAACACCTAGTATCCAAGTTGACTCTTAATATTTAAAATATTTTTCATTACTAGGGTGTGCCATAGTTGTCCTATCCTTCCCTTCTGGTCTCCAGGGAAACCAGCACACCAATCTTTACAGCCGAGAGAGGAGAGCTGCCCGCTGAGATCTGGAGGGGCAACCCGGCAGGCCTTGGACTCCATAGTTTCAGCAGACTGGAATCCCGAGGTGAGGAACCCTGTGCTGGGGACTGATCCGGACATAGCGCGGTCGCTGCAGCGAGAAGAGGGGCAGACATTGTGGCGACGGGGGCTGTGAGGAGAGGTGAGTGTGGAAGACTGGGTGGGTTCAAGCTGTGACAGCTGATAACCGCATTGACCCTGTGGGACAGCGCTTCCCCCGCGACACCCCGGTCACTGTGTCTCGGAGGGGCCCCACTTTACATTGATTGGGGCACTTATCCAGTATGCTGGTGGTGAGGAACCTACCTAATATGGACTGGCGGATCAACTGGGGCCCATGCACTGCGCTGGTACACGTTCCCCCCCAGTTCCCCACTGTGCCATCAAAGAGTGGGCTGGAGAAACACTGTCCAAGGCTCAAGTTACTGAACATACTGAGCGCAGTCAGGCAGAGAGGCTGTGCGGATTTGCAGGCATAATCAGAAATGAGAAGCAGGACCAAAACAGAGACAGCAAAGCAAAGAGTGAGCACAACAGGGGACACTGCCTTGTACTTGTAGGTGAAGCCTGGTATTGTATCACAGACATAACTCACCCACCACAAGTAACATTCACTGCACCTTGGCGTGCGTGTGGACCAGGCAACAACTGTGATCAGGTATACGGCTGGAGACAACACCCCACGGGATCCTGGACTACGGACAACATGAGCCACAATCTGGGTTGCGTAACTGATGGACGACACACAGCAACAGGGATGAACTGGTAAGGGTTACTGCCGGCCCAGGACAGATTATCAAGATACAATAGCAACAAAATGTGGAGTGGGCAGTCACTTTTCTGCAGGTAGGGCGAGCCCCTTTAACCTCAGCATTGCTGAACCCTGGGTGAAGCACCATGGGGGGGAACCTGCAGTGGAGAGTTGGTGTGACATGGAGGAAGAAAAAGCTGCTACGATTGACCCATCTGGAGCTTTTGATGTTCAACCAACTACAGTCCAGCATACAGTCACTAGATGGTAAAATGGATACATTAACCTGCAAAGTGGACCACATGCAGGTTTGTCACGACAAACATGGTGAAAGATTGGATGAGGTGGAAGGCAGGGTGTTGACTGTTGAGGATGAATCCACCTCCCTGGTTAGGGACATGATGCTCGTGAAAAGGGTGTTAAAAGAACTGACAAACAAGATGATCTGGAATCACACTCGAAAAGCAATAACCTGAGGATGGTCGGAATACCAGGGACCTTGGAACAGAGGAATATGGAGATCCTGGTGGAGGACATATTTCGAGAAGTGCTGGGCCTGGAAGACTTCTCAATGGTTTATATTGTAGAAAAAGCGCACCAAGTACCCAGTGGGAGGAAGCCTGGGCCAATTATTGCTCGGATGCTCAACTACTGAGACAGGGATACTGCCCTTCATAAAGCTAGAGAAAAAAGATTGGAGATGTATAAAGAAGATATGATTAGGCTCTTTCCGGACTTCTCGGATAAGGTCCAAGCCACAAGGAGAACGTTCCTAGAGGTGAAGAAGTAACTCAGCGACAGAGGACTCCACTACGCTATGATGTTTCCTGCCAAACTCTGTATAGAGCATGAAGGTCGGGCAATCTTCTTTCAAACTCCAGAGGATGCCACAACCTTCTTGAAAATGCAGCCGAGACAGCCTCGGTAGAGAGGGGAATAATATATGATGCTTTACCTGTTGATGTACATCCTCTGTTGGTTATATGACACGCCTACTGGATATCCCAAGGCCTGGGAGGTGGTAGTGCAGATCACAGAGTTGAGGAACGGGGGGTGGCTGGGCTCCTGGTTGCTCCTCCATGTTTCCAGCTGATGAGTTGGGCGATCAGCGAAAGGGGAAAGGGGGGAAGTTGTCACTGATGAATTGTGGTTGTCGGTGGGGGTGGGGGGCGATCACAGTGCACTGGATTCAACATTTGTGACACATGGGGAATATGGCCAAATAGCAGGGGCAAACCAAATTGTGATAGATCCTGGCGAAATGCTGAGAGATGGCCTCACTTAAGCTCTGCACTTGGAATGTTAGGGGGATGAAATGCCCTGTTAAGCATCGGAAAATTCTGTTATACATGCAAAGGCACAGGGTGGATGTCGCGTTTATACAGGAGACACACCTCACAACGGACACCGAGTCCACATTCAGGAGGGCACGGCGGTGCCACAGGTACTTCTCGTCCTACTCATCACATGCCAGGGGAGTGGGCACACCAAGGTTGGATTCCACCAAACCAAAGTGGTTAAAGATGGAGAGGGCAGGGGTCTCATTGTACAGGGCACCATTCAAGGGAAAATGTACACAATGATTCATTACTATGTACCCAATCAGGACACGGGTGACAGCCTAGAATGGTTGGATCGGCAATTAGCAGAACTAATGACCGGAGAGGTGATCTGGGCAGGTGACTATAATGCGGTGATCCAACCTGCACTAGACCGACCAGGGGGAGACTGAGGGATGGGCACAAAAGGCCCTGGTTGGCTGAGGGATATGACGTTTCTTTGGGACATTTTTTATGTGTGGAGGGTGCAGAACCCGACAGAGCGACAGTACACCTGTCAATCAACCATCAATGGATCAGCATTGAGGCTGGACGTTTTCCTTATCTCACATTCACTAATGGGTTGGGTAGAGGAGGTGAAGATCCTTGCGCACACACTCTCGGACCATGCCCCTGTAATATTAGGGGTGAGACTGGAAGGGTGAACTAAGGGGACACTTCCAGGGTGTTTCAATAATGAAGGCCTATTGGATACTATTTTCAGGGAGGGTCTGAAAGAAGCAATCAATACCTTCCTGGACCTGAATGTGGGCTCAGTTGGGTCAGCTGGGATACTATGGGAAATCCTCAAATGTATAATACGAGGTGAATGCATCTCTAGAGAGTGGTATTCTAAGACAGATTCGGAAAGAGAGGGTAAACAAAGAATGCACCATACAACAAACAACAAAACCAAACCCCACCAATCAAGAACAAGCAGAGATATTGAAACAGCTGCAAGAATTCCAGACACTTGCTCTTAGGGAGGTCAAATACACGTGTAATTAAATTAATGTCCAACAATATGAGGAAGGGAACAGACCGAGCCGAACATTAGCTAGGGCAACTAGACTAGAGGATACGAAGAGGAGGATTCATGTGATAGCCGATGAAAATTGGGACGACAAGTATGAGGATCTGGAGATAGTCTGGCGATTCTTCTAGTTCTATAGCAGTCTCTACTCGCAAACATGAGTCACGCCGGCCGAGATTGAGGAATATCTAAATCAAATGGCCTTGTATTGTTGCACTGATGACCAGAGAGACACATTGAACTGGCCCTTATCATTAGCAGAGGTAATGAACGCCGTAAAATCCCTGCTGAATGTTAAATCCCCGGGACCTGATGGGTTCACAGAGGAATTTTATAAATGATAAATTACCACCCCTCCTACTGAACATGAACCAGCATAGTGAACCCTCCCATGGCAGCCCTCTTCCTGGCAGCCCCTGTGGATAAGGGCCCCAAGGCCAAGGGCGGCTCCGACATTGGCGGCTCCAAGATGTGTCTGCAGGTGTCAGCAGGGGAAGCCAAGGAAGCCAACAGACACCAACAAAACTGTGAGTGTGGCATGGGTGGGGTGTAGAGCAATTACTCTACTCCAGAAAGCCCCCGTCACTCTACCTTACCTTCCATAGCTTAGAATGCCATAGACTTAAACAATACAGACATTGGAAGACTTGTGACCACTGTAAATGGATTATAAATGTTGCCCTGTGATGCATATTAACTTACTTGCACATTTTAGCCAGTGCCACACATGTAGGGAACTGAACTCTAGCTTGCGCCGCATCTAGATAGAAATGTGATTGTTGTAAAAAATCTCTGTACGGTGGTAGCCTAACACCTTGAAGTACGCAATACAGCATGTCTGTGACATTGTTGAATTTTCGAAGCAGGAACTCTCTGTTGAATTTAGAAATGTCCCTGGTAGCCTCACTGTACAAAGTTGAATCTAGAATCTAGAAGTGTGCCTGATAGCCTCATTGTGTAAAGTTGAATCTAGAAGTGTCCCTGATAGCCTCACTGTGCAGGGTGGAATTTAGAAGTGTCCCAGATAGCCTCACTGTCCAAAGTTGAATGTAGAAGTGTCCCTGATAGCCTCCCTGTACAGAGTTGAATCTAAAAGTGTGCCAAGTATCCTCACTGTGTAAAGTTGAATTTAGAAGTGTGCCTAATAAGCCTCACTGTGCTAAGTTGAATCTAGAAGTGTGCCAAGTATCCTCTCTGTGCAAAGTTGAATTTAGAAGTGTGCCAAGTATCCTCACTGTGTAAAGTGGAATTTAGAAGTGTCCCTGATAGCCTCCCTGTGCAAAGTTGAATGTAAAAGTGTCCCTGATGGCCTCCCCGTGCAAAGTTGGATCTAGAAGTGTGCCAAGTATCCTCACTGTGTAAAGTTGAATTTAGAAGTGTGCCTAATAAGCCTCACTGTGCAAAGTTGAATCTAGAAGTGTGCCAAGTATCCTTACTGTGTAAAGTTGAATTTACAAGTGTGCCTAATAAGCCTCACTGTGCAAAGTTGAATCTAGAAGTGTGCCAAGTATCCTCTCTGTGCAAAGTTGAATTTAGAAGTGCCCCTGGTAGCCTCACTGTGCAAAGTTGAATTTAGAAATGTCCCCCGTTGCCTCACTGTGCAAAGTTGAAATTTGAAGTGTGCCTAATAGCCTCACTGTACAAAGTTGAATTTAGAAGTGTCCCTGATAGCCTCACTGTGCAAAGTTGAATCTAGAAGTGTGCCAAGTATCCTCACTGTACAAAGTTGAATTTAGAAGTGTCCCTGATAGCCTCACTGTGCAAAGTTGAATCTAGAAGTGTTCCAAGTATCCTCACTGTGCAAAGTTGAATTTAGAATTGTGCCAAGTATCCTCACTGTGCAAAGTTGAATTTAGAATGAAGAAGTGTGCCCGATATCCCCTCTGTGCAAAGTTGAATTTAGAAGTGTGCCTAATAGCGTGCCCTACTTGAATTTAGACGTGTGCCTTATAAGCCTCTCTGTGCAAAGTTGAATTTAGAAGTGTCCCTGATAGCCTCTCTGTGCAAAGTTGAATTTAGAAGTGTGCCTAATAGCGTGCCCTACTTGAATTTAGACGTGTGCCTAATAAGCCTCTCTGTGCAAAGTTGAATTTAGAAGTGTCCCTGATAGCCTCTCTGTGCAAAGTTGAATTTAGAAGTGTCCCTGATAGCCTCACTGTACAAAGTTGAATTTAGAAGTGTCCCTGTTGGCTTCACTGTACAAAGTTGAATGCAGAGATGTCTGTGATGGCCTCACTGTACAAAGTTGAATGTAGAGGTCTCCCGGATAGCCTCACTGTGCAAAGTTGAATTTAGAAGTGTCCCTGATAGCATGCCTAGATGAACTGACTAGTGTCCCTAATAGTCTCTCTGTTCATAGTTTAATTCGGGGGTGCGCCTGATGGCGTGCCCGGGCTGAATTTAGAAGTGTGCCTAATAAGCATCTCTGTGCTAAGTTGAATCTAGAAGTGTGCCAAGTATCCTCTCCGTACAAAGTTGAATTTAGAAGTGTGCCAAGTATCCTCTCCGTACAAAGTTGAATTTAGAAGTGTGCCAAGTATCCTCACTGTGCAAAGTTGCATTTAGAATGTAGAAGTGTGCCTGATATCCCCTCTGTGTAAAGTTGCATTTAGAAGTGTGCCTAATAGCGTGCCCTACTTGCATTTAGACATGTGCCTAATAAGCCTCTCTGTGCAAAGTTGAATTTAGAAGTGTCCCTGATAGCCTCACTGTGCAAAGTTGAATTTAGAAGTGTCCCTGATAGCGTGCCTAGTTGAACTGACTAGTGTCCCTAATAGTCCTTCTGTTCATAGTTTAATTTGAAGGTGCGCCTGATGGCGTGCCCGGGCTGAAGTTAGAAGTGTGCCTAATAAGCCTCTCTGTGCTAAATTGAATCTAGAAGTGTGCCAAGTATCCTCTCCGTAGAAAGTTGAATTTAGAACATTGAAGAATATATAACCCATCACCACACTTACTCTCTTCTTTACACCACCACTCAACTAGAACACAGAGATACTATGACACCATTCGGTATAACTGTTCTCATACCAACATCTGCCGCATACTCCCCATCACTCTATCTAAACACACCCCCAGCCAGGCGTTCTCCTCAGGCCTAACGCAGCCACAATCGGTCTGGATAAATCCTGCCAGAACGAACACATACTCCTGGTATCTCAACCACCACACCTACCGCTAAGAAGCAGCTATTATACGAATACCACGTCAGCTGCACACATATCCGGTGCTCACCCGCACCTTTAACTCTCTCTACTCTCTCTACTGACCTGAACTTCGGTTCCCAAGGGCGTTCAACCTACCAGCGCCTTCAGACCATACCAATGGTAAATAAGGCGCTATATAAATGCAAAATAACATAACATAACATAACATAACATAGTCTGGAGTCAGAAACTCTGCCAGATATGCTTCAAGAGGCGATGGTGGTGGTGTTGCTGAAACCAGACAAGCCTAGTAATGATTGCTCTTCCTACCGCCCAATCTCATTAATAAACATTGATAATAAGATTTTAGCGAAAAAATTCTTGCGTCATGATTGTCGCCCATGATGCCGACTATGGTTAGAGCAGACCAGGCACGATTCATCCTAGGGTGATCCACCGTGTATGGCCTACGGAGGATGTTGAGCCTGATAGCAGCGACGCCTCAGGAGGCGCCGCTGGTAGCAGCATTACTGGATGCTACTAAAGCATTTGACTCCATTGAGTGGCCCTTTGTATTCACTGCGTTGCGGCACATGGGAATGGGAATGGGAGAACCTTACATAGCAATGATCCGGCTGCTATACACACAGCCGACCGCCAGGCTGAGAGTGAATGGGCAGTTGACACCGACCTTGCCACTGGAGAGGGGGACACAACAGGGGTGTTCCCTATCTCCGATCCTCTTCACACTGGCAATCAAACCATTTGCCGAAAGGGTAAGGGAACTGCATCTGCACCAAGCTATTCAATTATATAATCACAGGTTTGTAATATCGTTATATGCAGATGATATGGTGCTATTTCTGAAAGACAAACCTGGGTCCGATTATGGAGGATGTTCAGCGCTTTGGGGTAATATCATGGCTGCTGGTGAATACCACCAAATCGGTGCTCTTTCCGCTCACCTGGGTGGTGGACCAGTTCCAAGAGGGTTGGGTGTTCCAGTAACTGGGTATCTATATAGCGGGGGATCCAAACATGGTGTTTCACAGCAACTACCTAAAGGTTTTAGACCAGGTGTGGGAGGCCATGCTGCGATGGAAAAACCCTTCTTCCCAGATTCCTGTATGCTTTTTTCTGAATGCACCAACAGTGAAAACGGTGGTGCTACAATTTATATGGGCAGGGAAACCAGCCAGGGGTTCATGAGACAAATTGGCAGTGCATACACATGAGGGAGGCCTGGGTCTACCAGACTGAGTCGTATTACAATGTGGCGCAAGCTGGGCTCTCGTGCACTGGTACGAGATGCAGGGAGATTGGAGGCATGTGGAGATAGAGAGGGCAGTGGTTGCACCAGATTTGCTCAGATCATTCATATTGTTGGCACCGCAGAGAAAGCAACGACGAGAAACTTGGTGGAGCTAACATGCAGAGTCTGGGTTAAAATAGCAGAGGGAAAGGGAACTATACTCGCCCCATCTACCAGTGGTGCACATACCAGGGATACTGATTACCAGTGAAACAGGATAAGTGAAGATGGTTAAAAAGCAGGGGATCACACACTTTTCCCTGGGTGGCAGTTTATAACGCTGGAAGAGTCGAAGATGAAAGGGGGTCAATCGGCCCTAGACACGTTTCTATATTACCGACTCAGGGAGAGCCTGCGGTTGGAGTTCACCAAGTTTCCTGTGCAACCGCAGATCTCCCCCATGCTAGATAAACTACTTAAAGGCCTATTGGGCCGCAATGTAACATCCGGTTTATACACAATGCACATACAATCCAGGGGGATTACAGGGTCGCAGCCACGGGAGAAATGAGAAAGCACATTCGGAATCAAGCTACCAGCAGACACCTGGAAATATTGCTGTGAGATGACCAGGAAATGGGCTATCAATGCTAGGTTCAAGTTGATACATTTTAGGTATATACATCAATTCTATTACACAGCAACTCAACTTAAACATTACTTTCCGGATATATCGGGGCAATGCAACAGATCTCGAGCAGAATATGCTGACTTTATGCATGTAGCTTGGAACTGCCCAGGCATACAACAGTTTTGGACACCTGGAAATATTGCTGTGAGATGACCAGGAAATGGGCTATCAATGCTAGGTTCAAGTTGATACATTTTAAGTATATACATCAATTCTATTACACAGCAACTCAACTTAAACATTACTTTCCGGATATATCGGGGCAATGCAACAGATCTCGAGCAGAATATGCTGACTTTATGCATGTAGCTTGGAACTGCCCAGGCATACAACAGTTTTGGAAAGAGGTGTTTGTAACTATTGGTAGCATTATATTGGTACATTGGGGTTACTGGTATGGGGGCATTGTATGGGAGATGTTTGTTTTTTTAAATACCAATAAAGAAAGTTATTAAAAACAGGGTAGGGGATTTTAAACTAATTTTGGCAAGACGTGAAGTTTACGATTACAGGAATGGAGGTGTTAAGTCAGTTGGACATGAATCTGGAATTACATTTCTGATGTTATTTATCAGTACTTATAGACTTTCATGTAACATCCTTTGAACTTCAATAGATATCTAAATACATAATACCACTCACTAACACCTTGATTGAGATTAATAAGCTAGTGTAGATGATAGTTAATGAGTATTTTGGAGACTCAATAATGGTTATGTTGACAACTCATTAAATAATGTTTATGTTTTAAGGGTAAGATTCTGTGATTGTTCCACAATATTAAGTAAGGATATTAATATATCCATTCAATATGGTGCTCTATCAGCACCCACAGATGAGAATGAGGAGTAACAAATCTGATAAATCTAATGGGTTCATCACTCATTTAACAGCGGTTACCTCCCCCCATGTTGCCAGGGGACGCCAGCCGCTTCCTGATCCTGACCCTGGGGGCAGCCATAAGAGGGAAGATCACGTGGGGGGAAACAAGCTCTTGCAAAGTGTTATGACATCATCGGATGGTATCCCCCTTTTCATTTAGAAGATACCCCGTCCATGCCCAGTGCCCTATGCATGCTTCCCCTTGTCCAACTTGGAAGAGTACTGAACACCTCTTCATAAAATCTGCAGGCAAACCATAAAATCTAGCCTGCCTTTTACAACTCAAGAAAACTTTTTCTCAGACTTTACCTACAAGTCCTCCAGAAATGACTTACCCTTAAAAAGCATTGAAGACATTGCCCTGGACTCTATATACAAAATCAGGAACGGATATTCATTCCCATAAACACCACAGTACTGGACAAGGAAGATGTGTTGAGCAATGTGGAGCAATGAAGGCCACGAGCGCAAGCAATGGTCTAGTTTTTGTGAGCATTCACCTGCCGCTGGGAGATATAAACAAAGGCAATAGCTGATTGCAGTGTGCTGCTGGTGAGAATAGGCTATCTCTCTCATTGACAACCGAGAGACCTTGAGCCAAGAGAACACTCTGTGAAGAAACTAAGAAGCTGAGGCGGCCAACAGGAAGAAGACGCTCAACAAACACTGCAAGCTTACTGCTGGAAACACAGAAGACGCTTCATAAAATTGGTGAGTCCTGCAAAGGGAAGCAGGGACACTGGGGCATATTGGCAGTTATGCCAAATTCAAGCATTTGTTGATAAAGCACATGAAAGCGAGAAAGCAGATAAGAATCATTTTAAAGGGGAAAACAGAACCACAATAAGGAACTTTCAAATGTATGACTGTACTAAATACAGATAAGAAAAACCCTGGCAGAATAATATACCAGGCAGGAGGTGGGAGCAAATCACACGTCAGAAAAGCCATGCTAAGGGAATATACAGATTGCAATTGTTGGTTTGAAGGAAAAGTGCACCAGGCAAATGTTAATCATTTAAGTATACATGAATGAAAAGCTTTGGCAGGAGTGTATACAAGGCATACTTCAGACTGTAAATGTGCTTATACAAGAATACCCTGGTAGGAGAGTGAATGAGGTGGATACAAGTTATGAGCATGTGTATGTGGAAAAGCCCTGGCAGGAAGATATACCGTGCATGGTCAAGATGAAAAGTGTATTAGAAAAAGACACGCCAAGAAGTCAGTCCTGATAAAAGTATATCAGGAAAAGGTTGTGAAAATACAGAAGACAGGAAAAACCTGCCAGCAGAGTACACCAGGTATCTTAACACGATGAAGATTGAAACAAAGTTATTTTGTTCAAGTTGTGTTATTGAGCAAGAGTTACTCAAAGAACTGACATTTGTGAAAATAAAAAAAAGAAAGAAGAGAAAGAGAATTGTTTTATGAGCATGTGAGGGCCGGAATAATCCTTTGGACACAGGACATTTTATTTTGGACATTCTGTCCACAGACAAATCCTTAGTTTTGATTTTGATTTGAATTTGATTATTTTATAATGGCACACCTAACAAAATTAATCGTATCTGGGTGCCGATGTTTACATGATTACAAATCTCCCATCTGTGGGCCAGTTATCAACTAGAAGGTTTCACATATCAACATTCAGCTGGCATATAACCATTAACAGAACTTGTAGTCTTCACCGCCTTTCGGAACGGAATAAGATTTTTATGTTCTCGGATAGCTTTGAGGAGGCTATTCGAAGGTTTAGGACCATAATCTCCAAATCTTCGGTCCCCTTTATTCTGATATCTGGACCGTGGTACTTGTAGCAACAGCTTGTCACAAGAGCGAAGTTGGAGGCCTGGAATATAAATCTTGATTTTATCCACCTGATTACTTGTTGCAAACTGGTTCACGCACTTGACCATAAGACAAAGAGTTTTCAAATCTATACGTTCCTTCACAGCTAGCCAATGTAAAGACTGTCTTTGATTAGAGATAGCAGAATATTTTGCCACCCCCAAACCAATCTAACTGCTGCATGTTGTGCTACTTGCAGTCTATGTAATTGGAAGTCTGGGATTCCTGTCAGCAGAGCATTTCCATAGTCCAGCCTAGAATTAATAAGAGTCACTACAACTGAGGCCCGGTCCTTGTCTGCTAGAAATGGGAGAATCTGTCTGAGCATCCATAATGTATAAAAAACGGATTGGACTTTCGCACTAACTTGGGCTACACTTCCCATGTTTTCTTCCCAGATACAACCCAGGTTTTTTATCTTTGAGGAAAACTCCAATTGTGAACCCAGGAACAAAGTGGCAGTACCTTCTACTTCTGTTGCAGATGACATTTGTAGCCAAACAGTGCTACCTCTGTTTTATTAACGTTTAACAGTAACTGGTTAGCACTCATCCATGTTTATACTTCCTTTAGGCAATGCTCCACTATTTTGCGCATCTCCTCTGTTCTCTCCGCTCTCAGGAATATCTGAGTATCATCAGCTTAATAATGGAATTTCACTCAATGTTTCCTCAAGATAGCCATGAGTTTGATTTAGGTAGGGAAACATCTCTAGAGCAGAGACAGAGAGGCCTTTCCCAACCCCGTTTTTTTGTATTTTTAGTAAACATCTTTCACCAAAACCATGAACACCTTGTGTCCGAGTTTCATTCCTGACTCCTCACACATACTAGTTGTTAACATACAATGATGTCCAGGGTACAGGGCCCTCTTTTAGTGTCTTTTGGTTCTCAGACAATTTTCTTCCAACTTTTATATTCACTCTCGAGCTAGACACCTCCAACATGTTCTGGTGAACCGGCATAGCTGTTCTCTCTTTTGTCCGGTACCAGATTTTCCCAGGCTTTTGTGTTGCTCATCGAGGCCCTGGCAGCTCCTTCGTGAATCGCAGGGGCGTAGCAGGTCTGCGGGTGTCTCTCTTTCTCCAGTTCCACATCCTGCCTTGAAAATAGCTTGCGGATAACAGGGTTGTCTGAAGGTAAGATTTGGCAACAACCCTGTCGGTCCTTCCTGCATGGACCATAATTGGGTTTTCCTTTCCTTCACTTAGTGGCTTCCCGCTCAACTTCTTTCTGCCCTTCCTGTGCAGGCATCCCACTGTTCCTCTTTGGAGGATCATTCTCGCTCTGATCTTCACAGCTGAGCTCCTTTTGAACTCCTGCGTCAGCCAGCTGTGTTCATTCAGGAACTTGACATTGCAAAAAAGACTAGAAAGCTCCCTTTGTTCCCTCTGAGGGATCTTCCTCGCCCCAGTACTGGTTTTCACCTCTGAGGCAGGGCATTCAGTATTTTCTAGTAGGTGAAGTTTTTAACGTATGTTAGAGTCACCAACTTTAAAACATAATATATTGGATCTGCCTAAAAAGTAGGCAGAGGGATCTGGGATCTGAGAGGAGACAGGGTGTATTAAGGTGGGAGAATACCACGTTCTCTGAGAACCACCGTCCCCAATTCCACAGGAGGCTTCTCTCCTCATGGGATCTCCCTCGATGCAGCACCCACTGGGGGATAATTGTTCTGTGGACACACCACCTTTGCCCCATCGGAAAGCTCTCCCCCTCCGGGATAACGGACGACATCCACAGATTTGTCACACTAGACATAATAAAATGGATGGATATATCCAATATTTATATTACTTCTTTGATGACAGATGTTTCAGTGGATTTGCACATAATTCCAAATACTCATATGGTACAGATATAACTTTTCCATATTGGCATGGGGATTTATTTAATTAACTAGACAATTTGACCATTGTATCAATCTAAGCAGAACTAATGTCGTTTTCCATATGCATTTTCTCAGATATGTAAGGGACACAATAATGGACATTTCAGAGTAAAGTCAATGGGATTGACTCTTGAGAAAGGATAATCCGAAACACGTAGGGACTATTTAAGACCATCCAATGTATTAATGTGGCTACTACTTTATATGTTTTTTCTTGTATTAATGTGTTCTCTTTATAATGCATGATAAACTAATTGTTTCCAATTGAACTTTTGATGAAATATTTGTTCTTTGTTGCAAACATTATACATTTTGTTTGGGTTGGTGTTAAATAGCAATAAACAAATTGAGAACCAAATAAAAGTGCAATTGATCATTGTTGTTATAAATCTTATGATATAATGAAATATATGATTTGTGTAACCAATGCATTAAAAACAATATTCTTTTACACTGAATAATTTGAAGAGTACATTCTTGACTAGAGTGATGAGTACTCATGGGGAAGATTCATCATGATTTTCATATTCAAGTTTCCTTCCAAGACAAACTAAAAGGCCCATTTGGTCACAATGCACATGTTCCAAGGGGAAGACAGCAGACAACCAACTTGACAAACTCTGCACTTGTGTTCTTGCAGAAGGGACCCACAGCCAAACAAATTGGCAGGTAATTTGATTGTGCATTGAAAATACACAGGGGCAACCTGCTACAATACAGAGACAGCAGAGATGTAGAACAAATACCTTTGGGTGTTACAGTGATAAACCAGAGGGTGTCACACCCGCTATTACCAAGGATCTCTCCCTCAGGTGGCCAGGGCACGGCCATCGCATTTGGATCCAGACCCTGGGGTGGACCAGTGTGGGAGGATCACCTGGTTGAGGGTTCTTTGGGGAGTGGAGGTGAGGCAGCCGATGGTGAAACGCGGTATTCCCCCCTTTTCTGTTCATCTACCCTATCCCATTTTGTAGGATACTCTGAGGTCTCAAACTCCACCCATCTTTACAGAAACAATGGGCTGAGGAAGAGGGTGACTGAGAGTAACAAGACTAACTCTCATACACTGTACTGGACATGTCCCATTAATCAGGTCAGGCAAAGTCAGGCACTTGACTTCAAGTGCATACACTTGATACCAATTAGCTCTCCTCACACAGATAAAAGGCAACACCTAAAGACACACTCTGAGCAAGGCTGAACATGAGTACGAGCAGGACCTTCTGGGCATAGGCAAACCTACTTTAACATAGTGACGGACCAAGGGACGAGAATAGCAGGTCAAAAACCCCAAGAGTTCCCTACTGGAGGTTGTTCCCTCAGACAGGCCACGAAAGACACATGGAAAAGTCCTGACCCTGCAAGTGAAGACTGCAGTGTGTTTCAAGGATCCCAGCGACACTCGCCAGAGTTGGGGAGGCGAGGCCAAGTCTGTAGTAATAACCCTGACTCGTGAATGGGAAATCATAAAACCAAGAGAGAAACGCACACAGCCGGTGAGTTTGCAAGCGACCTGAGAGACTGGTGTGTGTTAAAGAAAGTTTGAAGTGGCAACATTATATTGCAAGTGAAGGCTGCACGCATGTGGATGAGACGCGAAGAAAGGCAGGCCTTTGAATGAACTTTTGAAATAAGGACCGCTGCGGAATCAGCAATACGGAGTATCAGAGTGGTCCGGCAAATGGAAGTAGCTGACTCAAAAGTCTCTGTGAAAGGTACATTGTTTGTAGCGATACAAGTGAATGAACTGCAAAAGCAAAATAAGGAAAATTAATCCTGAGATAGGGGGAGAGTAAAAAGCTGAAAAGTGAACTTTGAGTCAAGTGGTCCTGTTGAGGTTTGTAAAGAAAGCCACACACATTCAAAAGTCTTTGAAATTCAAAAGCAGTCTGAGCCGATTGAAGGAGACCCGAAGTGTAATATGTGTGGGGAAGAAAACCCCCCTGAAAGTATTGTTAAACTTTGTTTTGGCAGTTCTGATCCCAACAGAGGGGGACTGGCATGAGGTCTGAGCCTGACGAGGGGGGCCCATGTCAACTGTGTTTTGAAGAGGTTTGAGCCCAACAGAAGGGGACCTATGTGAACTTTTTTTGTTGAAACATTATTTGGAAGTGGAAAGAGAGACTTTAATATGGAAGGCCAGGTGGGCCTCAATCCACGTTTTGGAATTGTTTATTTTACTGATATCCCGAGCCATAATGTGTCTGTGGTCTAACGTGGGGAGGAAGTATGATTCAGCTTCCTTTATTAATTTGAACACTGATTTTTCTTTGCATACATTACGCCTTTATACACTTTGTGTACAAGAGATAGGGCAGGCATTAGGTTTTGTAGCATTGGCCATTTTGATTTGACAGACTCTACTAGGTCTGTTTTGTTTATGGTTTGATGGTCGAGGCTACTCGCATCTTAGTTGTAGGGCCGAATAGAAGTTTTCCAACCCCAGAAACCTCAATAAAGGATTTTACAAATTGTACCTAATGTGTCTGTGTCATACTTGTAATGCCATGCCTCCCCTATCATGTAGCACTAACACAATGGTTAAATAATATTGTCAATGAATTACAACCAATATTTAGTGGGGATGATGAGCTGAGAGATATTTTCAAAGATGCTCTCCTAGTTCCATGTAATTATCTGAGACAACCTAGCATGGTCTCTGAGCAGGAGTGCATTTCCACTAGATCAAATTCAAAAATACCTGAAATACAACCATGCAATTTCAGGAGATGCAAAACATACCAACAAATCTGCAATGGATCTGCTGAATCAACCCCACCAAAATAACCAATAAAAATGCAAAGGACATATAACTGCAGATCATCCAATGATGTATACTTCATCCAATTCAAGAAATGCACACAAGTGAATTACATAGATGAGACCTGAAAAGAATTGCAAGAACCTGCAAAGAAACCATCATGAACCAGAACACAACCAGTGGTTGACACTTCAGGCAGAATGGGCACACATGGCATTATATGTTGGTGATGGTTTTAAAAGGTGACCTCTCAATACCACAGGATATGGAAGCGCATGGAACTGAAGGCTGTTAACCTAAATCACAGTGTTCTGAACTGAGATATATGTTTTCTGACATACTGCCACCAACGTTAAGCCCAGGATCAGCAATTAAATCACATCAACAAAGTCAAAAGACAACCCTTCAGTGCAATTTTTCACCAACAACTAATGTTCTTTGTGGTAGGTTTAATAGGACAATGACAAGAGAATTCTTTGGCATCTAGCTGAGATATAACATTTGGTAAAGTATTTAGCATTTACACTACTGTATGTAAGCCAGGAAACCATTGTAAAGCTCGTTCCATACAGGGGTCCACAGCAGAGATGTCCCCCGTTAAAACCTGAGAGTGTATTCTGTAGATTTACATAACATACCAGCCAGGAGAACATAGCAGCTGCATTACTCCAATGTCCTGGCACTACATAAAGGCTGCAGAACACATTTTATTGACTAGTTGTGTGGAAAATATAATACTGTTCGCCTCAGTATGCTTTTTAAAATATCACACATTTTGGTAAATTACTATGATCCTTCTTAAGACTGCCTGTGCCTTACTTTCAAAAAGTATTTCATGCAACTGTCATGTGTGAACAAGGTTTGTTTTCTTCAAGAATAACTCTCATCTGAAAATATGAACACAATCAGTATTCTTAAGAAATCCCTGGGGCTCACTCTAAGACTGACTCACACAATTGTTACATGTGAAAAGTATTTATTTTCTTCAGCTGAGACATTCCGCTACAAACATTGACATTTTACAAACTTTTACATGAGTTTTTGGGGACTTTTACACAAGGAAGCCATTTCCAGACCTGCATTCAATGGAGAACTTTGCTACAGCCAATGCAGTTTAAAATGTGTTTTTAGATTCCCTTTTAGAGTTAACTGTGCCGTGGGATTAGCTTTACCAACCACTTCACTCTGCACTATCCGATGGAGAAGTCTGTGAGTCTTCAACTGCTAATGCATTGTTCCATCTCTGCATAGTATTTTCCTTAAGTTCAATAACAGGTTTTAAAAAACCTGTATCTTTAGTGATTTTCAAAGTGGATTAAGACAGTGCCAAACCTTTCTTAGTACTTCAAGAAGTCAAATCTAATACAGCGAAATTTAGAAATGCAAGGTTGGATTTTCTTTCATGCAACAAAAAGATGTCCAGCCACCACAAGTTTCAGAATGAGGACCCTTACCTGCACATATCATATACAAATCTTAAATTCTAACGGCAAGTGATTTTAGGAAAATAAAACATACTTATGTCAACTGTTTCTTAAGAGCGTCATTTGAAGGCAACCGAACATTCCCAATTTAGGAAAACTACATAATTAAACGCAGGACACGTCAATTCATTGAGTAAACGGATACGCGCATTAAATAGCATACAAATAATTAAATCCAATCTGTCAGTGATCAGTCCTCATTATTGACCTATGGGGGAACACGATATAATGAAAGGTACCCAGAATGGTGAAGTGGAGTGACAGTGATGGCTAGCTTGCAATCATTCTAAGTGCTTACTGGAGGGGAATTGTCATTTAAATGATCATAGTTATTTAGCATGATTTTGACTTGTTTTGTTAGCAGCAATTTTTCACACTTCATTAAAGGATTGCTCACTGGAGCATTGGTCTGTGAAGAGAGGATCATTATTGACGCATATGTGACAATCACACAGGGGAAAGACGTGTTAGTCAATAGGCAGTGAACAGGTGATTGTCAAGTCTGGATCTGTTAGTCACCCATTGGTTAGAAAGCGACTTCTCGATGTTATATTTCTTTCTACTAAAAATGTTGTAGATGCAGAATTGTGGGTCTTGCAAAGAGGAGACTAACTTTTGAGCACATCAAAAAGTGTCCATTGATTTCGGCTTTCAAAGGAAGGATGTTCTGTCAGCATTGCAAGCTGCCTGTTTTAACTGTGAAATTAATTACGAACATTGTGTGCATAAACATGGGTGATTGTAAGCACACATGCACACATTGCCTAAACATGTGTGCGCATCTTGTAAACATTTAGGTAAATGTATCCATGTATATTGCTCAAAAAGGATAATGGGCCTCATACCAAGGTTGGTGCTAGTCATGGCGCTATTAGCGCCATGACTAGCACCAATACCGGTACCGTGTCTGCCCTGGTTCGATGGGGACTTACCGGTCTAGTCCGACCTTTGCAGGACCGGTAAGTCCCCATTGAAAATATCAATCCCCATTCCCATTTGAGCCCCCATAGGGCTCAAAGGGAATGGGAAGCGTGCTAATAACGGTACCGTAAATTACGGTACCGTTATTAGCTCTGAAATCCCTTTGCGGATATCGTCCATAATGCCTGGTAAAAGCAGGTGTTAAAGACGGGGCCGCAAAGGGACCTCGTAGTAGGGCACAAAGGGATTACCGGCACCAATGTCCTTAACGGTGCCCGGTATCCCTTTGCGCCCTACTCGGAATGAGGCCTATTGTGTCCAAAACCAGGGCATACGCAGAAAATCTGTTCACATGAATACAGTTTACAGATTTTTAATGCAGTAAGCTTACATGTAAAGTGTACACTTTCCCACAGGACATTGTATGTATGCAAACTGGCTTCAGGTTGCTTAGTTACACTTAAATATAAAATAAATGATGGAACATTACTGTCAAGGCATGTTGTGTGGGAGGAAACACATCAACATTGTTTCGCAAATACATTATAAAAGCTTAGAACTTGTGTTTTTAGCAAAATCACCAACTAGCCAGAAAAACAAAATACATTGTGTCAACACAGTTGTAGATCACCCAATTCCACGTCTCTGCTCACCACTAATGTGGCTTATCTATTACCTTCTCCCCACCCAGATCAACCTTCAACCTTCTTGGGTTTATGCAAAGTTTCTTTTACAAGTTTAGGAGAATTTGTTTTGTTTAGGTTTTTGGTGATACCAAGTTGAAACAAGCATTGGCAAATACAACCACGTCGGATTTTGTTTAGGCATTGGATAGTCATTGCAATGCACTGCCATATGGTACTAACTGCCTACATGATCGTAAAAGCTGTGATATGGTAGCACATAGGATAGCACTATCTATAAAATGCATACCTAATACTGAACAGAAGTAAACAATGTTGGTTTTGCCAGTGCTTGATTTTTACCAGCACTTTGTGTGAGGACACACATGCTGCTTATAAATAGTGGCAGATACATTTTCTCTTACCCCAGTATAGAATTCCCAACTTTAATTCAGCCTTTTTTACTCTTTGAAATAGCACTCTGGGGAAGTTACAGCACATAGTTTGATGTTACTTTTTGGTAAGGCTAATTCAAAGAGATCCCAGCAGTATGTGTTTTGGGTGGTAAGGGGCAGGTAGTGGGTGGGAATAGCCCCACCGATTAGCATGACCATGGCCAGTTAACGGTTGGGTAAATAACCAAACACCCACAAGCTGTGTGTCCCTTGTCATGTCCCAATTGCAGCCTAGATGTACTTCAATGTAACAGTGTCCGCTTACAGGTGGCACTGTAACATTACCTAATAGCCAAAACTAAAAAGCGTCAGAGGACATACAGGACGAAAAAAGTTGTAAAAGGCACTACAGGTATCAGAGGTACCTAAACATAAACAGACAAAATGGGCATTAACCTGGATTAACAATCAATGCAAAGACTACAACCAATGAGTAAATGCCTCCAAACAGTCCACATCTGTCCAAAAGCATTTCACATCAAAATAGCTAATTGTGAGGCTGTCCTGTTCACTTTCTTGACAACCAAATAAAGTCAGCAAAGTTAACATGAAACAAGAGTTGTCTTTCAAAGGCCCTCAAACCTGTGTAACATGGCTTAATACCTCTGACAGGATGGTCAAACTCCCCATTCAATTCCCTGTCCTCCTGATTGGGTGACATGCCTCTGCTCAAACCTCACCAGGGGTCTTTAGGTGGAGTTCGACTCTTGGACAACACAGAAGACTGACAGGTTGGGCTGAACCTAGCCAGAATTCCTCGGGATTCTAGTGAGGCACATGTAAAGTAGGTCATGATGGCACAACATAGTGGTTATATGGACACTAACCTGGACTGACTGTTTTGCACTCAAGAGAATACACTATATAAAGAAATAGGCTGCAATAGCACAC
The DNA here is from genome assembly GCF_040938575.1 of Ambystoma mexicanum. NCBI lineage: Eukaryota > Metazoa > Chordata > Amphibia > Caudata > Ambystomatidae > Ambystoma > Ambystoma mexicanum. Next base: position 892,468,226 of record NC_090922.1, read on the forward strand.
AGCACTCAATGAGCATAGGTCATTAGCTACCCATCTCTATTGAGAAAACAAGGCTTGCCATACTGCAATGTAAATATACTTGAAAATGTGGGGAGCCTTTTTTATTGGGTACCTCCTCAAGTGGACCTCAGCGCCCTTTTAATGATAGTTTATTGTTCACCAATTCCGGTCGCATGTCTGGGTAACAACGGAGTCTTCCTGGCCCCCTTGCTCCGTTCGAAAATGTATATAAGAATTGTGTTACTCTTACTAATATCATGCGCCCTTGTCGTAACGTTGTAAGCAAGGATCAATCAATGCTTCTTGTACTCCAAGTCAAGTTATTGATCTTTTATTTAATTCTTTAAAAAAATGCCCTATATGATAACACGTGTTTCGACATTCTATGTCTTTTTCAAATCAGGGCTAATCTGTTTCTTTCAAAATTCATGAGTTGAATGCTTAATTTCAATGGTCATGGGTTAAATCCCTGCTCCCTACGAGCGTATTCCGACTCTTAGAAACGGAATACGCTCGTATTAGCCCTGATTTGAAAAAGACATAGAATGTCAAAACACGTGTTATCATATAGGGCATTTTTTTTAAGAATTAAATAAAAGATCAATAACTTGACTTGGAGTACAAGAAGCATTGGTTGATCCTTTCTTACAACGTTACGACAAGGGCGCATGATATTAGTAAGAGTAACACAATTCTTATATGCAATGTAAATATATCCTTTTGTGTGTCATACGAAAATGAAAAAAAAAATAACATCTATCACAGGGGTTCACTTGACAGTGAAGGGATTATCCCCTTACAACTACTCCAAACATTACAACAAATACCTACTTTCCTAATCAGACGTATGACTAAGTAAAGGCTATGCAATCCGCTGATCACTCAAACCATACCTTGCCATGGTCCATACGCAAGCTATTCCTGAAGGTATCTGGTCTTTCCATCGAAAAGCATATTCATTGAATAATTTTCGATGGTTGATTTTGATGGATAGGGTTAGTGTTAGGGTGAGATTAAGGGTTGGGTTAGCATTAGGGTTGGGGCTAGGGTGAGATTTAGGGTTAGATTGAGGGTAAGGTTGAGGTCTATATTAGGTTTAGGGTTAGGGTTGGGGCTAGGGTTAGATTAATGGTTAGATTAAGGGTGAGGTTAGGGTTAAGGGGGGTGTGCATGGGGGTTTGGGGGGCTGGTGGGGGAACCCCCCAATATATAAAGAAAAAAAACGTTACGAGGAGCTGGCCAGTGCCTAAATTTCAGCATGGGACAGCTCCATGTAACGTTTTAATGTAGAAAATAAAAGCATCGACATGCTATCTTTTACAGTTAAAAGTACATATCCATTCGATGGAAAAGTACATGGATATGTACTTTTAATGTAAAATATAGAATTTCGATGCTTTTATTTTCGATGCACTTTTTCGATGCATCGTTTTCGATGCAATTACTATAAACCTTCCTGAATTATTGACTCTATTGAAGGGTCATCATGGTTGTCAAAAAGTCTCGCAATTTCAGATTTTAATGTTATCAGCATTTGCATGTTGTGGGGTTCTCACATGAAAAGCGAGAGGAACTTATCTGTTTAGTAATGGCATTTCCTGGTCTTTTTGGGGTACCAGACCATGTGTTTCCTTAAGCCTCTAGTATCAAGTCTTCACTCCAACTGTCAGATAAATGGTTGTCTCGCAGGTACAATAATCTAAACCTGGGTGTACAGCCCCCTGCTTAGTGGAATGTCTCACCTTGTCAATGTGTGCATCCCTTTGGCACTGTGTACCTGCAATTCTCCACAAAGAATGGGGATCTGAGTCTTGATTGGAATCCAGATTTTATGACAGTGGGCCTCATTACGAGGCGGCGGCCAAGGAATGAACCGTTCATTCCGGGCTGCCACATTACGAGTTTGCTCGCGGGTGGTGGTATGCACGTCTTGGCCAGACTAAACGTTCATACTGCCCACCGAGAGCAGACCACGATGGTAACAATGGACCCGTCATTAACAGGTCCGTTGTCAGCATCCTCCCCATTCCCATTGAGCCCTATGGTGGCTAGAATGGGAATGGGGATGTACCAGGTCCCAAAAAAAGGGAATTACCGGGCCCACAAAAGTCGGAATGGCCCGGTTATTCCCTTTTTGCGGGACCTGGACACGAGTTTGGAGGCAGCCATGCTGCTAAGAACGGCATGGCTACCTCCAAACTTGCCCAGTGTGTCTATGATATGTTGAACAAGCCCCAACCCAGACAGATGATGGCCAACAAAAGGGCTGCCTGGCAGTTCACTCTGTGCCCATGAAGTTAAGACCTCCCGACCCCCATGAATGTGGTACAAGGAAAGTGCAAGCACTGCATAGGGTGGCTCAGATTTTCAATGAAGATCATGTATTCAGCAGTGGATTGCGTGGCTTTGTAGTCCCCTGAGAACAATTACAGGAAGTAGGTGAAAGATTCATAGAAGTAAAAGAAGCACTTATGGATGAGAACATTTTGGACACGTGACAGGGAGTACTGGAATAACAGTGGTTGGAGCAAAACTGGCTTGGGCAAAATAGTGGTAAAGAGAAGAGCTCTTTTAGGCTAATCAGGACAGCAAAAATGAAGCATGACAAGGGGCAAGTAACTAAGGATGTGCTATAACAGAGTCAAGAGGGGAAATGTATAGGAAGACTGAGGCAGGGTAAATAGTACAAGGAAAGGGCAGTGTGGAAGGAAGTTGTAACTCAGAGTTGAGGCTCGCATACATGTATCTCTGCAAGTCGTCTAATGCAGTTGTAACATGGAAATGAGACACATGCTTGTTTCTGACATTGCCTGTGAGACACTAGAGCTACTGTTCAAGCTCTGTGTAACACTGCTGCTCTTCAGTACATTCGCAGATAAGAAAACATGGTTGTGCCCATTCTTTGGGTTTTCTTTAAACTAGAGTGGCTATGTTCTTGGCCCTTGTGCAGTGCTCAAGGCCACTAAGGTAACTGGGCTACCATTAATATTTATTTTATTTTATTTTATTCATTTATTTTATTTATCTTCGTTGAGAGTATAACCTTCAATATCCATGTGACTGGTGCATGACATCCAGGGAGGACACTGTAAACTGTCAAAAGCCGCAGAGGTGCTGACACAGCACAGTTATACAAGCGTTGCTATAAGAATGACTTGTGATGGAGCCATTATATAGAGCAGACCACCTAGAATGACTCTGGGTGGACCACAAAGTCACACATTCTGCAGAACATCCCCTGGAGGCACCATGGTGAGCATGTTCCAGGGCTATTACACACACACCCTTCAACCTAAACAGAAGTTTGAATAGTCTCTTTTGAATCCCTATTGCAATCCATTCCATGGCTTGCTGTAGAATCTGCATTTCACATTTTGGAATTCTGGGGAGAAGGGATACCATGGGAAGAGGCCAGACAAAAGGCCTACGCTTGGGAGACCCCAAGACCTACAATCCACTAGTTGCATAAAACAATATCTAAACTATGTTGCTGTGGACCACATCATCCAGAATGCCTTTCCTCTTCAGAACCAAAAAATCAGACTGGCTCCTGAATCTTCCAAACCAGATCCTGATTGGGGGAACCCAAAGGGAATTCCAGAAAATCTGTAGAAGCTCCATTCTTTAAAAAGGGAAGAGGAGATTCCCTACAGTTCCTCTGACTGTTAAACCAGCTCCTACAGCGAGTTGTTTTGGGGCAGCCAGGATAGTATAGGGAGAGAATTACTTTCATCCGTCTATACCTTCCCCTGCAAACTGTTTGTTTCCCCTTACAGACAAACTCACAAGTAGGTCTGCATACTTAAAATTATTCTGGGTGAGTGGATTGAACCATCAAAGTTCACACTTTTGTGTGAAACTGGTCCAGGGAAAGGGTTGCCTGGAAATAGACATCCCAGTGAAACTACTCCATTTCTGTTTCAAAACTCTAGGCAACCCTGTGGGTCAATCATATAAGGAGGGATATAGGGTGCTAACATTCTTCAGGAGCTCTGAGCATCAAAGATCCTTAACTATATTAGTTCAAAGTTATTAAACTACCCTTCTTACTGGTTAATCTAGGATTGAGAATATGTTTGGCTAAATTTCTGGAATCTAAAATCTAAATCTGGTTGACTTACCAACAGGGGAGGTGATATCGGAAGATCGATCCCTGAACTAGGGGATGTAGCTCAGAAAGCAGATACACTGGTCGATCTTGAGGACAATCTATAGAACATCACCTTCGCTCCTCCATACATTGGTGGATTGAGGGTAAATTGGATGTTCTATGCGGAGGCTGTTATTTTGGCAGACCAGACTCAACAGTCTGCAAAGATTAATTAACACCTTTACTCCATATGACAAGCAGAACAACTTAATTAACATCAGGACGACTATCATTCTTAGATCCTGTAAGCAACCTAATAGACCTCACACTTTCACGTGGTCAGTAGGAAATGATAATATTCCCCCCACAGCAGACATCAAATATCTATGAATAGTCTATGCTTCGCACAAAACAAAATCGGATATCGCACAACGGATCCAACCCAAATCAGCACAAAATGCATCACACGTCAAAACTGTGAAATTCTGGACTCTCCTGTTTCACAATAAAACTATTGTTGGAATATTACAATCTCAAGATAGCTTCATCTATATTATATGGGCAGGAGGTTTCCTTCCTGACTAGTGATGTTGGGTGGGATTCTATGATGGCCTTGATTTGGCGGAAAGCTTTAAACTTTTCTGATGCATTCCAATTTCAACACTGAGTTTCAAGTTGGGATTGATATCACTGAGGGGTTGGTTTTGCTGGAAAATTCTGCTACTACATAGAAACCTTTTGTCCCCCTGCCCATGGCTCCCATTTTCACAATTTAACTATACAAAAGGGGGAGTCTGAGGAGGATCCATCAAGACCAGAGATTAGGACCACTCTTCAATTTTCCCCCATTTCACATTTATAGCCCAGCATCTATTAGGCCCATTACATAGCCTTTGGCTAATGCTCCAGACCCCGCAAAGCCACTTGAAGTAGCCAGGTCCAGTGGCTATGTTAGCCCATTGCAGATCCATGGGGAACTGGTACAGCCTGAGACCGCGTTGAATGGCAATTTTGCCTAGGACATTGCTTTTGGCCATGCCACAGTCCCTTCCAAGATATCTAAAAGTACCTGCTGGGTCTGGCATGCAAGAATTGCCAGAAGCCACTTTACATGGACATGCCCCAGGCCCTGCCAACCCACGTGAAGTAGAGGATGATCCTGGCCTGCCATCAGGCCCAGCAGCCATTTTAACCTTTTGTGCTTCCTTGGGGCACTGGCCATGTCCTGCAGCCATGGCCAATGGCCACTTTGCCTGGGGTCCCACTGCCTGCCAAAACATGCAAAGTAGCCCCTCCGCATAGCCTGAGGTCAGGCCCAGTACCCACCTTACACCAATGAAAGTCAGAAGTTGTTTTCCTTTATTGAATGCATTACATTTTATGTGATTCTTTGAGCCTATTGACCACTCACTGCACCAAAGCTGAATTTTGGAGCTGACTGACCATTTTGTCTGTTCATGGAACTTTTTTCATTTTGTGCTGCATTCTTATTTCCACCTAATCTTGTCCCTCTGTCCCTACAGCTTGCTCATGAACAGGGACCCTTCTACATGTTGGGTGGGTCAGGTCATCTTGTGTGTTATGATGAATATTTTTAATTTCATGGTATACTATTATTTGGTTTGGTTGCTCCGAACTTACTGGAAATGTCTCTATCGGTTATGATGTTGAGGCAGTGGATATTTGTGTGACTATATGTTTCACTTTGTGTGTTCTTCTGAGCCTTAAAACCCTGGGGAGGCCACACATCTGAACCTCATTTGAATGTGGTGAGCGTCACAAAACCTTTCTTTGTACAATGATTAACTGCCTGCTTCCCTTTTGTGAGATACGCTGTATCATTGATGTTTGGCCCCATGCGGCTGGGGCCTCCCTCTGGAACAGCCTCCCTGCCACTCTGAAACTTGAGGAGCCCCATCTCCGGTTCCAGAAGCACCACAAAACCTTTCTCTTTGCTTCTGCCTTCTCCTCTCCTCTCCCCTGTTGATTCTACTCTCCCTCGGCACCATGCACCTGGCCACCCTCTGTCCTCCGGGCCCAGGTACCTGCTCATCTTGCCACCCTCACGCACTGCCTCCGGGCCACCCCTGCACTGGGGTCAGTATCTGTACCCATACAGCCCTCCCCTTTTCTTCCTGCACTTTCAGACCTACATGGCCTGCTGCCATAAACCCAGCACTTGCCACTTGCTGGCTGCACTCCCATTGTTTGTTGCCTTTTTATTTATTATTATTTTATTTTTTTTTCCTTCTCGCTCCGCACTCTCCTTTTGTTCCCCCTTCCACGCACTTCTCCCCCTTCCCCCTCTACCCTGCACTTGCACGTTCTCAATGTCACTGGGCCTAGTAAGATCGTTGTTTTTGTTCTCCCCTGTTCCCCTTCCCTTGCCTTGTCGCGCTCTGAAACACTTGTGTATGAGCGCGATAGAAATAAAATATCACTATCAATACATTGCATGCTTCATGCTCCGCTGTGTGCATCACCCTTCAAAAAACTGAGGCAACATTTTAAACGGAATAATAGTTGCACCACATTATACTATATTCCGTGAGTACCCTAACCTACTAATTTATTGTAGTATGTCTGAGAAGACCAAGCTGTCCATATTTAAATGAGTGGCCATAACTCCAACCCCACTGATTGAACTACAATGCTTCTTAAACTTGAGTGTAAGATGGCCTGGCTAAATACAGAAACTGATTGTGCCTGCACCTGTGGCTTCACAGATAACCAAGGATTGTTTGGTTATACAGGACACTCTAACTTTTCCTTTCTCGTATCACTGTTTAGTGATCACAGAACCCCACTTTTGATCCACACTTTTTTTTTCTGTTTGTTCTCCTAGACCTCTGTGCACAGACACTAACAGCCTCGAAAACGTCTGTGTGATACAGGCAACTATCACAGCTAGTGCCTGTAAACAGCACACACTCGGTTAAGGACATCAGGCAGCACCTGTTAGCATTGCAACATGTGTTGGTGTTCATGATTAACTGTTGTGTGTTAGTATTATTTTGAGGATGTATTAGAACAATCGTGGTATGTTATGAAAACACCTTAGGAAATTAAAACAGAAAAGTACATGTTGTAAACATGTTGTGACTAACGGTTTACAGCTTGCATCGATGTTCTGTTGACTGGAGAATGTCCTCTTTCCCACACAATTGTGAACGCTCAATTACATTGAAGAATATGCTTTGGGGAAATGTTCAATAGACGGCAAGGTTGCCGTACTTAGTGGCTCCACTTCCTATTTTTCTTGGACTTCTTCCGAGCCTCACACCTGCATGGTGAAACCAATTAATTAATGTTTTGGCCTATCTCGAGTTTGAATGGTGCAATGCTATTGTTTTTCAGACCAGGTGTGTGACACACATCTAAAATTATAAATTAGACCATTTTCAGATATTGTGGACTAAATAATGCATTTTTCAGGCTCTCTGTAAACCATAAAGTAAAACTTGCTTTTTCCCCTGAAATCATTTTAGATGCTCACACCACTTACCAGATTGGTAGAAAGCTTCAAACTTGGACAGATCACTTGTGATGAGAATGGATGAGAATACAAGTTACAAAGCAAAACAGGTGTTTACTTCTGAAAAGTTCTATGTAACCTTAAATACATTTTTGCGATGGTATAGTATAATGTATCATACACACACAAAAACATATTTACACATATGCTCACCTACTTATAAGTACATAAATAAATGCATTGTGTATTTACATGTTTAACGCAACTTACCTGGATATATTTATGTATGTGCCACGATGCCTGCTTTCCATCATTCACTGATTCTACAGTTGTATTAGCCAGGCCAGCAATGTCACCACCTGCAAACACTCCTGGTTCACTGGTTTCCATAGTTTCGTGGTTTATGTCAGGAAGGCCCCATCTGTTAAACTTGATGGGTGCCATGGCCTCTTTCACTAAAATGAATTGAAAATAAAGCAAAGTGATGACATTTTAAAAGAATGTATTACTATTTGGACAGACAGGTTGTCTGAAGCATAGCATTTTAGTCAGCACTGTTTCACACATGACGTATGACTCCCGATAAGAACGTGTCATATCACGCTGCAAAATATGTGATTCTTAGAAAAGTCACACCACACAAGACCCTCAAGTGTTTTAGGCTATGGCTCTATTACTTTGACATTTGCAAAACATAGTGTTGCATCTATTAAATGAGAGCAATGATTAACTGGATCAATATGTTTTAAATACTATGCATGAAATCGATTTTGAATGTCTGGATATTAATTTGTATTTAATATTGCACTGTACACTGTGTTCCTAGTAAAATATATTGCAACTGTCTGCAAATAAAATAAAAGTGTTGGCAATTTCAATAAAATATGGGTGACTGTGTAAGCCACACACATCAGGACTGTATATATGTTATAAACTTTTAAGTTTACTGAACAACCACTGTCCTGCCAATGCAGATCACGAATGCACTCCCTGGGGAAGACAACACAGACAGGCGCAGATTGCAGCTGCCTCTGTGCTGCTACGTACTTGTAAGTTTCAATGACCAAGTACATTTCACAATTTCCGATGCTCAGGGACTGTTACCAAATGCTAGAATGTTTCTGGGCTATAAACCCCAGATCATTCTTAATGATCATTCACAAACAGGCAACTTCCAATAATTAAGCATTAACACCCGATTTGGTGGCCTGGGTCGGGCGTTATCGGGCTCCGAATTAAACAATTAAAGGCCCCAGTGAAGAGTCCCTGGGCCAATAACACGTGATCCGGCATGCCAGAGAGGGTATTAACGCTATCATCACCCTGGGTTGGCAATCCAATAAGCTGGGTGCTGTCAGCAGTGTATTTTGTTTGAATGAACGGGATGCCACGCTATGTGGCATTCATTCAAGCGAAATACTGTACGAAGATGGCCGCCACGGAGATGGAAGGCGAGGTTCCTTGCGTAGCCCCTCTTCCATTTCCGTGGTGGCCTGGAGGGAGCACAGTGGAAGTAGCAGGGGTGGTGTTTCCTGCACCCACCAAAACCAAAGGTAGTTAGCGAGCGGGTGTAAGTAAAAAAAACAAAAAACGTAAGGGAGGATGGGGGGCAAGTTGCCCGTGTGGGGTGGGGGAAGCAGCAAGCAGGCTTCAAGGAACGCGGGCTGAGATTAGCAGTTTCACCCCGCATTCTGAGCAAACGGATTGGTTGGCTCCCCTACCATGGGTGCTCATGAAAAGTATGGACATGTAAAACACAAGAGGCGTCATATCATTTTGAACAATGTTGCCTTAGTTGTTTTTCCTTTAGTCATGCCACAGAAACCGTCATTTTATTGTTTTCCGGCGTAGGTGTGTGACAATCATCTGAAAATTATTAAGACAATTTTGAAATATTGCAGGATCAATTATGCATGTTTCAGGTTCCCTGGAAACCTAGAAGAAAAACACCTTTATTTCCCCCCCAATCATTTTAGAATGTCAAAACGTTGCCAAATCTGGCATGAATATTCAGATTTCTTCATATCAGTTGTATGCCACATCCTGTGAACTTCTATGGATGAGAATAAAAATTATAGAGCAAAACATGTTTGTATTTTCTTCTGCCAAATTCCATTTAACCTTACATATTCTGATGCTACTATGACGGAATATCATAATATATCATGTGACACAGATAAGGTTACACTTTAAAAGTATTCTACCATCGGTGATGTGTGCTGATCTTATCTAACATAGATGGGTGTTAGCACTTCCCTCATAGTGTAGCAAAACCAAGTCCCACATCAGAGATGTATGTCATCCCAGGAGCAGAGCCCAAAAGCCAGTCCCCATCCCAGCTAACACAGACATATTCTCTTTCACCAGAGGTAGGCCAGCAGGTACGGTCCAAAGTCCTATTTAAGACCACAGGTTCAGTTTGTCAGAGTGTGTTTTTGGTGTAGAAGTTGGAGTAACAGAATGACAATCTTTTATTGTGTACTTGTCTGATGTTTTGGATTTTGCTGTGCAAAATGATGCTGGTTTTCTCCCCCAGAAGATGAGTTCTGCTAGCCAGGCCTCAGTTTCCAATGTATCACGATAACAAAAGTATTGTGCCAACATATGTACCTTCCCTGGGCCCTCTCTACCAATGCACCAGCAGCTAAAATGTGTTTTTGGCAACATGGCAGCTAAAGAGCCAAAGAGCAACATGTGTATTTAAGAAAACAGGCAGCTTTCATTACATTAATTCCAACAGCCCTGGGCTCTTTTTTAACATTGTGCAGCTATGATTCAACTTATATATAACTCTCTATCTCCAAGACCTTGTGGCAGTACTTTAGTAAAATATAAATATTAAACTATGCCTAGTTTTATCTAATGGCTTATCAGTCGGTACAAATATGAAAGGCATACATTTTCTGTCATGTATTCATCAATTGGGGTCATGTGACTCCTGCCGCTGTAAGAGTTTTTGTGTATTTCTGTATGGGGATGGTGGTTTTACACACACATTTCGGCCCAGCCCTGAATAATCCTTTGATCTCTGCTGGGAATGCTTGACAGATTCACAGAGGAGCGTAACATACATCCAGCGTGAAGTATGGGAACTAATGCTTCGAAGGGAGCGCTGTCAAAACAGTGTGGATGTCATGCTGGAGAATAATCACTGGTGTATTGTGATATTATACAGGAAGGAGAGGGGCAAGTATAGTATAGTTTAGGGGAGGATCTTAGCTCAGGTGAAGGGTCCTACCATCATGAAAATTCTTTTATCAGACGTCCTTCTCCTGACCTCTCCCAACTTTCTGCAGACAAGGCACTCTGTGAAGTGAGAACAGAAGGCCAAACACTTGTAACATCCCCCTTAAAGAAGACTTGGAATGGACTACTCTGCTGCAGCAAAATTAATAAATGGGATGTGGGGGCCTTCCAAACCTTAATGGAATCATCTTTGGAATCACCTGGAAGAAATATCCTTAAGAATTCTCTCTAAAGAAGCTTTTAATAGAACCATATTGGGGTGATGTTTGTGCAAAGTTCCCAGCCAAGATAAAGATCTTTAAGGACAGTACAGACCTTTAACCTACCTGCTTCAGAGGAACACTTGAAGTGTCATGCTGCTTGAAAAGTCGGCCTGATGATGCAACACTGGTTGCTGGGACTGTGCCTACTTAACTCCTTAACAGTAAGTGTTCCTGGCAATGCTCCTGGCAGAGAAAGGCAGATGAAGAAATGATCCATTCCCCAGAGAACCTGGATAGGGCCTCATAGCACCCCAGGTCCAGAGAAAGTGGCCTCTGATATATGATATGATATGATATGATATGATATGGCATTTATAACGGGCCTATACACAAGTGTTTCAAGGCGCGACGAGGCAGGGAGGGGGGAACAAGGGGAAGACAGACAACGATCCTACTAGGCCAGGTGTCATTCAAATTGCGCAAGTGCAGGGAAGAAGGGAGAGGGAAAGTGCGTGGGGGAGGGGATAGGGGAAAGTGCAGTACAAGGATAATAGAATAAATAAGATAATGAAACGGGCAGCTGGTGGCAAGTGCGGGGTAAGTGCAGACATAAGTGCTGGTAGGGGGACTGTAGGGATGCAGAAAACAGTCCAGGGGGTTGCCAGGGAGGCAGTGCATGTGTGCAGCTGACAGGGCCTGGACCCAAGATCAGAGAGGGTGGCCAGGTGACCAGTGCAGTTGCAGCCAGGTATTCAGCAGGGGATAGAGGGAGAGAAGGCAGAGGCAAAGAGGAAGGTTTTGAGGTGCTTCCGGAACCGGAGGTGGTTCTCCTCAAGTTTCAGAGAGGCAGGAAGGCTGTGCCAGAGGGAGACCGCTGCTGAAGAGAGAGATCTACCACCAACCCGTTGCTTGGAGAAGCGACTGACCCAGAGGGAGTTGGAGGCGGATGAGCGAAGAGCGTGAGAAGGAAGATATTTGGGAAGAGAGATTTGAAGATAATGTGGCCCAGGCCCCAGAAGGCCTTGTGGACAATACAAAGGGTTTTGAACTTAATCCTCGCAGCCACGGGGAGCCAGTGTAGGGATTTCAGTCCTGGAGAGATATGATCCCTGGGCTTGAATCCAAGGATAAGTCTTGCAGTCCTGTTCTGGATAAGTTGAAGAGGGCAGAGAGTAGAGGCAGGCAGATTTAGATAGAGGCTGTTACAATAGTCCAGGCTAGAGAGAACCAGGGCTCTGGAGACGGTGAGCTTCTGGGGGAAGGAGAGGAAAGGAAGAATACCTCTGAGGAGGTGCAACTGGTAGTGTGACTTCTTAGAGACGTCAGAGAGGTGAGGAGAGCAGGAAAGAGTGGACTCGAAGATGACCCTGAGGTTTTTAGCCTTGCAGGTGGGAGCCGGAAGAGGGCCAAGAGAGGCTGGCCAGAGAGCTGCAGGGAAGGAGGCAGTGGGTGTGCCGATGAGTAGAATCTCAGTCTTACTGGCATTAAGGCAGAGGTCATTGGCGGCACACCATTCCTGGATAGCAGAAAGACAGTCAGAGATGAGGGAAGGAGAGGAGGAGGCTGAGCGAAGCCTGAAAATGAGCTGGGTATCATCCGCATAGCACTGGAAATTTGGGCAGAGAGCGGTGATGCGGTGGGCAAGGAGTGCCAGGTATTGGTTGAACAGCCAGGGAGAGAGGTTAGATCCTTGAGGGACACCACAGGTAGAGAAAAAGGTATCAGAGAGGAAGGACCCAAGTTGGACCTGGGAGGGTTGGTCGGAGAGGAAAGAAGTCGGCCACACCAGAGCCTGACCAGTGATTCCCAGGTTATCACAGAGCCGGTTGAGCAGGATGGCATGGTTGACAGTGTCAAAGGCAGAAGAGAGATCAAGCAACATGAGGACACAAGGGGTGTTAGAGTCAAGATTGGAGAGCAGGTCTTCACGGATGTTCAGGAGAGCAGTTTCCATGCTTCTGGAAGCTCTGAAGCCAGACTGATGGTCATGAAAACAACCAACAGCTTTGGTGTGGAGATTAAGCTAGGAGATGGCCAATTTCTCCAGGAGCTTATCTAGGAATGGAGTAATGGAAACTGGGCGATAGTTAGCCGGGCAAGAGGGGTCGGCAGAGGGTTTCTTAAAAAGAGGGTGCAGAAGGGAGTGCTTCAAGGGGGTTGGGAAGACTCCGGTGACGAAGGAGTGGTTGCAGAAATCAGCCAGGGCAGGAGCCAGGGAGTCGATGTGGTCCTAGATAGTTTTGGAGGAACAGGGGTGAACCTGTTTTGACAAAACTCTCATAGATCGGACTTGTCTAGAAACCTCGTCTGGGGAGAAAAGGGGAAAGGAAGAGAAGGAGGGAGGAGGAATGGCTGCAGGAGGCCAGAGGAAGAGCTGGAAGTAGGGGAAAGGAGGGAATAGGTGGAGAGTGTGGACAAGATGTCCTGAGTTTTAGAGATGAAATGAGAGGCCAGTGCAGTGCAGAGGGCCTGGAAAGGGACAGGGGAAGTAGAGACTGCGGCAGGATTGACCAGTTCTTTGCAGATTCTAAAGAGTTCAGCCGAGTTGTTAGATGCCGCAGAGACGCGGGCTTGGATATGAGCTCTCTTCTTGGTTTGCACAGAGAGCCGGTATTGCCTTTGCAGCAGGCAGCAGGCCAGTTTGTCAGAGGATGTACCTGAAGCACGCCATTTCCTCTCTGCCACCATACAATTACGTTTTAGGGTGGCGAGGTCGGAGTCGTACCAGGTGTTGCACTTGGCTTTGGGCTTCAGGCCGATTCTCATGACAGGGGCACGGGTATCAAGAGTATCAGAGATGGCGGAGTGGAGCATGGAGAGGGCTGTGTCAGGATGGGAGTCAGCCAAAGGGGAGGGGGCTGAGAAGGTGCTGGCGAAAGCCTCAACTGACACGCGCTTCATGGGTCGGATGACCGAGAAGGTAGATGGCAGGGATGGAGGTAGCTTGGTCTGAAGGGTAGGGAGGGTGAGGTGGGAGGATAGGAGACCGTGATCACTCCAGGAGAGAGGCGTGGAGAGAGGATCAGAGAGGGGAAGGTTTGAGGATATCAGGACATCCAGAGTATGCCCTGCAGAGTGAGTCGGGCCAGAGGGGAGAATAGTGAGTGAGCGAGAGACGCAGAGGTCGCGAAAGAGTACAGAGGAAGGACAGGAGGTACTCATCATGCAAGCTGGCTTGAGCACCTTGAGTCACTGCTTTTGACATTCTACATTTTCAAATTACTTTAAGCACCTTTGAGGCACCAACAGATTACAAACGGCCTGTTCCCCCATCTTCGTTGAGATGCAATTGAATTGTCACTGCAGAAATAAATTGCGGAAATAAATTGTGTCATTGGGGCGAATGAGTCACTGAAGAAGTTAAATCACTGCATGTCCGCAATCAAGCCTTCAAACCATGTATGCAGACCCACATCCATGTGTGGATCTGCACATTGTCACCTGTTAGAAGGTTCATTGAGCCGGGCCACTTGTTCACTTGCCCGCTGGTAGCAGTTTGTCAACATTGCTCAACTAGCTTAAATCAGGCTCTACTCACCCGAAAACATTCTGGTGGCCAGCTTCATGCTTTTGCACCCCATTGTTAGGGAGAATTCTCAAAAATGTGCTAATTTCCCTTATCTGTTGAGACCCCCAGCAAATCTGCTGGCTTTTTAGGTCTTTCATTTTTACCTGGAAAGAGTGTGAGCCTTTTCCCCCACTCTTTCATGTGTTTTGATGTGTGTTTTACTTTTGTGTTTTTTGGATATGGAGTTTTAAACAACTCCATAGGCATTATCTTTTCTTGTGTGTCACACAGCACCTTCCATGCAGTGGCACAGGGATGTTTTTCAGATTTTACAAGGTTTAAATGCCTTCTCTGGGATGACAACTGTCTCCCAGTGAATGTAAAGTTAAATTGAATTTGCTAGTCTCTTTGAATTGCTAGACCCAGCACACAATGCCTTACAGCAGAGTGCTGGAGGGAATACCTAGTATTCCCTATGCCTAGAAAACTCATGCAGCACTCAAATGCTACCCTTTCCTCTCAGAATGGCTGGTGGCAGTGGTATTACCATCATTTTCCTGACCGCAACACGTTTAAACACTTCAGTAACTGAAATCCACCAGATCCATGTTTTTCAAGATTGCGTCTGAGCACCCTGTGTAAAAACAGGATCTGATCGACTTTTTCCACCATTTCTTTTTGTAAAGGTCCTTATAGTGTTTGTCTCTGAGCGCCCAACCCGGTTTGGTCCCTTTGTTTGTCAGCCTTTGGCGGGCTTTAGGACTGAAGTCCGCCCTTGGCGTCTGAGTGCCTGGGGTGGACAGGATGTGAGGGAGGTGCCTGAAACTCCCTGTGCTTAGTCTCCTAGGACACCCAAATGCACTCTGGCTTGATTGGCTGGCTGACTGTCCGGCAAGGACAACCACCCTGCTGGGTGAGTGACAGCTAGGCTGGAATGACTGGGAGCAAACTGTTTAAAAGCAGGTCTCTGGGACTTGGAAGACAGAGTCGACCACTGGAACGAAAGAACCGAAGACGAGCTGAAGGAAGACAACTGCTGCAACTCCTGGACCGTTGGTTTGCCCGGTGAAGCCCTGCTGCCGAACCGAATTACCTGAAACTGCCTCGACAGAGAAGCCCCTTAAAGACGACTTCTTCCTTTGAGCTGGTGGGAACAAGCAACGTGCAAGCCACCTGGAAATCGTCTCTACACTGGTCGAATTTTCTTCAGAGTGCTGTTGAAAACTGGATAGCCAGTGAGAAGGATAGCAGCTTGTGGACTTTAAGGCACTCACACCTTAAACCAACATTTTGACAAGCTTGTGGATCTGTACCCGTGCAGTGCAGGTCCCTTGCAATGTCCTCCGTCTTGTCCCCATGACTAAGGCCCAGGAAGAGCGAGATCTGCAGGAACTGCCAGGAACAATTGCCTCAGCTACAGCTTTTCTTCATTACAGAGGTACTGTGCAAATGCAGTTGAGAAATCCTCTCTGCTGCGGTGAAAGTTTGTGAAACTTTCCCAACTATGGAGTCTTGATCGCTCCTACCCCAACATATAACTCTTTTTCATGCAAACTACTTCTAAGAACATTGGCAAAGACTTAAACGTTTACTACCAGAACTGTGCTATCCTATCCAAGACACTGGTCCATTGACTTTGGCCCAGGGCTATTGAATTGAAATGCCTCTTGTAGTGAACTGAAACTATTTGACCTGCCTAAGAAAGTAATTGTGGTTAATTATTATAAGTTGTGTCTTTTACTCCCATTTGAAGTTACTGAAGTGTCATTTTGCTCTCACCTCTGGGGAGCCTAACTTGTTCAGAAACGTATTAGTTCAGTACTGAAGTGTATTATAGTGTGATATTGAGCTGCGTATTGCTAGTGGAATGTTTTGCAACTGAATGTGTAAATAAATTAATATTGTTTTACCAAGAAACCTTGAGTAAGTGTTTGTTTGAACCACTGTGATTACAAGTCCTTTGTGTAACATCTTATACTGCTCACATTCCTCTTGAGATAAGCCTGGCTGCTCAGCCCTGCCACCACAAAACTGGGTAATACAGACTTATATCAACGGTGAGATTGTGCTTACACCTGTAGTCTTAATTGTGTATAGTGTTCACAAAGGGTACTGCATGTAATTCTGCCTAACACCCATAAAGATGTTTATAGAAATAAAACGTTGCTTCTGTCCCTCTGGACTTCTTCAATGAGCCCGAATGATAAGGCACAACTTTGTATCTTAAAATACATATTTATGATTTCAAACATGCTACAAAGAATATGTACCTGCATACCACTGTACTTCGTACCCAAATCGCCCCCTCCACCCAAAGGTGTTCATGATCTGAGTATTTGTGTATCCCCTTGCAGAGCTGAGTGGCTAGACGTTCTAATAGTTTATTTGTCGTTTTGGTGCAATTACAATCTTATATCTACATTAACTTGATTGAACATCTCTTATTTTGGTATCATAGTACAAATGTTGTTTGGATGCTTCCTTGTTGTCCAACATGCTTTTGAAGGCTATAGCATGCCCTCACAGCCCATGATAGCTTAAAGGGGTGGAAAAGGTTGACTGGTCTAACCACTTAGTCATGCCTTTCAACATCCAGCACACCACCCCAGTCAAGCACTCCCAGCAGAAACCCATCAGTCAAACCTTCAGATCCTTCAAGATCTTCCCAGTGGAAGTCCTCATGGAAGACCTCACCAACCTCCACCTCACATGGATCGAACACCACCAACTGAACAATGACTCTTTACTGTAAGCACTTAATGCCACCCTCTCAGCCTCCATCAACGGACACATGCTGCTGAAACAACACACCTCGCATCCTGGACTCAAGAGCTCAAGCTCAGCAAAAGAGTAATCAGGAAACAAGAGAAAACCTGGCACCACTCCAAGACTGCATCCAACCTGGTGCTCCTCAAGGAACTCCAAGCAACCCGCAGACAACTAATCAACACAGCCAAGGCCTCCTACTATCAGAACACTATAGCAGAAGCCAATAACAAAAGCAGAGCCATCTTCAAAGTGGTTGAGTAATGCCTCAACCCCCCAACCTGACCCTGCCACACCGCACTACATCAAGAAATCCACCACCATCTTCATTGACAAAATCAGCCCGATTTACCACCTCATAGACACCAGCTATGCATCCACAGGCCCACCTCACACCCCCCTCACAAAATCTCCACATCCTGGATAATGTTCAAACACTCTATAGACAGGGCCTGGTAGAAACCCTGGACACCCTCAAAGCCACATCGTGTACAGACAGCATCCAGACAGCATCCATCCTCAAGACCCTTCCTCCAGAATCTCTTCTTCCCTAACTGGAGGTCATCAACAGCTCCCTAACTCAAGGCACCTTCCATTGACCCTAAAGACAGGAGAAATCCTCCCTTTACTAAAGAAACCCACTCTTGAAACAGACAACCTAGGTAACTATCACCCGATCAACCATCTTCCATTCGTATGTAAGATCATTGAAAAAGCAGTAGCCGCACAACTGCTGAAACACATCAACTCCAACAATCTCTACCAAACCTACCAATCCTGGTTCAGACCCAGATGCAGCACGGAGAGGGCCACCATACAGACAGATGACGACACCCTCAACATCCTTGATGATGGCCACCCCTGACGCCTGGTTATACTCAACCTCTCGGTGGCTTTTGACTTAGTACACTACCAGGCACTCACAGACACCCTACATCAGCGCATAGGGATCAGCAACCTTGTCTTACGCTGGTTCAACCTGGAAAGAGTGTGAGCCTTTTTCCCCACTCTTTCATGTGTTTTGATGTCTGTTTTACTTTTGTGTTTTTTGGATATGGAGTTTTAGACAACTCCATAGGCATTATCTTTTCTTGTGTGTCATCGCAAACCACCAGCAGTTTGACTCCTCTAGATAGCCAATGCTTTCTGTCACCTGTGAAGTCCTGCAGGGTTCCATCCTCTTCCCAGTGATCTTCAATCAATAAATGGAGCCAATGGGAGCCCTCCTAGCCACACAAAACCTCCACATCCACCAATACGCTAACAACACAGCTATAACACAAGATTGACTCCATCGAGGACATCCACAGGCTCAAAACCTGCCTCTCGCTGATTCAGTTTTGGATGTCCATCGCATACTTCAAGAGAAACCCCTACAAGACCAAATTCCTACTCCTCACCAACAACACCAAACACCCAGACATACAGACCTGGTTATCAACCATGAACCCTAAGGGCTTCACAGCCAAACTCACCTCCTGCGGCAAGTCCCTCGGGTTCCACATCAACAAACACCTCTCCTTCAAGACACACATAGATTGATCGCACAGTCGAACTTACCAGCAAGGTGTCCCAAATCAGAATTGGTGTTTTCCCAGATGTACTCGCCTTATGTGCGAGCAACACATAGTTGAAGAATATCACGTGAAATGTAACATTAATCTGTGACCATAAGGAATGATTTAAGAAAAATATATATTGTGTGAAAGATTAAGAAAACAGAACAGTTATCGATATTCAGACTGGACTGTAGTCATAGATCAGACATATGTACTAGAGACCTGAGGAAGAGCAAGGCTAACATCAGCAAGGTTTAAAACATGTGTTGACTCGATACTCTGATCGAATTTCTCTAGGCATAAAAAAAAAAAAAACTTTAATCATGCAGTTTGGTATTAAATGGAACTTTATTTGTGATCAATTAAAAATGCATTCAGTGTTTTCAATTATAAAAAAGTAGAGTTGCTTTTTGAAACCAAGACGTAGTAGATTTCCATGAATCCTGAGGGCTTCACACTCAAGCTCACCTCCTGCGCCAACTCAACAGCTTGTTATCAGCTCTCCCTCCTGCAGAAAGACTATGGCTGCCTCCAAACCCACACCGACTCCGCCCTGGTGAATAGAGCTATTACCGCCCCATTCCAAGGTTGTCGGGGGCAGTAATTCCCCATTCACCAGGGCCCTTCCCCATTCCCATTTGAGCCTCTCTAGGGCTCAATGGGAATGGGGAAAGCGCTAATAACGGTACCGCAAATTGCGGTACCGTTTTTAGCACCAAAGTTCCTTTGCGGGTCGCGTCCTTAATGCCTGGTAGAACCAGGCGTTAAGGGAGGACCCACAAAGGGAACTCGTGATAGGGCGGAAAAGGGATTACTGGTACCGGTGCCCTTACCGGTACCGGTAATCCCTTACTGCCCGGGTCGTAATGAGGCCCTAGGGCTTCCTCCGTCGGGACTGCTTTACATCCATCATTCAAGCACAGGTTCTATGCCACATGGATGTGAGCAATGCCATTCTCAAAGCCTGCCATCATCCTCCTTTGTTCCCCTGCGAAGTGGCTGCCCCTATATGCCTCATCAAGGGTCTACGCCAATATGACCACATCACCCCAGCCCTCATCGACCTTCACTGGCTCCGACTGCATGCAGAAATCAACTTCAATTCTTGCTGCATGATCTATAAGGCAGTCATCCTGAAGTCACCCAGCTACATTACAGAGAAAATTTCTGGTGGACAGTGCACCACCAGAAGCCAGGACACATGCAGGCTTGAAATCCGCTGCTACAAAAAGGAAAGGACCAGAAAACAAGCCTTCTCTGTCCATGACCCAAGACTATGGAATCCCTCCCCATCTGCATCAGACTCGCCCCATGATCCTACAATTCAGAAAAAGAACTCAAGACCCACCTCTTCAAGGAGTCGTTCACCCTCGAACCCCAGACCATCATGTTGCCCCCACAACACCTGACTCGCTAGACGCTATCCGCCCCTCTCCTCCCCACCACCATATACAGCTTTACCCCTCCTCTGTGCCCCTCTGTATCCTACCCCACACTGTATATCTGCTCTGTTGTTACCTCTGAAAAGCGCTCCGTTATACATAGAATCTCAAAGCTAGGTCCACGCTCAATAAATGCCATAATAATTATACCATAATATAGCTTTATAGATGTGTCGCGAGGGCCCTACTAGGCATGAAGAGCCCAGAAGACTGAGTTAACTTAACAAGGTATGAGGGACCATACTACCTGGTACAGTCCGAGCTGTTGGTTTATAAAGCTATTAGAACACCCTCAGTATTTTATTAAGTTAGAAAAAACACAAATGACTATTACATGCTGCAGAATACATTTTTCTACTGGGGAAAAGGGTTGGAGGATGGAAAGGAATGGTTTGTCAAAAATAACATCTATTTTACATTCAAGTGTGTGGTGTGAGGTTGGCATCATGGAAGGAGACAGAGACAACAGATAAATGTATAACAAAAGGTTTTTATTAAAGAAAATGTCAGGGTGGACTAAGGCTTAGCTCGCCCTATGCTATGGAGGGATTTCCCTACCTAACGAAACAAACAAAAGTCTGCGTCAATAAGTTCAACTGAAAAATCTGTCTGTGTTCAAAGCATATGCTTACCCTCACAACTAAGACAAAGCAATGTGCATGGATGATAACCATAAATTAAACAGTGTTCTAAAAGTAAAGTTCAGAGCTATTTCCAGCCTCTTTTCCCGAAGTGCCAAACAGTTTATCACAATGCTCAATTTACCTTCTTCTGGACTTGAATTAATAAAGTTTCACACCTTTGAAAATATCAGGATGCCCTAAACCAAGTTCAATATAGTTCTAGGGCAACACAACGCATCTCAGGGTTCCCTTTGCCCAAGTTCAATGTCAAAAGATGTCACAAAAAGAAGTATCTTGAAACGTTGTTCTTTAGACAGAGTTTCAACTATTCTTTACAGCTCAGGGTTCACCAATAATCAAGGTGAGGAGAAGCACCAGCCGCCGTGGTACCATCACTTGCTCAAAGAACAAAGCAGCATCAGTGAAATCAACACAGCCAGTGAGTTGGGGAGACTGATACAAGACCGGTCTGTGTTGAAGCAAAGATTGCAAGCAGCAACATTGCATGGCGAACGCTGGAACAAATATTGTTAAAACGCATGTGATAAGAGACACAAGTAAACTTGAACTGCTGATGAGTAATTAAACTTTAAAAACAAACAATACCTTTGAAAGAGTGGTCCGGCACCACATAGGTGCCCAATCGAAGGTCTCTGTAAGGTATCCAGCTGAGAAGTGGCAAAAGTGAAAGTGAGAAAAGGGTTATATCAAGAAGAGAATGAGTAATTGTGAATCAAAGGGGTCCTGCGACGGGTCAAGCAAAATCCCACGCACAGTCGAAAGTCTTCGATTTTGATGAAGTAGAGAAAGTTTGGAAAAGTAGATAAATGTGTCCGATACCGGCGGCGGGAGTCCAATTGAAGGTTTTGTGTTAAAGTGGGTCTGAGCCTGGCGGAAGGGGTGAACAGTAAATCACCAGAGAAGTTGAATATGTGAAATCCTAAGAAGAAAGGAACTTTAATGTTTGTTTTGTTGCATCATGCCCTCTGAAATAAGAGGGCCTCATTACTGGTCCTGCGGGTAGCCGCCATACCCGTAATGAATTACCAGCAGCAGACTTCCCGGTGCCACTGGGCTATTCCAAGTCCAGTGGCCGGGAAGTCAGGCGCTGGTAATTTTGGTAATCCCCATTCCCATGGAGCCCGTAGGACTCCATGGGAATGGGGACACAGGAGCACCGGCACCGTTAACAATGGTGCTGGTGCTCCCATGACAATTCTGCAAGCGTGTGCTACCCTGCCCAGCTGGTCTGACCCTGGTGGGCGGGACGGCACCCACCCCTAGAGTCGTACTGTGCCGGTCCGGTAACAATGGTGCCGGTAGGCTTACTGGCACCATTGTTACCAGGCCAGCACAGTTATAATGAGGCCCTTTGAATGGCAATGAGATTTTGGCACAGAAGGGCCAGATATTTAGGTTTTGAACTGCATCCTTGTGTTAGAGAAGCCAGAGAGTATGCTAAACTCGAGTGTGCTGCCTTGTCCCATTTGGAAAACATGGGAAAGGGAAGCCAACACCTTGAACATCCTGACATATCAATCCCTGAACACATTTCTTTTACATAACATTACTTTCCACACTATTTGTATTTAGAAGTAAGGATTGGCAATAGGTTTAATAGTAATGGCCCTTTTATTTTTTTACAGACTCGACTAGGACTGCATTATTATTATTTGATGGTCGTAGCTTTCTCCCATCTTTAGATTTAGGATTAGATAGTCGTTTTTCAAACCCAGTTGAAGTTCAATAAACACTCTTGAACAGTGATGTCTCACTGTTTGATACCATGCCTTCATTACACCTTGTAATTCTAGAACTGAAATTGAGTAGTGTTCAACCTGCCTGTGGTTTCTACCTGAGCATGACCTGTTGCTGAAAACCTTAATCAAGCAGCCTGTGTATATTCTACAAAGAAACCTGCACTGATCTACAACACAGAGTTAGACATTTTTCTTTTATCATATTTGACAGTCCCAAACACCACTCTGTCACTGAGATGAAGAAGGCGACTATGGAAGCATACAGGTGGAACAACCAGGCATGTCCACCTAATGGGTTTTGCCAGAGTCCGGCAATTAGACTTATTGACTCACACCTGGGGTCATTTAACACTCCTAACAGATACAAAGTTTGCTGCATGGAAGAAAGGAGAGCGGGCTGGAGAGAAGTGAGCTGGAGACCCATGTGCCGGGAGCTGTGTCATTGTGGAGAGAGAGACGCTGAGGGCGAGGACGGCCGCACAAGGTTCTGGAGCTCCTGCTAATCTGCTTGTAGGGTACACACAGTAGGAGCTTTGGCACTCCCACAAACCCCAGCTACTGTGGGAAACGAGGAGAGCAAGACATGCTATCTGTGCATGCCGCGAGAGAAAGGCAAAGCATGGAGAATCGGAAAGCTGAATGAGGAGCGTTGCGAAGCCCATCGGGAAGTACAACAAGCAGATGGGAGCTGCCATTTACAACTGGTGAGTGGAAATTAGAGAAAAACTCATACCGGGGCACTTCGGGAACCTGTAACAAAGTTCTTTTGAATATCGAACAAAGTTAAATTTATTCCAAGTACTACTGAATGCTGAAACAAGTCCTTTTGAATATCGAACATTATTGCAAGGACCTTTTGAATGCAAAACAAATACTTTTGAATACCAAACAAAAAGTTATTGCAATTTGAATGCCGCACAGAGTAAAATTGAACACTCCTGAGTCGAGTGAAAGCAAATGGTGCATGAAGCAGATACCACAGAATGTATTGTATGAAACACAATTATTGGCAAATCAAGAGAATACCAAGAAGGGTCTGAAATGAGAATCGAAATATTGACCTAGAGCTAAAAGGGGTCCAGGAATTGCAGGTTAAGATGAAACCTGTGCTGGCAAGAGCCAGAGGAATACAGAAAAGTGTAGCAAAGTGTATGGTGGCCAACCAAGCCATGGTACAATGTAAGAAGCGGTCCACTCTGGGGAATCAACTAAACAGTTGGTCGAAGCAGTCAAGACGGGGTATTGGTTGTGTGACCTGTAATGGGTGGACCGTGTGGTCCGACAACTGCATCTAGACCGAGTGTCTTTGTTTGGAAAAGCCAACAAAAGTATACATTAAGAAGCCTGTATTTTGGAACAACCTTGTAGGTGATTTTGAATGGTAGAAAGGGAACTGCATATGTGAAATGGTGAAAAATATTGATATTAGAGTGTTCCAAGGAACTGTGTTGTTTTGAAAGCTGGATGATTTGAACTCTTGGGAAAGGGAACCCCAATATATTGTGAACTGTTTTGAACTTGGGGAGGAGGAAACTGATCCTAAGCCTAGGCCAAGAGCTGGAAGAAGCTCTGAACATCCCTTTTAACACTTCATTTTGATGCTGACATCCCTACACATTGTATACAGTTAGTTGTGAGGACAAGTATAGGTTTTGGAAATAGACAGACATTTGATTTGGAGTTCCTGCACATATTATCCGTAATTTTCTTTATGTAGGCAAATCCCACCTTAGCATAGGGCAAGTACTTACTCCATCCTTCCTTTTAAGTTAATAAAACTTCTCAGAACCAATTTTGAATCTGTTGCCTGTGTCTACTTCATGATGCCTTCAGACTTTCTACAATGCGATTTTTCAAACACCTTCACGATAAGATTACTTGCCTGTAAGCAACACATCTTCTAAAAGGCTAGGGGTGAACTTCTTTCTATAGCATTGCTCTTCTGTGTCGAGATATACTTGCAATCTTAAGACTTATGACACTGTGTGTAACCTTTCCTCCCTAGCGTTATCCAATTTATTATGTATATACCCTTACTGTGATTAATTCTAAAGTGGGAGATAACCAGTGTTGATGTTACCTAACTGTGGATCTACACTTGTTTTATAGATATTGTATATACCAGTAGTTTGCCGAACTTGTGGCAAAGTGTTTAATACATGTTATGTTATATGCCTGTAATTAACAGACTTCGCTCTTGTTAAGTGTACTTCATGCCAAGCTTGTCTCCGGCATTTAAGTTTATCTGCTTGGCTACATTACCATTGAGAGTTTGGTCCTAATTACACGGATGGCGGAGAACCATGGCGCTATTAGCGCCATGGTTCATGCCGGTAAAATACTGCCACCGCCTTGGTGGAAAGGGGAATTACCGCCACATTCCAAGGTCGGCGGGGTGGTAATTCCCCCTTCCACCATTGCCCTTCCCCATTCCCATTTTTGCCCCATAGGGTATAATGGGAATGGGGAAGGCGCTAATTACGGTACCGCAAATTGGGGTACCGTAATTAACTCCCTGGGTCCCTTTGCGGGTTGGTTTTTAACGCCTGCAAAAAGCAGGCGTTAAATTCACCAACCCGCAAAGGGACCTCGTAGTAAGGCGGTAAGGATTTAACGGTACCGGTAAAACGGTACCGGTAAATCCTTACCGCCATCCGTGTAATGAGGCCCTTTGACTTAGGGGTAAGCTAGTTCCCCACTTAAGTGGGCTTCTGAAAACCATTACCCAGAGTAGGTTCTGAACAACCCGATTGACATAGTTATACCATTTGAGTGCTGTAATGTCATATTCAATCATTGCCATTATTACGATGAAGGGCAGAGAAAACATAGCTTTCTTCTGTTGTAAAAATGTGCAGGAATATTAGGTGTGGTTCTTATTGAAGATATGCCTTTGATTATCCATTTTCTAAAATGTCATAAGTCGAGGAGGAATACTTTGATCTGGGTGAATAAATCACAATTCAGGTTTGAGGCAAATTTAGTTCGAAGCTGAGCCATTTTTGGAATAGAAATTTCTTGGGCACATTGTGTGAACACAACAGCTATACTATTACACACATATAATTTGACAGGCATTCTGTAGACATGTGCATCAGCAACCACTCTGGATGGTGCTTTCATGAAACATACAAATTATCATTGGCTCAACATAAAAACCTGGGCATGAAGAAATTGAGAAGTTATAAATATGCCCTGCCAGGACTACTCCCTTCACTCGCCCAAATGCCCAACACCATGAAATTCATGCCACCAGTGACCAACCACTGTTAAATAAAGCCATCTAAATGCAGAACTGCATTGTATAAAGCTTTCATAAAATAGCACACAGCAATATTATTGGCTATTGAACAATGTACTCTATCTCCTGTTATCCTGACCTCATCTCCCTAACTCTATTCACAAAATTCTCCTGTTGTCCTCTATCCCTTACCTTCCATATCTCACCACTTGTCTTCCTCAGTCACTGCTATGTTCCTGCTATCTCTTCCCCATCTAACCCACTTCTTTCCTCTCTGTTTACTCTCATCCCTCAGTCTCTCATACTATTCTTCTCTCTTACGCACTCCTTCCTCTCACCCGCCCATTGTCATCCAAACACATAATATATCTGTGACATTTCATTACAAGATATCACACACAGGGAAATGTCACCACATATCAATGAGAATCATAATGCCACACGTAGAGTATGCAATGAATCTACTGCACCTCTGCCAAACATACATCAAACTCAGAATCTCAAAATATCACCAAAACATACACACATACAGGGTGCTTCTCATACCACCTCCTCACCATTGTTCTACTGAAGAGCACATCTATTAAACTACACCAACATAACATCACATCAATCATCCAATTCACTACAATAACAGTTCTGACAACTTCCAACACCCATTCCCCATTAAGCAAACCCTAAAATTACCATACCCATGGTTGCACAACAACTTCAATTTACAACCTCAACACATGAAATTAGCACCATACCCTCAGCACAGAACAGCCAATGATGACATGCTACAACGTCATTTTATCGTGGGATGTTTTATCACGGGGTATTTTACCACACATTTTTTGCCGAAAAAACTCATCGGATTTTTTGGGGGGGGGTTAGAAAAATATATAAATTGGGTGTGGGTGTTCAGGAATATATAACAAATTAAAGGGGATGGAGGTTGGGGGGAACCCCCCAAAAATAAAAAAATAAAAAAGTTGAGTTTTTTTCCCCAAAAAAATCTGCGGTAAAAAAACCAGCAAAAAAACACCCCGCTATGAAAAAAAATGGATCCGATGACATACACACACACACACAAACACTTAGACATCAGCCCAATTATGTGCATCCAGACAACACAGACAAGATCCAAACATCTACGATATCACACCACAAAATGCAAACCTATCTATAACACAATTATCTTATCCACACCTGCACTCTCTAACCCCAATGGTACCCTATCTTCAATGGCTCACCCTTCCAAGTGACTTAAAACCACAAGATCCATACCAACATTCATACTATGCGATGCAAACATTCTAAAAAAACAACCGAACCATCACTTTCACTTTTCCCTTAGCACACAAACAATTCTCCCTCCACATCACAATCAACTTTAGTCACACAAAGCCACCTGTGCCACAGATGCCTTAACATAGCCATCACTCTGCATATTGCCCTCACATTCCACATCATCACACTTTACTATCCACAGAATCATCATTATCCTGAAGACGATCATAATCCACACCCTCAATAACTCATTTGAGATCATATCATTATCACTACGCCCGTCAACATGAATATCTACATTTATAGATTTTCAAAACGTAATCTAAATTGTTAAAACCTAAGAATGGCAGAGCAAAGTAGAATTGTAAAATGCAATCGTTTAGAATAAAGGAATTATACAACACTGTCATTGTTCACATTACCATCAACATCCATATCATATTCTTCAGCGATACTGCCAAAAACATGTACAGCACCAAACATATTGTCATCATTATCCACTACTGTGTAACATCCTCATCCCCATCTACAGCCATCTTGCTGTTCACATTCAAGTTGACATCATACTCCAGCCCATCCATACCAACGTTCACCCCTTTACACATAGCCCACATGGTGCAATCAGGCCTTCCTGTCCACTCCAACCACCATTGCACACTCCCATACAGCAATACACTCCTTGCTCTAAGCTCACCCTGTTACTACTGCAATCACAAGTGCTCTGCACTGCTGCACACCCTTCACTCACCCTTGCATGTACAAACGTTATTGTTATTTTGTATTTCATACATACAGGCCCATCTCCAGTTATACCCCTACTTGAACATACACACAACCTAAAGTAGTATACAGATCACTCTCTTGCCCTGTCTTTTCTCAACCTCAGCAGTCAACCAGCCGCTGCATCTCGAACCTCCCATACGCACTTATTTTTATCAACCCCCAATCTCTCTTGTTGAACCATCATTTTCCATCACTCCCAGGACATATTCCATCTAAATATTTACAAAATACTAGCCCAACAGGAGAACATGTCAAATGAGAGAACATATGCAATTGGTCCCGCACATAACTTCACATCAGAGTTCTAGATGCTTGAAACCAGCCCACAAAAAGGGCCAAATCTTTACTGACACCCAGGTGTCACAGAAAGCATCAAAGGATGGTTCCTCATACATATGAATCAACACAAAAGACCTAAACATGCACTTAAACACAAGCATTATAAAAACACTACATGAGGGACCAAATTGAAGCACATTCACCAGCAGCTTGGATGTACAAATTGGTTCAGTATTTCAGCCATTGGACATGTCGGACAGGTCCGTGCTTTTCACTACTGTTGATGAAAGGTCACAGGTACTGTGCCTGTGAAACCTCACACCTACTAAAGTGATATTCCTGCAGTGTGCGACCTTTTCCCTTGAGGGTGGACCCCAACAGGCATTGAAGGGTTCTAATTTTTCTCACGTGTGCCTGTCTGTTTCAGTTCCTCACTGCTGAAACTGCTAGAACTTTAATTCAGATGCTTGTCCTGAGGTTCCCCTATTTTTCTATAAATGCTTGGATTGATTGCTCATTAAGAGGAAGCCCAGTGATGCACTTTGATACCCTGGGCTTTAGCTTAGCTGAAGTGACCCCTAACTAGAGAACAGCAACCTGCATCAACATCATGAACAGAGCATTGCAGATTGCTAGGGATGCTACTGCTCGAGATTGGATTGGATCAAGGGGATTATTAAGTGGCAATTATTGTAATTAATGTATGGCATACGTCCACTACACATGGGTTTACATATAATATTGTTTAATCAAACATAAGGTTCCTGAACGTTCTTTTAAGGCATAGCAGATGTGATCTCTAAAGTTGGTTAGCATGTTCTTGATAACCAAATTTAAACCTAATTTGCATTGCCGCCTTTCTCATCCCATCCCCTCACGTACGCCGCTATTGTTCTTCCCTTGTTGCTGCCTGCCCAGCAGATGCCATGACATGTCAGAATACTCTGTTGAGAAGATATCCCGTGTTATAAACCTTCAGATATTAATCTTTGATGTGAATAACCAGCTTAATGTTCTATGTTGGTTTGGATTTTTGTTATATTCGACCTGCCAATTCAGTTGTGTAGTGTTCTTGCATATAAATTACTTTAGGTATTGCCAATCACCTCTGTTCTCCTCCTATTTTGGAAACTTACAAATATAGAAAAAATAAAGCAACATACATTAATTCACCACACATTTATATGATTAGATCCCAGGTGTATCAAGCCAACCATTACAGGCAGGAAATATCTATGCAGATAACGTGTAGCTAGTGTTCCAGTTTACAGCACAGTCATGCTTGATTCCTTATCTCATTTGCTGACATTTTTATTGAGATAAACAATTTAAAATAATTACTTTTCAGTTAAAAAGTATACTTCAAACTTAGCAAATAGAGTTTCTTACATTTGAAAAACATATTTAATCGAACAGGTTGCCCAAACACTGCTTCCTAGCAAATGTGGGTGTGTGTTTGACTGCCATGACTAATTATGTATCCATTTAATGTGCGTTCATTTTGGTCTTATTTAAACAGCAGAAATGCTCATTAGCTACAGTATATCTGTGAAGCTTCAGTAAACAGTTTAATAGCTTTAGTGTTTAACCAATCTCATAAGATCCTGTAATTTTAGCTTCAGCAGCTCATTAATGCGATTTCTGGTTTTCGATTTCCACTATACAGGGCTCTTTATTCCATGATTCTGCAGCATGCTGTTTAAATAAGACCTTAAACAAAGTACTTGAGTTCAATTATCATAATAGAAAACATTAAAATGTCTCTGCAAATATAGTAACTATGTGTGCATGGATTGCCTTATTTATTGTAACAATAGCTGTGTTGTTTTCCCTTTTGGGGGCAATTGTCCAGGATTCGCTCTTTTAACAAATCTTGTGTTTTTATATTTCACATGTGTCTTCAAAAGGAGCTTAACAGTTCTGGCTAATTAATATGATTAAGCAACTCTACCTGTTGGACTTTTGGGGAGAGGTTGGTCATTCTGGAACCGATCTACTTATTGTCTTCCGCTGAGCAGGGCACAGCTAGTGACAGTAGTTGTTCACTTGAACGTTATATCAGGATCAATAATTAGAACACGCTTGATACTTTCACTTCAAACCCTTCATGATAATGTATAGGCATAGTAGTCATGCAGAAAATACACACCAACATCTGATGAGTACCTTCCATAATAAATTGATCAGAAACATTTGGGATGCCAAATATACACATATACATCTCTGCTGCACTTGCTGCACTGGACTAATGGGCTATTTGCTTTCAATCACTTTAATAACTGCAACAACAAATACATCAACTTGCATCTTAAAGAATACAACTTACAAGGAAGCATGCAGATGAATAATGAAAGCATTAACACTCATTAACTGGGGCCAGCCCCCACACACCAACAGCAAGTATAAGATAGTAGGATACACATTAAGGGGTGATGCTTTAGCAGTCAACAAAAAAATCCACTCTATCGGTATCATTATTTTTTTTTTTATTGTTTTCTTCTATCCAATGCATTAAGGAATTATTTTCAGTTAGATAGGGAAAAGCTAAAAGACAAGCAAGAAGATGGAGCAAGTAGACTTGTTTTCATGTTGGACCTTCACGAGTTGAACATTAAGCCAATTTAGAGGAAGCAGAGAAGGGAATACAAGGGAAAGAAACTCTAAAGATGGTGGAGAGCAAATGGGCCAACTCATACAGACTGTAAAACATATTTTCAATCCCAAATTCCAGATTGGTGGTGGAAAATTTTATCAGGCTAGCCTAGCATCCATAAGAGTGCATGTCAAGGGTTATACACAATAAGCCCACCACTGTGGCCACCACTGCTCCACAAGATGATCCCCTAATTATTAGATAATAACCAATAGCAACATGGTTAATCCTGTTTCATATGGAAGCGTCTGTATAAGAAGGCCCACAAAGTTGTAATGTTAGATTATCTTGAGTTTCCTAATGTTCTCAGTGGTGGGATCAGTGATTAATGTGTTTGCCAGGAGACACAGAGAAAGTGAATCCAAGAGATCTGCATTGCAAAGGACATGTCATAGCAGGTTCCAGAGTCCTTGATAGTTTGTCTGGTGAAATAAAAGAAGGATTCTAAATCTGTGAAATGACCAAACAGTTGAGAATATGTACCTCAAAGGAAAAGAATACAAGAAGAACACTGAAGCAATCCTGGCCTAATCCACCTTACAACTAGTTTCAGGGTGCATGATTGGAGCGTATTCGTTTTTCAGTTTATCAGGTAATGTTAACCTTCATCCAGATCCAGAAATTCAATTAGGATTTCTATTCACAAATGTATGAATCAATCAACCCTCTCCTTGGTGCATTGACCTTGAAGCAAGAACCGACTCACTTTTTTTAGCCAGATGCTACCTTTGTGTTGTCATCTTTTCCCTAAACTCTCTAACTTACTTCATCAGAATAATATTCCAAGTGAAGACATGTTTCTGCTGTCCTTGTCATTTTTGACTAATTGCATACAATGAGTTCACCCTATTCACCTCCCCTCCACAATTTTGTGAGATTCTCCCATGTTCAGATAAGTCTGTCCTGTACGCCAACCTCCAATTCTTCTCTTTTGCTGTAAGCATAAATGTGTTTACACAGATCTGCTGTGCACATGTTCTATGGGGACCACTTATAACATCTCATTATTTTATCTCAGGACTATCAAACTCTAGTTGCAATCATTGTCTTGAATCTGTAGAGTTCATTATAGGATGGGATAAGAACAACAACCAACATAAAGAAAACTAAGCGGATGGAAAGTCACATTCTTAGAAGTAAAATTGTTCAAATATGTAAAAAAATGTGGTTCTCAGAAGACTTGAGATGAGGATAATTTCACTGAAAGTTGGTTTGACCTTGATTTTGTCTTCCAGTAAAACGTTTCTTACCTTACAATTCATACACATATCTTTATATTAAAAATATGTTAAAACAAATTGAAAGAAATGTATTAAGAAGAGCAAAGGAATATATTGTTGATGAATTTGATAACCGTTATTTAAAATTTAAGACAGCACATTATTTTTGCAAACAGAGACTGACGGGGCGGGTATTTAATGTTGATATGACCATTTTCACAAACGCAGTTTGGTTGGAACATATTTCATGTTTATTTTATTCATTAGAATGTCCTTGAGTGATGAAATTAAACAGTGACTATTTAAGCAATAAGGACATTAATGTTAATGGGTACAAAAACCCAGATAAGTTTAGGTAAGCACATATCACTGGAGCAATTTAGGGGCTAAAATTGTTACATGCTTCTTGCACTGATTGTTGCCTGCAAATGCATTTAAGTTGAATATCCAGTGGTGGGCTACAGTTTTAAAACCAGTTCTCCACTCTAGCTGTTAAGTCACATTGTAGTCCTGTAGTTCTGTGGCCTTTATATTCTGAACGCAGGTGCGACTGCGCTTGGCACAAACATTCCGGTTTGTGCCGGTTCATGCAAGGGAGGGTTAGGAGGACCTGAACTGAACTTAGCTGCTCGCCGAAAACCTCACCATCTACATAACTCCCTCACTCAAGCTTTAAAGTAACTCTCTTTCCTCCGACTGATCAGAACGTTCACTGTTAGTTTTTCTCTAGCTAAAACTGCACACATTCTATACAAACTGCATTACTTCTGGGAATATGAAGTGGTGCGCATGGCTACCTCCCCATCAATGCCTGTTACTATTTGGCACCAAATTGCCCCCTCTGATACCTTAGAAACAGGAGCAAGTACTGGACTTGACTGTGGGGAGTCTTTTATCAGCTCCTTGTTCTCCCAAAAATGAAATACCAGCAAACACACATTTGCAATGTTGCCTTAATAAAGGGAACTCTTCAATCTTGCAATGTAATAATATGATGGAGAACCAACTACATATCTCACTATTAAACACACGTTCATTGGTAAAACATTGTTTTGAGACTGAGGATTTTATATCCTCTAACAATATTGATATTTTTGCCATTTCCGAAAACGTGGTTACACGATGCTGCCCAAATTGCCATCAACAATGCGTTACCAGCAGGTTACAATATCTTTCATGCTGACTGTAATGCCCAACGTGGTGGCAGAGTCGCTCTCATTCTGAAAGATCACTTTCATTGTCACCTGTCTCGCAGCCTCACCTTAGAAGACTGTGAGTTTTTGGTTGTCAAAATGAAAGTCAAGCATAATATCTCCTTTACTATTATCACCTTGTACAATCCCTTATTTCTCTTATAAGGTTTGTGGAACAATTAGTGGACTTATTAGGCAGTAACCTCAAGGCCCTCTCCCAGTGCTTCTAATGGGCGATTTTAAATTATGGGCCGATGATCCAACTGACGACTCCGCCACATCCTTGCTCTCCTCCCTGGAACAAAATTATTTCAAGAGCTAGTCAGAAACTCACTCATCAGGGAGGTCATGTACTGGACTGGATCCTGACTCACAATATTCAATCTACTTCCATCAGCACCCTACCATGCCCCTGGTCCGATCACTTCATTGTAAACACCTCTATTATACTTCCTATACCACTACTCAGACTGGACACTAACTTACAAACTAAAATTACTTGCCAAGACACAAAAAATATCTCTGCCAAGGCTTTTTCTGCACTTGTTCTTCCAAACTTGGGCATATCGACAGTAGTGCTAACTATCTTCATCTGGCCACTCATGTATCTTCAGCACTAAGGGAAACCATCAATATTCCTGCACCTGAGAAAATAAAAACCCTGAAATTAGAAAACATGAAGAAAATTCCCCAAAAACATTTTTAAAATCCTGAAGGACTTAGAATGACACTCATCACCTTGCCCCCAGTTATTAAAGTTTCATTATGGTGTGAAGTAATCCAGGAAGAGTTTGCTAAAAGAAAAAACTGCAGGGCATCGACAATCTATTTTAAAACAACTGACGAGGCCTGTAGCTAACAACAAGACCATGCAAAAAACCAATACCATTCGGGTCGCCCCTAAAACATTGTCCAGGTTTTCATTCCACATATGTACTGAGGAGGAGGTCATGGATATTGTCATGAACCTGAAGTCCACATTATGTCTGGGTGATCCCTGCCCTGCGGACATCTTAAAAGACTCATTAGGGGTTCTGATCCCAAGGATCACGAAAATTATTAATCTTTCCTTTGAAGCGTACCTGAAATCCTGAAAGACACCTTTGATGCTGCAGTGCCTAACAATTACAGGCCCATTACTAATGCACCATGCCAGTTAAAGATATTGGAGAGATTTGTTACAGTTCTATACGTTTGTAGAAGAAAACGATCTACTGAACTGTTATCAATCTGGCTTGATGCCTCATTATGGAACAGAGACAGCCTTACTAGATTTGAAATATAACATCATTCAAATTATAGATAAAAGCCACCCGGCACTTCTACTATTGCTTGATCTGTCATCAACCTTTGAAAGCATTGATAATAAACTGTTGGCCAATAGACTACTAACTGTGGCAAATTGTTCAGAAGGTGCTGCAAATTGCTTAGCCTCATTTCCTGGCCCTAGGACATCAAGAGTGGCTGTACCGGGAGCTCAAGCTAATCCTATAACTCTCTCTTGTGTCATTCCACAGGGATCATGCCTCTTGCCTCTGTTATTTAACATTTACTGAAGACCCTTTATTGACCTTCTGGAAGATCTGGGTATCCAATTATCCAATTATGCGGATGACACCTAGAGCCTCTTTCAACTCTCGGGTGAATGCTCCAGGGATGCAGCATCCGTAAATATGGCATACCTTCAAATCCAAACATGGATGGCCGAAAATTCTCTGGCCCTCAATGATTCCAAGACAGAGCTCCTCATTATGGCATCTGGCCCCCGCCTGAAGAAAAATGACGCTCAATACTTATATTTTGACATTGCCGACACTAAGATTGTTGGTAGTAAAGCTGTGATAACTTTACAGGTATTGTTTGATGCAGAACTGTCTATGAAAAAACAAGTTTCACAAATATGTTCATCCTGTGGACATGTCATCAAGCTGCTGCATCAGATTAGGCCGTACCTATCTGTCACAAACAGAGTGATACTTGCATTAGTGTTCGTGAACTCTAGATTAGAATACTGTAACAACCTATTACTCGGCACATCACAAGGCAACCTCCACAGCCTTCAGACCGCCCAGAACAGGGCTGTGAGGGCAGATTTATGGGTTCTCTAGACGAGACCATGTCACAGACTCCAGAAGGCAAATGCTCTGGCTCCCTATCATACAGAGAATACAACACAAGTCACTTTCTCTTGTATACACATGCCAGAATAATAGTGTGCCTCCTTACTTATCCTTACTTATCCCAGAGGTTATCCCTCAAAATCTCTACTAGGAACCTGTGCTCTTGTTTTGTTTGTTTTATTATTTATTTATACCAATTATATAACAACAATGAACAGTCCATCAAAGCAAATTAACAAAAATCAAAACAATGTAACAACATGCAGAGATACAATATACATATTTACAGATAAAGAACTAGTACATATTCATAAAGTCATCCCAAATCTTTGTATGTAATGACAGTTTCCCTTGTCACTCTTTCCATATTTGCAAGACTGGTCATCCAATTAATCCAATCCGTGACAGTAGGATCAACCTGGGATTTCCAGCCCCTTAAAACTATCCTCTTGCCGACTCCTGCTCCACGAAACAACATTTTTTCTGAGAGACCGAAAGATCCTCAATCAACTCACCACATACATCCTGCCAAAATCCCTGTACTCTCACACAATCCCACAACAAATGTTCTACACTACCAAACCCATTCCCACAACACCAGCATTCATCCGTCTCCACCATATCTCTCTTAAACAGTCGTTCCGGACTCCAAAACACTCTGGTAAGTATCTTGATTTGTCTCAAGCGATCCTCCAAGTTTACAGAACAAAGCTTAACATTAGCACACATATCCATCCACATCTCATGCGTAATCTTATACCCCAATCTCCTGCCCCAATCAGCTCTGAATTCAGAATTCTCCTTATATGCAGACACAATTCTATTGTATATCCTGCTAGCAATTGATCCACAACCTGGCTCCCTCTCCTCAAGAAAGAGATTCATCATTGCACCCCTTTGTTCTGCCACACCACTGATACATCTTTTCATTGTTTTAAAATCATCAACTAGGAAATTTTTAATGTTAAATTTCTCACATAACTCTCTTTCTCCAGTCCACTTACCATCCTTAATGACATCGCCAATCCAGTATATACCACTCAGAAACCACTCTGGCCAGAATATAGTCTTTCCCCCAACAGTAATCGACGCGTTCAGCCAAAAGGAGGCATGAGTGGTTTTCAAAGCATCCGACCCCAACAATTCATGTATATTATTCCAAGTCTCTCTCAGAAAGACTGTCATTGACAATTTCCTACATGACCTGTTTGTGGCCGTGAGAATCACCCTAGGAGGCAGCGGGCCCAAAAAACTCGCCTCCGCAACAGCCCATTTATCTGGTGATTCCTTCAAAAAGGGTACAATAAAATGACTAGAGAAAGCCAGATGGCAAGCTTTGAAATTCCGGACACCCAGTCCCCCTTTTTCCATAGGCAACTGAAGTTTCCACAATTGTAGCCATGGTGGTTTGTTGTCCCAGAGAAAGGACTGTAACAAACCATCAATCTTCTTCCAATAAAATTGACTAATCTTCACCGGAAGGGAGCAGCATTCATTTTTAGAGCATTCACCCTGCCCCATAGGGATAAATGAAGCAAAACCCACCTGTGCAAGTTCATTTTCAGATCACTACACACCTCGTTCATATTTATCCATGCCATGTCATCCAACAATGGGGTCAGCCAAACCCCCAGGTATTTTAGTTTACTGTCACACCACTGAAAATGGAACTCTTATCACAGTAACCAGATATTGCTAACACCTCAGATTTGGTCCAATTTACCTGGTACCCTGCAACATCATGAAACCTGTCTAATACATTTAACAAGGCAGGTAGTGACACATCTAAATTCCACAACAAAAGTAGCAGATTGTCCGCATAAACCACAATTTTTGTTCAACTCCATGAAAGTTCAGACCTCGGACATCCTGATCACATCTCAAGGCTATTGCCAAAGGTTCCATGCCCAAAACAAATATTAGAGTGACAGAGGACACCCCTGTCTAGTACCCCTCTGCAACTCAAAAGAATCGGAAAGTAGGCCGTTGATTCTGACATTGGCCATTGGACAAGCATATAACGGGGAAATCCAGAAAATAAAGTCCTCTCCCAAGTTCATAGCACGTAAGACCGAAAAAAGATACTTCCAGGCAACTCGATCAAATGCTTTTTCCGCGTCCAAAGAGAACACGGCCACATCATCTTCCAAGCTCTGGGCATGTGTCATCATCATCAATAAGTTCCTAATATTACTAGATGGTCTACGACCTCGAACAAGACCTGACTGATCAGTGTGCACCAGCTTCACCAATAAATGATCCAAGCTTAAGGCTAACAACTTTGCCAATATTTTGTTGTCCGTATTTATCAAGCTGATCGGACGGTAGCTAGAAGTCAAATTGCTGTATTTACCTTTTTCTAGAAAAACTGATATAGTTGCATGGTTGGTAGAAGACGGAAGAAGACCCACCTCCCTAGATTCCATATACATATCTCGCAAAAGCTCCACCGTAGAATCAGGTAAGATTTTATAAAACTCAGCAGGCAAACCATCATGCCCAGGAGACTTGCCTGAGTTTAGCTTTCCAATTGCAGATCTTAACTCATCGACAGTCACTCCAACACTCAGAATCGATTTCTCCAAATCATCTGCTCTAGGAATTTCTAAACCATCTAGAAAAGACTCATCCATACAATTGATACCCAATTCATTTTGATATAACTTCATATAGTATTCCTTGAAGGTCTCAATAATCTTCTTAGGATCAAATGTCACTTGACTGTTCGTCCCCTTTAAAGAGGTAATGGCCATTTCTGATTGCTGTTGTCTCAATCTATAGGCAAGCCAACAATCGCATTTTTGTCCATATTCAAAACAAGAGCATTTTAACCTGTACAAGTCTTTTTCAGATTTCACCCTCAATATGTCATTCAATTCTTTCTGCAGTTTCCTGAGAGCCAACCTCTTTTCCGAGTTAGTAGGGTCGCTTAACAAATCTATCGAGATCATTTTAATACGTTTGTCTAAATCCAGATTGGTCTTCTCTAAAATGTTTCTCTTGTTACTAGACAGCCCCAAAATAAGGCCCTGCATTGTACATTTAAAGGCCTCCCAGACTGTCTTAACGTTAAGCCCCTCAGTTCTTTTCTCTGCAACAAAGCGTTCAGCCTCAGATCTAATTTTATCCACAATTTTCTCATCCTGTAGAATTGAGGTGTTCATTTTCCAACAAAACGACCTGCAAGTATCAAACTCCAGCTTCACATTCAAAAACACTGGTGCATGAACCATAACCGCAATACTACCAATCTCACAACCCACTGTGTTCGAAGTGATGAACCCCGCCGTGAGAAACATATCAATACGAGAATGAGTATTATGAGAGCCAGAATAAAAGGTGTATTTTCTCAAATATGAATTACAAAGTCTCCAGCAATCTTTCATATCAAATTCAGATATAAGTGACTAAAATGAACAAAATGTAGGATCCCTTCTCAGATTCGTACGAGGTCCTTTTCGATCAATGTTATGATTGATAGCCAAATTAAAACCCTCCCCCATCCCCCAGAATAATATTCGGGGAACCAAAATCTTGTAACATCTGAGCCACCTTACCAAAGTACGATCCATCATCCAATGAGGGAGCAAAAACATTACAAAGAATTGTCTTGACCCCTTGAATTTTGCTAAAAGTACAATAATCCTGCCTTCATCATCTGAGCATGATTGTATCACTTTAATCGGTGCATTTTTGTCGCACCATAATTGCCACTCCTCTGCTCTTAGAGGAATAGCATGAGACATAAAAATCCCCCACCCACCTTCTTCGTAACAAATGAACTTCATCCTTTAACAGATATGGCTCTTGAAAGAAATACACATCGCTATGCATATCATTCAAACAATTGAAAATTATTTGTCGGTTGACAGGATTGTTAAGACCATTAACATTCCAAGAAGAGACAGACAAAAGGTCCCCCTTTCCAGAAGGCATTGCAAAGACT
The DNA here is from genome assembly GCF_040938575.1 of Ambystoma mexicanum. Classification (NCBI taxonomy): domain Eukaryota; kingdom Metazoa; phylum Chordata; class Amphibia; order Caudata; family Ambystomatidae; genus Ambystoma; species Ambystoma mexicanum. The sequence goes on from NC_090922.1 coordinate 892,507,605, forward strand.
TGTGTGAAACAAAAACTGCAAATACTAGAATAACAAACCCTCCCACACGCTCTAAAACAGAAGTATGAATCCAACGTCAACAAGAACTAGCAAAACCCCAAGAACCCCCGGCACCCCTCCCAATCCCTTATCAATGCACAAACATCTCCAACCCATAAGTAAATTCCTAAACAATATTTTTAGTCAATCCCATAAGCAATATAACAAATGCGAAATTGCAGAAGAAATACTAAGAAAGAGGTCAAATCAAAGCATGAATATTTTGTAAATACACGTCAGCACAAAAATGCATTAAGCAATAAGGAAACAAATACCTCACACATGAAAGAACAAACCACCTAAGTAGCATTGTCGATTCTGCAAAAAATGTAGACCAATTTCCCAAAGTTTCGCATAGGCAGGTCAGTAATTGCTTTACAGTGATTTATGAACAAACCAAAAACAGAAACCAAAGCAACTCTAAAATGTAAAGCAGTAGGATTCCATAAATATATATATATTTTTTTAAATGTTAAAAATAAGTAATTTTTCATTAGTGCAATGGCCGGATCTAATACTTATAAACCATGGAGAAGGAAATAATCACATACTTCATATACCACAGCATATCCTACTGTAAAAGCAAAAAGAGAATATCGAGGCTGAGTACCCCAAAAAGAAATACACCAACACAGGCTTACAAAGATACAGAGATCTTTATTCTACAACTGATCAGTTTTCAAAGGACAAAGCAACAGATAGCTATCAGGCCCTCAGTACAACACAGCAAATACCAGCCCTGTTCGGTGTGTGTAGTGAGTGGGGCTGTACATCAGAACATTCATGCTTTTATACAGTTCTCTACATGATGTCCAGCCCATCTGCAAGTTAACCATTCCTCGGGCTAGGGGTTCATGCCGAGTTCGCTCCTAATTTATGCATCTATAGATTTATGGATTATCCTTAATACATGCTCCAATAGGCTACAATAGCAACAGTGTGTCTTTGGATTCTACATTAAGCCTTCATACATATTTTATACAATGTAGTCAAACAAGTGTACACATTCAGCATTTGAACAGTATTGTGCTTAATATATGTTCATGGATTAGTATCGTTGGCACAGGTAATCCTTGATCTACAGGTCAACGAAGGACAAGGTCTCATTACATGACCCTAACATTTGGCCTACGGGCAGTTTAAGCATTAACTCGTATGCAGAGGTCAAGATGGCCATGTTACAAACAGAAGAACACTGTCCACCATTGTAGAACACAGGATGACTTTGGAGTGAGAATCAAAATGGCGGATGAATCTAAAATGGCGGCTGAATCGATCTAAGTTCAGAACCTTGCGACGCGGATTTCTTCGCAGAGCGACTGGGCTTAGGCCAATATATACAATAAAGGAGGCACAATATGATTTCCCGTCTAACACTACATAAAGCAGAAAGGCATATCTACAAGCCCTGTGGTATTGTGTAAACGAAATGCCAGAGTAAAAGAAAAAGTGCCAACATTTGTAGCATAATTTCCATTAGCTTGATGCTTTTAAAAGTACACTGAAGAAAGTTCCATGAACAGTAATTAATTGAATGTACCGCAGCGTCACCAGCTGAATCCACGTCTGTATATAGTAACAGGTCTGTTTAGCCCAGCTGTTCATGCAATCTCTAACTCGGTACTTGGGCTCATTTCCAGACAGCCTCCAGCAGCACCGATTGCAGTTATGAAAAGCACCAAAGTTAGTAAGAACAGTCACGGAGAGGAGAGGAAGCATAGTGATCCCTTAATGATCACGTAGATATTAACTGAAAGCTCTCCCTCCCATTGTAGACTACAATCATGAGGGCTCTGATCAGCAACCTCACTCGTTCAGTAACAGCAATTGGATAAGAATGAGGCTTGTTTCAGTATTTCGATATACTGAAACAAGCCTGCACAGACCTGATTAGCTGGTCGAGTGAGCCGGCAGCGCTGATATCCATATCATGATGAATCCCCGTGTACCGTCGTACAGGGACAGCTGAAGTACTCCGACCCCCACCCTCGGAGGGGTGGAGTCATCCGGAAGTCAGCTGAAGTGTAAGTAAACAACGCTTTCTTAACACGCGTACAGCCGAGGCTGACATGTTGATGTTGCGTAATGCGTTGAATGCTGAATACAGAAATCGGATAATCAAGTGTTAATAAAGGTCCCTTTACCATGGAAATTTCACCACACTGCATATCTCGAACCAGCACCGAATTCAAAGGTAAACACTCCGATCTTCATGAAACAAAAACATTCAACTGTTTCCCATATCCAACCACCATTTTGTTTTTGTTGCAAATAACCATAACTTTCTTTAAAAAAATAATTATTATTAAACATATATTAATCAAATCATAGATAAGTGCAGATGATGATGTTAATCTGCAATTGTTGTACGAGAATCCTTGAGGGCCTCCAGCTGTATAAAAGCCTCTTTCAAGTCAGAGGTGATTTTTACCCCATCTGGCAAATAAACTGTCAAAGCATTGTACCTGTAAAGAAAAGCTTTAACTTGTAGAGTTTTGGCCAGGTCTTTTACACCCTTGAAGTTTCTCCTAGCCGCCAAGATCTCCTTAGGATAATCTGGGTAAACATATAAAGATTTTCCCTTGTAGGTGACAGATCCTTTACCTCTTGCAACATGTAATAAGCTCTCCTTCTTTCTTGTCAGGACAAAGGACACCATGATATGCCTTGGCTTAGAGCTGGGCAGTTTGCCAAACCGAAAAGCATGGTCAAAATCATCTTCTTTGAAGGAAGACATACCATAGTAGTCTTTAAAGATACCAATTATCAGTGAAATTAGGTTTTCATTTCTGGGGTCAGGGTTTTCATCAACCCCAATCAACCTGATATTTCTCTCCGACAGCTTTAGGTCCATTTCCATGCGCCTGTCTTTCTCACCCTGGAGGTCCTTTCTCAAATTGTTGTAAGCCCCATAGCTTCCAGCCATCTCAGAGCTCATGGAATTTCTTTTCCAATTCCTCCACTCTGCCATCCAGATGACAAACCTTTGAATTCAGTTCAGACAAGGTGGTCTTGACTTCAACCATGTCCAAAGCTGCCTGTCTCAGGAGTTTATAGATGTCTTGGCTACTGGGATTGTCTTCACCCATCTCTAATAACTGTTTCTGTTTCTTAGAGGTTGGGTTTTCAGGTTACTGAATCTTTTTTTTAATTCATAATCAGTAATAAAATAGCTTCAGGGAGGAGACCAGGAGCTGCAGGTTCAAGCTGCTGTCACCTTGGCCAACATTCCGGAATCCCTGGAACCTGTGCTCTTGTAACACCATGCAGGTAACTCAAATTAATTTTCGTTAGAAAAATTTGAGTGCATCTACTTTTGTCTACCATGCACCACGTGAATGGAATGTTCTTCTTCCTGCTATCAAAACGGTTCATTTGATAGTCACTTTCAAGGAAAACTTAAAAACCCCTTTCTTTGAAAGGGCTGACTAATCCTTATTTCTGTTGAGCTGATCTACCTTCCTGTTCTGCTTTCCTCTCACTTGCTGCGCTCTGAGTCCTTAGGGCATGTAGCCCCTTACATTAAAACTAAAATAAATAAATTGATGCTCCTCTATAAAAGACTATAGAGAGAATACACATTAATCCCATGGAAACAAATAGGTTTACAAAAATCTTTGACAACTTTATCCGAAAAGCTTTTTAAGTGGAAGATGGCGCTGGTCATGGCGGGCCACCCAGGAACTAGTGGCTCCTTTAATCCTAATTTTCAATGGACAAGTGAAGAAATTAAACACAAGGATACTCTCAAAATCCTGGACATTTTTGAAACTTCATAGAAGTGAGCATTTGGCATTCAAATTATAAATTGCGATGTTGCTCTTGTTAAAGAAAAACATTTATGACTCAGTTTAGTGTAACATCAAACATGTGTGGCACTGTTTATCCGGGGTTGAAGGGCACTCGTGTTTCAAGACTATTTTAAAGCTGAATTAAGAATTCCCAAACGCTCACACTGCCTCAACCTTTCAACAAAAGCAAACACTGCATTGGGGTCGAGTTTTAAACTGCACAAGTATTCTTTGTAAGCTGTAAACAACGCATGCATATCAGGGATCTGTCACAGTCTGTGATATTTAAACTGTCAGAAAGGAAATATGTAGAATTAGAGATAGAAACTATTAGAGTGAAGGTATTTTACACAACCAGCTACCCTTTGTGGACTGTAGTATGGGGATAGTATGGGGATCAATGTGCACTCATCACAGTCATGGTGATCTCAGAAAATTTCAAGAAAATACAAGATTCTTCATAATAATTGTTTCATGTTTCTCTTTCTGAGCTGAAGGGAGATATGAAGGTATAGGTTGTCGTCTTGTCCCCTGGGTATACTTTATTGGTCAGGGAGCCATCTTAATTCTCTCCCACTCACATTAGTCTCAAAGGATTCACACTGATAGGAACACGTGAGAGAGTGAGAGAAAAAGTTGGGAATGCTGCAAAAAATGTGCTATCAGAGACAAATATATCTAGCCAGTGGCCCCAAGGTGCTCATCTAGTTGGGCTGCATGCTTGGCCCCTGAGGGGATTCCTAGGAATAAAGACACAGCCACCTGGATAATACAGGTATTTTATTAAATGTGTATTGTGTGTTTGCTTTCTATGTTTGTGTATGTGTTTTGTGTTTGTTGTGAATTAAACTATTGAAGGTTAAAAAAAGAAAAGTAGAAACAAATAAATGTAATAGAACTCCCCTAATCGAGAATGAGCTGGTCAGGAGAGAAAGGAATCTTTAGAACGGTTTGAAAAAGAAGAAATAAACGTTAGGAAAGGCAGTTGGAAAAGAGTAGGAAAGAGAGAATTAGCATAGGACAGAGGAAAAATGAAAAAGACTTACCTGGGGGTCTGCAGCCTCAAGCGGACCCCAGGCAGCAGGGAGCGTGCCAGTGTACGTGCGAGACATACAAAGTAATTTGAAGAGGCCAAGCTGCTTAGGCCATGGGGTCTTGACAGCTGACGTCCCACCCTGAGGCCAGCGGATATGTGCTCATACAAGCAAAGGGCCCGGGGTGAAAAGGAACAGCCCAGCCTGAGCCGCATGAGGGGGGTACCCCAGACCAAGCTGCCTGCCTATTGTTGGCCTGTCTCATGGCCAGACAGGCGGGCCTCTATCAAAATTCCTCCAGGGTCGCATATGCCAGGCAGGGCCTGGGAGATGAAGAGCTGAGAGGTCTGCTTGGTGAAGAAAGCCCCGAGGGAAAAGCAGGGCTAAGAAAGTTGTGACATAGTGTTTTATGTTGTATATATGTTTTATGTAAATGCATACATGTATATATTTATTGAAGACCAATAACAGAACACAACTGCATCAAAAAGGCATCAAAGGCGCCAAGATCACACTCTGCTTCTCCATGTTCTATATACTCGAAAATCTTCAAAATGCATGACTTGATTTAATCCATGAAGTGTTATTGAAGTAAAAAGTCTGCAGGATATGTGATATATGATAAGGCAATTATAACGCGCCTACACATAAGTGTTTCAAGGCGTGACGAGGCGAGGGAGGGGAAACAGCGGAGGAGAAAAACAACGATCTTACTAGGCCTAGTGACATTGAGATCACACAAGTGCAGTGGAGAGTGGATGGGAGAAGTGCCAGGGGGGTGGGGGTGGTCAAGTGCCAGTCACGGGATCACAAACAAGTAGTGCAGCCAACACCTGGCAAGTGTGGATGTTAAAAGTGCAGACAGTAGGTGTCAGTAAGTGCAGGTAAGTGGACTGTAGGGTTGCAGATACAGACCACAAGTGCAGGGGATGCCAGGAGGCAGTGCGGGAGTGTAACTGGGTGGGCAGGGTCCTGGGCCTGAATTCAGAGGGCAACCAGGTGACCAGTGCAGTATCCGACAAGAGATCAGCAGGGGAGAGGAAGAGAAAAGGCAGAAGCAAAGAGGAAGGTTTTGAAGTGCTTCTGAAACCAGAGATGGTTCTGATCAAGTTTCAGAGATGCAGGAGGGAGGCACCAGTCGAAGAAAGATATCTGTCCTCAAATGGTTTCTTGGAGAAGCAACTGACCCTCAAGGAGTAGCAGGTCGAGGAGTAAAAAGCTTGAGTTTGAAGATATTTCTGAAGCGAGAGTTGGAGGTATTGCAGTCCAAGGCCCCCGAAGGCCTTGTGGACAATGCAGAGGGTCTTGAACTTGATCCTTGCTACCAATCGGAGCCAATGGAGAGATTTTAGGCTGGAGAGATACGATCCCTGGGCTTGAGGCCAAGGACAAGTCTGGCAGTCATGTTCTGGATGAGTTGTAGAGGACGGAGAATAGAGGCAGACAGATTTAGAAAGAGGCTGTTGGAGCAGTCAAGCCTAGAGAGAACAAGAGCTCTGGAGTCAGTGAGCTTCTGGGGGAAGGTGAAGAAAGGAAGAATACATCTGAGGAGGTGCAGCTGGTAGTTTGACTTTTTAGAGATGTCAGAGATGTGAGGAGAGGAGGAGAGTGTGGAGTTGAAGATGACCCCAAGGTTCTTAGCCTCACAGGTGGGAGCAGGAAGAGGGCCCAGAGTGGGTGGCCAGAGAGTGACAGGAAAGGAAGGTGCAGGGGTGCCAATGAGGAGGATCTCCGTCTTACTGGCATTAAGGCAGAGTTCATTAGCGGCACACCACTCCTGGATTGCAGACAGACAATCCGGGATGAGAGAGTGAGAGGAGGAGGCTGAGGGAAGCCTGAAAGAGAGCTGAGTCATCCGCATAGCACTGAAAGTTGGAGCAGAGAGCAACAATTTGGTGGGCGAGAGGTGCCAGGTATTGGATGAACAGCCATGGAGAAAGGTTTGTTCCCTGTGGAACACCACAGATAGAGAGTGAGATAGAGGGAAGGACCCAAGTTGGACCTGGGAGGGTTGGTCAGAGAGGAAAGAGGTCAGCCAGTCCAAGGCCTGATCAGTGATACCCATATCATGGAGCCGGTTGAGCAGGATGGCATGGATGACCATGTTGAAAGCAGAGGAGAGATTGAGTAAGATGAGGACAGAGGGGTGATTGGCATTGAGGTTAGAGAGCAGTCTTCACAGATGTCAGGAGAGCAGTTTCCATGCAATGACAGCATGGAAGGTAAAAACAAGTAACACATTTCAAAACATGTCGGATGCTTGGTCAAACAATGTACCAATGAACAAACACAAGTTACAATAGCATTATATCTCCGAATCACTTGCCATTTCCGTTTCTCCAGAACACTCCGCCCAACTCAGTTTATCGCAAAGGCAGCCATGTTGACCTAGTACTGCAAATGCATTATATATATGGACAGGCATTCAAATAAAAAGAAATGACGACGATACACTTAAGGAAAACCCACTGATCTGTATAACATATAAGCCAAATGACATCAACTATAAAGAATCAAATACTAGTGATTACATCCATGTCACTAAATATTATGTAATACCACATCAATAAAACATTGATATTCCCAGAAATTAGTGTAAACAGGCAACAGTGCAAAATTTGCATTTTTAAAGTACACAAAATGCATAGTAATCATGATGGTAATCAACCCAAAGAAAATGTCTTTTTATGCACAGCAACTAGGTAATATCAGCATACCTCCTATCGTCAATGCTAAAATTACAGTGTAATGCACATGCCCCACAAATAATGCACATACCTCCACAAATACTGCACATATAGTTCATCTAGTTCATGAAATGGCAACATCTAAAATCCAAACCAATGCAGTAATGGAAGAGAGGTACAGTACAAAAAGGGTCATTATAAAGTTCAAGATGTAAACAATAGAGCCCAAAACATGAACATCCATTTATATCAAAATGTCTCTTCAAAATAAAAAAAGTCAAACTGCAAAAATCTAAATATTAAAAATGGTACTCAATGTAACAAGATGTCTCAACAATCAATTACATTCCTTCAATATATTTGTGCAAATACACAAATGTGCAAAAATAACTAGAGTGCAACCTTCATATAGGCAGATAAAAAGAGGAAATACAAAGGAGAGAATCACAAATGAAACAACACAACAAGCAATTATAAAGAAATAACATCATCAGTTGCAAAATATCATAGTTTACAATCAAACTCCTGTAAATGTATGTAATTTCCTTATTAATGTTATTGCCAGACAAATATAAATAATTAGTTTGGTTTCAAGTTGGTGTAATCTCAAGGTTCTGTTTACTCCCCTCGGATGCTTGGATTTATGCTTTACTCCAAAGAATGACAATCCATCCAGCATTCCACCATGAAAATCATGGAAATGTTTAGCCATGGGATAAGAACATTCTGCATGTTTGATTGCAAGAATATGCTGTAAGATCCTGATTTGCAATTTACAGATTGTTCTACCCAGATGCCATTTATCACATGGACAGCAAAGAACATATACAACACACTCTGTGTTGATATTAGAATGAATGGTATAAATAATACCAACCACAGTATGCTTGAAGCTAGATTGAGAAACAGCATACTGGCATGCTTTACATGTTTTACATTAAAAAAATTCTAAGTGATCCATGTCTAACCAATTCAACCTGGAAGCTTTCTCAGGAGGTTAACGACTTTGCACGTGTGTCCTTTAATGAAGATGATTTCCTAAAGGTGACACTTGGCTGACCTGGTAAGACCTTAGAAAAATATTGATCAATATTGAGAACTTGCCAATGTGTAGACACAATATCACAAACAAGTCCCAGGTTTGATAAATAAATGAGAACTCGTCTGTTAACATGACTATCCTGCTCAATATCCCTCTCTGCTTGTTCAAAAGGTGTCAGGATTCAGGTTTCTGGCTTTCATGAAAGCTCTTTCATTTACCTTTCTTGAATATCTTGAGCAAGAAAATGAGAGGCGGAAATGAACCATTCACCATCAAATGTATCAAGGTCAGAGCAATTACGACAGAGATGTATAAATACACTGTTAATACGTGTGTGTCATGATTACTGCTTCCAATGAGTCAGGAACAGCCCAACGTCCATGGAAGCAGGCCCCTAACCGTTATCTTAGGCACCAGCCGGTCCCCACTGGGACCTTTTGGACCTTGTCCTGGCGCCGGTGGCACCAGGCTCATCAAAGCCATCGGTCCCGGCACTGGAAGCGCCGGGCTCATAATATGTATGAAGATGCTTGGGTGGACTTACCTGCAGCAGACCATGCTGCTTACTTACCAGCCACATAGGAACCCTCTGTGAACAGGAACTACTTTCTTACCTGGGTGGGGCAAGCTCCACTCCCTGGATACAACACGGGAACTCTTCTGGAACTGGAACTCTTTTCTTACCTAGGCGGGGCCGTGGAGGAAGATGCCTCATCACTCCAAGGCTATTTAAACCACACCCGATTGAACAAACGTGCTTCGCGTTATTCTGCATCTGCAGCAGAACGCTCACCGAGTCTGTTCCAGCCTTTCTTCCTTCCGATCCTGAACCTGCAAGAACAATACTTACCACTCCTGTATCCAGTATTCAGCAGCACCTGCAAAGACAAGAAACAACAGGTTAGCACGGCAACCTTTACACGCAGCGCTTTCCTCACCTGATCCATCGGCAGCGAACATTTCTTCACGCTGCACCTCCGCCTGTGAAGACAAAAGCATTGTTATTACTTACCGGCACTCCGCAAATTCCGGATTTCTTCAACGCTGCAAACCAGCATCTGAAAGACAAACAAAGAGACATTAGACCGGTATTTACTCACGTCCATCGCGCTCGCCACAATAGAAAGCCTGCAAATACTCTGGCGTTTTCCAGCATCTCTTCAGCACGAACTCACAGCTGCAAGGGAAAAGAGACAGTTAGAGCGCTTGCATTTACTTACGCATTTCCAAGCGCTTCATTCCAAGGCTCTGGCTCCAACTTCGGCTCTCTTCACACCATCTCCTATCTCAAGAGCCCTGCAAGACAAATAGGAAAAAGCATTATACAGAGTCCTGTTCTATATTAACGTGCCCACGCACCTAAAGACTATAAGGACTAAAAAGGTGTCCGGAAACTCACCGCTCGTGCAGTTAACGACGGTAGCGATCCTCTGATGTCAAGAGGCCTATGTTTCACCAGTGAAGGAACTGGCAACGGCACCCTGCACCAGACGCAGATGGAGAGTCCAGCATTCACCTATCTAAGGTGAGCACGTTGACCTGGGGGCTCTACGGAGAAGCTAGGAAGAGAGAGAGAGAGGGACATTCAACAACCCAGATCATTAACCCCCATATTCTTTCACCTGCAGAAATCTCACTCTTCGAGTTCGACACACAGTGCGAAGAGGTTCGGCCCCAGAAGCAAATCGAGTCCTGCACATCACTTTTCGGGTCACAGACACCTTCCTGCCAAGACCAGCGCCTCCGTGGGAATCAGGTGAGCGTTACAGTGTGTCTGGGTGATTACTGATAGCCACCAAAGGAGCATTAGCTCCAGTAGGTTTATGATTTACCGTTGTACTTATACCATCAGAAGTAACACTGACTAGAACATCTAAAAAGATTATATTCGTCCTACTGTGTGTTTCTGTGGAACATAAATTCAAGTCATTCGAGTTCAAATCTTTAACACAATCAAGCCAATCACTTTAATTCCCCTTCCATATGAAGAACAAATCATCAATAAACCATAGCCAGCAAACCACTATCAGTGAATTTCTCAATGTCCAGGGTTTCAATATTACAATCCCACCACCCCATAGTGAGGTTGGCATATGCAGGGTTAAAAGTACCCCCATCAAAGTCCCCCTCACCTGATGGTAGAAGGAACCATTAAACAGGAAAATATTATGGCTCAAACAAAATAAAATCATTTCCAAAATCTTCTTGGTGTGACTCAGATAATTCAAATATCCAGTGTCTTGGAAAAATGTCAAGCCCTCAAACCAACCTCAAGTTCAATTGATGTATGAAGGGACACAGCATCAAGGATAGACAACATCATACCGGTCTCCCATGGAATTTCATTAATATTTTTTGAGTCATCTTTGGTGTCACTAAGAAATGAAGATGAAGTGGAAACTAAGGGAATAATTGATTCATCCACACATTTGGCTAGACCTTCCAATACTGAGCCACACAGAGTGACTATAGGTCTGCCTGGAGACTTTAAGATGGACTTGTGAACCTTAGGCAAATAAATGGTGGGCATAATAGGTTCAGTAAGCAAAATCAATTTAGAAATATTTGGATCCAAAATACCCTTATCAGACCATATCTGCGGAAAATCGTTAAGATCACATATGATATTAGAAAAGGGATCTTCAATTAACGTTGTATAGCAGGAATGATCATGCAATTGTCTGTTGGCTTCAGCAATGTAATCAAAATGATTTTGAAGCACTATATTAGAGCCCTTATCACATGGTTTAATAATCACCTCCGATAAATCTTGAAACTGGGCCAAAATTAGTTCTTGCCTAGGAGTCAGATTATGTGATGAAATAATTGTAGTATGACGTCCCCTTTTTAAAATCTGCAATTACTAGGTCAGCAAAAGCCTCCAAGCAGCCCGCATGTAGCAGAGGATTAAACTGGGATTTAGATAGATGGAAATCGAGCCAAATCAGCCATATCTTGTAAAATGGGAAGATTTGAAATGGGAAAATGGGTTCTACCAGTATGTGCTGGTTGTCTGTTTCCTTGGATGGATTCAAAAGGAAGAATTTAGTACGTTATATGTACGCATAAATTGGTCAACGTCCAATCTTGTCTGTGTATAATCAAAACCCATAGCAAACCACGTTTAAGTACATTGGATTGATGAGGGGTCAAAGTATTTTTGGAAAGATTAATTATTTGCATCGATGTTGGATGTGTCACTTTCTACCCCTCTGCCAAAGCGTGTTAATCTCTCCATCTTTGTTTGATTGGATACGCCCGACACACTTTCGCCTTTGGATTTATATATCTATATGTCTATATTTCTGTGTATTTATATTTATATTTTTAATTACTGTTAAGTAGGATGTTAAGTGGGGAAAGGGAGAATGGGGGTTATATAGAAAGGGAACGTTATGTATGTTAAAAGTTAATTAGATGTAAATTGTTGTAGTTAATAGATAAAAAAGGGGGCAGGGGAGGATCCCTAGTATGAGATAGCGGGAGAGTGTAGGGGGCTGCGTGAAGCTGCCTAGGGAGATGGGACCACCCACAGAGGGCATCCTCTGGCCTCACACTACATGTGTGTGGTACATGACTTTAGGTGTAGGGTCATTTGCATCAGACTTACCCTAAGGGTGCCTGACATGGCTCCAAGAAGGGCTGAACTGACGTAACAGGTCCCCATTTAGTTGCTACTCATGCCAGGGAACTTGTAGGGTAGAAAATAGAGAAAGGATTATAAGTATAAGTGTGCTCTATACATAAAAAAGGGTACCCATTCACTCTGGTGTCTGTATCTAGCTAGTCATCTGAGAGCTCAGGTTGTAATCCAATTACTGTAGGAGCATTTTGTTTTGGCAGATGCAGAACTCCTCCATACCCAGCAGGCCTGGGTGGAGGTGATCGTGTCCATGGGGACTGTCCCTGCTCCGGGGAAGGGAATAGTTCACCCTGACATAGACTAGGGCCAGAAAACCGGGGCTGCATATATGCCCATACAAAAATGACGTATACAGTTATTTTAAGAAGCATTTCCCTGCTGCATGGAAGATGAAAAGAGTACCCAGGGTGTGAGTAGCCCTTCTTCATTTTTTATTTAATCCAATGTGAGCCTTGTGTGGCTTAAAGCACCCTCACTGAGCTCCCCGGCACCCTGGAGCCAGCTCCACCTGCTCCCTCTCACAGCCCACCATTGCCACTTGCACTTGGTGTTCCCCAGGTCACGAGACCCAAAACAGCAAAAGGACACAGTAAGAGAGAGTAATTTATTTCATTTTCCTGCTGCATGGAAGATGAAGAGAGGACACAGGGCATCAGAAGCCACTGGTAATTTTTAATTTAATCCAACTTGGGCTTGTGCGGCTTCAAGCACCCTCATCATCATGTTCCCCCAGCAAACTGGAGCCATCTCCCCCTCCCCCTCCTATTGCCTGTCCTTGCTGGTCACGAGACCTGGAACACCTCATTGAAGCACTCCCACAGGGCACCCTTGTCTGGGCATCCAGATAAGGGCTCTGTACTCCTAGAGACCTAACCCTACCAGATGCCATGCTCTCCTTCTACAGCTAATTGCAGGTTAGGGATGTCTTCATTGAATCTTTCCACTGGCGTATTATGCCACGCTGGTGGTTGTGCTTCTCAGAGTGTTCGAATTGTAGGTTTCTTTCATTATATATGGCCACTGGTTATAATATGTCACTCATATATCTTCCATGTTAACACTCCAAATGTTAGCCTGCATGTTTTTCATATGTAGCTGTGCTGTTTTGATTTTTGCCGCTGTAGTGTTTTGCCACACTAGTATTTTTCTTCACAGTGTGCTCGTTATGTAGGTGTGCTGCTTTGCCTCCCACCACTGTTGACCCTGCAGCACTCACCCAGCACAAGGCATCACTTCCAGTTCTCCAATTCACTCCCTAAGACCCTTATATGTATTGCCCTCCTTCACACTAACTTATCACCTCCACTCTCACACCCTCCCACTGTGGCAAACTGCTGCAAATTTGGAGGCACCAACAGGTGCACCAGAAAGTCCTTTGCTTGAACCAACCATACACCCCCATTACACAACAAAACCTCCCATCCAACCTAGCATGTATGAGAAGCAACAACCTACCCCCCTTCCAATTGAGACAACCCTCCCCTCAGCACCATGTTGATCATCCACCATCTCTCTCTCCCAGGTTGCCTCCCCAGCTCTCTACCTCCCACCAGTCCTACCTCACTTTTGACCACTCCACTCCCATCCTCACTCACCCACCACCACTGCACAATCACGCCACTCAGATCCACGCTTTGCATTTCTAGGCACTTTTACAAGCAATCCTTGCCACCACCTCTGATCAGCCATCCATGCAACCCAATTTCACATGCCCCAAGCTCCCCCAAACCTCCCAAAGAGCAGACACCCCATCTCCCATGACATTTCTATCATGTATAACTCCCCTTTCCAACCGAGAAGACACAATACCAACACTCAAATATATGCCCTCACCTCCTCCCACACCTCTACAAAACCAGTAAAATTGCTCTACAACCTGTTAAATATCCCTCAAGGCACACTCTCCACACACTCCTCTACTCACGCTCCTACAAGACTGTCTCCCGACTACCTCCTCCTGACCAGAAATCCAAAACTGAGCCGTTCAGGCCCTTTGCCCCACCCCCCATACACCACAGAAACTGCCTACACTATCCTACGTTGCCCCTACATGGGAGACACTATTGCACGCCCTGCATCCATTGCAGCCACATTACCATACAGTATCCAGACCTCTCCAACCGTCTGAGCAATCACCACACATCCACTAACAAAGCATAAGGTCACAGTCACGTCCCCCTCCTCCATAAATGATCTGCTCCCCGAGAGACTGCCCGCCTACAGAAACATCCCGGACCCAGCACCGACTCCCACAAGCCATCTACCTGACCTCCGCTTACAGCGCTCCACCTTCACTACAGCCATTTTCGCATCGGCCTTCACCCTCTCCCACCTCTGTATCAACCCAACCCCATCAATCAGAGTTCATCTCTTTTCCACCCCCGGCGCCCACCCAGAATCCAAACCTCCGACCTCATACAAATGAATAAACAGTCATCTGAAGTGCCTTCTCATCAACTCCAGATCCATTTAAAAAAATGGTCACAAAGGTTTTGACCGAGTCTCATCTGAATGCCCCGAGCATCTCTAAATCTCCGAAACTTGGTTCTCCCAAGACGGCCAAAAGCAAATTAAGCCTTTCCTCCAGGCTAAAAACCATAACCAGGCCAGTAAGGCAGATGGCATTGTCATCCTTCGTACATTTTCCATATTCACCATGTACTCAGATCAACAGGCCTGCAACACAGACTGTGAATCCCTCCAGGTAAAATGCCACCTCACTGCCTCACATACTCCCAGCTTCCTGCTCATCCACCAACAGGATACAATAAAAACATAGCACAATCCCCTAGTGACTCCATAGCAGCCACCATGCCCCCCCACCTCACAGTATTAGGGGATGTCAACATCTGGTTCAACACCCCTCACAACCCTATTACATGATTTCTACTGGACAATCTGGAAACCTTGCACCTAACACAGCTAGTTCAGGTCCTACCCACGTTTCTGGTCACACCCTAGATGCAATTCCTGGCTCAGCAGAACTCAACCCCACATTGCCACCATGCCCACTTGTATGGTCTGACCACTCTGCCACGCTCTTCTCCATCTCCCCTGTGCACCCACCTACCCCTCCCTCCACCTTTGGCTCTACTAACCCACTCTCATCTCTGGAAGAAAATCAAAGTAACTCCTGACCTAGCAGATACCATACTTACCTCTCTCTATTCTCTCCCCACTGTTCAGTTCAAATCACCATCCCTAATTTGGATCACTGACTTTCTAAAGCACTCAGTCCCCTCACTCCCATCAGATTCTTCTCTAACAAACAAGGCATTTCTCCCAGATGGTTCACCTCAGCCTTTAAAAAACTGAAAACCCTGAGCACCATCCTGTAGGGCAGATGGTGGGTAGAAAGAATGTCATCTAGCACATTGGCCTATGCTTCCCAGCTCAAAGCATACCGGACAGAAATACACAAAGCCAAAAAATCCTTCTACTGGAACAGATTCACCAATGTTCCCCACACTTTGAAGTAACTCCTCAAGCTTCTCTCAGAATTCAATGCCACTGCCCTGCATCACCACCACTCCAAACCACACCCAAACCCTATGTGAATACCTCTCAGACCACTTCCACGACATAGCCCTAGGGAGACACAATTCAATCCTTACTAAAATTACATCGCTCAGAGCCCCCACCCCTCCCAAGACATCAGAACCGCCATCCATCCTCCCTCTCTTTTCTACCTTCTCTCCACTCTCCCACCTAGAATTCATCAAGGTACTATACGTCAGCCATCCCTCAGGATCCCCGGATACCCCTGTCTCATCTCTTTACTAAAAGAAATCTTGACAACCTGCTACACCAGGGACATCGCCAACACATCACTCACTTCCAGCACATTCCCGACAGAATTCAAAACTTCCTACATCAAGCCACTGCTAAAAAATACCTTGCTGAACCCTCTTCTCTCGTCCAACCACAGACCCTTCTCAAACTACCAGTAAATAGTTAAATTAACCAACAGAGCACCATGCTCACAACTGTCCATCTTCTCAGATTATAAAAAAATCCTAGACTCCACCCAATTTGGCTTTAGACCCTTTACGAGGAACTGAATCCTGCCTAGTCTCCATCTGGGATGATCTTAAAAGACACACAGACTCATAAGGCTGTGCCACCCTAATCCTACTCGACCTTTTGACAGAATTTTGACACTATTGACCACTCCATCCTCGCTGACAGACTTCACTTGCTTGCTCGGTATCAGGGACTCAGTTCTGAATAGGATGTCCTCATTCCGCTCGAACAGATCCCAAATAGTACACATACCTCCATTATCCTTGGCTCCCCTCCCAGTCGCCCATGGAGCTCCACAGTATGCCTCTCTCTCCCCACTCCTCTTTAACCTCTACCGATCCCATGGTCTATAGTGCTATATTTATATGACAACACCCACATCATCTTCAAATTTCCAAAGAGCCCCACTTCTACCCACTCTCTCAACATGCCTCTCACAAATCGAACAACGGATGACGGACAACGACCTCATACTCAATTCTGTTAAAAATGAGATTATGCTTTGAGAGAAGGCCACCGTCTTTACTCCAGGGAGAATTACTCCCTTTCCCTGGATCAAAATTTTCCCAGCCCAATACTTGTATTGCCAGAAGAAATGACTCCCTTCCCCTGATCTCTCTTTACTTTAACAGCACAGTTCAACAGCACCAGGAGGAATGACTCCCTTCACCTGACTTCTCTTTCTCTTGGTAACACAATTAAACACCACCAAGGCAAATTACTCACTTTCCTTGGCTTGCTTGCACTTCTGTAACAGAGTTCAACAACATCATGGGCAATTAATACCTTCCCCTGGCATTTAATGTGCTGTTAGGCTTCTCAGCACCAGTAAGGTCCTTGACCCTGGCTTACCCAATATGGCCCACTTGCTTCTTCGACTTGGCAACTGCTGCCATGAGGAAGAAGGCTCAGCTTTCTCTTGTTGTGGGTCCTGGGCCGTGTTTCTCTATTTGGTTCATAGGACAGACCTGTTTCATTGACCTGCCAAGTATTGACATGAAGAAGAGGGCATCTCTATTGTGTTTTCTCTCATTGTGGGACCCCAACCCGTATTTCGCTATGTGGTTCCACAGACAGACTTGGTTCACTAGCCTGCCAAGTACCGTCATGAGGAAGATGCCTCATATCATCCTCTTGGTACGGATTACTACTCTCTGTTGTCTCCCATGCCCTACCGGCCACCTTGTCATGCCCATTACCGTCTCTGGATGTGGGGCATTTAGCTGATTTCTCTCAGGTACTTGCTTCTTCTCCTCTGGCTGAGCAAGTACTTCTGACTTTGCCTGCTTTCGCCCCTCGGTTTGTCTTCCTGTTCTTGGGCTGGACAGTGTTGGTGCCGTCACTGAACAGCTTAGTTCACCTTCTCCAGGTTATGCCACTCACCCACACTGTCCAGACACTTCCTGGACCAGCCCCTTGCCACAGGGTCGAGATCTCCCCCTTCATCTGTATCAGGTTATGGAGAGGACTGCTTTCCACGTTCCTTGCATCATCTCCACATCTTGTTTCAATTTCCAGGGTTGAGCTGTCAATTGCTTTGCACTGCGGTCTCTCTTCTTAATCCGTTCTCAATTTTTTTGTTTGTGAAAGGAAAACTCCCTTGCTGAACAATAGAGTGTATCTCCTGCTTCACAGGGTTACTCTTTATGGCTAAAGCAGGCCTCTTCTTTCCAGTACTTCTCAGATTCGTAATCTTCATGCATACTTTGTTTTTCTTCATGTCAGTTATTGGCATGGAGATTGCTGTACTATAACTCATGGAAGTATTGGGAAAGGAATTGGGATCTACAGAATATACAAGTGCATAGGGTGCTTAGTGAGGGTTATTAAAGCACATTCTCCCTAGATTGTTGTCCCATAAGGGGGGTCTGTTAGGAGAGCATTTATGTCAGCATGAAGGTAGCAGTAAATCAGGGTGATGACCAACTGGCTGACATCACAGCTGGTTGGAATGTGGAATGTGGTGGTGTAGAGATCCTAGTGAGTGTCAGTTGGACAGAAGCTCCCAAGGGTGAGGTTGCTTATGAACTGTGTACTGACATAAATGTACATTAAAGCTACTTTCAAATAACTGCAGTGTGTCACTGTGGTCCTTACCTTGTTTAAATGCTAACAACAGGCAATGAGCGGTGCAGAGTGTCCTCCTGTGCTTCAAGGCCGCTGTGTATGCCGAAGGGGCTGTGTCGTGGAATGAGAGAGTGTTGCTGGTGGCAACGGCAGTGAACAGAGTTATGGCAGGGGAGAGGGTCATGAGGAAGAGTGCTGAGGTGCCGTGGTATCGAAGTTGACAGCACTGTAGCAGCCAGGTTGGTGTACTGACATCTGCAATGGGCGCACAAGGAACGGAAGAGAATCCAGAGTACGGCGGCAAGGTCCGAGATGATACGTGCCTCTGGCCTGCTATGTGCAGCAAAATGATCAGGGCATGCCTGCTGTATCCGGTAAACGGTTTAAGATACCGGCAGATGCAGCGAATAACGAGGAGGCTCAGAGCGTGAGGGCAACATTAGCTTAAGGCACCCATCGATGTACAAGTGCATGCAGCCATTATTCCGTTGGTGCTGTGTGTGATGATAACATTGGAAATGCACTGGCCATTGTGGGATTGTCAGAGTGCCTTTCACAGCAGCTGAGAGTTCCTCTTCCTCATCCCAGTACTTTTAGAAGGCTATATTGCTCAATCTTGATTATTGGAGCTTGTTCTACAGCAGAGTTATTTTAAAGTTTGTTGAGGGGCAAAGGACAATGACAACAAAAGGCAAGGTCCACTGATATGTTTAGCTTCACCTGGAGAACCTAATGTAAAGTGGGCAGATTGGAAAAAAGGTTTTTTAAAATATGGTCTGACAGTTTTTGGACCAAATTATTAGAATGAGAGGAAAGAGGCACTATTATTTCGCTGATTTGGTGTGGCAGGCCAAGAGGCATTAAACATACTATCACTACCCGAGGGCTTGGGTGATGCAGGGCTTTTGCAAAATTGTGAGCCATGCAAAATTGGACAAGCACTACGAGATGATGTAGAATACAATATAGGCAAGATATAATTTTGCCACTCTAGAACAGTAGTGGAGAGTCCATTGAAGAATTTCTAATGGCATTGAGAGGATTGGCAATAAAGTGTCATTTTACTCAGTGTCATTGCACATAAGAGATCGGCTGATGATAAAGTGTCTCAATGACAAGATCAGAGAGGAGATGTGGTGAGAACGTGACCCGACACTCACAAGGGCAATAGAGATTGCAAAGAATATAGAACATATAGAGTGATGCATCAATGAGCTGTGTCTTGAGAACAAAGGGGAGAGTTGCGAGTTAATGATGGAGGAAGGCTCTGTGAATAAGACGGGAAACCCAATATTGCAAAGCAGAGATCTGCAAAGCAAGAATCTAGTGGAAAAGGATTGAGCAAAGATGGAAGGTGAGCACAAGGGAGAATAATTGTCCATTGCCCAACAACAAGACTTGTGCTGCATCATTTGTGGGAGCAAGGAATGAAGGTTGTGCACTTCCAAGGTTGAGTCGATGAAATTACAATGGCAGAAGGTGTTATCGCTGTGGGAGTGGAAATCATCTTGCAAATGATAAGGAGTGCATGGCGGTACATCTTATTTGTCATGAGTGTGGCCGAAAAGATCATCTAGTTCATTGCTGCAGAAATGTGGGGCGTACTCCTAGACAGACAAGGAAGGTGTATGAGGAAGAACCAGATATTGAAGAAGTTGGCCAGAGTGATTGTGTCCTCTGTGAATGCAGTGGTGGGCAAGGTGAGGAGTAAGAACATGAATTCTTGGGTTTCAGTTAATGATGTCATGGAGCCTACGTTCATTGACAGTGGTGCAGATTATACACTGACTAGAGTACAGTTATAGAGGGACACATTTGAATGTTGTTCCGTAGAAGAACCTATAATCAGAGACAGCACGTATGGAGATGTTCCAATAGACATTGTCAGCCAATTTGAAGCAGTGTTGCTATTTAAAGGGACTGGAGCGCAGGCACGGTTTATGTTGCCAAAAAGGGCTGTGAACTACTTCATGGTGTGTTCAAGGAGAACTTGCAATTAGACGTGTTCCGCGTAATCCTGACCAGGTGTTGGTGACACAGGAAATAGTAGGTGGCACAGGCACGACGGAGAAGAGGGAAGTTAACATATCAGCATGGTTCCCAGAGGTGTTTGAGAAAAGGCTGGGGTGTCTGAAAGGCTTTGTCAACAGGATTAAATTGATGAATGATGCCATCCCAGTCTCGACAAAAGTGCAAGTGATTCTGCTGGCATTGTGGAAAGAGCAAGAGGCAAAATTGAAGAAGATGGAGGCTGAGGGAGTCATTGAGGGCATTGAGGCATCAGAGTGGGTTAGCCCAATTGTTGATGTGTGGAAGCCTGATGGCTCAGTCAGATTTTGCATAGCTCTCGGATGTCTGGAAAGGAGGTGGTGTCTTAGAAGTTTCTGATTCGAAGAATTGATGATTTCCTGGCAAGGGTGGTGTAAGGAACTCATGGTGGCAACAGTAAAAACAGACACAAGTGATCAGAGTTCAAGGGTGTTTATTGAACTTTATAATGGGTGAGATAAACACGTAATCTAAATTTAACTCTAAGATGGGAGCAAGCTACAACCATCAATATAATAAGAAGGCAGTCCTAGTGGCATCTTTTCAAATAAGAAAGGGTCTTATCTACAAGTGAATCTATAGACAATCCTTACCACTAATTTACAAAGAGAGTGTGTTCACCAGAAAAGAAAGAAGTGTTATCAAAATGATAAGTCAGGATGGTATGGCTTAGTCTCCCTTCCCCATATTTGAAGCACTGACAAGGCAGACTCTCAATCACAACACACCCCTGGGCCTCGACAGCACAAGGTTCACAGTTCAGTCCATGGATATCAAAACCCCTTCAGAGGCTAAGTCTCTTTGCTGACAAAAGTTTCTTGCATTAGAAAGTTTACTGATTCCAAAATAACAAACAAGCAAGCAAAAGTTATTTTTGGCGATTGCTCTTCACCCCTGGGATCTCCCTCTTCCAGGCTCAGATCCCACTTGCACACAGGGGCCTCCCTCTGTTGGATTGAGTATGGCCTTTCTTCTCCCCTCCCTCCCTCCTCCCCCTCCTGCTCTCTTACCCCATCTCTACCTCCTACTCTCTTCTTCTTCCCCCTGGAAAACATTGGCACTACCCCAATTGGCATCTGGCATAGTAATTGTAGCTGCCTGTTATTTACCAGCTTGCCCTATCCTACCCTCCTCCTCTCCCACCCCTTGTTCCTGTTTAAGGATGTCACTACCCCAATCGCCATCAGGCATAGTATTTTGTAGCTGCCTGCCTTCTGCAGTTATCCTCCTCTCTCCTCCCCCCATGTTCCTTTCTATTACCTAAGCACTTACTCCTATCACTGTCCCCTGAGCATGATAAGAGCTTGTCTGTCCCCCTTGCCCTCCTTGTCCTCTCCTTCCTCCCCTCCAGTACTACCTTGATCAGATGCTGACCCTTAAGGTAGTCACTTGTTTTGTTCCTCTCCTCTTCCCCTTTCACCCCTACTCCTCTCCTCCCCTCCTCCCCCTCCTCGTGTCACTCTTTCACTGCAACAATTGCCGTCAGGCATAGTAATGCTACTGCTAGTTTTGTCTCCTTGTTTTCCCCTCCCTCACCTCTCCCTTAATGTTTTCATGCATTTGTACTATCTGTTATGATATGATAGTTATTCTCAGATTCTGATTTGCTTCAAGGACCTTTAAGAATGTAATTGTATTCTCCCATGTTCCCTGCCTCCTTGAAGTGCTTTGCAACACATTGTGTATAGGTGCTATACAAATAAACAATCAATCAAGCAATGAACACAGTTCATGTATTCCTAATACAGTTCATGTATTGCTCAGTTTCATCATAAAGCAGGGTTTTCCTTCTCCTCGCTTTCTTTTGGCATCCCTCTGTCAGGTTCACACTTGCCTATTATCACAGTTCACAATCGTAGTAGAAAGCAGGGTTTCCTTCCTGTAGCTTTCCCATGGCAATTGGTCCGAGACTTTCGATTGTACAGGGGATTTGAAATTACCCTTTTAGGACTACGCTGATGCCTCACACCACCCTTTCCTTCGGCCTTCTGGTTCTCGTAGTCTCAAAAACAGGTCCCAGTAAGAGCCTTTCGAATGAGCGCCCACGTGGCGCTGGACCTCTTTGCACATGTACCTCAACTGGGCTTTCTTTAAAGTTCAAACATACACACAGGTTCATCTTCTTGTAAATTCCTTGCATTCAAAAATGTTGCTACTTGCAACTTTGGGCTCAACACAGTTTGTTTTTTTGTCATTTTCCACCGACTCACCGGCTGTGCTGAACCCGCTGGTTTCTTTGTTCTCTGAAGTCAAGGATAGTACCACGGTAGCCAGCTTGCCTCTCCGCCTGCATTATCAATGCGGTAGGCCCCTGTGTACCATTGACATCTGCTGCTCCGCACGCCAGCTGTAACTCCCGGTTTTATGATTTCGCTTTTGGATACCGTGTGGGTTGTAGTTGAAAATGGCAAGGGCAATTCCCTCTTTGTCGTCCTTCCAGGTCTCACCACGTTTCTCCTCCCTTTTTTACTGCCAGTTTGGGGTTGCTGTCTCCTCGTGCATTCGGCCTTGCTCGAAGTGTGCTTCGTGCTCAGCCTTTTATACCTGTGTGGAATGTAAAGGGCCATCAGGTGTGTGTGGTTATTGTCAATTGCCTGACTCTGCCTTACCCCAGTGTTGGGACATGTCAGGGAAATGGCTCTGGTGTTTGTCCGTTGTCTGTTACCGTGTAAGAAAGTGTTTGTGTTGGAAAAGGGGTGGGGGCAGAGCTTCTAAATATCCAACTGGGTAGGATGGGGAAAAGGTGTTACATGGAAGGGGTTACCTCAACCCTCGGTGTCCCACTTCCACTCCGCGAAGTCCCTTTGCTCAGGTGATCCTCCCCCATTGTTCCATACCCAGGAACTGGATCCAATAGCGATGGCCGTGTCCAGTGCATCTGGATGTCAGATCTCTGGGGACCAGCAGGTGAGACACCTTCAGGTTTCTCACAGTGGCAGGAGCATAAGTGTTCTCGCTATTGGACTTAAGAGCAGCAGCATATTATCATATTAAGTGCCACCAAGACTCATGTGATCAAATAACCTTTTGGACTATTCAGGTGTAAAATAATGCTGTTTGGTCTGGTGTTTTTCAGAAGACAATGCATACATTGTTGGGAGATGAGTGTAGAGTAATGTTTTACCAGGATGATGTGTTGGTGTGTAATGCGACGGTGCATGAGTATGATGTAAAGTTGAGGACAGTGCTAGAAATTTTAAAAGAGGCGCGACTTACCATTGCTTTTGAGAAGTGCAAGTTTAGATCTGAAAAAGTCACGTATTTGGGGCATAAGGTTAACCAGGAGGGCATCAAGTCAAAACATGACACATCAGAGGCAACAAGAGAAATACTGGAGCCAAGAAATAAAAATGAAGTAGCAGTATGTCTTGAGTTGATAGAATTTTACATTAAGTTTGTCAGAGGTCTGTCAGATAGGAAAAGGAGGATTAGGCAATTGACAAAGAAAGGTGTTTCCAGTGGGATGAGGTGTACAGCAGAACATTTGAGGATGTGAAGTGGGGTGTCTTGCAAGCTCTGGTGTTGACTGGATTTGTAGAGAGGCGAGTGACCCTTGTAGATGCAAATGCAAGTGCTTCAGGTTTGGGTGCTATCTTGATGCAGCAACACAAAACGGAGTTGTTCACAATTGCTTTTGTTCCCCGAGTCTTAAAAGAAACTGAAAAGTTCAAGACCTATCTACAGGGAAGGGAGTTTAAAGTGAGGACGGATCACAAACCCCTTGAGAGCCTTTTCAATAGAGATGGACTGATGAAGTGGGTGAGTAGCATGCAAGCATTACAGTTTCAAGTTGAGCATGTGCAAGGAAGGGACAATGTGGTTGTGGATGCTACGTCAAGAGGTTCGATCAAATCCATGATAGAGGAGGATGAGGAATGTGTGGAGTCTAAGGACAAGGAGGTACTTTTCAGGTTCAGGAGTGTATCAAGCACAAGGAGTGGGTCGAATCATGTGCTCATGATGAGGTATATCAAACGGTTGTGCAGTTGTTACAGAATAAGTGGAGAGGCACAAGTGAGATTTTGGAAGTGAAGGTACATGATGAATTGAGTATTATGGAAGGTTATTTGTGTAGAGGACATTGGTTGGTTATTCTGGTGGAAATGAGACTAACTGTGATCCGTGATGACTTGGTGGCCGGGTATGGATGAGAAAATTGAGAGAAAGGTCAGAGAGTGTATGGAGTGCATGTAAGGAGACAAAGTGCTACCTGTTTTCACACCTCCCATGAGGATTACGGAGATGCCCATTGTACCATGGGATGACATTGCTTTGGATTTACTGGGACCGTTAAACATAAGGGGTGCAAGAGATACATATTTGTTAGTTGTGATGGATATGTTATCAAAGTAGCCAGAGGTGTGTGTGTTAAAGGATGTCAGTTCAAGAAGCATGAAAAGGTTCTTGGAGATATTGTTTTGGGGAGAGGGCTGTCCGGAAGGATGTTTGTCAGACAATGGACCTCAGCTGGTGTCTAAGAAATTCAAGGAATTTTTGGAGAGGTATGGTGTGCAGTAGGTGACCACAGCGCTTTATCATCAACAAGGGAACATTGTTTTGTAAAGGTCAAATCACACCTTGGTGGATGAGATAAGGATTGCAGTGGCTAAGGGCGGTGATTGGATTAGAAAAGTGATGGAGAGGATTTTACAATACAGGTTGGCTCCACATACAGTGACAGGAGTGTCGCCATTTGAATTAATTTTTAAGGGGCAGGACATCAAGTACACATCTGTGTCCAGGATGGATGGGTAGGTTGAGTTGTGGTGTTATTGATATGAATAAAGTGCAGAAGAGAATTATGCAAAGAGAGAGGGAGAGTAAAGTGAGATATGATTAAAATAAGTCTTCAAGAGAGGTTCATGTGAATCCTGGAGATCTGGTAAAAAAGAATTGCCTGGCAAGGTGAAAAAGGGTGAACTGAGGTTCTCAGAAGAAATTGAGGTGATCAAAGATGTGGATTCCTCACTCATGATGGAAGGTGGGTGTGGCTGGAATAGAGAAAGGATGGGTTTGGTGAAGGAGGGAGGCTATCAGAAATGTCAAGAAGGTTCAGGGAAAGGAAGGGAGATTTTAGGAGAGCATTTAAGTACGCATGAAGGCAGCAGTGTATAAGTGTGATGGACAGCTGGGTGACATCACAGTTGGTTGCAATGTGGAATGTGGTGGTATGGAGATTCTAGTGAGTGCCAGTTGGAGAGAGAATGTCAAGGGGGGGGGTTGTTTATTTATTTTTTCACTTGTAAAGCGCCCAAACCCTGGTGCACCAGGGCGCAGTTGTGAAACCAGTTACAAGATACAGATTTAAAGGTGACAATATGTAGCGTGCAGTGGACTTTACAGACAGAACATCTCAGGGCAAGTTAAGACAGCAGTTTAAGCAGCTTATTATTCCCGGTGTGGGTATATGTCCATTAGGCAAAGAGCCAAGTTTTTAACGCCTTGCAGCAGGTCCAATATGAGTTCTCTGTTCTTAGATCTGAGGGGAGGGAGTTCCAATGGTTTATTGCTACAGTTGGGAAGCGTACTCTGCCTTCTCTGGCTCTTTTTGACTTTTTGTAGGGCGAGTCGATGTGCATAGATAGACCTAACTGGTCTGGTGGTTTTTGCTCTCTCAATTTTGGGACAGTTATTGCAGGGCAGTGTTGCTCAGACACTTGTGGGTAATGGATAACATTTTGAAAATAATCCTTTCCCTGATTGGGAGCCTGTGCTCCTTTCTTCTGGTGGCTGACATATGATCTCTTCTGGGGATTTTTAGCGCAGCTAGGAGGGCATTGTTGTGGATTATCTCTAGTCCCTTAATGTACAGTTTGGAGGTCCCGGCAAAGAGGACATTGCAATAATCCAGCTTTGCTCCTGTGGTGGCTCTGGCAATGCCAGGCAGCTCTGTGGCATCAACGATTGGCTTCCTGCATTGATGAATTTGGCTGTGTATGCTTCTGAGATGCCACAGCACTTACTTGTTTGTTGAGGGAGAGGGAGGAGTCCAGGTGGATAACCTGAGTTTTCACTGCATCTGAGACAGGGATCTGGAATCCATCTATCCTGAATGTGGCATATTGGGGGCTGAGTTCCTGCAGCATAGCAGGTGGGGCTACCAGCAGGATCTCAGTATTATCATCGTTAAGACACAGGTGGATGGAAGACATCCACGTTTGAATGGTTGAGTAGATTTTGTTGAGTTTGAGGGAGTCTTTTTTGTAGGAACTTGACAGAGGTAGGAGGATTTGGGTGTCATCGGCATGGTTGGTGAAGGATATGCCAATGTCATCCAGGATGTCCAATATAGGTTTGGTGAATATGTTGTAGAGGGAGGGGGAGACACAGGCACCTTGGGGGATGCCACAGGGAATTGAAATGGGGGAGAGCTGGCAGTGTCTGAGAAGACTCTCATGGTACTCCCTCCTAGGATCAAGGCATGGTGTATCCTGTTGAGGAGTGGTAGGTTTGTGAGGGTCGTTTTGTTTTGCTTCAGGTCAATTTTCTTCTGTAGTAAGCATATATTCTCTCACATGGCAATCTGAACATTTAAGCATCATGTTTCTTCTTTGTCAACAGTGTTTGGTTCTGTGACAAGTGTCTCAAGCTCTCTTACGATTGTGAACAATTCCTTGGAGTTTGAGTTGGCTTTCTCAATTCTAGAGTTGTATATATGAGGTTTTGCAACAGTAATAGCGCATATTTGTATTCTTTGGCAATTTTGTTAAAAGCTGTTGGAGAGATTTGTGGGGTCTTTTTTCCAAAGGGTTTCCGCCTGTCTTTTCTTACTGTGCAGGGCTTGAAGGTCCGTGGTGAAGCATGGGTTGATTTGGACTTTCCTGGGAGGAGGAGGGGGGGCACCAAATTGATTGCATTGGTTAGAGTTCTGGCATATAAGTCTGCTAGGCGTTGGGGTTCAGTCACCTCCAGAGCATTTAAGCTGAGGGTTTTGAGGGAAGGGCAGATGGATTATTTGGTGATTTTCCTGGAGCTACAGGCTAGGGTTGGTGGCAGCGTGGGCTTGGGGGTAAGTTGTTGTTTCAGAGATGGGAATGAGAAGCCAATGATATGATGGTCCGATCATGAACAGGGGGTGTTGGATGTGATGCTGACCTGGCTGGTCAGGTCTGCTATCCAGCAAAGGGTTCTGACTTTGTTGGGGGTGGGAGATGCAACGCAGTGTCTGAAACCATGGTCTGAAAGACCATTAACTGCGCAGAAGGAGCAGTGGCGGATAGGTCATGAAGGCCTAGGATAAAGTCGCCTAGTATTATGACTCTAGAGGTGGGTTTGATATTGTTGCCTACAGTGTGGCTGATATGTTCCTGGACTGTAGCTGTGCGTTCTGGCTGCCGTTAGAGAGTGTGTATGGTGATGGAGTGAATGGGGGAAGTAGTCAGTTTAATGGCAAGGTGCTCACAGTGATCATTTGGGGAGTTGTAGTTTTAGAGTGGTGATCAGGTCATTGATGACCATGGCATAAACAGGGAGTGACCGAGCATTAATGAGTGCACCATGGATGTTGTATTTGTTGTGTCCAGAGGTCCTGGTGTTGATTTGATGATGGTGCTAGTCAAGTCCTGGGGATGAAAATGGTGATTAGATGTAATGAACGGAACCGGTTTTTGCTTATGACAGCGTGTTTTGGGAGTAATAGATTTGCCAGGTAGACGGATATGGGCATTAGATGTTATGGTGACTGTGGCCCTCATTCCGAGTTTGGAGGTAGCACCATGGCTGCCTCCAAAATTAGTCCGACTCTGGTCTGGTGAAGGGAGTAATTACCATTCCAGTTCGAGGTCGCAGGGACCGGTAATTCCCCATTCACCAGAGCCATTCCCCATTCCCATTTGAGCCCCCCTAGGGCTCAATGGGAAGGGGCAAGGTGGCAATAACGGTACGGCAAATTGCCGTACCGTTATTGACCCCGGTATCCCTTTGCGGGCCCTGTCCATAACGCCGGGTAAAACCAGACGTTAAGGGAGGGACCCGCAAAGGGACCTCGGAATAGGGCGCAAAGGGATTACCGGTACTGGTGTCATTACCGGTGCCCGGTATCCCTTTGCGCCCAGGTCATAATGACTCCCTGTGTGAGTGTAGTTAGCCTGCGATCTTGAACTGAAGTGTCTTATTCTCATTTAGGTCGGGGCAGGGAGGTGGGTGGGGAGGCTGGTGGTGGTCCGTGAGCATAATCTAGAGTTTCTTACTGTGCTGTGAGGTGGGGCTGGCGCATCCGTTTCATTAGGAGTGCATCTGGGGAGAGATGGGGGCAAAGCAGGTGTTGCTGGAGTGGAGTGGGTGCACAAGGGCCCGAGCAGGTTAGTGCCAGGGATTTTTCCTCTGTGGTGAGATGCTGCTCATCCTTCGATGAGCGGAGGAGGGGGAAGCGTTTTGCTAGGACAGATCAGGGTTTTTATTACGCTGTGAAGAGTTATGCATGGTTACGGGATGGAAGAGATCACAGCGGGCTGCTGTGGGAGAACACAGCTACCTGGTTCTTGGGAGCAGTTGTCACAGGTTTTAACCACCTAGTGAGTGCTCCTAATGCAGCAGCGGGTAGAAGGAGGTTGGGCAAGGATGCAGTGAGTGGCGTGTGCAGGAGTTGAGGTAAAGCACATTTTCAAAAACAATCTGGGAGTACAGGGAGGTACGGCGGACTTACCTTTGGTCTTGAGGAAGCGGAGATTGGTACACTGCAAACTGGCAGCGGGCAATGGCGGCATGCAGCGGACAGCAGTAGACAGCTGCTGCTGCCTTAGATGAGTGCCTTGGTAGAATGCTGGCTCCACCATCCGGCAGACCAAGGGCAGGCATACAGGAAGTTGGTGCGGCCAATCAGGGCCTGTTGTCATGATATGTGGGTCTTTGTGTGGCTGATCGTCATCGCTCCGGTGGTGGCCATCTTAATGGGTCTCATGGCAATATGAGACACTGGGCAGACTCGCTTTGTGGGGTCAGTTGGAGTCCCTGCATTGAATCGTGTATCAGCACAGCACTAGATAGCTGCTGCTGTCTTAGATGAGTGCCTTGGGATGATGCTCGCTCCAGCATCCGGTGGACCAAGGGCAGGCATACAGGAAGTCGCCTGGAAGTCTTATGAACCATGTACTGACAGACATGTACATTAAAGTGAATTCCAAATAACTGCCGCATGTCACTGTGTTCCTTAACTTGTTTTTATGATAACAGGACCCTCCACATGGGATCCCCCCCACTGGTTACCATCCCCAGGAGGACCATCAGGAAGCAGCCTCACCTTCTCTGGCCTATGGGTAGGGGCTCCCCCTCAGAGAGATGTGATGAAAATCCAAGGATTCCTCCCACAGCCTGGAAATGTCATAACCAAGGGTAAAGGTTGCACAAATTATTTTCTGATACTGGACCAGAAGGGAACACCACATTAACAAGATGGGAATGTATATGGTAGGCTAGTCCCGTAAGTAGTGGGGAAGAAATTAATGCTAGCAAGGCTAAAGAAATCAGCAAGGTGCTATATAACTGGTCAAATTGTTAAGAAGAAAGCATGTTGCTATGGTTCCTAGGACTAGAGACTGTTAATAAATCTTAATAAGGGAAACCTGTCAAGCTCAGGAAGATTGTAGTTATGGCGCAGAGACACTTTTGCATTACCACACCCCGACACCAATGCCAAAGTGACCCCTATGATTTCTGGCTGATGGCCCCTCTAACCGAAAAGCATTTCTTCCAAACGTTTTTTACTAAGGCTAACAAAGGCGCTAAGCTATGGATACTTTAAGGGAGGCTAGTATCCCTATTAGGTTAGAAACTGTGAACCTTCATAGTTTTGCCCATACCAACACCATTAGCTTAGATATATCTCTGAGAAAAATACACTGTTTTGTTGTTGGAAGACCCTTTCAACTCACAGGATTTGATTCCCACAACATCCTGACAAAAAATAAAACAGATTTTTAATTTGGTTTTTGGCTCATGTGTGTTCGGTTCATCCAATGCCACATTGAACACCTTGCTATCTAATCATTAAGCAAAACAGACTGCAGGACATGTGTTTAGCACTACCCCTGAAGAACCTTCAAAGCTTGCCAAGGAAATTGGTTTCAATGTGATAATGTCACCTTGAAAAAGTCGCCAAGTAGGCAACTTTTTGTTTCTGACCCCTAAAATACTTTTCCCAAATATTCTAGGAGAGGTATCATTTTATATTTTAATGAGGGTGCACATCACCCCCTGGCGGCCATTACCCAGGTGATTTTATCACTGGACACCAAAAATTGCATTAGCATAAGGATGTGAGTCGTACAAAATACTGTATGTGCCACAAATAATGGACATACTCAAAACTACTAGAATTATTGTATTCTCTCTCCAAACATTGACATTGTTTTATCCTTTTCTGGGGAACGAGTGAGTACTGCCTTTGTGTCTCAGTAGCTTGGTAAGGCAAAATAACTTTGCAATCTATTGAATGATAAGGAACATATTTACTCAATGCATTTTGTTTTTACATAGTTAGTTCAATGCTCAAGGCAAGGGGCAAAAATGTTTTCATTTTAAAAAAGAAGCACCAAAGAGGCAGACTGGGGAAATAACACCACATCTTGCTCATCAATCCAATATATCATCAGTATATCTTAAAACTAAATCTAATTTGGGCCTCAAATTGTTTCTCCAACTAATTGAACCTTTTTTCTCTAAAACGGTATTGACATTCTCACATTAGCTGATTTTAATGTTAATGTTAATTTTAAAGGTTTTTGTACCATGCACCATCACCACTACTGTTGTCCCCTTGCGCTCTGGCGGATCTGAAAAGGAGGGTAGGAGGGTATCAAGAGGAGGAGATGGGGGGGTTAGTAGGGTGCAGTGGGAATAGGAAAGTGAGAGTTATGATGTCCTGTTGGCCGCGTAAGTTTGGTTTGCACTGTTCACTGAGCTTAAGTGTGGGTTTCGATCGGTGACAGGATTCTCAGGTGCTGTTGTGGCAGGTTATGTGTTGTTAGACTGTTGTTGCAATGTGGTGAAGTGTGTGTGGATTTCTGTGCGGAGAGGTGGTTGTGTGAGCTTCTGTATGTTGAATATGCATAAAGCTGAACATTTTAAGGTACGGTTATAATGTTTTTCTAGTAGTTGTTGATGTCTTACCATTTTGTCTTTGCGTTTCTGCGCTCAACCTTTATGGTTATCCTGTGCGTTTCGTATTCTAGTTGGCAGGCATGCTGCGTAGTCCGTGCTCTCATTGTGTGACCTCAGTGGTTTGTGTATCTAGCTCATATCCACTATATTCCCTGCTGCAGGTGTAGTTTTGGTCACAGCACTTATCCCTTATTGTTCATCCTGTTGGTTGTCCCCACCCATCCAAGTAAGCTTTAGGATTGCTGGCATGTGGGGCTGGGTGGACGGTGCGTGCCTACCCCAGCTTTTATAATGGATGTGTAGTTTAGGGTTTTTTGTTTCCTACAGGGTTAGTCACAGGTTTTGTTGTGGACCTCTCTTCCTAGTTGATTCCTGCTGAATCTGGAGCAAAGAGCCAAGTATTTAGATGTGTTCTGAATTCCAAATGACCCCTTGTGTTGCATATGTTTTTTGATAGGTTATTCCAGGTCGAGGTTGTCAGGTGAGTGAAACATTATCCTCTGAGTTTTCATCTGTTGTAAGGTGTTGATACCAGGTGAATGTCACTGCTTGATCTGAGTGATCTTGTCGGGTGGTAGACGGTTATTTTTTTCTTTTGGAAATCTGCTCCCTGGCCGTGGACTGCTCTGTGCATTATGAACTTTATTCTCTCTTTTATTGGCAGCCACTGTAGCATTTTCAGGGTTGGGGTAATGCGTTCCCTTTGTCGTAGTCTAAGCATGAGTCTCGCCGCAGTGTTACGGATGCGCTGACGTTTTTTTAACAGTCATTCTGGCATTCCTAGGTAGAGGGTGTTGGCATAGTATACTCTGGACATTATGAGTGTGATTATGGTGAGAGTTTTGTGGCGAAAGAGAGGAATGGTAGGATACTTTTTACTGCATGTAGCATGAAGAAACATTTCTTGATTATGGTGTTTACTTGTGGTTCATGTGTTAGTTTGTTGTGCATCAAGACTCACAGGTTTCTCACTATCGTTGATGGAGTTGGTGCTGTACCCAGTTCAGTTGGCCATGGGAGGTAGTGGTTGTTTTCCTCACTTTTAGCTATGATATTATTTCAGTTTTTCCCGCGTTGAGGTTGAGGCTGTTTGTGTTCATCCAGTTGTAGAGCTCTTGCAGGCAGTTGTTCAGCATTTTGTTTTCTTCCTGTGTATCTTGTATTTTGTAGATGATCTGAGTGTCATCTGCATAGTTGTAGCATGTGAGGCTGTGTTTTTTGATGAGTTTGATTAGTGGCATCAGGTATATATTGAAGAGCAATGGGGAGAAGGATTCTCCTTGTGGTAATCCACAGTTGGATTCCCTTGGAGTAGATTTGAAAGGTTTGATCCAGACGGTTTGTCCTGTTTGTTAGGAAGGATTTGATCCATACTAGGGCTGTGTCAGTGATTCCTATTTCTTCTAGTCTCCCGATGAGGATTTCATGGTTGACTGTGTCAAATGCTGCAGAGAGGTCCAGAAGGATTAGATCTGTGCTTTTGTCTGAGTCTGAATTATTCTTAAGATCAACGAGCAATGCCATTTCCATTCCCCTCATTGGTCTGAAGCCTACTTGTGCCTGGTCCTACAGTTGGTGGTTCTCTATGATTTCTTGTGTTATTCTGTAGATGTATGTCTCAAGTAGTTTAGCTGGGTAGGGGATGTTGGACATGGGTCTGTAGTTGGAGAGGTCTTCCACATTTCCCGCTGTGCCCTTGAGGAGTGGCTTGATGTATGCCGCTTTGAATAATTGTGGTACTTTCTGTGTTGAAAGTGATTGATTGAAAAGGTTTGTGTACCATGGGCTTTCCTTGTGTGAGGATTGTTTTATTTATATCTGGGGGGCATGGATCCATGGGGCAGCCTGCTTTGTTCCTGTTGCTTACCAGCTTGATGAATGTCTCCGCTCATAATTGGGGAAGCTTCAACATTTGTTCTGGTGATCTTTGGAGGGCTGGGTGGGTCACATGTTATAGTCGATTGGTCTGCTTTGTATGATTTGTTGGATGTTGGTGATTTTGTCTATGAAGTGGTCTTCAAGGTATTTGCATAGCTTCAATGAAGGTATCGGAGCATTGTTGCAGCCAGGAGGGTTTCTTATTTTGTGTATGATTTTAAACAATTTCTTTAGGGTGTTGGTGGCTTTGGTGATTCAGTTGTCATAGAATTTCCTTTTGGCCTTATGGATTTCCTTCTTCTATGAGTGAATTTGTTGCAGGAGTTGTAGTTTCTT
Organism: Ambystoma mexicanum; assembly: GCF_040938575.1. Taxonomy (NCBI): domain Eukaryota; kingdom Metazoa; phylum Chordata; class Amphibia; order Caudata; family Ambystomatidae; genus Ambystoma; species Ambystoma mexicanum. The sequence continues at coordinate 892,541,291 of NC_090922.1, forward strand.
CACCTGATCACTTTTCTTTCTCCATTCTAATTAGTGTCCTGTTTTTCCTTTTCATGGTGCAGAGTAGTGGGGTAAACCAGTTTGCTGTTGCTCTATTGCATGATGGGGTGAAATGATTTTCATTTGTGATCCTGTTGATCGTTCCAGCAATCCATTTATGAAGTAGTATTGTTTTTATTTTGATGTCCGGTTCATACAAGTTCGTGGTCGGCGGTTTGTTGATTTCTAATTGTTCTGCTAGGTTACTGGCTCTGATGGCTCTCCAGTTTCTTTTCATGTTAGTTGGCAGTCTGTCTGTTTATTTTGACATTGTCATGGGGAGTGTGATCAGGAATGGATCACATCTGTTTGGCAACAATATCACCTAAAAGACCCTATGTCCCCATTGCCTTTCATGAAAACTTCAGCCACTTCATGTTTGTTTGCCCCTTCAATAATGGCTGCTGCAAAAGTTGCATGAAACTGGCTTCATAAAATGCAGGCATTTGCCACAAATATGAAGCCGTGCTCTATTCCCACTCTCTACATGTAATCATCAAGTACAGTTGTCTAAGTCTACCTTTTGCAAGCAGTCATGAAATAAAACAACACAGGTGTATTACCTTCATTTTAGTTTTTTATTGTATGATGAAGAGGACTTTGAACTTCAAGAAAATGTGTGTTGCACTGTTTGACAGATGATGTTCTATTGAGGGATATGTCTCCACACATTATGAATTAGCAAAGGCTGCATTTGTTATGACTTTTTATGATGTTGAATTTTGTCAGGGAAGCACCAGGAATTACTGGGATGATTCAGGAGCTAACACTTAGCATATAGTGGAAGCAGGGCTCATACAAGGTTGACCTATGTTGAGATGAGTAGTCACAGGAACTTAAAGTGCAGGAGCTGGCTGTAAGCAAGAAAGACACAAAGAAACATGAAAGGCAAGCAAATATACTAAGTAACAAGTATTGATCAGAGTCAGTAAGGGTTGTACTGGAATATGATAAGGGATCACCAGTGAGTTTTAGGGAAAGACATGCTGAAGAGATTGTTGTACTCAGTAAAAGGGTTACACTGGAACCCATGAATTGAGACAGGTCAGACTACCATTATCTAGATGGAGGTAACATAATTATTTCCCTATATGACAGGAATTGAAATTAACCTAGGGGTCACACTGTATACAGACACAGGACAGTGGACCAATTTGCAATTAGAAAACAACAGAAATATCCACGCATCGGACAGACAGAAACAAAATCAATGAAACATGCACACACAGAAAACAGAGGCTAATGAGAATACCAGTAGATGGTAGAATCATGAGCCAATATTCAGAACAGGATTAGCAAGGAAGCTGTCATAGGAAATCGGAATTCTAGCATTCTCGGATTATTACAAATCCTGAGGGACTAGCCATAAACAGGATAGGGGTATTACTCTCAACTGAGCAAACACTTGGAATAATAGGAAATGCAGTGCACTAAAGACAAACACACAAAGCCATGACTAATCTCTAGCAGAAAAGCAAGAATCTGGAAGTTCAGGAAAAAAACAGAAAGGAACAGCTCACATAAAACTTGTAAGAAGACATTAAGGCAGTACAACTACCAACAGAGGTGTAAGAAAATGCTTGAGGACTGGGTGAGGCAATGCAGGAGGATGGTAGGCTACACAAAGAAGCTATGGCAAACAAGATTCAAAAGCAAAACAGGTTAGGACAATCGGTTCAAAAAACGAATGTTGTAACAGCACACAGGGGTCAGGATGCTTAACAAGGCAGCCATAGTAGACAGGATGTCAGGGCAAAAACAATCTCAAGGAAGGTTTAGAACTGGTAAACTGTAATAGCAAATGGAATTCAATATGCTGCACAAAGCAGACCCTATAGGCACGTGTAAAAAGGGGGAAACAGTGTCTCCAGGAAAGGGACAAAAAAAGTCACAGGATTACAAAACAGGAACTCCAATTGAAGGCAGTTGTTAGGAAACAGCTACTGGGGGGGTTTGAGTTTGAGAGCTCGTACAGCACATACCAAAACAGGGTGGAGCAGCTTGCAGCTGTGCATAATCAACCCCACTTTAGCCCTTGGTAGCCTACGTCATCTGACTGTAAACAAGTTCTCTCTCGCTCTCGGCATCCTCTTGCAAGTGATGCATCTGCTGGATTACCCCAAAATCCACATGAAATGAGTATGGTCGAACTTTGTAGCAGGGAAACCAGAAGAGTTATACGGATTGTAAAATGGTATTTTGGCAGTAAATGGAGCAGCAGAGGGCTCCCGGTTGGGCAAATCCTGACAGGATTTTAGAATCTTTTTACATTTAAAGTATATATATTATTCATCTTCTAAAATTATAATTTTCAAATCCTTTATTCCAACTATAACTATTTTAAATACTCATGTAATCTCTGTCTCTTTTGTATAAATGTGTATTTCAATATGTTTGCCTTGAAAGTATCACTTTTTACTGTCTCTAAAATAACACAGAGTACAGAGAAATTACACCTAGCATTTACTATTAAGCATTTTGAGCTCCCCATATAAAACCGTGGCCTATGTATTAAGAGGTGTACAACAGGGCACAGACATCTTTTGTTTCTAACACTATCTTAATAAGAGAATACAAAGGCAAATTAAATGTACAAGACATGAGAGCTGCATCTTGTAGCCAGTCCTGAACTATAACATATTTAAGCTGTGCTCCTCTGGATATATCTTAAAAAAAAAGTGTCTATTACATATCCGCAAACCTTTACTGCGAAAACATCACCATAAACTCCAGTCTTCAGAGAAGGAAGTTAAAGAAATGTAATAAAAAAAAAAATACTGACCGGCATCTCAGCCAACAACACATTTAGGGGCCGATTCATGGAACAAACGTGCGCCGAAAATCGTTGCGCAAACAGGCGCAAGCGGAAAAAAACAGGCGCACGCGCACACGTGCGATTCATGGAAGTCCCTGCGCGTGTTCACCTCGGGATGTGCGCCAAACCCGTGCATGGCGCACAAGTCACTGCAACATCCCGAAAGGCGTGCGCAACGCGCACAGTGAAAGCGCACAACCTCGGCGCATACACCAGAAAGTGGGCGGGACACGGGGCGTAACGCGCGGAATGGGGAACAACGCGCGAAAATAAGGGCGTAACTGGGGATGTACTGCAGGGAAGCAGACGGAACGCCCACACTCACTCGAACCACACGTATTCATGGAATTGAATAGGGCAAAGCCACGCACAGCTGAAGACACGCACAAGCTGAAACACGTCCGCCACACGAAGGCAGGCGGTAGAGTCCCAGCGCATCACAAAAGTGGCAACATACAGCAATTGGGCCTGTGCGAGCGGGGCACGTGTATTGCGGGGGTGCGCGGGAAGCAACACACGCGATCGAGCGGGGTACGTGTATTTCGGAGGGCGCGGGAAGTGACACACGCGATTGAGCGGGGTACGTGCATATCGGGGGTGCGCGGGTAGTTACACAGGTGATTGAGCGGGGTACGTGTATTTCGGGGGTGCGCGAGAAGTTACACACGCGATTGAGCGGGGTACGTGTATTTCGAGGGTGCGCGGGAAGTTACACACGCGATTGAGCGGGGTACGTGTATATCGGGGGTGCGCGGGTAGTTACACATGCAATTGAGCGGGGTACGTGTATTTCGGGGGTGCGCGGGAAGTTACACACGTGATTGAGCGGGGTACATGTATTTCTGGGGTGCGCGGGAAGTCACACACGCGATCTCATAAGGGTACGTGTATTTTGGGGTGCGGGGGAAGTATCCCACGCAACATCAGCAGAGTACGTGTATTCCAGGGGTGCGCGGGAAGTTCCACATGCAATTCCATCAGGGTACGTGTATTACAGGGGTGCGCGGGACGTTCCACGCGCGATATCATCAGGGTACGTGTATTACAGGGGTGCGCGGGGAGCAGCACACGTGAATTGCACGTGTGGGTCCTCCCAGGTGTTCCCTCTACACCATCCACGGCCCCTGCAGGTGGCTCACACCACAGGGGCCTACCCAGCACATGTCATGCAGGCACCCCATCCACCATGGTCATGCCCACCAGCCAACCCACATGTCAACTTGCACTACTGCTCACCAACGCATGTCCCCCAGCCACCAGGGGCACCCTCCACCAGGCCCCCACCCATGTCTCCCACCACCCCCCAGCAGTGCAGGGGCACCCTCCACCAGGCCCCCACCCATGTCTCCCACTCCACCCCCCAGCAGTGCAGGGGCAGCCTCCACCAGGCCCCCACCCATGTCTCCCACCACCCCCACCCCCCAGCAGTGGAGGGGCAGCCTCCACCAGGCCCCCACTCATGTCTCCCTGCACCCCCACCCCCGAGGAGTGCAGGGGCAGCCTCCACCAGGCCCCCACCCATGTCTCCCACCACCCCCAACCCCAGCAGTGCAGGGGCAGCCTCCACCAGGCCCCCACTCATGTCTCCCATCACCCCCACCCCCCAGCCACCAGGGGCATTCTCCACCAGGCCCCCACTCATGTCCCCTATCACCCCCACCCCCCAGCCACCAGGGGCAGCCTCCACCAGGCCCCCACTCATGTCTCCCTGCACCCCCACCCCCCAGCAGTGCAGGGGCAGCCTCCACCAGGCCCCCACTCATGTCCAACTCATGTCTCCCATCACCCCCACCCCCAGCAGTGCAGGGGCAGCCTCCACCAGGCCCCCACTCATGTCCAACTCATGTCTCCCATCACCCCCACCCCCAGCAGTGCTGGGGCAGCAACTACCATGCCCCCACCCATGTCTCCCACCACCCCCACCCCCCAGCCACCAGGGGCAGCCTCCACTAGGCCCCCACTCATGTCTCCCTGCACCCCCACCCCCGAGGAGTGCAGGGGCAGCCTCCACCAGGCCCCCACCCATGTCTCCCACCACCCCCACCCCCCAGCAGTGCAGGGGCAGCCTCCACCAGGCCCCCACTCATGTCTCCCATCACCCCCACCCCCCAGCCACCAGGGACAGCCTCCACCAGGCCCCCACACATGTCTCCCTGCACCCCCACCCCCCAGCAGTGCAGGGGCAGCCTCCACCAGGCCCCCACTCATGTCTAACTCATGTCTCCCATCACCCCCACCCCCAGCAGTGCAGGGGCAGCCTCCACCAGGCCCCCACTCATGTCCAACTCATGTCTCCCATCACCCCCACCCCCAGCAGTGCAGGGGCAGCCTCCACCAGGCCCACACCCATGTCTCCCACCACCCCCACCCCCCAGCCACCAGGAGCAGCCTCCACCAGGCCCCCACTCATGTCTCCCTGCACCCCCACCCCCCAGCAGTGCAGGGGCAGCCTCCACCAGGCCCCCACTCATGTCCAACTCATGTCTCCCATCACCCCACCCCCAGCAGTGCAGGGGCAGCCTCCACCAGGCCCCCACCCATGTCTCCCACCACCCCCACCCCCCAGCCACCAGGGGCAGCCTCCACCAGGCCCCCACTCATGTCTCCCTGCACCCCCACCCCCCAGCAGTGCAGGGGCAGCCTCCCCCAGACCCCCACTCATGTCCAACTCATGTCTCCCATCACCCCCACCCCCAGCAGTGCAGGGGCAGCCTCCACCAGGCCCCCACTCATGTCCAACTCATGTCTCCCATCACCCCCTCACCCAGCAGTAAAGGGGCAGCCTCCACCAGGCCCCCACTCATGTCCAACTCATGTCTCCCATCACCCCCACCCCCAGCAGTGCAGGGGCAGCCTCCACCAGGCCCCCACCCATGTCTCCCACCACCCCCAGCCACCAGGGGCAGCCTCCACCAGGCCCCCACTCATGTCTCCCTGCACCCCCACCCCCCAGCAGTGCAGGGGCAGCCTCCACCAGGCCCCCACTCATGTCCAACTCATGTCTCCCATCACCCCCACCCCCAGCAGTGCAGGGGAAGCCTCCACCAGGCCCCCACCCATGTCTCCCACCACCCCCACCCCCCAGCCACCAGGCGCAGCCTCCACCAGGCCCCCACTCATGTCCAACTCATGACTCCCATCACCCCCACCCCCAGCCCCAGCAGTGCAGGGGCAGCCTCCACCAGGCCCCCACCCATGTCTCCCACCACCCCCACCCCCCAGCCACCAGGGGCAGCCTCCACCAGGCCCCCACTCATGTCTCCCATCACCCCCACCCCCCAGCACTGTGGGGCACGTGCCAGCAGGCCCCACCCATGTCTCCCACCACCCCCACCCCCCAGCCACCAGGGGCAGCCTCCACCAGGCCCCCACCCATGTCTCCCACCACCCCCACCCCCCAGCAGTGCAGGGGCAGCCTCCACCAGGCCCCCACACATGTCTCCCACCACCCCCACCCCCCAGCCACCAGGGGCAGCCTCCACCAGGCCCCCACCCATGTCTCACACCACCCCCACCCCCCAGCAGTGCAGGGGCAGCCTCCACCAGGCCCCCACTCATGTCCTACTCATGTCTCCCATCACCCCCACCCCCAGCAGTGCAGGGGCAGCCTCCAACAGGCCCCCAGTCATGTCTCCCATCACCCCCACCCCCCAGCAGTGCAGGGGACACCTCCACCAGGCCCCCACCCATGTCTCAAATCCACCCCCAGCCACCAGGGGCAGCCTCCACCAGGCCCCCACCCATGTCTCCCATCACCCCCACCCCCTAGCAGTGCAGGGGCAGCCTCCACGAGGCCCCCACCCATGTCTCACACCACCCCCACCCCCCAGCACTGTGGGGCACCTGCCAGCAGGCCCCCACCCATGTCCAACCATGTTCCCCACCACCCCCACCCCCCAGCACTGTGGGGCACCTGCCAGCAGGCCCCCACCCATGTGCAACTCATGTTCCCCAGCTAACATGTCATCACAATCTAGATCCCTGGTCCCTATGGTCAGCCTCCAAATGCAAAACACCCACCCGAGTATTGCATCCACCCACTCATAATTTGCAATTACATCACAGAACACCAATCGCAAATTCCGAAACAAACACATTTCCCTCACTTACACCCAATGGGTGTCAGTGAATCTCAAAACACATATCATGAAATGCATGAAACCAATGAGATACCACACATTGAAGTTCACCAAAAATAATATATTTTAAAGGAAACATCAATAGAATAAAAAATGAAGAAACAGAAACGTGAATGTACAAAAATGAAAAGAAGCATGTCCGTCAAAAAAAGCAAAACCAAAAATAAAAATCCAAAGTAATGTCCAAAGTCAATGTCCACAAAACAAAATCCAATGGGAAATAAAAAAGAAAGCCATTGCTCCATGGTCAAAAATAGAAAAAAAAATACAATCCAACTGTCAACTATGTACATGGGAACAATCCAGGGTCCATTATCCCAACAAAATAAAGGAAACCTATCTAACTACACTAACTAATAAAATTAACTATATACAAAAATGTGGCCAATGTCCGAAAGGTCCAAATAAAATAAAAACAAAAATGAAACCTAACACTACCTAGAAACTATGTACAAGGGCAGCGGGCTAGTTTCACGGCTCACTTGTGGATGTTCCGGGCCAGGGCATCATCGAACTCCTTCTCAATGTCCCGGAGGCGGTCCTCCTCCATGGCCCCAAGGGTCCGCAGGGCCGCCGACGTCTCCACCTCCAAACCCCTGCGGATTGCCTCGAGGCACTCGGCCCGCCTCAGGGCCCTCCGCATGGAGTTCTCCGCCCTGACCATTGTGAGCCGTGCCTCTTCCGCCCGCTGCTGCTCCGCATCTATGGCGTGGCCCAACCGCTGCCACACGGAAGACACTCTCTGTCCTGGGTCCTCCTGCCCTCCGCCGATGCCTGCCCCTCCGATGTCGAAGGCCCCGAGCCTTCATGGCTCCCACCACGTTGCTGCTGCTGCTGTGCCTCTGCCCATGCACTGCCTCCTGCTGCCTGCACATCCTCCGCCGGCTGGGGTGCAGTCGTTGATGTGGCCACCCCTGCTGGACGTCCGACTCCCGACTGTGGCAGGGATGCCTCCTCCACCAGCCTGGCCGCACCGTCAGAGGCAGCTCCACAGGGCACCCAGGTGACTGATGGGTGGGAAGATGGCACAGAGGACGACTGGCGCGTAGGGGGTCCAGTTGAGGAGGGGGTCGGAGCAAGCCCCATCAGACGGAGGAATCCGGCCTGGGTGACCTGTCCCAGCAGGCTGACGTGGTCAACGAGCCATTCGAGATGACTCGCAGTCTCTTCATGAAAAGACTGCAGGTCACCTCGCATGGCCCGTTGACGCAACGCCACACCAGCCAGGACAGGCTCAACCCGGACCTGGATAGCCACGTCCGCAGGCAGAGGAAGGCCAGTTGACGTGAGCTCATCCCCTGCCTGAAAACGGGTCTGGATGTAGGCATCCCTGCTGGTGCAAGATGATGCAGGGACAGGATCGGGGACAGGATTGCACACAGGCACCTCTGCGGTGGCCTGTGCTGCCTCCTGTCCCTGGTCCTGCACTGCACCACTAGCACCAGTGGGATCCCCACCTCCAGACCCCGTCTCTGTTGCTTGCACGGCCTCCTCCTCCACCAAACCCCCCACCAACCTGGATGACTCCGTGCCATCTTCCCCTGTTGGGCCCTTTGGGTTCCCAGCTGCCCCTTCTGCTGCCGAGGAGTCCAACTCCAACCTCCGCCTCTTGGACCTCCCCCCGGCAGCTGCGGCCTGGGACGCGGCACCGGACTCCTCACTCCCCGATGAGATGACAACCTGGGAGGGGAGCCGGGCCTTGCGTCTCCGGCTGACGGTCGGCTCCCCGCCGCTGTGCTCCACAGCACCTTCTCCGCCCTCTTCATCAGTTGACGCTGCAGACAGGGAGAAACAAAACACAGGCATCAGGGCACTGTACAATGGACACATACACACATGACAGTTGTACATGAGTGGCATTGGCAAACCTCAGACATGTCATCACAATCCCCAACACACATGTCATTACAACTCGCACACATGAGCCATACCACAGCCATATCGCAACTGCCACCACCATCCATACACATACAACAGCATGAGCAGCCAAAGGTGAGCCAGACATCACATGCAACACAGGAAGTGCACCACACATGTACACACACCACCACACTTGCATGCATGTGTACACCTCTGCCAAGTGTTGCACTGTTCAGACGGGCATCCATGTCACATCTGCCAATCAGGCTTCCACATACCGCTGTCACATGCATCCATGTTGCATCACTGTTGCACACTTGTCAAATACACACACATGCACATGTACACAGTGCTGATACATGCAGCCAAAAACAACATACATGCGTGACATCACGGACATGTCTACTTACATACACATTCATCCAAACATGTGTGCCCACACAACTGCATTTGGCATGCAAGCCTACACACACAAGCACCATCCATGTCTCACACATTACAGCCCTCGCATGTGTCAGCCCCACGGCCCTGTACACCCCCACCCATACTCAACCCCATACAAACAGATGTGCAACCTGCACACTTCTGAATAATCACCACACACACTGCTCACAATCAGGATGCATGTACACTCACTGCTCGACTCCAGACGGGTCTGCTTCTCAAGGAGCTGGACGTGGAGCGCTGGGGATATGCGTTCCAGGACCCTCATCTGTTCTTCCGACAAGTGGCCCCGGCGCCCCTTGGCATCCGCTGCCTTCAAGAGGCGCCGGGCCTTGTTCAGGGTCCTGGACCTGAAGTCCTCCCAGGCTTCCTGACATGTTGTAAGTCGCGGACTGCCAACCCCTCCGCGTTGATGGCAGTCACGATGTCAGTCCAGATCCGAGTCCGTCCTTCCTTGTCGGCGCGGGAACTTCCGAAGAGGGCATCATACTGCCCCAGGACTTGCTCCACCAGGACACCAACTTCGGTGGCACTGAAGCTGGTGCCCCTCTGCCTCTCTGGCCGGGGGTTGTCAGTGGTCACAGATGGTGTTTGCCCCGACATGACAACCCCAGAGGCAGGAGTGGGTGGGCAACTGGGTCCTGGGGCTGGGCTGTGGAGCGATGGAATCCCAGTCGGGAGTCTTCGGTTCCAGCAGGGGTGGTCACAGCAACAGCACCCCTGGCTGATGTGCAGGCAGCAAATGGCAGGGCACGTGGGCAGCAGGCAGTCAGGCAGCAGCAGATGGCAGGTGGGAGCGTGCTCAGGGCTCTGCGGGGCAGTAGTTCGGCCTTCTGGGCAGGATCGTGGTCTTCCGTGTGCTTACGCGTGGCCAGCTTGATACGGAGTGATTTGGCACGTGAAAAATCTGCACGTCAGCGTGTAATTCGAGGAAAGGCCCTTAGCGCGTAAGCGCGTAAGCGCGTCTGCACGCATACGCATTTTCATTGGACAGAAGGCCCCTCAAGCACAATCGCCCCTGTGACGTGACGCGTACAGACGTGCATGGGCATTTCTGCGCGCGTGAAAAACTGCACGTCCGCGTGTAATACGAGGAAAGGGCCCATGCGCATAAGCGCGAGTGGAAAACTGCATGTCCGCGTGTAATACGAGGAAAGGCCCTTAGCGCATATGCACGGCAGCACGCATATGCGATTTCATTGGACCAAAGGCCCTTAGCGCGTGAGCGCGTCTGTGACGTGACGCGCACAGGTGTTTCCCTCATTGCACGTGATGACAGAACACACGTGGATTTCCACCAATCGCGTGTGAAAGTTCCCGGCACCCCGGAACACACGTACCCAGGCTAATCGCGTGTGGAACTTCCCGCGCACCCCGAAACACACGTACACAGGCCAGTTGCGTGTACGCTCACTCCCCTCCCATCACACACGATGACACTCGGACCGTATCCGAATACGGGAAACCCGCGCACGGCAAAAGACGTGCACAGGCGTCAACGCGTCTGCCACACGAAGGCAGGCGGAAGCGTCCCCGCGCACAGCATAAAAGTGCGCGCAAACAACAAACGCGTATATACAGCTACGATGAATGCCCCATTTGTCTCTGCACTGATCGTGGGACACCGCAGGAGGAGGAGAATAGCCAGGGCACGCATTTTCGCACCACGGACAAGCCTTTTTGGGATGCCTGACGACCAGATCTATGGCAGGTATAGGTTTCCACCCCATATCATCCTAGACTTGGTCAGGGAGTGGGAAGATGACCTCACATCCCCCACCCTTTGCTCCCAAGCATTGAGCCCCTTGGAGAAGCTGCTCAATGTCCTGCATTTTTAGGCCACTGGGTCATTTCAGCGGACCACTCCCATAGTGGGGGGGGTCTCACAGGCCATGCAGTCACGCTGCCTACACCAGGTACTGGCAATCATGACAGCGCGCCCCTCAGTCCGCAGGCACATATACATGCCCAGAACACCCGCAGAAAGGCAGGCCGTTGTCCTGGATTTTTTCAGGGTGGCACACTTCCCCAAAGTGCTCGGTGCCATAGATTGCACCCATGTGGCCCTACGTCCACCTAGGGCCATTGAGCACATCTACCGAAACCGCAAGCACTGGCATTCCATCAATGTACAGGTGGTATGTGATGCAAAGGGAATCATCACCTCTGTCTATGCAAACTACCCTGGCTCCACCCATGACAGTTTCATATACAGAATGTCCGCCCTGAGCCGGGCCCTGGAAGCTGGGCAGCATGGCGACACATGGCTCCTAGCTCAGTACAAATGCCCTTGCACAGGCATGCAAGTCACACACAGACAAATATCCAAACCCTAATAATCTCAACTATTATCACCTCCCCAGGGGACAGTGCCTACCCTCTGAGCAACCACATGATGACGCCAATCCGGAACCCCACCACACCACCCCAGGTAAGATACAACGCTGCCCATATTGCAACCAGGGGCATAGTGGAGCGCACATTCGGAGTGCTCAAGTCACGTTTCCGCTCCCTTGACCGCTCTGGTTGGCAACTACTCTATGCACCACCAGTAGTGTGCAGGATCATTGTGGCAGCATGTGTCCTGCACAATGTTGCAACACGGCAGGGCGTCCCGGTGGACATGGTGGTGCCCCCACATCCCCAACCACAGGCACAGGCGCTGCCCATGGGAGGGGACAGGGCACGTGGCGAGGAAGCCCGGACCCAGCTTGTGGCCACATTTTTCACCTAAACTCCCACCCCTGCGGAGTGCACACAGGCCTGGCACATACCAGGTGACAATCGATGATGACAAAGAGACAGTTAACTGTCACAACCCTACCACCCTGAGAAAGTTGCCATGGAAGAGCCACATCGTCTGTATCCCTAGCTACTTCAACACAATCTATCCTGTGTGACCAAAAGGCACACATATGACATATGACATGATATGGGCCATACACAAGTATTCCAAGGTGCAACGAGGCAGGGAGGGGGGAACAAGGGAACACAGAGAACGGTACTACTAGGCCAGGTGTCATTGGGATCGTGCAAGTGCAGGGGTAGGGGGAATGGGAAAAGTGCAAGGGGAAGGGTGGGGGGTCGTCCAGTACAGGGGAAGTAGCCCAAAAAAATAATACATAGGTCGCCTGGTGGCAACTACAAAGGTAAGTGCAGACAAGTGCTGGGAAGGGAGGGCTGTAGGGATAGAGAGACAGTACTGCAGTGCAGGGGTTGCCAGGGAGGCAGTGCAAGTGGAGAGTGGCTGGGCCAGGGACCGAGGTCGGTGAGAGTGGCCCAGTTGCAGCTCCTGTGCAGTTCCAGTGGAGAATTCTGCAAGGGAGAGGCAGACAGTAAGCAGAAGCAAAGAGGAAGGTCTTGAGGTGCTTCCAGAACTGGAGATGATTCCCCTCAAGTTCAAGTCAGGCCGGAAGTCTGTTCCAGGGGGAGGGCCCTGCTGCGGAGAGAAATCTACCCCCAGCTAGTTGCTCTGAGAAGCGGATGACACGGACATGCAAGGTGTGCATCACACACACCTGCAAACCAGGCCATGGCCATCACTGTCATGTCACTCAAACCCTCCCAAACATCAACATGACATGGCATGCAATACCCATACACCAACGCAGTAACGATAAGGTACACATTGCCATGTCCTAAATGCACAGTGGCATCGGACACTGCTGCCTGACCCGGAATCAGATGAAATGACAGACCAACAACCTCCCACCCAAAATAAGTCATTTCCAAATGCATTACAACAGTCGTAGACGTAACATCACAATGAATGCCTGTCTACATGCACATTATGCATTGCAAAATCAACACTGCAGCTCATGTGTGCAGTGTCCTACTCCTGCATCACACTGCTCAGCACACAGCACAGTGAACAGCCATTGTGTGTGATGCACACCCTGAGCATCACATCTAAGTGACAGACCATGTCAAACATCAAATTAGGCATGTACTGGATCCATGATCGGTCACAGAACATATGCTGCCGGGACACAGTGGGCACCAGAAGGCAAATAGTGTACACGTGGATATGCAAGGGTTGGAGTACATGTAGTGCATCAGAGTGCAAGTGTGTGGTTCTGCAAGGACATGCACTCCACATATGCATGTGCACTCAAGTGACCATCAGTGTTCCCTACACATCACATGTGAACATCCACCATGTGTACACCCCAGCATGTCAAACCACAACTATCCCCTCGCACCTGAAAGGAAAACACAACACATGAACAGGCATTGATCAGCAGAACACAACATGTACATAGGATACCACCATTACTATGTCAGAGTTCCCATCACACTGCAGGGTAAGGCAACTATCAACAACAACCCCCCCTCCCTCACAAATGACCATGACCCACTGAACAACTGCACCTGGGTCATGGAGCCTCCAAACCTCAATTCCACCTGGCCACAGGATCACCTTTACCCTTCGTCACCATCTCCCACCTTGTGTGTAAAAAGATGCCTGAACCCTCAGAATCCACACTCATTTCCAAAATCACAAAATGCAAGGCATAAAAACGAACCCGAACACCCTCCAGTAGATGACTTGACGTAGCAGTACCTGACAAAGGCCAAGTACTACCACAATGATGCAACAACCAAGGTAGCACAGCAAAACAATGTCACGACAGGATGTGAGACATGTGTGGTACATGACATAGGATGATGCACCATGAATGGATGTGTACTGTCACAGGTCCCCTGTACAGGCGCGGGAGTGTCACGAAACAACCACCCTCACCATGTCCCGGGTGCCTGCAAGGTCAAACTCAAACAGGCCCCTGAGACCCTGGTGGGGAATGAGGTTGAGGGATATGCAGTCGGGACAGGTGTTGACACACTGGATGACTGGAATGAGCGGCAGGAGAGGGGAGGAGGAATGACACATGAAACTAGGGAATGCACAAAAATGTACAACCTGCATGAACACATACACAATCCAAACAAACTTGGACATCATTGTCATGGCCTTCTGTAGTCCAGGCTCAGGAGTGGTACGAACCAACCACCCCCTCTAGGGTTTTGGCGCCTGCAAGTTCGGGGCTTACACAGGCATCCGCAACCCAATTGGGGAAAGAGGGTCAGGGAACGTTGCTTGGATAGTCACGGGAAGCAGGAACACCGGGTAGAGGGTACAGGTTTCAAAATTGCATAGGATCACGGGTGATTAGGGAGAAAAAAACATACCAAATTGAACCACACATACATCTATGCATCAGTACACTCCCCAGCAAGCCTATGCAGAGCAGTTCGTAAGAAAAACAACAAGACACTTAGCTCTGGTTTTGAGTGCTGGCCTCCTGCCTGCGCACTCTCAGGTCCGGTTACAGGAGCACTGCAATGCTGCAAAGAGAGACACAGTCAACAACCTGTACGTGCCAATTGCACAAAAACACAACACCAAACATGCCCCATAGCAACAGACTACTCAACAAACAGACAATCTGTGGTTGATGCTTCGTACCCATATATAACATCACCCCTGTGACGGGTCATACACAGTCAATGCAGTAAGGCAGCCGCTGCTGGGTGCGTGGCAAATGGAACACCAATGTGTCACAATTCACACAACATGCAATGTTCCCTGGGTAAGCAGACAGACCCATATAGCAAGCCATGACTACAGAGCAAATTGCGTACCACCATGACCGAAACAAAGTTGGCAGTGGATTTATCATGAAGTACGTGGAAAAGACATGCACTGCACCCGAGTATGTCCCTTGCTGTATGTCCCTGTGAGCTGCCCCTTTCCATGTCTCGGAAGGCTACATGGTTGATACAAGTGGCTCAATGGACCTTGGTGTACCGGAGGGTATGTGCCACTGCCCCTGCATGTGTCCCAGACAACCCTACTATCAGCAGCCATCAGTCCACAAACACATCTGAGATGCATTGTGTGCTTCAACACCAATATTTGTCTAAGCTCACCCTCAGTGCTGTGACTAAGCCTGCATGTGCAACTCGCCTGGTGCAAGCTTTGCTGTGTCGTGGCCCCCCTGTGATGCTCACCTTGCCTGGAGTTCCTTGGAACATGTCAGCAGTTCTAGGATGTGGGTCTGCAATCACTGTGCCTCTGCTTCTGCACACATGTGCATGTGGGCACCAACAAACGGGTCCAGAATTCCGTCGTCCAATGGGCCATGTCTGCTGGCAAAGGTGCTATGGAGGCTCATCCCCCTGCAGAAAGGGCTTGAAACACATGATGAATGCTTCAAAGTCATCTGTGTGTGTCTCATCAGGCATCTCATTACTTGACCATGTCAGAGAGTCACATCACAAATCACACCATCAGTCCGTCTTTCACCTCCAAAGTGTGGAACACTATCTACAGCATGAATTGCAACAAGCACATGTACAGGAAAGATATGAAACATACTACACAATGCATAGCAATCAATGTCCACATTAATCATGACACACCCCATCTAGCAAAAGCTGAACAGTGGACAATGACACCTAAATCATCCCCACTAGGGGTGTCAACACAAGTCACACAGCACCAGACATGCCACAGATATGACAGTCCAAAGCTCTTGTGTAAAATGTTGTAACACCGAACCATCCTTGCGAGCCCATGGATAAGGGAGGCAGGAGTGGCATATGTGAGTCAAGGAACCCAAGCAGCAAACACATACACAAGACAACCATGAAGGGCCCAGCTGGAACAGACAGTGGATGCCTTCAAAAGCCACAAAGCACCGCACCGTCACATGAAAGCACAATAGACTAGCAATTTTTAACTAAATCAACTATTAACTAATTACACTAACTATGGAAAACCTACATTACCTATTTAAACTAACTATCAAACAGAAACCCAACTAACTAAACTAAAAGAAAAATCAAATATGGCCACATATGACCCGGGGGGGAGGGGAGGCACCCAGGAGGGGGGAGGTACAGGGTGCTGCTCAACATCCACATGCGATGATGCTGAGCCAAAAAAAAATCCTCCATGGGCTCAACGCCTGCACAGCACGACCTATGTGGGAGATAGATGGTCGTCCGAGTCTGGCTCATCCCGGAAAGGAGGACGTGGCACAGTAGCCTGGCCACGCCTAGCCGCAGCTTGCCCCTCATCGGCAGCAAGTCTGCCGGACGGGTGAGCCTGGTTCTGTGTGGCGATGTGACGTAGGTCTGCATGCAGAACCTCCCGTGATACACATGCTTCCTCGTGCAAGGCCTGGCTGGACAACCGCTGCACCTCCCGGCAAGCCTGTAGCTCAGCCGAGATGGTACGCTCAAGCTGTGCAAACCTCTCCTCTGCCTGCTGCCTCTGGGACATCATAAGGACACCCAGAGTGGATCTGAGGGAAGCATACTCCTCCCTCAGGGCATCCATGTGCGCCTCTGCGTGAGCAGCAATTGCTTGACGCAGAGACGACATTTCAGCCTGGCGTGCCCTGTCTGAGGCCGGCATGCCCAGCCTGAGCGAGCGGGCCGTGGACCGTGCCGCCTGCTGCTGGAGAAGCACCTGCTTAGCAGTGGGGAGCACAGATCGGGCCACACGCTCCATGCTCTCAGCGATGTTCTCCATTGCTGCCCCCTGCCGTTCGGAATTGGCAGTCATGTCTTGCTCCCACTCAGTATACAGCGGTTGGCGCTGCGACCGCGTTGCCGGGCTTGAACCCTGCGGGACCCAAGGACTGGGGGTCCTCGCTGTGTTGGCACCGCCTGCGGCTGCACGACTACATGCCCCCGTCGACGTGATGTCCCAGGCACATCAGTGACTGGTGTGGATGGTGACCCTGCGTCCCGATCCACCACGGGCGGAGGAACCAAGACTGTCTGATCCCTCAGTGCAGGTGTCGCAGACAGAGGAGTGTCCACATCAGAATCACTCACCCCTGACACATGGACTTGATGCTCATCCAACTCAACATGGACATCAGAGTCGTCATCAAGGCTGGACTCATAGGCAGCCAGAGACAAGATGGACTGCAGCACTTGGGGGTTTTCGTGGCCTACCACCCCACGACCCCCACTAGTGCTGGGTTGATGTGGCGTTACCAACCCTGTGTCTGGCATGACAACACCATCCTCTGCCTCCATTGCGTCATCACCTGAAAAATAGAGAGAAAAAGGTCAATACACATGTCAGAAGCACACGACACACACACACACCGACAGCAAAGGCATCCGGCAGACATGTGACACACAACATATGACCTGGCATGCATGCTGGGTATACTTTGAATAGCTTCTGTGATCAGACCTGTTGAAAGGTGGCAGTTTCCATGTAAGTGGGTCTATGCAGTGCAGAAAATGTGTACGCCACTCACTACCTACATGTACAAGCACTACATGGTGTGTGCCAGGAAATGTGAAGGCAGTGCAATTTCAAATTCAGACATCACGTGCATTGTGCATTCAATGTGTACCATGTCTAGAAGCCAAGCACCCCTCCACCCCAGTACCAAAGCAGGGATGCCTAGCATGGTATCAAAAGGCTGACCATACACCTGTGTATTGACAGGCAGTGTTGACTGGCATCAACAGCTTAATGTGATTCAAATTACAACACTGCAAATGATGCTGGGACAGTGGGCAGGACACATGATGGAAACTCCGGAGGCCGCCCAAGTGTGAAGAAGACACAACAAGAGTTGGACAGAGTCATTGGCCATTGAACAGGCTGAGGCCTGTGAGCCACACAGATTGTCAGAGCCTAAACATGTGTGCAACGCAGGACTGAGCCACAGTTGACATGGGAAGGCTGATGAGATGGCAGGCAATGTATGTAACCAAGGACTTATATTACAGTGATCATCCAGTCAAGGACACATAGGGGCATGCGTGCAATGCACATGGAGCATGAATGGGCACTCATTTCCCTGCAGGACATCTGACCCATGCACAGTACAAGTGAGATACCCTGCATCGAGTACTAAGGCTGTACCACACGGCATATGTCTGGCAGATTCTACGCTGGAAGTTAGCATATACACAGGACACATGAACAAGATTGAAGCAGACCAGTGCAAAGGTGGAACTGGGGTGCAGAGTGGCGGAGGAGGGGCAAGGGAGCATGCCTACATGGAGTCCCGCATGCAGGCAGAGGAGACATGCATGACGGTAGCATTGCATTACTTACACATCAGAACCATGTACACGTCACATGTGGCAGCAATCATGCACAACACATCCCACAAGTGAAACACACACGTCCTCGACAAACACGCATCAACACTCACTGGACTGGGCATCAAAGTCCAGCTTCTCTCCCACTCCTTTGACCAATTCAGGTGGTATGAACTCCGCAACGAGAGCCTCATGCGGAGTGAGTTCTTCCTCCTCTGGTGCAGGCCCACCGCCAGTCACCAGAGTCAAGTTGTAATTTGAGGCACGCTTGGCCTTAGTGCTGCGCTTGATGTCATTCCAACGCTTTTTGCACTCCTGCGCCATGCGCACCTCATGGCCGAATGAACTGACATGTTCCGTAACATGCTTCCAGTGGGTGTCACGTTGGGCAGCCGTGGTCTGACTATTGGCACCCACTAGCATGTCACGGCTGTGGCCCCGCACATAGTCCACGAGGAAGTCCAGTTCCTGCTTACAGAAAGGCTTCTTCCTCGACGTGCAGGAGGTCGTGGCTGTGTGTGGGGTCCCAGTCTGTGCTGCAGGTGCAACCTTCCTCCTCTTGGACTGTGGCGCAGACCCTGGCTGGCTAATGCCGCCCTGACCAGTATGGCCAGTGGGTTCGGTGGATTGAGCCAAGGGAGTGGCAGGTGGAGGGATGACCAAAGGCCTGACTTGTGTCAGTGGCAGCTGGGTGCCCACTGATGGACCCTGCGCAGCAACATCAGCTGTGGCAGGGTCGTTGGCCACAACGGTCCTGGTTGGCAGACTCACAACCGGGGTGCTGTTGGTTGCATCTGCCCCTGCACTTGCCAACACCCGGCTGTTCGGGGCAGCAGATGACATGACTGCCCCAGGGACACGTGTCTTGGTCTGAACAGCCCGGCCTGCCCCTATGGTTTCCCCCCTGGCCTGTTGGAGATCTACCAAGGGCTCTTCAAGTGCCAACGCAGCCTGCGCTGTCAGACACTGAGCCTGGGTGGCGGTGTCCACAGCTGCACCTGCAGCTACCACTACCCTTGGGCCCGTGGCAGTCGATGGAACGGACTGCCGGGTCATATGGGTGCCAGTGCCAGATGCAGGAGCTGCATCCCCCGGAACCACAGGGCGTGGTGGCATGGCTGCACCGACACATGGCACAACATTGTGCTCAAGTGGCACACCCCTGCCTCTTCCCCCTCTGTGGCTGCCCTGGACACCCTGGAGTCCCCCTATTCCCTGGTCACCACAGCCACGTCCCCGACCACGCCCGGCACGAGGAGTACGCCCAGCTGAGGCGCCCCTCACCTTTGGTGGCCTCCCAACCATGGCACAGATGTAGTAGTGCTGGCACAGATGGAGTGGTGCCAATGGGAGGTGTACACCACAATTGACCTGGGCAATTGGGGTGAAGGGGGTGGGAAGCAAGATGTTAACAGCCCCCCTGCACCTGCAAGGCTGTATGTGACCCCGGTGATGTGGTGACGTGTCACGCAACGCTCAGGCACCCCAAAACTGCAGTAAAACCGTGCACGCAACCCTGCAGCCTACGTGCGTGGATTCAACCTCCCGCAGTACGCGGTGGCACCCAGTAACACCAATAACGCGTACGCGTGGGACACACAGGCTACTATGACATCGAAAATGGGTGCGATACACAGGGGCACCCGCAGTGGGAAAAAGAGCGTGTGCGACTCACCGTCTGACTAGGGAGATGCAGAAAAACACGCATAGCCAATACCCCCGCCAAAAGAAGAGATACGTCCTTGATAGCTGTGAAGTTGTGATGGCGCGCGAAACAACAGGAAGCAGCAACAGACGTCGGTCTCCACGAAAGGCACGTACAGCAAACTGCTGGGCCCGCTCTCCTTTAACCCGTGCTGAGGGAAACGCACGCACGCGTCACGTCACTTACGCGCATGGGCCCTTTCCTCGTATTACACGCGGACGTGCAGTTTCCACGCGCGCTTACGCGCATGGCCCTTTCCTCGTATTACACGTGGACGTGCAGTTTCCACGCGCGCTTACGCGCATGGCCCTTTCCTCGTATTACACGCGGACGTGCAGTTTTTCACGCGCGCTGAAATGCCCGGCACGTCTGTACGCGTCACGTCACAGGGGCGCTTGCGCTTGAGGGGCCTTCTGTCCAATGAAAATGCGTATGCGTGCAGACGGGCTTACGCGCTTACGCACTAAGGGCCTTTCCTCGAATTACACGCTGACGTGCAGATTTTTCACGTGCCAAATCACTCCATATCAAGCTGGCCACGCGTTCACACACGGAAGACCACGCTCCTGCCCAGAAGGCCGAACTACTGCCCCCCAGAGCCCTGAGCACGCTCCCACCTGCCATCTGCTGCTGCCTGACTGCCTGCTGCCCACGTGCACTGCCATTTGCTGCCTGCACATCAGCCAGGGGTGCTGTTGCTGTGACCACCCCTGCTGGAACAGAAGACTCCCGACTGGGATTCCATCGCTCCACAGCCCAGCCCCAGGACCCAGTTGCCCACCCACTCCTGCCTCTGGGGTTGTCATGTCGGGGCAAACACCATCTGGGACCACTGACAACACCCGGCCAGAGAGGCAGAGGGGCACCAGCTTCAGTGCCACCGAAGTTGGTGTCCTGGTGGAGCAAGTCCTGGGGCAGTATGATGCCCTCTTCGTAAGTTCCCGCGCCGACAAGGAAGGACGGACTCGGATCTGGACTGACATCGTGACTCCCATCAACGCGGAGGGGGTGGCAGTCTGCGACTTACAACATGTCAGGAAGCGCTGGGAGGACTTCAGGTCCAGGACCCTGAACAAGGCCCGGCGCCTCTTGAAGGCAGCGGTTGCCAAGGGGCGCCGGGGCCACTTGTCGGAAGAACAGATGAGGGTCCTGGAACGCATATCCCCAGCGCTCCACGTCGAGGTCCTTGAGAATCAGACCCGTCTGGAGTCGAGCGGTGAGTGTACATGCATCTTGATTGTGAGCAGTGCGTGTGGTGATTATTCAATAGTGTGCAGGTTGCACATCTGTTTGTATGGGGTCGAGTATGGGTGGGGGTGTACAGGGCCGTGGGGCTGACACATGCGAGGGCTGTAATGTGTGAGACATGGATGGTGCTTGTGTGTATAGGCTTGCATGCCAAATGCAGTTGTGTGGGCACACATGTTTGGATGAATGTGTATGTAAGTAGACATGTCCGTGATGTCACGCATGTATGTTGTTTTTGGCTGCATGTATCAGCACTGTGTACATGTGCATGCGTGTGTATTTGACAAGGGTGCAACAGTGATGCAACATGGATGCATGTGACAGCGGTATGTGGAAGCCTGATTGGCAGATGTGACATGGATGCCCGTCTGAACAGTGCGACACTTGGCAGAGGTGTACACATGCATGCAAGTGTGGTGGAGTGTGTACATGTGTGGTGCACTTCCTGTGTTGCATGTGATGTCTGGCTCACCTTTGGCTGCTCATGCTGTTGTATGTGTATGGATGGCAGTTGTGATATGGCTGTGGTATGGCTCATGTGTGCGTGTTGTAATGACATGTGTGTTGGGGATTGTGATGACATGTCTGAGGTTTGCCAATGCCACTCATGTACAACTGTCATGTGTGTATGTGTCCATTGTACAGTGCCCTGATGCCTGTGTTTTGTTTCTCCCTGTCTGCAGCGTCAACTGATGAAGAGGGCGGAGAAGGTGCTGTGGAGCACAGCGGCGGGGATCCGACCGCCAGCCGGAGACGCAAGGCCCGGCTCCCCTCCCAGGTTGTCATCTCGTCGGGGAGTGAGGAGTCTGGTGCCGCGTCCCAGGCCGCAGCTGCCGGGGGGAGGTCCAAGAGGCGAAGGTTGGAGTTGGACTCCTCGGCAGCAGAAGGGGCAGCTGGGACCCCACAGGGCCCAACAGGGAAAGATGGCACGGAGTCATCCAGGTTGGTGGGGGGTTTGGTGGAGGAGGAGGCCGTGCAAGCACCAGAGACGGGGTCTGGAGGTGGGGATCCCACTGGTGCTAGTGGTGCAGTGCAGGACCAGGGACAGGAGGCAGCACAGGCCGCCGCGGAGGTGCCTGTGTGCAATCATGTCCCCGATCCTGTCCCTGCATCATCTTGCACCAGCAGGGATGCCTACGTCCAGACCCGTTTTCAGGCAGGGGATGAGCTCACGTCAACTGGCCTTCCTCCTCCTGCGGACGTGGCTATCCAGGTCCGGGTTGAGCCTGTCATGGCTGGTGTGGTGTTGCGTCAACGGGCCATGCAAGGTGACCTGCAGTCTTTTCATGAAGAGACTGCGAGTCATCTCGAATGGCTCGTTGACCACGTCAGCCTGCTGGGACAGGTCACCCAGGCCGGATTCCTCCGTCTGATGGGGCTTGCTCCGACCCCCTACTCAACTGGACCCCCTACGCGCCAGTCGTCCTCTGTGCCATCTTCCGACCCATCAGTCACCTGGGTGCCCTGTGGAGCTGCCTCTGACGGTGCGGCCAGGCTGGTGGAGGAGGCATCCCTGCCACAGTCGGGAGTCGGACGTCCAGCAGGGGTGGCCACATCAACAACTGCACCCCAGCCGGCGGAGGATGTGCAGGCAGCAGGAGGCAGTGCACGGGCAGAGGCACAGCAGCAGCAGCAACGTGGTGGGAGCCATGAAGGCTCGGGGCCTTCAACATCGGAGGGGCAGGCATCGGCCGGAGGGCAGGTGGACCCAGGACGGGGTGTGTCTTCTGTGTGGCAGCGGTTGGGCCAGCAGATAGGTGCGGAGCGGCGGCGGGTGGAAGAGGCGCGGCTCACAATGGTCAGGTCGGAGAACTCCATGCGGAGGGCCCTGAGGCGGGCCGAGTGCCTCGAGGCAATCCGCATGGGGTTGGAGGAGGAGACAGCGTCGTCCCTGTGGACCCTCGGGGCCACGGAACAGGACCGCCTCCGGGACATCGAACAGGAGTTCGATGATGCCCTGGCCCAGAACACCACGGAGTGAGCCGCTGGACTTGCCCGCCGCCTTTGTATATAGTTATATAGTTAGTGTTAGGTTTCCTTTATTTTTTTTTTATTTGGTTGCGATTGGACAATGCGCCACGTTTTTGTATGTAGTTCAGTTTTTAGTTAGTTGTCATAGTTAGGTTTCATTTGGTTGGGCTCATGGACCCGGGATTATCTTGTAAATAGTTCTTCAATGGATTTTTCTTTTTTATGGAGTTTTTTCATCGCCATGGAGCAATGGTTTTTGTTTATCATTTACCCTTGGATTTCTTTTCTGACTGTGACTTTGGACACCATTTATTTTGATTGTGCTGTGTGTTTTTGATTTTTTTCATGGACATTCATCTTCTTTTGGTTGTTTTGCTTTGTGGTTTTTCTCATTTCATTTCCATTCAAGTTGATTTTAAATACATTTATATTTTCATCCTTCAATGTGTCGTATCATCTCATTGCTTTCATGCATGTCATGTTGGGTGTTTTAACATTCACTTGCAGCCATTGGCCCTCATTACGACCCTGGCGGAGGACCATGGCGCTATTAGCACCATGGTCCATGGCGCTAAGCTGCCAACTCCGCCATGGGGGTTGGCGGACTTACCGCCCCATTCCGACCTTGGCGGGGAGGTAAGTCCCCAATCCCCATTTACCCTTCCCCATTCCCATTTTTGCCCCATAGGGCATAATGGGAGTGGGGAAGGCGTTAATTACGCCACCGTAAATTACGGTGGCGTAATTAACAACAAGTCCCTTAGCGCCATGGATTTTTCCGCCTGCAAAAAGCAGGCGTAAAAATCACCATGGCGCTACGGGAACTCGTACTCAGGCGGAAAGGGGCGCCATGGTTTACGCCGGCGTAAACCCCTTTCCGCCAGGGTCGTAATGAGGGCCATTGTGTGTGACAGACATGTGTTCATTTGCATTATTTACATTGGGTGTGTAACATGTAATTGCCTTTGATATGTGGGTGGATGTGATAGTTGGTTGGGCCTTTTGGCAGGGGAGGATGGCCATTACGGACATGATTTGGGTTTGGTGGGACCCAGGTGCAGGGGGGCATGGATGGGACATGGGCGAGGGCCTGGTGGAGGGTGCCCCTGCACTGCTGGGGGGTGGGGGTGGCGTGAGACATGGGTGGGGGCCTGCTGGAGGCTGCCCCTGGTGGTTGGCGCGTGGGGGTGGTGTGAGACATGGGTGGGGGCCTGGTGGAGGCTGCCCCTGGTGGCTGGGGGATGGGGGTGGTGGGGAACATGAGTTGGACATGGGTGGGGGCCTGCTGGCAGGTGCCCCACAGTGCTGGGGGGGTGGGGGTGGTGGGGAACATGAGTTGGACATGGGTGGGGGCCTGCTGGCAGGTGCCCCACAGTGCTGGGGGATGGGGGTGGTGGGGAACATGAGTTGGACATGGGTGGGGGCCTGCTGGCAGGTGCCCCACAGTGCTGGGGGGTGGGGGTGCAGGGGTACATGAGTTGCACATGGTTGGGGGCCTGCTGGCAGATGCCCCACAGTGCTGGGGGGTGGGGGTGGTGGGAGACATGGGTGGGGGCCTGGTGGAGGCTGCCCCTGGTGGCTGGGGGTGGTGGGAGACATGGGTGGGGGCCTGGTGGTGGGTGCCCCTGCACTGCTGGGGGGTGGGGGTGGTGGGAGACATGGGTGGGGGCCTGGTGGAGCCTTCCCCTGGTGGCTGGGGGATGGGGGTGGTGGGAGACATGGGTGGGGGCCTGGTGGAGCCTGCCCCTGGTGGCTGGGGGGTGGGGGTGGTGGGAGACATGGGTGGGGGCCTAGTGGTGGGTGCCCCTGCACTGCTGGAGGGTGGGGGTGGTGGGAGACATGGGTGGGGGCCTGGTGGAGACTGCCCCTGGTGGCTGGGGGGTGGGGGTGGTGGGAGACATGGGTGGGGGCCTGGTGGAGGCTGCCCCTGGTGGCTGGGGCGTGGGGGTGGTGTGAGACATGGGTGGGGGCCTGGTGGAGGCTGCCCCTGGTGGCTGGGGGATGGGGGTGGTGGGGAACATGAGTTGGACATGAGTGGGGGCCTGGTGGAGGCTGCCCCTGGTGGCTGCGGGATGGGGGTGGTGGGGAACATGAATTGGACATGGGTGGGGGCCTGCTGGCAGGTGCCCCACAGTGCTGGGGGGTGGGGGTGGTGGGGAACATGAGTTGGACATGGGTGGGGGCCTGCTGGCAGGTGCCCCACAGTGCTGGGGGATGGGGGGGTGGGGAACATGAGTTGGACATGGGTGGGGGCCTGCTGGCAGGTGCCCCACAGTGCTGGGGGGTGGGGGTGGTGGGAGACATGGGTGGGGGCCTGGTGGAGGCTGCCCCTGGTGGCTGGGGGGTGGGGGTGGTGGGAGACATGGGTGGGGGCCTGGTGGTGGGTGCCCCTGCACTGCTGGGGGGTGGGGGTGGTGGGAGACATGGGTGGGGGCCTGGTGGAGCCTGCCCTTGGGGGCTGGGGGGTGGGGGTGGTGGGAGACATGGGTGGGGGCCTGGTGGAGCCTGCCCCTGGTGGCTGGGGGGTGGGGG
The DNA here is from genome assembly GCF_040938575.1 of Ambystoma mexicanum. Taxonomy (NCBI): domain Eukaryota; kingdom Metazoa; phylum Chordata; class Amphibia; order Caudata; family Ambystomatidae; genus Ambystoma; species Ambystoma mexicanum. Next base: position 892,567,128 of record NC_090922.1, read on the forward strand.
TGGTGGGAGACATGGATGGGGGCCTGGTGGTGGGTGCCCCTGCATTGCTGGGGGGTGGGGGTGGTGGGAGACATGGGTGGGGGCCTGGTGGAGGCTGCCCCTGGTGGCTGGGGGGTGGGGGTGGTGGGAGACATGGGTGGGGGCCTGGTGGTGGGTGCCCCTGCACTGCTGGGGGGTGGGGATGGTGGGAGACATGTGTGGGGGCCTGGTGGAGGCTGCCCCTGGTGGCTGGGGGGTGGGGGTGGTGGGAGACATGGGTGGGGGCCTGGTGGTGGGTGCCCCTGCACTGCTGGGGGGTGGGCGGGGTGGGAGACATTTCTGTGGGCCTGGTGGAGGCTGCCCCTGGTGGCTGGGGGGTGGGGGTGGTGGGAGACATGGGTGGGGGCCTGGTGGAGGCTGCCCCTGGTGGCTGGGGGGTGGGGGTGGTGGGAGAAATGGGTGGGGGCCTGGTGGAGGGTGCCCCTGCACTGCTGGGGGGTGGTGGGAGACATGGGTGGGGGCCTGTGGAGGGTGCCCCTGGTGGCTGGGGGTGCAGGGGGACATGCGTTGGTGGGCAGTAGTGCAAGTTGACATGTGCGTTGGCTGGGGGCATGGCCATGGTGGATGGGGTGCCTGCAGGACATGTGCAGGGCAGGCCCCTGTGGTGTGAGCCACCTGCAGGGGCCGTGGAGGGTGTAGAGGGAACACCTGGGAGGGCCCACACGTGCAATTCACGTGTGGTGCTCCCCGCGCACCCCTGTAATACACGTACCCTGATGGAATCACGTGTCGAACTTCCCCCGCACCCTGAAATACACATACCCTGATGGAATCGCGTGTGGAACTTCCCGTGCACCCCTGGAATACACGTACCCTGCTGATATCGCGTGTGGAACTTCACGCGCACCCCTGAAAAACACGTACCCTGCGGAAGTCACGTGTGTAACTTCCCCTGCACCCTGAAATACACGTACCCTGCTGATATTGCATGTGGAACTTCACGCGCACCCCTGACAAACACGTATCCTGCAGAAGTCACGTGTGTAACTTCCCCTGCACCCTGAAATACAAGTACCCTGCTGATATCGCGTGTGGAACTTCACGCGCACCCCGAAATACACGTACCCTGCTGAAATCGCGTGTGTAACTTCCCCTGCACCCTGAAATACACGTACCCTGATGGAATCGCATGTGGAACTTCCCGCGCACCCCTGGAATACACGTACCCTGCTGATTTTGCGTGCGTAACTTCCCCTGCACCCTGAAATACACGTACTCTGATGGAATCGCGTGTGGAACTTCCCGCGCACCCCTGGAATACACGTACCGTGCTGATTTTGCTGTGAAACTTCCCCCGCACCCCGAAATACACGTACCCTGATGGAATCGCATGTGGAACTTCCCGCGCACCCCTGAGATACGCGTACCCTGCTCGCACGGGCCCAATCGCGTGTGGAAATTCCCGCGCACCCCTGAAATACAGGTACCCTGCTGGAATCGCGTGTGTAACTTCCCCTGCACCCTTAAATACACGTACCCTGCTGATATCGCGTGTGGAACTTCACGCGCACCCCTGAAATACACGTACCCTGCGGAAATCGCGTGTGTAACTTCCCCTGCACCCTGAAATACACGTACCCTGCTGATATTGCATGTGGAACTTCACGCGCACCCCGAAATACACGTACCCTGATGGAATCGCGTGTGGAACTTCCCGCGCACCCCTGAGATACGCGTACCCTGCTCGCACGGGCCCAATCGCGTGTGGAAATTCCCGCGCACCCCTGAAATACACGTACCATGATGAAATCGCGTGTGCAACTTCCCGCGCACCCCTGAAATACACGTACCCTGCTCGCACGGGGCCAATCGCGTGATGTACTTCCCGCTCACCCCTGTGATACACGTAGCCCGCTTGCTGTTCTGGTACAGGGTTAGCGCAGCCCTTTGCGCTGGATTGGGTATGTTGATGGCTTTTCCCTGCGCGAGAGGCGTTCTTGGGGGCGTAACTGGCGCTGCTGCAGGGTCGCTGCGCCACTGTGCACCACGGCTGGTTTTGGTGGCTGGAATCCATGAATACGCTGTGCGCGGAAATGGATTTTGGCGCACGCGTCTGGCGCAGGGATTCGCACGCGCACACTGTGCACCAGCCGCGTGCGCCACTTGTGCGCTGAATTCTATGAATTACCCCCTTAGTTTTTCAGCAAATTCCTCCTCAAAATCCCTCCTTGGAAGGATTGACCGAGGTCATGTGATTGAATTCCTTTATAGAGGGGTGATACACATGCAGAAGAATACCTGCCAATGAGAATCAGCTAAAGAGGTGACAGGAATGGGACCAATTGTTCAGGTTGTGGAAATGGAAAACCCACTAAATCCAATAAAATGCTCATCTTCAGCAGATAGGAAATTAAATGGGTAATACAATATAGAATTGCATTTAGTTCTGATGCCACAACTGTGAACATTGAAATGCACAATCTTGAAACACAAGAAATTAAAACTATCTGGGATACAGAGTTTCTGAGAGAGACCAGTTAAATAGTGCAGCTAAATATTGTTCCCAGTAAGGAAACAAGTTCTACCTTTGAACCAACAATTTCACACATTCTACGGGTACAGACGCCTACAAGAGGTACACATCAGAGAACCTTCTAGACAAACTGAGCAGAATGGAATACAAAACACAGAGAAACTAATCAACCCCAACATTTCTCCAATTGTTCCACATGGAGGAAGAGGGAGAAAATGGAGAAGAGATGTGCATGATGATAAAGGGAGCTATTGTAATTAAAATGATACATAAGGAAAAATACCTGTTCTCAATAATTTAACACCAAGACTTCTGGATATTATACATCTAAAATATAGATTGAAGCTGGAATTCAGAGAAATTCAAACCCAAACTACAACTACATTTGCTACAATAAACTAGGAGAAACACATTGCTGATGCCCCTTCAATACAGAACACAATCTGGAACACATGAGAGATTGCAAACGAACAACCATATCAAAAGAGGTAGAAACATTGAGTTATTGAAACGTGAAGCCCAAAGACAACACAATAAAACACTTAGGGCAGAAGTTAAGAAAAGAGCAGGAAGATCACATTATTTGATTTTCAGAACAAATGAAGACTACAAAGGATTGAATTCAATGGTATTTAAGTAGAATGGTTTTGAGAATATGTTGTACAACTACTTTTGGAATATCAAACAGGGATTCGAAAAAGCATATACTCCCATATCAGATGGACACAAATCTTTCTAACACACATGTATCAGGACTGTTAGTGAAACAAATGTTAAAAATTTGAAATTTAAACATCACTGGTCTTCGTACCGCACAAAAAAGAAATGAATCAGCTTAGTTCTTAATTGCATAATCTTAAAAGTCCAAATATATAAAGGTGCAGATGACATAAAAACACGAACTACTAACAATACTAATATCCCAAAAATGAACTGGAATGTATGACAACTGCACAAGACAGAAAAGTGAGAATGGGATTGCTTTATTTTTAATGTAATAAAATAATTGTACAATTGCCTGATTCTTTGGGCCAAATACAGATGACACTGAAGCTCTAACCAAGTTTGAACCCTAATTAACAATTGATACGCTCTTCCCTAAAATAAATAAGAGAGACTCTTGTTATTGTAAAATAAAAACATATTTTATGAGCAGAGGTATGAGACTCGGTTGGATTGATACCATCTCTATATTAGAGATATAATAAGTCCCATTCTCTTTTTCCCCACACTCTTAGTAATGTCATGATCTATCTATTTCACAACGTCACTGTTTCTTTTCTTTTTGTCCCCTTTTAAATGTGTAAGTGTATTCAGAACTTGTTCTCCCTTGTGGTTAATTGTTTATTCAAAGGAACCTTTATTGGTCTGGCTCTTCTGTTGCTGGAATCTCTGTCTTTGTATGATACAGTTTGAATCTTACACTGGCTTATACCTCAAGGTTGTTGTAATCCACGTAAACGATGGCTGTCCATCTGTATCACCCTTGGGCTAGTCCTGGGCAACAACTTTAGTCTTTATATAGTATTTTAGTTGCAAAAGTAACACCTTTTGCAGTTTTAGCTTTAAACCAGAGCACCTTTTTGGTTTATCACGATTGGTTTTTGCTCATTCTCTCAGAGACTTGTCCAATACACCATATCACCTTAAGTCTGTGGAATAAATGATACATTCACTAACACAGTATATCTTCTAGTAGATATTACTCCAATAATTCTTGAGTTAAGACTTGTAAAGCCCATTAGATTTTTATTGGATATGGTACTTAATTAAATACATTTATCTGCATGTATTCTGTCTGCAAATGAGTAACCTAAAGCAGATTTGTTTTGCTAGCAGAAATACAATTATATTCTGTCAATGACCTTTAGAATCATAATAAACTTGGTTTCTGATCATGCATTACACCGTATTCTCTTCATTAACTTTAGTCTTACAATGTACTTCTTTTCTCAAAATGCAGCAATTATGTTTCCCCCAGCATTTAGCAAACCTGGCCTTGATATTAGTTACCAGTGTTCTGAGTTTACAGAAATCTATACTTTAAGACGTAGGACTGAATCTCAGCATGTACCAGTTCCTTCAATATCATGGCTTGACAGACTGGGAATGCACTACAATTCACAGTGTTTCAAATGTTCAAGTCTCTTCATTTAGGACATGCCACTGCATGGTAATGGAAGCATTCATTCTTTTACTCTCAGTGTCTGTTTACCCCCCCCCCGTTTAGACTTGAGTAGCCCATGTTTCAAATGTTCAAATCACATTAATTTAGGATATAAGAATGTGTGCCTCAGCACATGTAAATTCCATCACGTTCAAGGTTTTCCAGACCTTCCCAGTGTGTCTATTGTTGATCTATCTTTGTTTTACGTCAGAGGACTCTGCATCCAAGAATGCTTCATTACTCTCAGTTTCAATGTTTGATATTCATTCCTGGTTGGCCTGTTGAACCCAGGCAGTGAGCTTTTTATCAATAGTTGAATGCATCTTTCTTTAATGCTGCTTTGACATATCTCTAGTGTGCTGTAGTTTTGTTCATCTGATTACATTTGCTTCTCAACATACACTTTCATTGGCTAGTGGAGTCCATGGCACTAACAAGAATTGTGTTTTATCATTCCTACTCCAACAGACTGCCTTTGATTTGCCCATGGCCTCAACCTGAATTTCTGCTCCTCTGCCCCTCTTTCATGTCTGTGTGGTGAGTGTCACATGAGCTTCTTTCAGATTTTGCATCTGCGCATTGTTTCTCCTGAATCAGTGTGTCCTCCCTGATTGCAAATCTGCTCTCACAGCACCCAGTACATATTTTGCTTCCTTGCTGTGGCTGCAACCTGGAGTGCTGGCTCTACTCCGCTGCTAACAGATGTACATATACACTCTCCTCCCAACAAATATTCTTTCGAATGGCTTATGGCTCTGTAGTAACGGTCAAATAGATACAAACAAAAAATACTGGCTTTAAATTTCACTGCTATTCTTACCGATAAAGGGATGGTTTGTCACACAGTGTATCCTGATGCTTTGATAATAGGCAGCCATTTATATTAAAACCCCATTTAATACAGTACTGGACAACACCCAAGTTACAAATAAAAGCAATGGCACTAACATGTGAAACACCAATAATTTGAATGACTACACATTTTGCCACTTGGTGAAACAATCATCAGACCTCTCACGAATGCACAGACATAGAAATGCATGACTAATTAATGTACGTGACCACGACAGCAGCCTGAGCCAGTCAGGAGGGGCTGGGTACCCTCTCAGATTGGGGTGGTAGGACTACCGGGGTGGGGGATCCAGAGCCAGTTCTACCACATAGAGGGAAAGTGAAAGTTGTTTTCCCCTGTGTAAGTTCATTTATGTGTTTGAGTGCTCCTTCTGTTCTCTTGGAAATGAAGGAGGTGGCCAGTCTCTTTTTTTATTGTTGCAGCATACACATAATCCAGACACACTGGTGGATCACCCATCACACTAAAGCCCGCCACACCTTTCAGCAAGAAGCCTCCTACTAGCAGGAGAGAGAGAGAGAGAGAGAGAGAGAGAGAGAGAGAGAGAGAGAGAGAGAGAGAGAGAGAGAGAGAGAGAGAGAGAGAGAGAGAGAGAGAGAGAGAGAGAGAGAGAGAGAGAGAGAGAGAGAGAGAGAGAGAGAGAGAGAGAGAGAGAGAGAGAGAGAGAGAGAGAGAGAGAGAGAGAGAGAGAGAGAGAGAGAGAGAGAGAGAGAGAGAGAGAGAGAGAGAGAGAGAGAGAGAGAGAGAGAGAGAGAGAGAGACCTGGTGCGGTACAATAGTGCTAAGGGGTGAATCGATGGCTTTGCGGTTTGTCAACTGCCAACACAAACTCAGTTATATGCAGCACGGATGTTCCCTCAAGTGAACTTGTGCCTGTTACAAAACAAACTGATTAGCATGGTTCAGCCATGGCACAGCTCCATGTGACACACTCACAAATTGTTCCATGCAGGATGCCATTGATAGGGGTCAGTTGGCAGTACAAAGGATGCAGCTTAGTTTCCTGTTTAAGCATTGACCTGGTCGACGAAGAATGGGCTAGACTGAACAGGGGAACTAGCAGGGGAGGGCAAATGGGAGAAGGAACGGGAGGATACATGCAGGAACAGGAAATTGGAGAGTGTGGTTAATTTGTCTGTGGTTAGAGTTGGACGAGGTGGTGGACCAAGAGACCAGAAGGCTGGTCGAAAGTAGTGTGGAGGAGACTTGTAGGAAAAAGTCAGGTGTTGCTTGGTGAGAGAACGTGGCACTGTGTTGTGATTGTGCATGAGAGGTGTGTGATCAAAATAGTGTAGTGAGAGAGTAAGAAGTAAGGTGAGGTGACTGAGGGAATAAAAGGAGGCTGACTGAGAACAAGGTTGGGAGGTGTAGTAATTTGGAGGAGGATAAGTAGTGGTGTGAAGCAGTAGCAGTAGTGGTGTGGAGGAGGGAGTAGTAGGGGTGTGGAGGATGGAAGTGTAGTAATCTGAGGGAGAATTGTAGGAGGGAGGGTAGGAAGAAGTAAGTTCAGATTGTGGTGGTGGTAGGTTTGTAAGGGAACTATCAGCGTGATAGTGGAGGAAGTAACAGGAAGAGAGGAAGGGCAATGTGTAAAGATACTGGTGGGGGGTGCCTGTACTTCCGCTCTCTATATGGTGGAGGAGAGGCACAGAGGACCCCAGCCAAGTGGTAGCAATGGATGAGCAATCAGGGCCTAGCTTCTCAGGAGGTGATGCAGGCTGGTTCTTAAGTACAGTGTAGTCCCCGAAACCCCACAAAGGAATGTCCACACACTGTATTACTGAAAACACAGTTTTTATATAATTAATATTCAAAGGTATGTACACGATCACAATAACACACTTTGTACTTGGAAATCAACAATGATAAATATATACAATTCTAAAGTGGTACCACCAATGTTATGGAATCTCATTAAAGTGCATCAACTGTACGGTTAAAATGTCACACAGATCAATAACGAGGACACCAGCAATAGAGATAGGAAGGAACGTAAGATGGTTGAAACAATAGGCAGAATGCTGGCCTATACTGATAGACACAGTTCTGTGTGGAGATCCCCCCACCTGGGCAACCTGTAAAATAAAGAAATATAGCACAAGCCCAGTCCATATATTGTTCAATAGCCTTATTTCCTCCTATTAAGGTTTTATCCCCCCAATGTACCTGGTAGAGTAGAGTTCTTCGAAGATGCGTCAAAGGATCCTTCTTGAGTGACTCCCTTTAAAGCAGGAGCCACGGATCATCGAGAGGCGTCGAAGATGGTGAACTTGTTGTCGACGGCGGCGATGAGAAGTTCAAGGGCGCCGAGACCCTGATGTCGATCCAGGCGGTGCTCGTCAGTGACGTCCTGCGAGGATGAGGTGTGCGGGCACCTCAGCGATGGATTGTTCAGGACCGCAAAGAGTTTCAGAAGAACTGTGGCCCAGCAAGGGCGTCGAGTCGTTGAAGTCTTTGTGGCCTTCAGGTGGCGGGAAACCCACCGGCGGATTCTGCTCAGCGCGTTGGTCGTCCTCGATTTTCTCCGGCGGGACAAAGCGGTCGACGTTGCGGACAAGGGAGTCCTTGGATTCAAATGTTCTTAGGCAAAGGAGCGGGCGGCTCCGGTCGTCGGCGGCACGGCGTCAAGTGGTCCCCACGGCTGGGCAACACAACTTCGACGGGCCTCCAGCAGTTACACAAACCTGCAAACCCTGGTCGACGGCAATAGACTTCGACAGTGGCGAAGTCCGGGTGCTTTGCTTCATTCTCCTCAGCGGTCCCGTCTCGGGTCGGCAGCCTTTCGAGGGTCTGACTTCCAGGGAGTTTCGGCGAAGGTTAGAGGTGCTCGATGGTCCCTCGGAGCACGGGAAGAGGGCGCCTTACCAGGTCCTCTCTCGGATCAGTCCTTGACGAGTTCTGCAGCTTTCAGATCAGGTCGAAGCAAATGCAACAGCAAGTCTTCTTCTTCCAGCTGGGCATAGAGGATCAGCAGTTCCAGTTACTCTTAACGTGTAGACACAGCTTCTGAACAATTTCCAGTGGTGAGAGGTCCCCAGATATACTGTCTTGTCTCTCATCCAACACTGCTGGGACACTCTCAGCAGCCAATCATACAGAAGGGCATTCATGCAGTCAGTCAGCCAATCAGGCACACAGTGCATTCAGGCCATCATCCTCCCTCTCAGACACTCATAACAAGGAATGTGGACCCAGCCATTCAACACTACACATTGCATTCAGGCCAGTTTCGGGCAGGGCTGTCTCAGTCTTTGTCTCTCATACCAGAAACCAGACAGCCACAACAAGAAGTGCATTTTGGTCAGACACTCCATTCACCCAGGTCCCAGCCACAGGGCGTACCCACAACATACAGTCACTGGGAAGGCTCCAGTCAATCTGGACTGGACTTCACAACAACACCATAAATGGAACTTCCACCCAACAGCCAGTCAGGGGGAAGGGACAGAGTCAGGGCTTCCCAGGACTTCGGGAAAACAAGGTAATAGGTAAATGAAAGCAAGAGGCCACAGGGGCCATCTTGTTTTCCATCAGGAATCAACTGATTCCAATGGCAGGGCCTGGGGATCCCCAAAATGGAGGATACTCAGCGCACCTGTCAAAGTCAGCAGGGAGCTGCCACCAGCCTATACCCTGCTACGCGGACCACCCACAGGTGCCCAAAAACATACACTAGGGGCACAGGGTTGTACCCCCACCCACGGGTTCCGTAAGGGTATCCCACAGGTCTGTTCACCAAACCAAAAGAGAGAGAGCTGCACCGCCAGGAGTCCCACATGAACTCCTGCGTGGAAAATATGACAGAGCACACAATAAAAAGGCAATAAAGGACAAGGATACGGAGTACCTGTCCCTCCGATGCATTTCCAGCATTACAGTCGCCCCCCCCAGACTGAGGTGGAGGGTGCCTAGTCTCCCACGGGATAGACACCGTCATCCAGACGGTCAACATACCTTCTGGAAAGGCCATCTGCATTATCGTGACTCTTCCCTGTTCTGTGCTCTATGGTGAAGTCTAGCCCTTGCAGGCTAATGGACTACCTGAGCAGTTTCGGGTTTTCACCATTCATCTGCATAAGCCACTTCAGGGGGTTATGATCTGTTTGGCCCTTGAAGGTAGACCCCATAAGGTAGGGCCTAAAATGCCTAAGGCTCCAAACTATACTGAAACACTCCTTCGCAACAGTAGCCCACCTAAATTCTCTACCCTTAAGTTGTCTCCTGATGAAGATGATAGGATGTTCCCTCCCTTTGTCATCTAACTGGGACAAGACAGCTCAAATTCCAGTGTCGCAGGCATCCGTCTGGACGATAAAGGGTCGGCTGTAGTCAGGCGCACACAACACAGGTGCCCTACACAGACTTTCTTTCAAGCCATCAAAGGCCCTCTGACAGTCTTCCGTCCAATTAACCTTCCTAGGTTGTTTAGGCGAAGTCAGCGCTGTCAGTGGTGCAGCTATGGTTCCATAGTCCGCCATGAAATTGCGATAATACCCAGTGAGGCCCAAAAAGGCTCTCACCTGGGTTTGAGTAGTGGGAGTCTCCCAGTCCTGTACATTCTGTACCTTACTGGGGAGAGGTTGGATTTGACCCCCTCGTACCTCATGACCAAGATATGTGACTTTCCCCTGAGCTATCTGGCACTTGGTGGTCTTGATAGTGAGGTTAGCCCTTTTCAAGGCCTGCAACACCCTACCCAGATGTGTCAAATGCTCTTCCCAAGTGGAACGGTAGACGGCAATGTCGTCTAAATAAGCCACACAAAAGGGTTCCAGCCCACTGAGAGCATGATTGACCATTCTCTGGAAGGTGGCAGGGGCATTCTTCAACCCAAAGGCATGACCCTAAACTGGAAGAGTCCCTCTGGTGTTGAGCACGCAGTCTTTTCCTTGGCATGGTCCGTCAGAGCTATTTGCCAATAGCCTGATTGGAGGTCAAAGGTGCTCACAAATATGGCAGCACCTATGGTGTCCATGAGCTCATCAGCCCTGGGCAATGGGTGCGTGTCAGTTTTGGTGACGGCATTGACTCCTCGGTAGTCCACACAGAACCTCCAATCCTTGGTACCTGCCTGGGAACTTGCCTTGGGGACAAGGACCACGGGACTGGACCAGGGACTGGTTGAGGGTTCAATAACACCCAGATCCAACATCTTGGCGACCTCAGCCTGGATGTGGTTCTTAACAGTGTCTGACATACGGTAGCTCCTGCTTTTAACAGGCACGCTGTCACCAGTGTCAATCTCGTGCTTAACACCATAGTGTAAGGCCTGGCATCAGCGAAAACAGAGAGGCATACTGCTGGAGCAAAGTCCTGGAGGCCCTCTGCTGCTCTGTGTCAAATCTGGAGAGAGATGCACTCCCTCCACTGAGCCATCCTGAGGGTTGCTATACAGCAAATCAGGAAGGGGCTCACTCTCATCCTCTTCTTGCTCTGAAGATAGCAAGAGACATGAGACTTCTGCTCGCCTGTGGAAAGGCTTGAGTCGATTAACATGGAATACCTGATGGGCTACCCCTGGCATTCCCATGTCAACCAGATAATTGACCTCGCCCATCTTGGAGATTATCCTGAAGGGTCCAGTCCATTTATCTGCCAATGCCCGAGGCTTGGTAGGCTCCAGCACAAGGACCTTCTGTCCCGGAGTCCAATCCACTTGCGATGCTTTAAGTTCATGCCAATATTTGTTCAATTCCTGGCTGGCCTTGAGATTCGCTGTTGCCTGACCCATCATCTGTGGCATCCTCCGTCTGAGGCCTAACACATAGTCCCCCACTTGCTTGGCGGGACCCAGAGCGGTGGCTTCCAAACCTTCTCTGATCAAGGCAAGGGGCCCCCTCACCGGATGTCCAAAGAGTAACTCAAAGGGGCTGAAACCAACACCCTCTTGAGGTACCTCTCTGTAAGCAAACAGCAGGCATGGCAGGAGGAGATCCCATGTCCTCCTTAGGGCTTGTCCAAAGTACCTATCATGCCCTTGAGAGTTTTATTAAATCTCTCAACCAGACCATTGGTCTGAGGATGGTAAGAGTTGGAGAACTTATAGGTTACTCCGCACTCTTTCCACATGGTCTTCATGTAACTAGACATGAAGTTGGATCCTCTGTCAGAGACAACCTTCTTGGGGAATCCAACACGGGTGAAAATGCCCAGGAGAGCCCTGGCAACTACCTTGGCAGTTACAGTCCGAAGGGGTATAGCCTACCAGGATGAACCGATGTCCACCTGAAGTGGGAGGGTCCAGGGGACAGACGATGTCGATGCCCACCCTCTCAAATGGTGTGCCCACCACTGGCAATGGCTGCAGTGGGGAAATGACACTGCCTCCAGTCTTGCCAGACAACTGACAAGTTGCGCAGGTCCTGCAGTGGGACTCCACTTCTACTCCCATCCGAGGCCAGTAGAAATGGGCAGAGAGCCTCTGCTTAGTCTTCTTGGTACCAAGCTGACCAGCCAAGGGCACCTCATGCGCCAACTGCAGTAGGAAGGGCCTGTAAACCTGGGGTACCACCAACCTCTTGAGGGCACCAGGTTTAGGCTTAGTGGGCTCACTAACAAGGAGCTCACCATCCCAATAAATCCGGAATGTCCTAGGCACTTCTCCTTGTGCCTGGGACAGGGCCTGTTTCCTCAGACCCTCGAGAGAGTGGCACTCTCTCTGTCGTTGACAGAAGTCTGCCCGGGAGGGTCCTCCTTCAGGATGATCCTCTGGGTTGAGAACCTCTCCCACAGGAGAGTCTTCTGGCTCTTCTCCCACAGGAGTTGAGACGGGGTTTACCACTGGACCCAGCCCGTACAGAGAATGGATCCCAATGGGTGCTGTAGGAACAGCAGGAAGAGAAGGAACTCCCTCCAAAGAGGTGGCCTTCTTGCTCTTCCTTCGTCTTGCCTTAGGCCACGCCTTTGGCTCGGGTACCTGACTCACAGCCAGACCCGGGGTCACCTGTGACCTAGAGACCACAGCCACAGTCATGGGAAGACCATCCGAGATCCATCCCAACTCTACTAGATCATTACCTAACAGAATGTTAGCAGGGACATTGTCCTGAACCAGGACAGGAAGCTTTGCTGTCTTGTCTCCAATTATGAGTGTGACTAAGGCTACTGGCGATAATTTGGGAGGCCCACCAGCTAACCTGGTGGTTCTCAGAGGAGCACCTACATAGTCCTCTGGCTTGAGCAGGGTCCTGTCCACCACTGTTATGCTTGCCCCAGTGTCTCTCAAACCAGTAGAAGGCTGGCCATTCAGGAGGACACTTCTGAAAAATCTACAGGTGTTCTGTGGGATAGTCGCCAGTACTTCCGCGTACTGGTCCCAGGCCCCAAGGGACACTAAGGAAATCTCTACAGGAGCACCAAATGTGATCCCTGTAGAGGAGGGGAGGACAGTGGCCTCCACCTCAGACATGGGGTAAGGGTAGGTCAGGCTGACAGACTGTACTCCCAGTGCCTTACCTTTACACTTGGAGTCACCCCTCTTGTGATCCTTAGCCCCACAATCCCAACAAGTGCAGGGAGTGCGGGGTACGGTACTGGACCACTGGGAGTAGGCTTTGCAGCAGGTGGACCACTACTCTTATTCCCACCCACAGATGACTTATCCCCACTAGATTGTTGGGTCTTCAGTGAGGAGGGTTTCAGTTTACCCGACTGTGACTGCTTTGGGACTCCTCAGCTTTCTGAGAGGCCCCCTTTTCTTTGTCCTTGTCCTTCCCACTGCAGTCCTTAGAGGGCACCCGGTGGGAGACCTACTTGTCAGCCAGCCTAGCCAGCTTAAAGGGATCCAAAATGTTCTGGTCAGCAACATACATACGCAGATCTGGTGAACAGGCTTCAGAAAGTGCTCAAAAAACAACAGGTGGGAGAATTCAACAAAAGTGTTCACCTTGTAACCATCAATCCACCCCATCATGTTCATGTGCGCAGCACTCACCCAGTCAACCCAAGACACATTCTCTCTTTTCTTAAAATCCCTGAACCTTTTAAGGTATTGGGTAGGTGTCATGCCAAACTTGGCAATTAAAGCAGACTTCATACACTCATACTGACCCCTGTCTTCCACACTCAGCTTCAGAATACAGTCATACCCGGTCTGAGGCACTCTGCTTAACAAACACTTAGCCAAATCTCTTTGTCAACATCATGAATTGCACAAGCCATTTCAAACGCCTCAATCCATTGGAGGATATCAGAACCCTCCACAAACACACCAACCAAATCTTTCATAAATTTAGTTGCTGGGGATCTGACACTCTCACTGGGTTTTGCTGAAGTCTCCACTCTAGCTTACTCTAGCTGGATTCTCTGACATTCAGTGTCCTGGTTCCTGTGTTCAAGGTCCTTATTTTTGAGTTCAAGATCCCTATTCTTGAGCTCCACTTGTTGAGCCAACTCCTCCTTCTTAAGCTCAGCATCTATTTCCAACTTGCGATATGCAAAGGCCAATTTCATCCTTAATAACTCAAGCTCCAAGGATTTGCTGGGATTCGGAACGGAGGCAGCAGGAATCGTGGCATTCCCAGAAACAGATTCAGTAGAACCCCCAGGGGCAGAGTCCTCGTTGGTTGCATTCAACCCCTCATCAAGAGTTTCACCATTGGTCTGGTAGTCCACCAGGGCAGCTATCAGCTAAGCCCTAGACTTATCCACAAAGTCTATCTCCCTGGTTTCACAAGCACTCTGGAGAGCCTCTAAGCTCATCCTAGTCAATTTACCATTTGCAATAGACACCTTTGCTTGTAATGCAGTTATTTTGTACAGAACCAAAACTTAATTTAATAAAGTGCAGATATTTTGTAAGTGGCACGGTTATACACTGATTCTTAAAACCATAAGAATCCCACCGCTGCCACCAGTGTAAAGATACTGGTGGGGGGTGCCTGTACTTCCGCTCTCTATATGGTAGAGGAGAGGAGAGGCACAGAGGACCCCAGCCAAGATTCTCAAGCAGTAGCAATGGACGAGCAATCAAGGCCTAGCTTCTCAGGAGGTGATGCAGGCTGGTTCTTAAGTACAGTGTAGTCCCCAAACCCCCACAAAGGAATGTCCACACACTGTATTACTGAAAACACAGTCTTTATATAATTAATATTCAAAGGTATGTACACGATCACAATAACGCACTTTGTACTCGGAAATCAACAATGATAAATATATGCAATTCTAAAGTGGTACCACTAATGTTATCAAATCTCATTAAAGTGCATCAACTGTACGGTTAAAATGTCACACAGATCAATAACAAGGACACCAGCAATAGAGATAGGAAGGAACGTAAGATGGTTGAAACAATAGGCAGAATGCTGGCCTATACCGATAGACACAGTTCTGTGTGGAGATCCCCCCACCTGGGCAACCTGTAAAATAAAGAAATATAGCACAAGCCCATTCCATATATTGTTCAATAGACTTATTTCCTCCTATTAAGGTTTTACCCCCAATGTACCTGGTAGAGTAGAGTTTTTCGAAGATGCGTCGAAGTATCCTTCTTGAGTGACTGCCTTTAAAGCAGGAGCCACGGATCATCGAGGGGCATCGAAGATGGTGAACTTGTCGTCGTTGACGGCGGCGATGAGAAGTTCAAGGGTGCCGAGACCCCGATATCGATCCAGGCAGTGCTCGTCAGAAACGTCCTGCGAGGATGAGGTGTGCGGGGCACCTCAGCGATGGATTGTTCAGGACCGCAAAAAGTTTCAGAAGAACTGTGGCCCAGCAAGGGCGTCGAGTCGTCGAAGTCTTTGTGGCCCCCATGTGGCAGGAAACCCACCGGCGGATTCTCCTCGGCGCGTTGGTCGTCCTCGACTTTCTCCGGCGGGACAAAGCGGTCGACGTTGCGGACAAGGGAGTCCTTGAATTCAAATGTTCTTAGGTAAAGGAGCGGGCGGCTCCGGTCGTCGGCGGCACGGCGTCAAGTGGTCCCCATGCTGGGCAACACAACTTCGACGGGCCTTCAGCGGTTACACAAACCTGCGAACCCTGGTCGACGGCAATATACTTCGACAGCGGTGAAGTCCGGGTGCTTTGCTTCGTTCACCTCAGCGTCCCATCTCGGGTCGGCAGCCTTTCGAAGGGTCTGACTTCCAGGGAGCTTTGGCGAAGGTTAGCGGTGCTCGATGGTCCCTCGGAGCATGGGAAGAGGGCGCCTTACCAGGTCCTCTCTCGGATCAGTCCTTGACGAGTTCTGCAGCTTTCAGATCAGGTCGAAGCAAATGCAACAGCAAGTCTTCTTCTTCCAGCTGGGCGTCGAGGATCAGCAGTTCCAGTTACTCTTAAAGTGTAGACACAGCTTCTGAACAATTTCCAGTGGTGAGAGGTCCCCAGATATACTATCTTGTCTCTCATCCACACTGCTGGGTCACTCTCAGCAGCCAATCACACAGAAGGGCAGACAATCAGGCACACAGTGCATTCAGGCCATCCTCCTGCCTTTCAGACACTCACAACAAGGAATGTGGACCCAGCCATTCAACACTACACACTGCATTCAGGCCAGTTTCGGGCAGGTCTGTCTCAGTCTTTGTCTCTCATACCAGAAACCAGACAGCCACAACAAGAAGTGCATATTGGTCACACACTCCATTCACCCAGGTCCCACCCACAGGGCGTACCCACAACATACAGTCACTGGGAAGGCTCCAGTCAGTCTGGACTGGACTTCACAACAACACCATATATGGAACTTCCACCCAACAGCCAGTCAGGGGGAAGGGACAGAGTCAGGGCTTCCCAGGACTTTGGGAAAACAAGGTAATAGGTAATAGAAAGCAAGAGGCCACAGGGGCCATCTTGTTTTCCATCAGGAATCAACTGAGGGCCTGGGGATACCCAAAATGGAGGATACTCAGCGCTCCTTTCAAAGTCAGCAGGGAGCTGCCACCAGCCTATAACCTGCTCGGCGGGCCACCCACAGGTGCCCAAAAACATACACTAGGGGCACAGGGTTGTACCCCCACCCACGGGTGCCGTAAGGGTATCCCACAGGTATGTTCTCCAAACCAAAAGAGAGAGAGTTGCACCGCCAGGAGTCCCACATGAACTCCTGTGCAGAAAATATGACAGAACACACGATAAAAAGGCAGTAAAGGACAAGGATACAGAGGCCCTGTCCATCCGATGCATTTTCAGCATCACACAATGTGGGTGGAGTTAGTAAAAGAATAGGAGGAGAACAAAATAATTAGAAAGGGTGAGTTAAAAAGCCTAACTGATGATTCAGTGTCTGGAAGGCACTACTGCAATTTTTTGGAACTAACCAAGGGAGCAGAGTAGGTCACACCTGAGTTGTACCTGACAGAATTATGCAGATTATCCATATGCCGGTATCAATACAAAGCCATGAACTTTCATTGGAAGTTGCTGTGTTATTTACACAATCTGTGACATATAATACTAGCAAGCAACAATTGATTTAAAATGCTAGAATACTGAACAGAAGGCTTAGAATGGTGATCAGAACAATTGAGATTCAAGATTCAAGATTCATAATGGACCAGACAAATAGTTTCTGACATTGTATTAATCAATCCCTTTAAAATTCAGATGGAAGAGCTGTAAAAAACAAATGACACCTCACGCACCTTGGCAATAATACGGGCTGCAATAAAGAATATTTAAAAGAAGCCATTATCTCTCTTGGAATAGCAACCGTCTATAATATTCTAACAATGGAAAGGAACCACAGAAAACATGTAGCTTATGGATGAATATGTTATAAAGATTACACAAATATAATCACAATACAGAAAAGAAACAATTCAACAGCAATAAACAAATACAAACATTCACACATCCAATTAGGCAACACACACAATATAGCAAATGGGAGAAATTATACCTTGACAATTGTGAAGCATATTTTCTAGTCATCTTGACTAGTCCTAACATAAAGCAACTTAAAAGTCCAGTGTCTCAAATAGACTAGATGATAATGCCGATCAAGCAATATATTACTTTTTTCTGAAAATAAATGTTCTATCATTGCGTATACAAAAATGATCATAGTGTGTCTGAGGAAAAATAGAGCTAGCTCAGAATAAATGTGGCAACTGCTTTGAAAGGAATGTGATGACAAACTTAAATTAAACTTTTAAAAGAATATATATCTTCAAAAGTGAAAGCCTGCTGTCTTGATGAACAACTGCCTGATGAACATAACATAGTAAGAAGGAAATTGATATTACTTAAAAAATATATATCTTGATACATAAAGAGTGTATTACATGAAAATGTGTGTGGAAAATACCATTATACTGTATTTGGAGGAAGTGAACATCAGAGAGAATGAAAATGCAAACATGTTAGTGTCACAGTAAATCTTACCAACATTATATCGGAAGAAACGCAGGGATTTATAAAAGTCAGCAATTTAGCATTGAACACCAAGAGTCCTATATATTATCAGGCTCCTTTTGTTATCAGGGGTCTTGCCATTGAACAATCATTCAATGGAATGCAGTGCGATTCTGAACGGGCCACAGAAAGAAGACCAAACTTACTACCAGAAAGCACCTTCTAAAATATGAATCCAGTATCATTTGCCATCATTAGCTGTGAACATGGTTCTAGACAAGTCTACCCAAAAAGTGTACCTCTCGCTGCAATGATTAAAGATGTACCCCACCGATTTAGATTTTAATGGAATAAGTATGGGTAAAGAAATGCGAAAAAGTAAGATGCAAAAAAGTTCTTGTCTCTATTGTAAAATGAGCCTAAGTATCTTCATGTCATGTCATTACATGTTTAATATGGCAATCAAACTGTTGGGAACTATTTGGGAGAGATTGCTCACTCATGAAACTTCAGTACAATCAATTCAAACACTAAACACAAACTTAAATGTCAATGTAGCAGAAATGTATATATTTATTTCTACATTAGCTCAATCTTCTCTTGTGTATCACACAAACACATGGTTCACTCTTACTGATGAAACACACTTCAGGCCTTTTTATGTAAGTAGCATGTTGTACCAATGTTGAAACAAACAACAGAAATGACAGTCTTCTGTAATTTGTATGTAGAGGCTTTTAGTAGAGGGAAAGTTCCCTGTAGTATGTTCATAAAGTAATAGTCGCAGAAACACTGCAGGTCAATTTTAAGGTAAACCCAGCTCCTCGCTGATGATAATATGTACTCGATGGGCATCAAGAGGAAGATCATATCCTGGAAAAGGCCATTAACCAGTTTGAAAAGTTATCAGGTTTTTGAAGTGAATAGACACAACTATGGTGTGGAATACTGCTGATCACATTGCCAGAACTAGCATAGATACATTTTGCTACTTTAGAATGTATCTTTCCTATGAATGGGAAGAGTTGTTTAAAACGAGCTATGGCGTCACGAGTGTATTTCTAAACAAAATCATGATATATCAAGATGGGATACACTATGCTTTGTCAGAACATACATCCTCATAAACACGCATCTCATCTCTAGAATACTTTATTTTTGCAAATGCTACCAATGATACTGTCACAAAAAGAAAAACAATAGCAGCAATGTACTCCACTATCCCAAAGTGTAAATGGAATTAGCAATCACCATGCATCACATTACATATCCAAAACTATCATTTGGTTTACTTCAAATATCAGATTTCACAACTTGGCTAGTCCAATCAAACATACACATTCTTTCCGTTAGTACAATGTTTAACTCATTCATAGATTAACTCTTTTCGGCCAACATTGCATCAAGAAACACAAACGGCTTCTATGGGAATATGGGAATGCACGACCTAACTCTGTCCTTAACTGATAGGCCCAAAAGGAAGGAGGTCAACACAGGTTTTACACATTGATTGTCGATGCAGCGTTGATGTCCTGAGCATCTATTTTCTAAAGCAAATCAGTAAGAACACCACATATAGCTTGATTCACACTGATAGAGCACATATGTTATGGATGTGTGCTGGTACTCAAATCCGAAGCTTCCCCTCCATCTTTTAGGGGAGAATGCCTATCTGGTGTTTACACTCATTTAATTACAAGCAAACCTATATTTCATCCAACCATATAACTCGGCCTGTTGTCAAGTTACATTTTATTTGAATCTTTGTAGTCCAAATATGAATTTCCAAGCCCATCCTAGCATTAACCAACATACATCTAATTGGAGTAATGAATAACTTCACCCTTCTTTCTTCATGGTTCAAGGTGACCTAACTAATACAGTGGGCTGTATATACAAAGAAAATAATCATACTACTTATTTTGAATGTGTGACCCCCAAAAACGTACACTTTATGATGTATTAGTTGATATTTAATGTTCACAGTCCAATACATTTTAAATGGATAGCTCAAATGACATATCAAAGGTTGTGCGACATCTGTTGTTAAGCAAAATAATGTGCCCCACAGACACAATAATTGCCAAAGGACATCTATGCTTAAACCAACAAACTAAAAATAAATGAATCGTTAGAATCAATGTGAAAGTCTCAACTTCAAATAACCATGTCAAACAAAAGTATTCCATCCTATTTCAGCAATGTTATACTCCACTGAAATATAAATCATGTAATACTCAACGTTGGGTTAAAAGGGGAAAATAATTAGTGATCAGGCTGAGGAGTGGTGTGTGGTCCAGGCTCTGGGTTCTCTGAGCCTGTATGCATCTTTGAGAAGCAGGGATGAGCCTGGGGGTTGTGTGTGTAGTATCCCTATTCCTAACTGTAGACTTTCCATTCTATTAATGTGTTTAAATATGTTACCCTTAGGACCCCGCACTAACCGGGAGATGGGAGACCCGGCGAAAAATGGTATGTGCGGGCTAACAGTAAGGTTGTACCTTAACCACTTTTTGCTAATCTGTAAGTGGTACTTGGACTTGCAAAGAGATGTATTAACGCCCTCTTCCTGAAAAACAACATCAGGGACTGTAAAGGGGCACTGTATTTTATTTGGAACTGTACTGAACTGGACTTTATTTTTATTTTGGGCAACTATGTGATTCAGGATTTGATAAGAAATGTTCCAGTTTAGTACTCTGGTTTGGGGTCGGCAGGTTATTGTCTTCTGTCGAGGGCTCAAGGGTGGAAGGGTGGTCTTAACTATTTTAAAGTTGTACCTGTCTTTGTATTATGGATTTTTACCTTTTTGCCATTTTACGTCTTTTTACAATGTTCATTTATGGTGTGTTTATCTGTGACTGTTAATGGAGAAATCTGGTTTAACAAAATGTATTCATTCATTCAAATGAACAAGAATAACTACAGATGTTTGAAATATGAAACTCTCAAACTATGTATTCCCTCATGCAGAGAACAAAATGTGTTGGGAGAATTGTTTTAAAAAGTAAAAAATTGTTGGAAGCAAATTGATCTGCCTCTGCTCTTCAGCCTGAATATACATAGTCCAGATCTATTCTTCCCATTCTTTAGTGAGGCCAGCACAGAAGTAAAACACTTACACAAGTGGAAGCTGCAACAAAGTATCAAACATTATGAGGTGCGGGCCGAAAAAAAGAAAGCAGCAAGAAAGAAACACCGGTGTACTGTTCACAACAGACACATGTAATGACTCTTTGTTCTGGACTTTGTGATATAGGACTTGAACAGCAAGAAAGGTTAAGTTAAAATATATAGGTTATAAATCCTACTAGCATGGCATTTCATGCATGGATATTTACTAAATTATATTTGCACAAAATCATTTCTCCCTCCTCCCCCACACGTAAGACATATTAAGACCCATCTTCTCAACATTGCATTATTGTCGTGTTTTGAATTGTTTAAGGGACAAATGCCATCACCATCTCCAGATGTGATGTTAGTGTTTTGTTGTTTATCATACTGCATAGGAAATCTACGTAAACCATGTGTTTTTCTAACTCTGCCCTTCTATATCCTTCTAGACATGGCTGCGGGTCGGGTTGCTTAGAAAGGGATAGTGAACAGTTAGGGTTTGGGACACTATGGGACGAAGCAGGGTTTTGATTGTGCCACTGCTCTCTTCCTCCGCTGTACTGGTCATCCCCTGGCTCTTAAAGGGAAAGTAAACCTTTTCCCTCTGAAACTAAGTTGGCAACACTTGGATGTAACAACACATACTGGCAACGCTGTTTTGTTAGATTAATCAGTGATTATGATCCAGCTTATGCTTGTCACCTTTGATATTGATATTTTATTTCTATCACGCTCGTACACAAGTGTTTCAGAGCGCGACAAGGCAAGAGAGGGGAACAGGGGAGAACAAAAACAACAATCTTACTAGGACCAGGGACATTGAAGACGCGCAAGTTCATGGGAGAGGGGGAGGGGAAAAGTGCATGGAAGGGAGGAGAAGTGGAAAGTGCGGAACAAAGGAGGAACAGATAAATAATAATAAATAAATAAATAAATAATAAAGGCAACAAACTCTGGTAGTGCAGCCTGCAACTGGCAAGTGCTGGGTTTGAAGCACCAGACAGGGTAGGTCTGATAAGTGCCGGAAGAAAAAGGGGGGGGGCTGTATGGGTACAGATACAGACCCCAGTGCAAGGGGTGGCCCGGAGGCAGTGCAGGAGTGTGGCATGGTGAGCAGGTACCTGGGCCCGGAGGACAGAGGGTGGCCAGGTTCACGGTCCCAAGAGAGAACAGATCAGCAGGGAAGCGGAGGAAGGTCTTGAAGGTCCTTGTCAGCTTACTCTAAATTGAACAAGTAATCAACTAATAAGGCAAAAAACAGGAAGATATGACTGGTGACCATCATTTAATTGTTGCCGGGGTAATTTGAAACTCACTAAGATTGAAATCCTCTGCCATTAAGACATTGGTTTTATAGGCCAAGTAATCAATTCCAATGACCGTCAATCGTACCCATGCTGGACAGCTCTAAGGATTGATGCCAGTGATGGTTCAATTATGGAAGACATCTCTTGCTACACCCAAACGTTTCCTTCTCGAGCCCTCTTCATCAATACAATTAAATTGGGTTCTTAAATCATGCTTCACGCTGGATTCTGGCTTCTAAGCACGGGACCGGGTACTGTGTTGAGCCTCTTGTCTTGTTTCCAAGATGAGTGTATTGCCCCTGAGCTACTCTCCGGGCCCAATGGTGTAGAATCACTCCTATTCTACCCTGCAATGGGGAATACAATGATTTATTCCAGCTATTGGAATATCACCAGAACTCATCTTTGTTATCTAGTAAGCATGCTGTACTATTCTGATTTTTCTTTCGTTTTTAAGAACAATCCTCTGGGTTATCTCATCACTTAGTACAGTACTGACCTTCAGGAGACAGGTTCCAAGTGTAGTAACATATGTAGACGTGTGATATGATATGGCATTTATAATTTGTATTTGTATTTTTTACTGTTTTATATAGCGCCTTAATCCAAGGCGCTAATGCGCCTATACACAAGCGTTTCAAGGAGCAATTCCTTGCTCAGTGGCATTTTACCGAAAAGCGAGTTAATGTATGAGAAGGTTCTGAAGTTTCCAACACGATGCATTTTAACCAGGCATAAAAATGAAATCAGAACGCAAATGAGGCCACCACTAGCTATATATTAAGTACTATATACTTGCGAAATATAATGGCCTTGAAGCGCTTGAAAAAATACATAAAAAATAAGCTTTGTCTGTAGAGTTCAGCCCCTCCTGAGACGCTATTTAGTGACTCAGCACCTATTTGTCAAGAACTCTGCAATAAAGGAAGACAGATATTTTGACTCGGGCAGAGAGAGACTGCGCATTGTGAATAGGCATTCGGTCACGTGCTTTTTGCATCCATTCTTCCGGGGACAAAGGACACGTATTCAGCTTCTCCTTATACATTTTCAAACTTCGCATTGTCCTAAAGAACCGTTTCTTTCACTGCATTTATTTACGAGCAATGAACTGCAGCTTCTTGTAACAAGAGTGAATCCTTAAGCGCGTTTGTTATCACATCTGAAACTAGAAAGCATTGTCTGAAATGTCACGGCTGGAACGCTTCCCATTAGGCAGTTTTCTGACAAATAACACGTATGCTATCTTACTTCTGAGGACAAATGAAAATATTATCAACAGTCTCGCCATACAAATGTATATGACATTAGCTACCAGTGAAATCTGGCAAACAAAGATAAGCGCAAGAGCTGAGCAGAGTTATTCACAAGGGATGCAACTCTATTCTCGCTCAGTTATTAGAGAACATGAAAACTAATGAAGGCGGTATCTTTCACCACTCAGGAAATATGGACCCGGAAGCTTTCATTGGTGTGCTGTGACCATCACACCGTGGCAATGGCTGATATGAAAGCTACCTACTTACCAGCAGTCTTAAATAAATGTAAACGTCTCTTTGAGAGCATGTTCACGAGGTATCATTCCAGCATTACGTGTTATTTTGCCATCTTAAAGTCTCCCAGGTGGGTAAAAAAAGCCAAATGCCCTCTGCAGAAACATTGCTTTTTATGTATTCCACTGCTCAGCCAGACATCTACAGTACTAATTCAAATAAATCGATATATGCTCCCATCTTTAATGTTCGATCCAGTATAATAACTATTCCTATTGGAATATCCATAATTGCATTATAAGTAAATACTATTTAATCGGTGCTACAAAGCTCGCAGACTGACAGTGAACTTGCCATTATTTTCCTGCCATGTCACCATGTCATCAGTCCCGGTCTCCATTTTCCACTCACTATCCACTCCTACCTGTGCGTCCTTGGGTGACAGAGAGAAACAGCCTCAGGAGTGTGGCAGTGAAGAGCAAGAAAGAGGCAAACTTTGGAATCATGGTGAATGAGTCACAGGCTGACAATCAAACTCAAAGTACGCTTTTCGCACTGACCGCTTCCCTGGACCTTAAGCAGATTGTGCTTTCCCCCAGGCACAAAAAAGGCAACACCCTAGCCTTTGTCTTCAAATCACACCCCTGCATCACCTGTGCAAACCCTATCCCACTTGACTGGTCTGACCATGCCACCATCCCATTCTCAGTCACCCACTCGACGATGCTTCACAGAGGCAGGGTCAGACTGGGACAAGAAAGAGGCCCAGTCACCCAAAATAAAGTGGCCCACCCCTCGCCTCAAAAAAGTGGCCCACCCCTGGCATCATGACCCTTGACCTCGATGACATCACTGAAAATGATGTCATTTGACCCCATCCCAAAGTGACATCCCGGGAAGCGATGAAACACGACCTTTCACCCCTTGACAAAACAGGAAGTGGCATCAAATAGCATTGTTCTTAAGTACACTAAACTGTGAATCCAAGCAGACGTCCAAGGCCAAATGATAATATGTTATTGTATAGCACTTACACTTAAGCTCT
Organism: Ambystoma mexicanum; assembly: GCF_040938575.1. Taxonomy (NCBI): domain Eukaryota; kingdom Metazoa; phylum Chordata; class Amphibia; order Caudata; family Ambystomatidae; genus Ambystoma; species Ambystoma mexicanum. Next base: position 892,591,910 of record NC_090922.1, read on the forward strand.
TTTTTATAGAACAATATGCATGCAATATCATCCAACCTGTGTTGCTACTCATTTATTGACCTAAGAAGGATGAAAGGCTTTTTGAAAAAAAAAATCTGAAAAGAAAATTTATATTTTTTCAATTTTTTTCTTCCAAACCGGCCCAGGCATGGCCAGAAACCGGCCCCACTACCCAGGGAATATTTCGGCCCGGCCACGGGCCGAAAGGCCGAGGGGCCAATCTAACCCTGCACAGAGGTCCGGCTAAACACTCCCTCACTCAGTGCCGCCCATTCAAAACCTTCCCGGTCAATGAGCTAGAAGCAGACTTCCCCACCACGTGGATTGCCTCAATCCTCATGGAATTATTTAGCAACTCTGCCATGAAACTGGTGGACACTCATGCCCCCTAAAATCCAGCCGGGGTAAGACCAAGCCATCAGCCCCATGGAACACCCCTGAGCTAGCCTCCAAATACGCTCAATCAGAGCCCTGGAGAAATGGAGAAAATGGAGAAACCATAACTCAGTAGACCTCACCAACCTCAAATCTCTACGTGCAAACTGTAGGATTCTGATTACTGAGGCCAAAGCTGCTTACTAATCCACCACTATTGTGGCAGCCTATAACAGGGGCAAAGCCCTCTTTGAAGCAGTAAATCATTGCACCAAACCCTCAACCAGCCCAACGGTACCAGCAACTCAGGAAAAATGTGACAGAATCAACACATTTTTTATTGAAAGTAACAGACAAAATCTGAGAGGCCATCAAATTAACCACCTACAGCATTAGAATCCCCTGCACACCGGCACGCACATTGACCTTCTGGACCGAATTCTCTTCTCTCTTTCCCCCGGATCGCCTAAAAATGATGGTCTCCTTCAAATATACTTATTACTCTCTCAAAACATGGCTCTTTCAACACCACCTGACCAAGGACTAATTCCATTGAACACACATAACAATGCACAGACCTCACAGTACTGCACTACTGTTAAAAGATGCCAGACCAAATCTTGGTTACCCACACTCTGTACAGTATTTCACTGCTCTCGAGCTAGGTCTGGGCTTTAAACATTACAGTAACAAAATATAAAATGGTGGTTCCTTCTCCCTGTGCAGCAATCCTGGCTATAGCTGTGAATCATCTACAAATAGGAGCTGGGGTGGATAGAGAAGGATGCATGTTCTCCACTGCTGCTGTCTCAAATTAACAGTTTGCAAAGGGGGCGTAGGTGGTGGTAAGAGAGAGCCTTATACTCTCTCTATGCATGGCTGTTAGCACTGTCACTACCGAAGCTATGTGTGTGGAGCTCCTCCCTTGTCATCATTTGAGTTACTGTCTCTTTCTCAGTACTTGATTTAGATGTTGGAATAGTCAAGTGTGATGTGGCAATAACTGTTGTGTTTGGTTGGCTGTTCTGAGTGATAATGCCCTACTGCTCAAAGCAATATGGTCAGTCTTAGTAAGGGCCTTCAGTTTGGGTGGTGAGTCATTTCCATCCCAGCATGGCCTGCTACACACAAGAATTACTGCCATTGGTGGCTCAGCACATGGGTTTGGGGTGTTAATGTACAATTATTTTAAAGACAAAGTGTGATACACAGAGTGTGCTATTCATTTCGCCTTCTGAAATAGAAATACATGGATGATGGCCACCATGTATATAGCCCCAGTTAACTCTTCATGGTGGTTGATGTAATGCTCACATGAGAGGGTGGGGAGCAGAGACAGGAACATTTTCAAAATGCATTATGTGACAGGGATCTTGTGGGCTGGGTGAAGCAGGTGGCAAGCCAATGGCAGGAGGCAGATGGTGGGAGGCAGAGGGGAGAGTCAGTTACCACTACCCCCCAAATTCCACTGTGCCACAACCCACCCCAACACTGATATCTATAGCTTCCTTGTACAGCACCCAAACATGCATGCCTGACCCAAGAGCATTGCCCAATTAGTGAAGCAGGGGATGTTATATAGCCCTTTGGGGATGGAAGCAGTCTGCCCTCCTTCCTGCACAGGGCCATATTAACCCCTTGCTAAACCTTAAACTTGTCTGAACAAATCCCCTACATTGTTTTCAAGTTTATGCTTCCTCGAACCTCCTGAAACTCTGATGTTTTGTGTTATGAGCGCACTATAGTCTTGGTAGAGTGTTTTGACAGGAATCCAGATCGGAGGAGATAAGATGGTATGTCTATGATAATTGGAATTGTATTTGTATTTATTGAAGAACAGGGTGTAATTTCGAATAACAATAACATACACAGCAGGCAATAACAGAGATCAGAGAAAGTCCTAGGGAATGATGCATTTATATAAGAGAATTATTAGATTCAAGTATGTATACAGGTTGGTGAAGGGATGAATGTGGAAACCTATACTATGGAGAGGAACTGGGGGACATCACACATTTATTTCTTTAAAATTCAGAGCCTGACGGTAGTATTTACATAGTTACAAATGACAAAGAATGGCCCAGAAGGCAGAATGCAGGAGAGTGGGTTAGACAGTGAAGGGGTTTATGGGCACCTTCTGTTGCAAGCAGAGGGAATGTGAGCATTGTTTTGAAGAGTTCTACTGAAGAGATGACCTTGATGTCTGGCAGAGCAAACCAGTGGAATTGGATAAGCAGGGAAAAGCAGGGAAAGTGAACAAAAACAGTGCTAGGCAGAGGGGATTGGGGAACTGGTACACAGTGAAGAGGCCAGTAGAGTTTGAGTGGAAGAGGACAGTGAGTGCATTGAGAGAGGTAGTGCGGAGGCAGACCAAAGATGGATTGATAGACCAGTAGCAGGAGTTAAAAGAGAACACATTTGCATCGAGTGCCATCCAGCATTGGAAACAATAGGTGGAGGTGGAGGTGAAGGGGAATCAAGGTGGGTTGAAAAGGGTGTGTGTTAAATAGTAGTTTAGGTCTTTGTTGAGGACAGCACATGAATAGAAGGTTAGACTACGATGTAAAGGAATCCAGTTTTCTGAGCATAAGAATAGAGATAATGGTTTCAGCTGATTGGTGCATGAAGTGTGGGTAGATATTTCCATTATTTAGGATATTGAGTCTGGCTGTGGTGGTAGCGGCCATAACGCACTATTCAAGTCAATGACAAGAGGAACCCAATAGCTGAAAGCCATGGAATAAGATGGTCGATGTTAAGTGATGGGCGGGCGGAGCGTGGGGTTGGCTTTGGAGGTAAGGAGAAATACATGTTCTGTCTTTGATGAGTTCAACATGAGGCAGTGCAGAGCAATCCAATGGCAGATGGTGGCAGCAGTTGGTTATGAATTTAGAGATTGCAGTGTTGAAGGAGTGGGAGGAGAAAAACATCCGAGTATTGTCAGTGAAGTGATGATAAATAAAACCACAAGAAGAGATTTTGCCAAGGGAGGAGGTCTATAGGTTGAAGAGGAGTGGGCCTTGGACTTATCCCTGAGGGACACCCATTGGAAGGTGTACTGGGAAGGAAGCATTGGAATCCCATTTGAGGAAGGAGCAGTCAGAGGGATGGGTGGACACACAGGTAATTAAAGTGTCCTCAAAACCAAGGACAGAAAGAGTTTGACGCTGGGCATTAAGATCCACACCATCAAAGGCAATGGAAAATTATTGAAGAAGGAGAATGGACAAGAGAGGAGAGTGGTGGGCAGTGGAAAGATAATTGCCCACATGGGTGAGCGAAGTCCAGTTTTGGTGGATTATTTTGACAGGAATCAAGACTGGAGGAGGTTGGCAAGTGAGTGGTCGTAAAGGTGGTTGTCTATGGGTTCTATGTGAAAAGACCTCATTTTAAAGGTGTCGAGAGAAAAAACAATGTACAATGCCCGATTATCTTTTGTTCTAAAATACAGCATTGTAAAAGTATTTTTCTCTTGAGACCTTTTTTTTAAACAGTGGGGGGGGTTTGTTCCTTCATTGTAGGAAAGAAGAGAGGCATGTTTGTGGAATGAGGTGTTATTACACTCAGGATTTGGTTCCTTTAGGAGCGATACAACTGTGGATGTGCTATGAGAGGCTGGAGGCACTGGTTCAGACTGATGTTAATTAAGGCAGAAAGGTGGTCAAAGGTGATGAGTGCAGGTTCGTTAACAATTGGTTGTGCAAAGGGGTCAATTGGCATGCAGTGAAGGTTGGCAAAAATAAGGTATGTGTAGGAGTTCAGTGGGGAAGTCGGTAAGATGTGAGATAGCAAGGAGAGGCAAAAGTGGGCTGAGGGGAGAATGAGGGAGTGGGTAGGAGCGATAGAAGGGTGTACAAAATGTCCTTTACTTGGTGACTTTAGTGGAGAAATAGGAGCAGATTCATAGCCGCTGATGAAGGAGAACATTTGTTCTTCAAGGAGAAGCATGGCATGGAGTGACATGGATAATTTGCAAGAGTGAAAGCAGAGAGAGGAAACAAGATGAGTTTAATAGGAGGAGTTGGTTGTGTTGCAAACTGTGTTCATGGTCAGTAGAGAGTCCCTGTAGGCAGTTTAGTGTGAGGGAATGTTTCTGCAGTTATGCACTGTTGTCCTCAGAAGCTGTATGGCGGGGATGAGCCATGCTTGGGACACAGGCAGGATGCGTTGAAGGATGGGCAGGGAAGTGATCAGTCCGTAAAAGGCTATAGACATTGGAGAGTTGAATTTTGGTGAAGGCAACTTAAATGGAGTGAGCAAACAGAGGAAAGTGAGCTTGGAGGTATTTGTTATTTGTTGTTTTGGTCAAGTTGGGGGCATTGAAGTTTGGTGATAAATGTGGTGTGAGAATGAGAGCTTGTTGGAGAAATATACATTTTTAAGTGAATGACAGTGTGGTCAGAGACGGAGGGGTCATTTGTGGGAGCAGTAGAGATCAGGATGGACAATTGGATTATGAGATATCGAGAACTGGTTTGAAAGTTATGTAAGTTGGCTAGTTAGTTTTCAACTATATGACAAACAGTTACATCTTCAGGTTATTCCTTCTTAAACCTGTAGGGCCGTGTTTCTAAAATATAGAAATTTACATCAACTACATATGTTTCAGTTAGTCAATCATATTTCTCTAATATTTTATATTTTTCCGTTAGAGTCATGTGAAAGTATGCAGCTCACAAAGCTGGTGTGCTTATGAAAACCTTTCACATACCTTGGAGATTTAAGTCCATTTTCTCAGCACTATTTGGGCCTGATGTAAATATTTATATATATTGAGTGCACTTGCATAGGAAGAATATGGCATTCCACTTTGAATTGTAAAGAACATAAAAATATTTCTTGCATAAATGGTCCACCCAAGTAAATATATTCTGAAAATAAAAGGGCACCAAACTTTTTTAAAGGTCCAAAGACTTGTGGTATGTGCATGACTATATTTCTGTGAATGGCTTCAAATGATAATCGTTTTTTTTTTCCTTTATTGTGTAGAGTATTTATATGGTCCACTCTCAAACACTAACCTGGTAAATGCCACATTCCTTTTCTATATCTACAACCATCACTGGCATAACAATACAATATTATTTAAGAAGCAGCTAAAAAGAAAAAGAGTTAAGTGTATAGAGAACTGATAGTGTGCATGGGCGTAATTTTAGGGGGGACAGGGGTGTTTGTCCCCCCAACTTTCATGGCACACCATTTAGTCCCCATTCATTTGGCTGGGGCACCTTCTCTTCAGATGTCATGTCCCCCCAACATTTCCTGCAAAGTTACTCCACTGATAGTGTGTACAAAAGATAATAAAACACATGGTTTGATTATATCATATCATGTTTAAACTATTGATATGTATAAAGAGGATCCAAATATTTGGCTGAGGTTTATCTCACATAATTGACTGGTCAGGATAGGTTTCTCCCAGCGTAAATTTGGAACTCTTTCAATATGGTTTGACCAGCAGAAGGAGCAGATTATTCAATTCAGATATAATATGATTGCCACTATAATTATTTAAATATTAAAGAGGATCCAAATATTTGGCTGAGGTTTATCTCACATAATTGACTGGTCAGGATAGGTTTCTCCCAGCGTAAATTTGGAACTCTTTCAATATGGTTTGACCAGCAGAAGAAGCAGATTATTCAATTCAGATATAATATGATTGCCACTATAATTATTTAAATTCTAGTCCAGTATTGCAATTGAGCTAGGCAGACCCACAGATTTGCGTCAGGTTTGCAATTCTTTGAATGGCATTTGATGCATGCCAACATATATATCATTCCATAATTGAACAGTTCTAGAGATATATAATATCTAAACAATGTGTTGTTTGCTCACAATTTGAAGTGGGGTTTGTTAGATTTTCAGATTGACAATTGAAAATGTTATTGTCCGCTATGTGAGACAGGTCAAGGGAGATGACACAGACAACAGACATACATTTCTAAACAAAGCTTTATCAGGATGGTGTAACGCCAGACTAACCTTATGCTATTGTGGGATTTTCCATGCCTAAAGAAATCTAACAAAAGTCTGTGTCTATGAGTCCAAACCAAAAGTCAGTCTGTGTCAAAACCTATGCTGTCCTCACAACTACAACAAAGTCTAGTGGGGAAATGCTCTCAACCAAATATAAGTGTTCAAGTTCAATATAGTTCCAATGTAACTTTATTTCAAGCAGGTGTGATCACATTATGAAGTTACCTTCTGTAGGTTCACCGGCATCACAGTTCGCATCAAAAGAAGTTCTTGGGTTTCCCCTCCCCATTTTCAAATTTAATGAAGTTCATGGAATACTGTGATCTTGGGACTCCCTTACCCAAGATAAACACTCTCCAGTTATTTGGTGCTCAGGTTTCCCTTCCACAAGATGTATATTGAACAGTTAACTTGCTTCCTATTTTCATAAGTTCATAAGAGAATACCTGGTCAATTAGATCCATCCTTTGCTTAGCTTCACCCAGGCACACACTTCTTTTCTGATTTTCCAATATGTGGTGGTTTCTAGTCTACGCACAGTTATCAGACCACACGGTTCACCCATTAGAGGTCACACAACCAGCAACTGCATGCCTTATCTGTGATTTGACTCTTGATGTTGGTAATGTCAGTGTTAGGAAACATTCTGTTCTAAGCAAACTTCTCAGACCACACGGTCCAGCCATCACAGGTCCCGCAACCATAAGTAACAACTTTCTTTTCATTCAATATTTCACAAATGTAACATTTACTTGGTTTCACTCAAACCATGACTTTCCTGCCACTCAAGATTCAGGAAATGTAATGTTGTGTTGCATTCATCAGGGTAGCACTTTTAATTCTGATTAACTTTCAATAAATGTAGGTTTAAGTTGTGCAAACTTGAATACATTTTTTCATGCAGTTAGGTATTCACTAAATGTTGTTTTCATTTGTGTTGTCTTAAGCAGCACCTTTCATGTAGTTCAGTATTCAATAAATTCAGTTTTCAATTGTGTATTACTAACAGGCTGCAGATGAAATGAGGTATCATCAATTGCCTGACCCTCCGTTTGTCTATTAGTATGACATGCCTGATCTTCATTGCCACATGCCTTCAGACCACTCTTCTTCATCTCAGTACCAGAGTGGTGTTTATAATAGGACATCTGCACTACCCCTAGTTACTTCTTCTTCTTCTCAGTGCTTATGGAAAAAAACTATAGGGGAAGGTTGGGACAAGATTGGCAATAGACCATAAAGGCTATGGGACAGGAGGGTAGGTCAATATCAGGAAAGAGGGGATACCATGTATCATCTTCAAGTACCCTCTGTCCAATTCCCAATGACCCTCCACTCCGTTGATCCTCTCTCAATTGTCCACCCCAAGGGTTGGGATCTAAAAGCAATGGCCCATCCCTGGTCAACTGAACAGAAGATCGCTGGGGATTAGATGTGAGAGTACCACCAGGTTTCTCACAGCTATCACCATGAATAACATCTCTTACCAAAGTTAATTATCCCTAATGTCTTCTAAATCATGTGACATTAAGGGTATAGTAAGCAACAATATAATGTTACTGACTTAGCTTCAAGGAGAATCTCTACTTGTATATGCAAAGTATTGAGGACTTTTCTCCTTTTTAGACAAGCAGACGTAGTATAGCTGCTGAGAAAGCTGCTGATTACTCTCCTTTTACTAAGCGGTTGGGGATCATTGTCAAACTGGTTGGCAGCGTAAGAGAACAGCAAATCTTTCTTCTCCATCTAAAAGGGTTTAGTCAAACTGCAAATAATCAGGATAGGATTCCTGCACAGAGGACGAAAATACTCACCACAATAGATGCCTCATACAGGTTGCCAACGAAAGGGCAGAAGGCCTCAATTGAAAAGAAAGGGAAAAAAAGCCTCTAATGAGCCTGAACAGATGGATATCTCAGAAGTCAATAATGCAGGTGTATTAGGTTTACACATAGATGGGTTTAGGGTTGCTTTGCTGAGCACTGAAAGTCCACACAGCAGGCTGGTTGCCCTTATTTGTGTACACAAATTCAACCACTGATGAAAGATGTGTTGCTTCTCAAGGGTTTTATGAAAGGAGAGTGTTCCTATATACACTTCTTTGATTGGAAATACTGCCATGTCAGGCAAAGGGATGCAAAAAATGGATAGAGGCTGTAGAAACAGTGCTAAAGAGCCATTTGGAGTCACTGGAGTAATGGAGACAGCATCATTTGATCTATACCTTCAAGGAAGGTTACATGGGGGTGAAAACGAATATAAACATATGTGCATTATTTATTTGATTATAATTACAGGGAACACAATGCATTTTTGGCACAAAATGCTTACAAAACATTGTATCATTGATGTACAGACCAAAGGAACAGTTTCCTTAACCAGTGTCCTTAACAATGGGTGAGAGGATTTGGCTATAAGACCAAATGATGCAGTGGAGGTAAAACCCTGAACCAAGGACAGTAGAGTATGAAATATATTTTAGGATGAAAGTGCCATGGGGTTGTCGAGAACAGGGATGTGGTGGGTGGAATGATGTGGTTCTTCAGAAAGGATGAGAGCTAGCAGATTGGATTTATATAGAGATAGAGTTTGGAGTAGTTGGGAGAGGAAGAACATTCTAGAGCAAGGGAGCAAGGAGAGGAGGAGAATGGAAACTAGAGGGAGTGCAAGTGGCATGAGAGGTGGCAAGCAGGTGATCTGGGGATTATTAGAGAGAGCAGGATGGTCCTATAGGTAGCGTGGAGCGAGTCCATGTATAGATTTGCAGATGAAGAGAATGAGTTTATACTTTGCCCATGTTTCATAGATAACTAGTCTAACTGAAAACAGAGTTGGGGAGGTGGAGATGATGTGGAGAAGGTTGAAGAGTGTACAGACAGCAAAGTTGAGGACTTTGTTGAGAGGTGAAAAATCATAGTTGGCAAGGCCTTACAAGATTGGCTCAGTTGCCAGATTGATAGAGTACTAAAGAGGAGGTTAGGTGCTTAGCAGCGTTGAAGGGAAGATGGCAAATTATTGTTCTGATGTTGAGGATATTAAGTCTGTCTGCAGTAGCAGATTTGTAGATGAAGAGTGTGTTGTGAGATGGGTCGAAGACAACACCAAGGTTGCAAGCAGAAGCAGAGTAGGGAAGTCAGTCGGGTGAGAAGAATAGAGGTAGACGAGGAGGAGAGGAAGAGATTGCTTGTTTGGATGAGAAGTAGAGAATTCCATTCTTGGTAGAGTAGAGCATGAGTGAAATGCCATCAAGTATTTGATGGCAGAGAGACAGTTATACATGACCGTAGCTCATCAGAAAAGGATGGAAAGGAGAAGAACATCTGAATGTCATCAGCAAACAGTTGATAGGAAAAGCTATAGGAAGACATCAAGGTGCCAAGAGCGAGGTACAGAAAGTGAAGGGAAGTGGACCCAGGAATGACCCTTAGGGAACTCCAACAGTAAGGGGGTGGGGGGGTTGGATGTAAGGTTGTCCCAGGACACCTGGAGGTCTCTGGGGGTGAGATATGAAGTAAATCATGTGTGGGCCTGGTCCGTGTTGCCTAGGAGAGATAATGTTGAGAGACGGTCGGAAAGGCAGACATTGTTTAAGGCAGCAGAGAGATTGAGAAGAACAAGCATAGATTAATAGTTAGCATGACAAGTAGATGAAATGCAGTTGCTGACATTGAGCTGCCTCAGTAGAGTGCAGAGGTCAGAAGCTAGATTGAAGAGGATCCTGGGGGTTGTATGTGTTAAGGAGCTCAGTGAGTTGATTGAAAATGACATGCTTTAGAAGGTAGACAGGACAAAGGTTGGCAGGGCAGTTAGGATCTAGGCCCGGTTTCTCAAGGATAAGGATGACAGCAACCAACTTGTAGTATGATGGAAAAGTGGCGCCGCCAAGAGAGGAGTTGAGGAGGGAAGTAAGATGTGGAGCAACAATGTGAGCTATGAGTTTCACTATGTGTGGGGATAGAGGGTCGATGGGGGCACATTAAGGGTTAGCCCTGTGGAGAAGGTGAAGAACTCATGTGGGAACATTGTCGCAGGAGAGGAGAGAAGAGGTGGTGGAGAAAAGTGAGAGGAACAACAGTGGTTTAGGTCAAAAAGGTAGACAGGGAATTCGGAGGAGGGAAACCTGTGCTTGGTAATGGACGTTGTAAATGGAGAGATTATAGTGCAAGTAGGCTTAGAGATTGAAGCAACAACGATGGAATGATCAGAGGAAGAGGAAGCTGTTGATATGTCAGAGCTGGAGAGTTGAAAGGAGATGCGAATAAGGTGAAGGGAGTTTCCATTTAAAATGGTGGGGAAAGAGTGGACAAAAGAGTATGAGTGGTAAAGGAGAAGTAGACTAAACTCAGTGGATAAAGGAGTGGAGAGAGAGAGTGGAGATTAAAATCCCCAGTTACAATGAGGTGATGATGGGAAGGAAGGGAGTCAATTAATTTGGAGAAGTGGTCAATACAATAACCAGCTGGTCCAAGTGGCTAATTGAGAAATAGGAATGCAATAGAAAGTAGTGATTGTGAAGACAGTGTATTTAACAGAGGTAGAACTAACAGGGGATAGTGAAGTTGGAGAGCTAGGAAGTTTGGAAGATGCAAACAGTCTTACATAACAACCTCTATCAGTTGGGTGGGAAGAGTGGGTGACGGTATAGGCAGGGTCATGAAGGGCAGCAAGGGTTGCAGAGTCTGCGCAAGGAATCCAAGTTTCCAAAAGGGTATTGAGGTCAAGAGAGGGAGAATGGGAAAGAAGAAAGTTACAGATACATTGTACATTCCAAAGAGCAATATAAAGAGAGTAAGATGAGGAAGCCTACTGATGTTGAGTCTTTGTAGTAGAGCGGCACTGGGGGTAGATGTGGAAAGAGGAAGTGTGATGAAAGATAGGGTTGAAGGTTTTGTGAATAGAGAGTGTTGGCAAACGATAAGAGGAGTGGCATTGAGGAAAAAAGATGAAAGTGAAAGGAGTTGAAATGGTGTTGAGCAGAGGAAAATGAAGAAAGAAGTAGAAGGAGTAGTAGTCTGATCATTCCTTTCTGTAAAAAGGGTTTTGTTTATAACCCCATCGCTATCAGCAAATTTCTCTTCTGAATATTGCAAGCAAAATATTTTCCAGCAAAACCCGGGTTTAGGAGCGGTTTCACTAACTTATATCATTGTTTTATTCTTAATGTTATCATTGAGAAATATCACATGGTAAGGGGTGGGAAGTTGAAGTTTTCTTTCTTGGACCTTGGGAAGCCTTTACATTCAAAAGATAGTAATGTGTTTTGGGGAAATTTGGATGTGCCAGGGGTCTCTAGAGGGTTGACTTCATTGAATCCAACAGTGTTAGGCTAACAGCTACACAGCAGTATGGTGCAGTAGGTCAGGAGGTTTTCCGCAGATTTTACTGCAAGTAAAGAGATCAAACAAGGTTGCTCCTTAGCCTTCCTGCTGTTTGTTCTATTTCTTTAGGACTTTGATATCTCTAATTCTTCTTTTTAAAGTGAATCCCCTGTTGCCACAGTGCACTCCCTTTGATGCACATTTAGATGCTAATGATACAGCCCTACTGTACTTAATGACAGGCAGCCTCAGGAAACTCTAATTTATGCACATAAGTACTCTAGAGGTTGCAGTTTGAAATTGAACAAGCAAAAAATAAAAATTGCCTGACTGTGTTCAAGACCAGGGTGTGCTCAATGATGTTGTACGACAACAATATTTGGGGATATTCAGGGCTCCCACAATTTACACCGAATATCGTATTACACTTAAAACTGGGAATGTTAGCTAAAAAGTTCCAACTGAGGTCACAGAATTTTCTATTGAAAGCCCATTTTGGTTACTTTAAGAATCAAAATATTCATACGCCAGTGGGAGAAAGAGCAGAATTAATCGGGAAAAACAAGTTTGTATAGTATCATGAGGGCTGCAAACTATTTGTAAAATGTGTATTTGAGAATCTGGGGGCACTCCAGTTTTTCCCCAATAATCTCCTCAGACCTGCAGTGAGACAGGGAAGAAGACAGGAGTAATGGACACCATTTCACCACATTCAAAATGTATACAAGACTGTGCGTGCCAGAGGGTGACATGTGTGCAATCAAATATTCAGAGTGTAGGAGAATTATCGCAATCATGTGTTTAAATATGCTCTCATTAAATTAACAGAGGAATTGGGCCAGGATTCTGAGAGTTGTCTCTGTGAAATGGAGTAGATGAAGACTTGGAGCATGATTATTAATCTCTGAATATTTTAATAATTAGCAGAATTGTTAAAAACCTTTTTTCAAGAAATGTAATATTTAGAGTTATCGAGAATATTAGTCTTTTCTGATGAATTTTAAGTATTTGATTTTTTATGTATAACGTTTATGATTTGCTAAACAATGACTTTTACTGCAATTTAGTTTGGCCTGAATTGTATAAATTGTTGTTTTTAGAGTGTGCCGTATTGTTTTATTCAAGTCATTAGAGAAATCAGATTGTTTACATAAAAGCTCTGATTCATGAATTATTTGTGCCGAAAAACAGGGATTTGCAGGCAGAATGGCGCACAAATAACATTTCTTTCGGCGCAAATAATCCATGAATCCGGGGTGTACATCCATGAGCAAGAAGAAAGGGACACTCTGGAAAAAAGGAGAGGTAATAGGTGAGGTACAAAGAAAAATGAATATCCAATCATCCCAACCACGGCAGATACATACTGGCAGGCAATTAGTGAAAACATGGATGTGTAGTATAATGTACAAATTGTTAAGTTAAGTTAACTTATCCAAACACTTTACATTCATCAGAACTTTAAGTCCTCAGTAAAGGGTTAAACTTTTGTCTGACCAGCATGTTTAATTTCACAGCCGACATAGATTTTAAAAAATATTGAGAAAAGTGAGGCTTGTCAAATTTCATAAGCAAGGGAACACAGCTCCAAGTTAAACCAATAAGGTTTTAAGACATGATGGTTTAACTATTGGCGATGCACACAACCTCCTTTAAATGAAAGCTCATAATACTGAACCTAAAGGTACTTCGCAAGTGGATGAAAGTACAATAGGTGATCTGATGGTGATATATAAAGGTGGTGATTAGTAAATACAGCAATCTCGGAATAAATTGGCTCGAAACTGAAATCTAAATTCACCCCAGACATGCCAGTAATGGTCATCAGCACCTCATGCAGGGATGCTAGCCAATCAGAAAGCTCAGAATGTGGGCTGTATTCTCTGGTATAAGCCCAACTTTGGAGGGCCCCGGAACTGCTCCTCATGCTGCGTTTAGCAACTGCGAGTAAGCACATGCTGGTGGGTGCTAAAGGATAAAATAAATTATAAATAACAAAATAATTATCTTAATTGTAATCAACATAAATATTGACATCCTCTCCCACACACAGCATGGCAAGGCTGACTGAAGGAAAGTATACTTTTTTAATGTATAATTTCCTTCAGCGTTTAGCACCCGCTTGTGCTTACTCAAGGGTGCTTACTGGCGGGTGCCAATGGAGATATGCACCTTGGTGTTTAGACTATTCTGCCAGGAATAATAGTGCCACGCGCACTATGGAACTATGATTCCCTTCTGGCTCCTCACTTGGGCAGAGGTTGGTTATTAGGAGGGTCATCCTGCCACCTCTGTGTATATGACCACAATATGGAAATGTGCGAAGATCTGATTATTGATGCTTTATAATGTTGGATGAAGATAATTAAACAGCTTTGCATTAACTCGCAAGGAGTCTATACATATTTTACAGCAGATCAAAATATCATCAGTAATCCTTCAGACAAGGATGGAAATATTGTTATTGTGAACAAAGAAAGGAATCCTAAAGAAACATTTTGTCAATTAAATATTGTTGTTTGTTATACTCGATTATCAATGTTGATGATGAATTCAAACTAAAATATGGCCTGATGCTGCACAACTGGTTCGGAATGGTGTCCTTGACAGGTTTAAAAAAATATCTTGACAGAACCATGTCCATTCATACCAATGATTTATTTCTAGCCAAAAAGTGGTTCATTTCCCTGTGCGACTGTTCTTCCCTCCTATTTTAGAAGACACTACATATTTGTTGATAAAGGTACAGTATTTACACTTGCAGGAAACATCTCATGATGACATTGGGATGACCTTGGGTGTTTCCTATCCATTTTCTCAGCATCAAATAGGTTAATTACTAATCCTAACTGATCACCTGTGTCAGATTACCTGGGGCAGGTCAATGGCTATCCATCAAGCAATATCATTGCCATGGTCATTATTACTTTTGCTATGCCCCAGGTCCTCCCACGCCATACAAAGCAGTCACTGGTTATTACCGGTGGAAAACACAAATCGACTTTTTCCTATCCCCTACTTGAAGTGGACACAAGGCATTTCCTGCATTCATGGCCAGTGGTGACAATGTAAAGGACATGGTCAACAGCAATGCCCTGGAATCCACAGAGTGATCCATGGTTGCCACCACCCTTTCCTTAAACCAGTGGCCAACTTCCCTTGGCCTTCGGCTATGGCCCGATGCACATAGGTCTCCATTGGGTCAGTATGAATATTAGTTTTGCTATTATCGTTGTGCTCCTTGAAAACCATGCTGGTTTATTGGTGGTCAAGAGAATCAAAAGGGGTGTATTGCAACTTTCATGGGCACTTCACAATAACTCTCACGGTCAGGAGGAACTTTGGGGTATTGAATATGGCAGCACAATAGACATGCCCCTTTTGGCTTTAAAAAACCCATGGACCCCAGTCTCTGTCTGCTGATTTGGAGTGAACCTGGGCCTCTGTAGCTGGCACCCTGTCCAATGACCTGAAACGTTGCTTACAGATCTGAAGATGTGCCTGGGAAGGCCCATAGAAGAGTCCAGTCACAGTATGATGGGTCTTGCAGTCCCAACAACGGGTCAGTGTTGAACCTTGAAGCCAGCTTGACCCAACATTCACCAGATAGATTAGAAACGGTTGGGATGAGTATTCTTAATATTCATTCAACTTTGACAACAGATTCAAAGTCATCTTTCTTTCAAATATGAGATACCTTAATTTATTTATTTTTTTCTTTAAGAGGAGTTAGGTACACAGCTCTTCCAAATTACCCAAGGGGCAGTCCACTTCACCCAGCAGGAAACAATTAAAACTACTTGTTCACCATGAAAAGTATAATCTGAAGTATGGTAGCCTCATTGTAGCGATTGCTTCATTTGCTTAATTCTATAACGTTTTTGAATTGCTACTTTGAAGGAGTAAATGGAATGAACCCAATGCCAATTCATAAGTAATAAAGTCTTGACATATATCTATAATTTGCAAACTTCACAACATACTCCTGGGGTACCAAGCCTGGGTTTTCAAAAGGGCATTCTCTGATGGTGTCCATTTAGACACTGAGTAGACAACCAAAGTAAAGTAAGCATATTCCCCAACCAGGATACAAGTTGGAAATCTCAGCCAACACAGATAATGATCCATATGTATATTCAATTTGCTGAAATATTTTTTAACCACAATAGAATTAACAATCCACTATTCATACATTTAATGGATTGCTATTGATATTGCGTTTCTATTTCATAAATCATTAGTATGTTTGGATTACCCTTTATTAGGACAGTACAGTATTCATATTTAATTGTTTTAAATCGTTCCAGCGTCCTCTGTTAATCAGATTCTTGAGGCCCTTTAGTTAATGTATGTTTGTAAAAGGACTATTATGAGTATTGTAAATCTCTGGTATCACACAGAAGCCTTTACACTTCCATAGTTGCCAAGATGACCCATTCCAATCTGTAGGTGCTTATCCAGTCCTTTTATTTTGCTTTGCATTCTGGGACTTGTAGCTCTAGTTTGCCCATAATAGAACGTGGACTACAAGTTCCAGAATGCAAAGAAAAAACCGGACTGGATTAACACCTACAGATTAGAATGGGTCATGTTGTCAACTATTCACTTTCTCTCCACTACACTTTGCTCTAACTTTCTCAAATAAGGTATTGCTCCTTAGGGGTTCCTGATAAAACAAACTGGCTACAGTATAATACTTTAAAACTGGGGCAGTGAGGAGGTCTGACCTCTGAAAGACACATCTAGTACACGTATTAGACTAATCAATAAGACACTGACATTAAACATTTACATTTGCTGATGTCTCCAAAGGACTAGTGCTTTGTACAAAGACAAGCTTCAACGCATGCTGCATGTGATATGAAGGGGTATGAAAGAACACAATTCCAAATAGCTGAGTCTGTGGTCTCTTTCCATGCATATTTGAGGTAAGGCTACTGATACGAACATTGAAGCCTGGCTTACCTATTCATTTCACCTGTTAAAAGCAGTAGTTGGCTTGACAAACATACTGATGTATATGGCTAAGCAATAGACATTAGCGGGGGCTGTGACCAGTTACCTGTAAGGGCATAGATTCACAGGTGGAAAGATCAGGCGCATCCTAGATTTAGGGCCCATCACCTCATGCAGGAACCGCAGGTGGGGTCAGCTCGCACTGTTTCTGATGGTGGCATTTTTTTGTTTTGTGGTATACTACAGCAGGTAAAATTGTTGCAGTGTATCAGAGCCATTTTATTTTTCACTGCTCTTACTTTAAACAATTTCATTTTTGCAAAGATAATTTGATGATGTAAATATAAGACTACATTATACCAGCCACTGGTTAAGAGGAATTGAAGCTAGCTTATTGGAAGGCAATGGAAATCAAGGGAGAAAGAAAAAAAACTATTATGGAAAGAAAAGAACCAAGATGTTAAGAAATGAGAGGCTTGCTCTGACTATGGCCCATGGTGCAGACAATAGACAATATCAAATGAAAAATTATACTGTTTGGACAATTATAATGCATTTGTATTTCCACACTTCAGTAATCATAAGCAAAACAAGATCATGTGAAGTGCAACATTTTGATGGCTTAACTACTGTGTAGGAAAAATGTTATGTGATTGAGCATCATTCTCAGAAAAATTATGTGCTAAATAGCAATGTAAACATTGCATGATATGTTATCCGGTCCCTTATCTCTTGGCACTTACTGGTCATAACACATATTGTTTTGTTTTGTTTACTCTGGAATGATTCTTTAAATAAAACACTCCAATGAACTAAGATTTTTTCAGTAATGCAATCATGTTCCAGGTTATGATTAAATAATACCTTTTGGATCAGTTAAAATGGAACCAAAGGCGCTGATGACCACGTCTGCCTTTAGATGAACTATCTGTTCTTCATCTTCAATCCATGTGCCAGAACTATCCTGCTCTGTGCGAACAAATTCCATCGAAACCACTTTCCCAGCTTTCAAGATCACCTTCCGAGGAGAGAGGAAAGGGAGGAACTCACATTTTTCCTCTTTTGCCAGCTCCATCTGTTGGAACAAACAAAATGTATTTAATAGTGTTTACATGTAGCTAAACAGGTTACCATTTCTTATAAAGTTGGATTGGCACACAGTACAAAAGTACTATATCACTTTCATCTGTGGATGTTTGCAAGCTGTACAGTCATCTCAGGGAGCAGAAACAGCTTTATGTTTGAAACTAATTTACATTATACATTGTACACATGATTTATTATAAATAGAACACATGCTTGCTATAACAAAGTGTTTGGATGGTATCTGTGTATAATGTTTTCCCCCCACTCTCTTTTAGCAATGGTGCAGAACCTGCAAAGCTTATCTATTAAAATACAAATGGAATACAAGCTTAATAAACATGAAGAAAAATACACCAGGGGCCTAGTGCTCTGCTTATGCACATAAAGAGAGAACATTTGCAATACATTTGAAGGGAAAGTCCAACCTGTACTACTGGAAATCCATGTGTTTAAAAGTCATGTGGCAACCCATTGAATAATGTTTCTTTCCATAATAGTTACGGATTTATGAAATGAATTAACGTTTCTCGATGTAAATATGCCATTGCATACAAGCTGTTTGCAACTAATGTTCAAATTAAACTGTGCGCGCAATCAAATATGTGAGAAGGAATTCAAAATGTGTTGCAAGTGCAGAAAATAATGTATGTGGTATATAGCCTTATGTTACAGTTGGAAGTGGGAGAAATGTTTTAACATTTGAAATTATATCCCAAATATATGGTCCCTTTAAGAACCATTGAGCGAAAATGTATTACTGAACACATGATTTCTAAGTCATGAATCTGCCTTGTGCTTATTCAGGCCTTTCATCCACCCATCATCTGATAAACCCACCAAGTGGACTGCACCCACTACCACAAATGTTCACTATAGAAAAGCAGCCAAGACATACCATGATATATACATTCTCACAAAAGGTTATTTTGATGGTATGTGGAAGGATCTAAAACAGCATGTGGCCTCTCCCCAGTGCTTAGTGACTGACATTTGCATTTTTTAATACAATTATTGATTCCACTTAGATTTCAAAGTGTAACTTCTAGCTCAGTCATAAAACACCATCTATCCATGCCTAGTGGATGGTTTTGAATTCCGAGGTCATTTGCCAGCTCTGTACAAGTTAATAATTAAGCTTACATTGACCTCCAGGTATACAAACTTTAATTTAAAATGACCAGTTTAATTTGAACATTAGCAAAACACCATTTTGCTAATATCTAGCCAATAGCTTTCTGAAAGCGAAGACATTTCTGGAGATTTCTCCCAGAGCCAAAACATGATATATTAATATATATCAATAATTGATAAATTAACATATTTTAATAACTTGGGCAAGTTTAATGCTTTGAGAGCATGATACATGTCTACAGATGAGGGTTAACAGTGCAATCTCAAAAATGAATGATGGGAAAATGTCAGAACAAATGCTAGGGGGAAATATGGAATTGACTTAAAAATTAAATAGTACCAACTCTTGTCAGATATCCTAATATGTTGGACCTATTCAGTGGGAATTATGTTCACTGGCAGTGTGAACTCCTGAAGGGAACCAATGGTAAGACTCAACCAATGAAACATGTTTGTGTCAGGTTACACTGTGTAGTACAATTTAGCCTCTATATAAGTCCTATCCCAATAAAAGTAGAGTGAGCTCTTGGATTCTGGAAAGACTGCATATAGGGAAACTCTGCCTGAGAGGATACAATATGAAATGGATAATACCTTGATACAGTGGGAGGACTCCCTTTGGACAGCCTTATTTAGAGGAAACTTTATGTAGGACTTTGCCTAAATAAGACTAGATTCCCTGAGAAGGAGGCAATGCTGAATGGGTGGAGCAGGTGGATTCCATGCCAGTTCAGCGCATTAAAAGAGAAATGGAGGAGTGAGAATAAAAACCTCAATAAACTTAGATCCACATCATCAGAAATAATTTCCTGTGTAGGCCACTGATGGGGGTTTAAGGCCAAATAAGTCACAGGTAGAACTGATTAAAAATGCTATAGAATTTTCAGCACATTATGCATCTTGCTTTCTAACCAGTCAAAGCTACCAGAGAACAGATTTAAAATAGAGTACTGCAACATTTTCTGCATGAACGGCACATTGTCTTTCATAATGGGTAAAATACGCCATACCCTCTGTTTAAACAGGACATTCTCAGACTGGAGCTGTGTACTTATGAACATCATTTCACATTGGGTTAATACATGTTTAAACTGTAGAAGCCATAGTTACTTACAAAGGAGGCGTTCAGAGAAAAGCAACACTATGGTAGTGGGGTGAGAGGGAAATTAGCTTGTCCCAGAAAATTATGCAATTTAAAATGACCATTAAAACATTTCTAATCAGTGTACAAAAGAGAGAGGACCCTATATTAGGTGAACTCAAATTGCTTAGTAGGATTGATGTGGATTATTTGCTTCCCATTCAGAGAAATAAATCTTCATGTTGAAGTGACTTATAAATAAACCTACATTACCTGGACTTCAAATAGAAACACAGCTTTGCTATCATTCCAGCATATAAATTCTACCACCACAATTTCTTGCATTTAACATGAATGTCTACACTAGAAGCCAACAGCACCATATATGCACATCAAATGTTATAATATGTTTGTGTGTCTGTTCGAAATGTACAGCAAACCTCAAAAGGTATCAAATATACATGTTTCTAATTTTATTTTTAAGCTTTTTGTGAAAAGTATCAAATATAAATATACATTTGTCTAATTATTTTTTCTAAGTATGAATGAACGTGCAAAGCACAGGTACAATTGCTAGTGATAAATAATGAGGAAATGTATAATGAATTGTCCATATTTATGTCTGATTTTGTTTGAAGTTGATTTTCTCTGACACCAATAGTTGTCAATGGCTAAGAGAAACTCAAATTGAGGTGCTGATTCATGGAACAAACGTGCGCCGAAAATATTTGCGCAAGCAGGCGCAAGCGCCAAAAAACAGGCGCACGCGCACGCGTGCGATTCATGGAAGTCCCTGCGCGTGTTTTCCTCGGGATGTGTGCCAAACGTCACTGCAACATCCCGAAAGGCGTGCGCGACTCGCACAGTGAAAGCGCACAACCTCGGCGCATACAACAGAAAGTGGACGGAACACAGGGCGTAACGCGCGGAATGGGGAACAACGCGCAAAAATAAGGGCGTATCTGAGGATGTACTGCATGGAAGCAGACGGAACGCCCACACGCACTCGAACCACACGTATTCATGGAATGGAATAGGGCAAAGCCACGCACAGCCAAAGACACGCACAAGTCGAAACACGTCCGCCACACGAAGGCAGGCGGTAGCGTCCCTACGCATTACAAAAGTGGCAACATACAGCAATTGGGCTTGTGCGAGCGGGGCACGTGTATTTCGGGGGTGCGCGGGATGAGCGGGGTACGTGTATTTCGGGGGTGCGCGGGAAGTTACACACGCGATTGAGCGGGGTACATGTATTTCAGGGTTGCGCGGGAAGTTACACATGCGATTGAGCGGGGTACGTGTATTTCGGGGTTGCGCGGGAAGTTACACACGCGATTGAGCGGGGTACGTGTATTTCGCGGGTGTGCGGGAAGTCACACACGCGATTGAGCGGGGTACGTGTATTTCGGGGGTGCGCGGGAAGTTACACACGCGATTGAGCGGGGTACGTGTATTTCGGGGTTGGGCGGGAAGTCACACACGCGATTGAGAGGGGTACGTGTATTACGGGGTTGCGGGGGAAGTTACACACGCGATTGAGCGGGGTACGTGCATATCAGGGGTCTGCGGAAAGTATCACACGCGATTCCATCAGGGTACGTGTATTACAGGGGTGCGCGGGAAGTTCCACACGCGAATGTCCAGGCTATGTGTATTTCGGGGTGCGCGGGAAGTTACACACGCGATTGAGCGGGGTACGTGTATTTCGGGGTTGTGCGGGAAGTTACACACGCGATTGAGCGGGGTACGTGTATTTCGGGGGTGTGCGGGAAGTCACACACGCGATTGAGCGGGGTACGTGTATTTCGGGGGTGCGCGGGAAGTTACACACGCGATTGAGCGGGGTACGTGTATTTCGGGGTTGCGCGGGAAGTCACACACGCGATTGAGCAGGGTACGTGTATTACGGGGTTGTGCGGGAAGTTACACACGCGATTGAGCGGAGTACGTGCATATCAGGAGTCTGTGGAAAGTATCACACGCGATTCCATCAGGGTACGTGTATTACAGGGGTGCGCGGGAAGTTCCACACACGAATGTCCAGGCTACGTGTATTTCGGGGTGCGCGGGAAGTTTCACACGCAATTCCATCAGGGTACGTTTATTACAGGGGTGCGCGGGGAGCACCACACGTGAATTGCACGTGTGGGTCCTCCCAGGAGTTCCCTCTACACCCTCCACGGCCCCTGCAGGTGGCTCACACCATAGGGGCCTACCCTGCACATGTCCTGCAGGCACCCCATCCACCATGGCCATGCCCCCCAGCCAACCCACATGTCAACTTGCACTACTGCCCACCAACGCATGTCCCCCTGCAACCCCAGCCACCAGGGGCATCCTCCACCAGGCCCTCACCCATGTCTCCCACCACCCCCACCCCCCAGCACTGTGGGGCACCCTCCACCAGGCCTCAACCCATGTCTCCCACCACCCCCGCCCTCCAGCAGTGCAGGGGCACCCTTCACCAGGCCCCCAACAATGTCCAAATCATGTCCCCACCACCCCCACCCCCAGCACTGTGGGGCACCTGCCAGCAGGCCCCCACCCATGTCCAACTCATGTTTCCCACCACCCCCACCCCCCAGCACTGTGGGGCACCTGCCAGCAGGCCCCCACCCATGTCCAACTCATGTTCCCCACCAGCCCCACCCCCAGCACTGTGGGGCACCTGCCAGCAGGCCCCCACCCATGTCTCCCACCACCCCCACCACTTGCACTGTGGGGCACCAGCCAGCAGGCCCCCACCAATGTCAAACTCATGTTCCCCACCACCCCCACCCCCCAGCACTGTGGGGCACCTGCCAGCAAGCCCCCACCCATGTCTCCCACCACCCCCACCCCCCAGCACTGTGGGGCACCTGCCAGCAGGCCCCCACCCATGTCCAACTCATGTTCCCCACCACCCCCACCCCCCAGCACTGTGGGGCACCTGCCAGCAGGCCCCCACCCATGTCTCCCACCACCCCCACACCCCAGCACTGTGGGACACCTGCCAGCAGGACCCCACCCATGTCCAACTCATGTTCCCCACCACCCCCACCCCCCAGCACTGTGGGGTACCTGCCAGCAGGCCCCCACCCATGTCTCCCATCACCCCCACCCCCCAGCACTGTGGGGCACCTGCCAGCAGGCCCCCACCCATGTCCAACTCATGTTCCCCACGACCCCCACCCCCCAGCACTGTGGGGCACCTGCTAGCAGGCTCCCACCCATGTCCAACTCATGTTCCCCACCACCCCCACCCCCTAGCACTGTGGGGCACCTGCCAGCAGGCCACCACCCAAGTCTCCCACCACCCCCACCCCTTGCACTGTGGGGCACCTGCCAGCAGGCCCCCACCCATGTCCAACTCATGTTCGCCACCACCCCCACCCCCCAGCACTGTGGGGCACCTGCCAGCAGGCCCCCACCCATGTCTCCCACCGCCCCCACCCCCCAGCACTGTGGGGCACCTGCCAGCAGGCCCCCACCCATGTCCAACTCATGTTCCCCACCACCCCCACCCCCCAGCACTGTGGGGCACCTACCAGCAGGCCCCCACCCATGTGTCCCACCCCCCCACCCCCCAGCACTGTGGGGCACCTGCCAGCAGGCTCCCACCCATGTCTCCCACCGCCCCCACCCACCAGCACTGTGGGGCACCTGCCAGCAGGCCCCCACCCATGTCCAACTCATGTTCCCCACCACCCCCACCCCCCAGCACTGTGGGGCACCTGCCAGCAAGCCCCCACCCATGTCTCCCACCACCCCCAATCCCCAGCACTGTGGGGCACCTGCCAGCAGGCCCCCACCCATGTCCAACTCATGTTCCCCACCACCCCCACCCCCCAGCACTGTGGGGCACCTGCCAGCAGACCCCCACCCATGTCTCCCACAACCCCCACCCCCCAGCACTGTGGGGCACCTGCCAGCAGGACCCCACCCATGTCCAACTCATGTTCCCCACCACCCCCACCCCCCAGCACTGTGGGGTACATGCCAGCAGGCCCCCACCCATGTCTCACACCACCCGCCCCCCCCAGCACTGTGGGGCACCTGCCAGCAGGCCCCCACCCATGTCGAACTCATGTTCCCCACGACCCCCACCCCCCAGCACTGTGGGGCACCTGCTAGCAGGCTCCCACCCATGTCCAACTCATGTTCCCCACCACCCCCACCCCCTAGCACTGTGGGGCACCTGCCAGCAGACCACCACCCAAGTCTCCCACCACCCCCACCCCTTGCACTGTGGGGCACCTGCCAGCAGGCCCCCACCAATGTCCAACTCATGTTCCCCACCACCCCCACCCCCCAGCACTGTGGGGCACCTGCCAGCAGGCCCCCACCCATGTCTCCCACCGCCCCCACCCCCCAGCACTGTGGGGCACCTGCCAGCAGGCCCCCACCCATGTCCAACTCATGTTCCCCACCACCCCCACCCCCCAGCACTGTGGGGCACCTACCAGCAGGCCCCCACCCATGTCTCCCACCCCCCCACCCCCCAGCACTGTGGGGCACCTGCCAGCAGGCCCCCACCCATGTCTCCCACCGCCCCCACCCCCCAGCACTGTGGAGCACCTGCCAGCAGGCCCCCACCCATGTCCAACTCATGTTCCCGACCACCCCCACCCCCCAGCACTGTGGGGCACCTGCCAGCAGGCCCCCACCCATGTCCAACTCATGTTCCCCACCACCCCCACCCCCCAGCACTGTGGGGCACCTGCCAGCAGGCCTCCACCCATGTCTCCCACCACCCCCACCCCCCAGCACTGTGGGGCACCTGCCAGCAGGCCCCCACCCATGTCTCCCACCGCCCCCACCCCCCAGCACTGTGGGGCACCTGCCAGCAGGCCCCCACCCATGTCCAACTCATGTTCCCCACCACCCCCACCCCCCAGCACTGTGGGGCACCTACCAGCAGGCCCCCACCCATGTGTCCCACCCCCCCACCCCCCAGCACTGTGGGGCACCTGCCAGCAGGCTCCCACCCATGTCTCCCACCGCCCCCACCCACCAGCACTGTGGGGCACCTGCCAGCAGGCCCCCACCCATATCCAACTCATGTTCCCCACCACCCCCACCCCCCAGCACTGTGGGGCACCTGCCAGCAAGCCCCCACCCATGTCTCCCACCACCCCCAATCCCCAGCACTGTGGGGCACCTGCCAGCAGGCCCCCACCCATGTCCAACTCATGTTCCCCACCACCCCCACCCCCCAGCACTGTGGGGCACCTGCCAGCAGACCCCCACCCATGTCTCCCACAACCCCCACCCCCCAGCACTGTGGGGCACCTGCCAGCAGGACCCCACCCATGTCCAACTCATGTTCCCCACCACCCCCACCCCCCAGCACTGTGGGGTACATGCCAGCAGGCCCCCACCCATGTCCAACTCATGTTCCCCACCACCCCCACCCCCCAGCACTGTGGGGCACCTGCCAGCAGACCCCCACCCATGTCTCCCACAACCCCCACCCCCCAGCACTGTGGGGCACCTGCCAGCAGGACCCCACCCATGTCCAACTCATGTTCCCCACCACCCCCACCCCCCAGCACTGTGGGGTACATGCCAGCAGGCCCCCACCCATGTCTCACACCACCCGCCCCCCCCAGCACTGTGGGGCACCTGCCAGCAGGCCCCCACCCATGTCGAACTCATGTTCCCCACGACCCCCACCCCCCAGCACTGTGGGGCACCTGCTAGCAGGCTCCCACCCATGTCCAACTCATGTTCCCCACCACCCCCACCCCCTAGCACTGTGGGGCACCTGCCAGCAGACCACCACCCAAGTCTCCCACCACCCCCACCCCTTGCACTGTGGGGCACCTGCCAGCAGGCCCCCACCAATGTCCAACTCATGTTCCCCACCACCCCCACCCCCCAGCACTGTGGGGCACCTGCCAGCAGGCCCCCACCCATGTCTCCCACCCCCCCACCCCCCAGCACTGTGGGGCACCTGCCAGCAGGCCCCCACCCATGTCTCCCACCGCCCCCACCCCCCAGCACTGTGGAGCACCTGCCAGCAGGCCCCCACCCATGTCCAACTCATGTTCCCGACCACCCCCACCCCCCAGCACTGTGGGGCACCTGCCAGCAGGCCCCCACCCATGTCCAACTCATGTTCCCCACCACCCCCACCCCCCAGCACTGTGGGGCACCTGCCAGCTGGCCTCCACCCATGTCTCCCACCACCCCCACCCCCCAGCACTGTGGGGCCCCTGCCAGCAGGCCCCCACCCATGTCCAACTCATGTTCCCCACCACCCCCACCCCCCAGCACTGTGGGGCACCTGCCAGCAGGCCCCCACCCATGTCTGCCACCACCCCCACCCCCCCAGCACTGTGGGTCACCTGCCAGCAGGCCCCCTCCCATGTCCAACTCATGTTCCCCACCACCCCCACCCCCCAGCACTGTGGGGCACCTGCCAGCAGGCCCTCACCCATGTCTGCCACCACCCCCACCCCCCAGCACTGTGGGGCACCTGCCAGCAGGCCCCCACCCATGTCCAACTCATGTTCCCCACCACCCCACCCCCCAGCACTGTGGGGCACCTGCCAGCATGCCCCAATCATGTCTCCCACCACCCCCAGCCAGCAGCACTGTGGGGCACCTGCCAGCAGGCCCCCACCCATCTCCAACTCATGTTCCCCACCACCCCCCCAGCACTGTGGGGCACCTGCCAGCAGGCCCCCACTATTGTCTCCCACCACCCCCACCCCCCAGCACTGTGGGGCACCTGCCAGCAGGCCCCCACCCATGTCCAACTCATGTTCCCCACCACCCCCACCCCCAGCAGTGCAGGGTCACCCTCCACCAGGCCCCCACCCATGTCTCCCACCACCCCCACCCCCCAGCACTGTGGGGCACCTGCCAGCAGGCCCCCACCCATGTCTCCCACCACCCCCACCCCCCAGCACTGTGGGGCACCTGCCAGCAGGCCCCCACCCATGTCCAACTCATGTTCCCCACCACCCCCACCCCCCAGCACTGTGGGGCACGTGCCAGCAGGCCCCCACCCATGTCTCCCACCACTCCCACCCCCCAGCACTGTGGGGCACCTGCCAGCAGGCCCCCACCCATGTCCAACTCATGTTCCCCACCACCCCCACCCGCCAGCACTGTGGGGCACCTGCCAGCAGGCCCCCACCCATGTCCAACTCATGTTCCCCACCACCCACACCCCCCAGCACTGTGGGACACCTGCCATCAGGCCCCCACCCATGTCTCCCACCACCCTCAACCCCAGCACTGTGGGGCACCTGCCAGCAGGCCCCCACCCATGTCCAACTCATGTTCCCCACCACCCCCACCCCCCAGCACTGTGGGGCACCTGCCAGCAGGCCCCCACCCATGTCTCCCACCACCCCCACCCCCCAGCACTGTGGGGCACCTGCCAGCAGGCCCCCACCCATGTCCAACTCATGTTCCCCACCACCCCCACCCCCCAGCACTGTGGGGCACGTGCCAGCAGGCCCCCACCCATGTCTCCCACCACCCCCACCCCCCAGCACTGTGGGGCACCTGCCAGCAGGCCCCCACCCATGTCCAACTCATGTTCCCCACCGCCCCCACCCGCCAGCACTGTGGGGCACCTGCCAGCAGGCCCCCACCCATGTCCAACTCATGTTCCCCACCACCCACACCCCCCAGCACTGTGGGACACCTGCCATCAGGCCCCCACCCATGTCTCCCACCACCCCCACCCCCCAGCACTGTGGGGCACCTGCCAGCAGGCCCCCACCCATGTCCAACTCATGTTCCCCACCACCCCCACCCCCCAGCACTGTGGGGCACCTGCCAGCAGGCCCCCACCCATGTCTCCCACCACCCCCACCCCCAGCACTGTGGGGCACCTGCCAGCAGGCCCCCACCCATGTCCAACTCATGTTCCCCACCACCCCCACCCACCAGCACTGTGGGCCACCTGTCAGCAGGCCCCCACCCATGTCCAACTCATGTTCCCCACCACCCCCACCCCCCAGCACTGTGGGGCACCTGCCAGCAGGCCCCCACCCATGTCCAACTCATGTTCCCCACCACCCCCACCCCCAGCACTGTGGGGCACCTGCCAGCAGGCCCCCACCCATGTCTCCCCCCACCGCACAGCACTGTGGGGCACCTGCCAGCAGGCCCCCACCCATGTCCAACTCATGTTCCCCACCACCCCCAGCCCTCAGCACTGTGGGGCACCTGCCAGCAGTCCCCGACCCATGTCTCCCACCACCCCCACCCCCAGCACTGTGGGGCACCTGCCAGCATGCCCCCACCCATGTCCAACTCATGTTCCCCACCACCCCTACCGCCCAGCACTGTGGGGCACCTGCCAGCAGGCCTCCACCCATGTCTCCCACCACCCTCACCCCCCAGCACTGTGGGGCACCTGCCAGCAGGCCCCCACCCATGTCCAACTCATGTTCCCCACCACCCCCACCCCCCAGCACTATGGCGCACCTGCCAGCAGGCCCCCACCCATGTCTCCCACAACCCCCACCCCCCAGCACTGTGGGGCACCTGCCAGCAGGCCCACACCCATCTCCAACTCATGTTCCCCACCACCCCCACCCCCCAGCACTGTGGGGTACCTGCCAGCAGGCCCCCACCCATGTCTCACACCACCCGCCCCCCCCAGCACTGTGGGGCACCTGCCAGCAGGCCCCCACCCATGTCCAGCTCATGTTCCCCACCACCCCCACCCCCCAGCACTGTGGGGCACCTGCCAGCAGGCCCCCACCCATGTCCAACTCATTTCCCCCACCAACCCCACCCCCAGCACTGTGGGGCACCTGCCAGCAGGCCCCCGCCCATGTCTCCCACCACCCCCACCCCCCAGCACTGTGGGGCACCTGCCAGCAGGCCCCCACCCATGTCCAACTCATGTTCCCCACCACCCCCACCCCCCAGCACTGTGGGGCACCTGCCAGCAGTCCCCCACCCATGTCTCCCACCACCCCCATCCCCCAGCACTGTGGGGCACCTGCCAGCAGGCCCCCGCCCATGTCTCCCACCACCCCCACCCCCCAGCACTGTGGGGCACCTGCCAGCAGGCCCCCACCCATGTCCAACTCATGTTCCCCACCACCCCCACCCCCCAGCACTGTGGGGCACCTGCCAGCAGTCCCCCACCCATGTCTCCCACCACCCCCACCCCCCAGCACTGTGGGGCACCTGCCAGCAGGCCCCCACCCATGTCCAACTCATGTTTCCCACCACCCCCACCCCCCAGCACCGTGGGGCACCTGCCAGCAGGCCCCCACCCATGTCCAACTCATGTTCCCCACCACCCCCACCCCCCAGCACTGTGGGGCACCTGCCAGCAGGCGCCCACCCATGTCTCCCACCACCCCACCCCCCAGCACTGTGGGGCACCTGCCAGCAGGCCCCAACCCATGTCCAACTCATGTTCCCCACCACCCCCACCCCACAGCACTGTGGGGCACCTGCCAGCAGGCCCCCACCCATGTCCATTCATGTCCCCCACCACCCCCACCCCCCAGCACTGTGGGGCACCTGCCTGCAGGCCCCCACCCATGTCCAACTCATGTTCCCCACCACCCCCACCCCCCACCACTGTGGGGTACCCTGCCAGCAGGCCCCCACCCATGTCCAACTCATGTTCCCCACCACCCCCACCCCCCAGCACTGTGGGGCACCTGCCAGCAGGCCCCCACCTATGTCCAACTCATGTTCCCCACCATCCCCACCTCCCAGCACTGTGGGGCACCTGCCAGCAGGCCCCCACCCATGTCTCCCACCTCCCCACCCCCAGCACTGTGGGGCACCTGCCAGCAGGCCCCCACCCATGTCCAACTCATGTTCCCCACCACCCCCCAGCACTGTGGGGCACCTGCCAGCAGGCTCCCACCCATGTCCAACTCATGTTCCCCACCACCCCCACCCCCCAGCACTGTGGGGCACCTGCCAGCAGGCCCCCACCCATGTCTCCCACCACCCCCACCCCCCAGCACTGTGGGGCACCTGCCAGCAGGCCCCCACCCATGTCTCCCACCACCCCCACCCCCCAGCAGTGCAGGGGCACCCTCCACCAGGCCCCCACCCATGTCTCCCACCACCCCCACCCCCAGAACTGTGGGGCACAAGCCAGCAGGCCCCAGCTCATGTTCCCCAGCCAACATGTCATCACAATCTAGATCCCTGGTCCCTATGGTCAGCCTCCAAATGCAAAACACCCACCTGAGTATTGCATCCACCCACTCTGAAATGGCAATTACATGACAGAACACCAATTGCAAGTTTCGAAACAAACACATGTCCCTCACATACACCCAGTGGGTGTCAGTGAATCTCAAAACCCATATCATGATATGCATGAAACCAATGAGATGATACTACACATTGAAGTTCGATAAAAAAATATGTATTAAAGGAAACATAAATAGATTCAAAAATCAAGCAACAGAAATGCCAATGTACAGAAATGAAAAGAAGCATGTCCGTCAAAAAAAGCAAAAGCAAAAATCATAATCCAAAGTAATGGTGTCCAAAGTCACTGTCCACAAAAGAAAATCCAATGGGAAATAATTATTGAAAGCCATTGCTCCATGGGTAAATTGTGAAAGTGAAATAAAATCCAACAGTGAACTATGCACAGACGAACAAGCCAGGGTCCATTATCCCAACCAAAGAAATGAAACCTATCTAACAACACTAACTAATAAAATAAACTATATACAAAAATGTGGCCAATGTCCAAAAGGTCCAAAAAAAATCAAAAAACAAAGGAAACCTAACACTAACTACATAACTATTTACATGGGCAGCGGGATAGTCCAACGGCTCACTGGATGTTGTCATGGGCCAGGGCATCATCGAACTCCTGTTCAATGGCTTGGAGGCGGGCATGTTCCCTGGCCCCGAGGTCTCGCAGGGATAAAGCAGTGTCCAGCTCCAACCCCCTGCGAAGACCCTCGAGGCACTCAGCCCGCCTCAGCGCCCTCCGCATGGAGTTCTCCGCCCTGACCATTGTGAGCCGTTCCTCCTCTGCCCACTGCCGCTCCGCACCTATCTGCTGGCCCAACCGCTCCCACACGGAAGCCACTCCCATTCCAGGGTTCTCCTGCCCTCCGGCCGATGCCTGCACCCCTGATGTTGATGGCCCCGAGCCATGATGCCTCCCACGTCGAGCCTGCCACTGCCTCCGACGCAACTGCCTGTGCCAGCACAACGGCATCCAGGCTGATGGAATCCACAGACGCCGTCGTGCACGTACCCTGCCCGATGATGCCGTCACATCCTCCATCTGCTGGGGTCCAGTTGCTGGTGTGTCCACCCCTGCTGGACCTCCGACTCCCGACTGTGGCAGGGATGGGATCCCCACCGAGCTGGCTGCATTGGTCGGGGCAGGTCCACAGGGGGCCCTGGTGGCATCTGGGCCGGAAGACGCATAGTCTCCACAGAGGAGGAGAGGGTCGCCAGATTGGCTGACACATGTAGGAAACTCCCGACCATGGCCGTTCCCAACTGGGCCACGTCGGCACGGTGCTCTCCGTGATGACGTGCATGCTCCTCCCGGGAAGCACGCACCACATCACGAATTGCACCTGTGCGCAACGCGACACCAATGAGGACCTTCTCCATACGGCCAAGGGTCCCCTTGTCTGCAGGTGGAGGGGAGTCAGATGACTTGGACATCCCCCCTACCTGCGGACGGGCCTGGGATGGGGCATCCCTGCTGGTGCATGGTGGTGCAGTCACAGTGTCAGGGACAGTGACATGCACAGGCCCCTCCACGGCGACCTGTGCTGCCTCCTGCCCCTGCCCCTGGACTGCAACACTTACACCAGCAGGGATGCCCCCACCAGGCCCCATGTGCGCCTCAGTAGCGGTCTCCTCCTACTCTGTGGAAACCACCAACCTGGATGGCTCCACCCCGTCTTCTGCCGTTGCAAGCCCCTGTGGGGGCTCACCCACCTCTTCCGCTGCAGCAGTGGGGGCATCCCCGCCGCTTTGCTCCACAGAGCCGTCTCCGCCCTCTTCTTCACGTGGCGCTGTGTAGAGGGAGACATAGAACACAAGCATCAGGGTACTGTACAATGGTCCCCTAGACAGGAAGCAATAGCAGATGAGTGGCACTGTCAAAGATCACTTCCATCATGTCCCTCCACAACACATGGCTCAGTGCAGGTAAAACACATGCGGTAACAGGCATGGCACATCCTATGGACATTAGCATACATGTCCAAGGGATTCTTGGAACATACAATGTTGTTTTGGAACTCAGATGCATCATGGGCCATGCCTATCACATGCACACACTTCACCCTAGTTTCATCCATCTGGCCTCGTATATCACAGACACAGTGGATACAAGGATGACTAGGCTGCATCAGTGAACCTGAACATTGTGACAGACATGTGTCATGCATCCCTGGCATTCACAAGTCACAGACACACAGGTCAGACACACAGACATGGACAGCATACATGTACATGGTATCAGCACCCATCCCTCACCCCCACCCATGTCCAGGAACAGAGACTGGCATGCTTTCATGTGGCCATTCCACATAGGGCAATCCATGTTGCATTTGAACACATGCACCAACCGTGTGGTTCACACATTACTGGTCTCACATGCATGACGTCCCTGCACACACACATGCATACATGGCCTATGTCACACATACAGGCAAGTATCAGACAACCAGCACACTGTGACATGCCCTGTCTCACACAGCAATGCTTGGCCACTTACCGCTCAACTCCAGGCGGGTCTGCCTCTCAAGGATCTGGGCGTGGAGCGCTGGGCCTACGCGTTCCAGGACCCTCAACTGGATGGGACTCAGGCGGCCTCGGCCCCCCTCCACGAGGCGCCGGGCCTTCAAGAGGGTCCTGGACCTGCAGTCATCCCAGCTCTTCTTGACATGTTGGTAGTCGCGGACTGCCACCCCCTCCGCGTTGATGGCAGTCATGATGTCCGTCCAGATCCGAGTCCGTCCTTCCTTGTTGGCGCGCTTACTTCCGAAGAGGGCATCATACTGCCCCAGGACTTGCTCCACCAGGACACCAACTTCGGTGGCAGTGAAGCTGGTGCCCCTCTGCCTCTCTGGCCGGGGGTTGCCAGTGGTGCCAGATGTTTCTGTACCCGACATGGCAACCCCAGAGGCAGGAGTGGGTGGGCAACTGGGTCCTGGGGCTGGGCTGTGGAGCGATGGTATCCCAGTCGGGAGTCTTCTGTTCCGGCAGGGGTGGACACAGCAAATGGACCCCTGCAGATGGCTGATGTGCAGGCACCAAATGGCAGGGCACGGAGGCAGCAGGCAGGCAGGCAGGCAGCAGCAGATGGCTCGTGGGGGGCTGCTCGGGCCTCTGGGGGGCAGTAATTCGGCCTTTTGGGCAGGATCGTGGTCTTCCGTGTGCTTACGGGTGGCCAGCTTGATACGGAGTGAATTGGCACGTGAAAATCCTGCACGTCTGCGTGTAATTCGAGGAAAGGCCCTTAGCGCGTATGCACGTCAGCACGCATATGCGATTTCATTGGACCAAAGGCCCTTAGCGCGTGAGCGCGTCTGTGACGTGACGCGCGCGGGTGTTTCCCTCATTGCACGTTATGACAGAACACACGTGGATTTCCACCAATCGCGTGTGAAAGTTCCCGCGCACCCCGGAACACATGTACCCAGGCTAATCGCGTGTGGAACTTCCCGCACACCCTGAAACATTCATACCCAGGCCAATCGCGTGTACGCTCACTTCCCTCCGATCACACGCGATGACACTCAGACGTGCAGTTTTACCACGTGTGCTCTGTCATCACATGTAATGAGGGAAACACCTGCGCGCGCCACGTCACAGACGTGCTCACGCGCTAAGTACCTTTGGTCCAATGAAATCGCATATGCGTGCTGACGTGCATACGCGCTAAGGGCCTTTCCTCGAATTACACGCAGACGTGCAGGATTTTCACGTGCCAATTCACTCCGTATCAAGCTGGCCACGCGTAAGCACATGGAAGACCACGCTCCTGCCCAGAAGGCCGAACTACTGCCCCCCAGAGCCCCGAGCTCGCTCCCACCTGCCATCTGCTGCTGCCTGACTGCCTGCTGCCCACGTGCCCTGCCATTTGCTACCTGCACATCAGCCAGAGGTGCTGTTGCTGTGACCACCCCTGCTGGAACAGAAGACTCCCGACTGGGATTCCATCGCTCCACAGCCCAGCCCCAGAACCCAGTTGCCTACCAACTCCTGCCTCTGGGGTTGTCATGTCGGGGCAAACACCATGTGAGACCACTGACAACCCCCGGCCAGAGAGGCAGAGGGGCACCAGCTTCAGTGCCACCGAAGTTGGTGTCCTGGTGGAGCAAGTCCTGGGGCAGTATGATGCCCTCTTCGGAAGTTCCCGCGCCGACAAGGAAGGACGGACTCTGATCTGGACTGACAGTGTGACTGCCATCAACGCGGAGGGGGTGGCAGTCCGCGACTTCCAACATGTCAAGAAGCGCTGGGAGGACTTCAGGTCCAGGACCCTGAACAAGGCCCGGCGCCTCTTGAAGGCAGCGGATGCCAAGGGGCGCCGGGGCCACTTGTCGGAAGAACAGATGAGGGTCCTGGACCGCATATCCCCAGCGCTCCACGTCCAGGTCCTTGAGAGGCAGACCCGTCTGGAGTCGGGCGGTAAGTGTACATGCATCCTGATTGTGAGCTGTGCGTGTGGTGATTTTTCAGTAGTGTGCAGGGTGCACATCTGTTTGTATGGGGTCGAGTATGGGTGGGGGTGTACAGGGCCGTGGGGCTAACACATGCGAGGGCTGGAATGTGTGAGACATTGATGGTGCTTGTGTGTGTAGGCTTGCATGCCAAATGCAGTTGTGTGGGCACACATGTTTGGATGAATGTGTATGTAAGTAGACATGTCCGTGATGTCACGCATGTATGTTGTTTTCAGCTGCATGTATCAGCACTGTGTACATGTGCATCTGTGTGTATTTGACAAGGGTGCAACAGTGATGCAAAATGGATGCATGTGACAGCCGGATGTGGAAGCCTGATTGGCAGATGTGACATGGATGCCCATCTGAACACTGCGACACTTGCCAGAGGTGTACACATGCATGCAAGTGTGGTGGTGTGTGTACATGTGTGGTGCACTTCCTGTGTTGCATGTGATGTCTGGCTCACCTTTGCCTGATCATGCTGTTGTATGTGTATGGATGGTGCTGGCAGTTGCGATATGGCTGTGGTATGGCTCATGTGTGCGAGTTGAAATGACATGTGTGTTGGGGATTGTGATGCCATGTCTGAGGTTTGCCAAAGCCACTCATGTACAACTGTCATGTGTGTATGTGTCCATTGTACAGTGCCCTGATGCCTGTGTTTTATTTCTCCCTGTCTGCAGCGTCAACTGATGAAGAGGGCGGAGAAGGTGCTGTGGAGCACAGCGGCGGGGATCCCACCGCCAGCCTGAGACGCAAGGCCCGGCTCCCCTCCCATGTTGTCATCTCGTCGGGGAGTGAGGAGTCCGGTGCCGCGTCCCAGGCCGCAGCTGCCGGGGGGAGGTCCAAGAGGCGGAAGTTGGAGTTGGACTCCTCGGCAACAGAAGGGGCAGCTGGGACCCCACAGGGCCCAATGGGGGAAGATGGCACGGAGTCATCCAGGTTGGTGGGGGGTTTGGTGGAGAAGGAGGCCGTGCAAGCAACAGAGACGGGGTCTGGAGGTGGGGATCGCACTGGTGCTAGTGGTGCAGTGCAGGACCAGGGACAGGAGGCAGCACTGGCCCCCGCATAGGTGCCTGTGTGCAATCCTGTCCCTGATCCTGTCCCTGCATCATCTTGCACCAGCAGGGATGCCTATGTCCAGACCCGTTTTCAGGCAGGGGATGAGCTCACGACAACTGGCCTTCCTCTGCCTGCGGACGTGGCTATCCGGGTCCGGGTTGAGCCTGTTCTGACTGGTGTGGCGTTGCGTCAACGGGCCATGCGAGGTGACCTGCAGTCTTTTCATGAGGAGACTGCATGTCATCTCGAATGGCTCGTTGACCACGTCAGCCTGCCGGGACAGGTCACCCAGGCCGGATTCCTCCGTATGATGGGGCTTGCTACGACCCCCTCCTCAACTGAACCCCCTACGCCCCAGTCGTCCTCCGTGCCATCTTCCCACCCATCAGTCACCTGGGTGCCCTGTGGAGCTGCCTCTGACGGTGCGGCCAGGCTGGTGGAGGAGGCATCCCTGCCACAGTCGGGAGTAGGACGTCCAGCAGGGGTGGCCACATCAACGACTGCACCCCAGCCAGCGGAGGATGTGCAGGCAGCAGGAGGCAGTGCACGGGCAGAGGCACAGCAGCAGCAGCAACGTGGTGGGAGCCATGAAGGCTCGGGGCCTTCAGCATCGGAGGGGCAGGCATCGGCCGGAGGGCAGGAGGACCCAGGACAGAGAGTGTCTTCCGTGTGGCAGCGGTTGGGCCACGCCATAGATGCGGAGCGGCAGCGGGCGGAAGAGGCGCGGCTCACAATGGTCAGGGCGGAGAACTCCATGCGGAGGGCCCTGAGGCGGGCCGAGTGCCTCGAGGCAATCCGCAGGGGTTTGGAGGTGGACACGTCGACGGCTCTGCGGACCCTCGGGGCCATGGAGGAGGACCGCCTCCGGGACATTGAGCAGGAGTTCGATGATGCCCTGGCCCGGGACATCCAAAAGTGAGCCGTCAAACTAGCCCGCTGCCCTTGTACATAGCTATGTAGGTAGTGTTAGGTTTCCTTTTTTTTTTTTTTATTTTGGACCTTTTGGACATTGGCCACATTTTTGTATATAGTTTATTTTATTAGTTAGTGTACTTAGATAGGTTTCATTTATTTTGTTGGGATAATGGACCCTGGCTTGTTCGTATGTACATAGTTCACTGTTGGATTGTATTTTTCTTTCACATTTTAACCATGGAGCAATGGCTTTCAATTTTATTTCCCATTGGATTTTGTTTTGTGGACAGTGACTTTGGACACCATTACTTTGGATTATGATTTTTGGTTTTGCTTTTTTTCACGGACATGCTTCTTTTCATTTTTGTACATTCCCATTTCTGTTTCTTTATTTTTGATTCTATTTATGTTTCCTTTAATACATATTTTTTTATTGAACTTCAATGTGTAGTATCTCATTGGTTTCATGCATATCATGATATGGGTTTTGAGATTCACTGACACCCATTGGGTGTATGTGAGGGAAATGTGTTTTTTTCGGAACTTGCAATTGGTGTTCTGTCATGTAATTGCCAATTATGAGTGGGTGGATACAATACTCGGGTGGGTGTTTTGCATTTGGAGGCTGACTATAGGGACCAGGGATTTAGATTGTGATGACATGTTGGCTGGGGAACATGAGTTGGACATGGGTGGGGGCCTGCTGGCAGGTGCCCCACAGTGCTGGGGGGTGGGGGGGTGGGAGACATGGGTGGGGGCCTGGTGGAGGGTGACCCTGCACTGCTGGGGGGTGGGGGGGTGGGAGACATGGGTGGGGGCCTGGTGGAGGGTGACCCTACACTGCTGGGGGGTGGGGGTGGTGGGGAACATGAGTTGGACATGGGTGGGGGCCTGCTGGCAGGTGCCCCACAGTGCTGGGGGGTGGGGGGGGTGGGAGACATGGGTGGGGGCCTGCTGGCAAGTGCCCCACAGTGCTGGGGGGTGGAGGGGTGGGAGACATGGGTGGGGGCCTGGTGGAGGGTGACCCTGCACTGCTGGGGGGTGGGGGTGGTGGGGAACATGAGTTAGACATGGGTGGGGGCCTGCTGGCAGGTGCCCCACAGTGCTGGGGGGTGGGGGTGGTGGGTAACATGAGTTGACATGGGTGGGGGCCTGCTGGCAGGTGCCCCACAGTGCTGGGCGGTGTAGCGGGTGAAAGACATGGGTGGGGGCCTGGTGGAGGGTGACCCTGCACTGCTGGGGGGCGGGGGGTGGGAGACATGGGTGGGGGCCTGGTGGAGGGTGACCCTGCACTGCTGGGGGTGGGGGTGGTGGGGAACATGAGTTGGACATGGGTGGGGGCCTGCTGGCAGGAGCCCCACAGTGCTGGGGGGTGGGGGTGGTGGGAGACATGGGTGGGGTCCTGGTGGAGGGTGACCCTGCACTGCTGGGGGGTGGGGGTGGTGGGGAACATGAGGTGGACATGGGTGGGGGCTTGCTGGCAGGTGCCCCATAGTGCTGGGGGGTGGGGGGTGGGAGACATGGGTGGGGGCCTGCTGGCAGGTGAACCACAGTGCTGGGGGGTGGCGGGGTGGGAGACATGGGTGGGGGCCTGGTGGAGGGTGACCCTGCACTGCTGGGGGTTGGGGGGAGTGGGAGACATGGGTGGGGGCCTGGTGGAGGGTGACCCTGCACTGCTGGGGGTGGGGGTGGTGGGGAACATGAGTTGGACATGGGTGGGGGCCTGCTGGCAGGTGCCCCACAGTGCTGGGGGGTGGGGGTGGTGGGAGACATGGGTGGGGTCCTGGTGGACGGTGACCCTGCACTGCTGGGGGGTGGGGGTGGTGGGGAACATGAGTTGGACATGGGTGGGGGCCTGCTGGCAGGTGCCCTACAGTGCTGGGGGGTGGGGGGTGGGAGACATGGGTGGGGGCCTGCTGGCAGGTGCCCCACAGTGCCAGGGGGTGGGGGGGAGACATGGGTGGGGGGCTGGTGGAGGGTGACCCTGCACTGCTGGGTGGTGGGGGTGGTGGGGAACATGAGTTGGACATGGGTGGGGGCCTGCTGGCAGGTGCCCCACAGTGCTGGGGGGTGGCGGTGGTGGGGAACATGAGTTGGACATGGGTGGGGGCCTGCTGGCAGGTGCCCCACAGTGCTGGGGGGTGGGGGTGGCGGGAGACATGGGTGGGAGCCTGCTGGCAGGTGCCCCACAGTGCTGGCGTGTGGGGGTGGTGGGAGACATGGGTGGGGGCCTGGTGGAGGGTGACCCTGCACTGCTGGGGGGTGGGGGTGGTGGGAGACATGGGTGGGGGCCTGGTGGAGGGTGACCCTGCACTGCTGGGGGGTGGGGGTGATGGGAGACATGGGTGGGGGCCTGGTGGAGGGTGACCCTGCACTGCTGGGGGGTGGGGGTAGTGGGAGACATGGGTGGGGGCCTGCTGGCAGGTGCCCCACAGTGCTGGGGCGTGGGGGTGGTGGGGAACATGAGTTGGACATGGGTGGGGGCCTGCTGGCAGGTGCCCCACAGTGCTGGTGGGTGGGGGGCTGGCTTTGACATGGGTGGGGGCCTGGTGGAGGGTGACCCTGCACTGCTGGGGGGTGGGGGGGTGGAGACATGTGTGGGGGCCTGGTGGAGGGTGACCCTGCACTGCTGGGGGGTGGGTGTGGTGGGGAACATGAGTTGGACATGGGTGGGGGCCTGCTGGCAGGTGCCCCACAGTGCTGGGGTTGGGGGTGGTGGGAGACATGGGTTGGGGCCTGGTGGAGGGTGACCCTGCAGAGCTGGGGGGTGGGGGTGGTGGGAGACATGGGTGGGGGCCTGGTGGAGGGCGACCCTGCACTGCTGGGGGGTGGGGGTGGTTGGAGACATGGGTGGGGGCCTTCTGGCAGGTGCCCCACAGTGCTTGGGGGTGGGGGTGGTGGGGAACATGAGTTGGACATGGGTGGGGGCCTGCTGGCAGGTGCCCCACAGTGCTTGGGGGTGGGGGTGGTGGGAGACATGGGTGGGGGCCTGGTGGAGGGTGACCCTGCACTGCCGGGGGGTGGTGGTGGTGGGAGACATGGGTGGGGGCCTGCTGGCAGGTGCCCCACAGTGCTGGGGGGTGGGGGTGGTGGGAGACATGGGTGGGGGCCTGGTGGAGGGTGACCCTGCACTGCTGGGGGGTGGGGGGGTGGGAGACATGGGTGGGGGCCTGCTGGCAGGTGCCCCACAGTGCTGGGGGTGGGGGTGGTGGGAGACATGGGTGGGGGCCTGGTGGAGGGTGCCCCTGGTGGCTGGGGGTGCAGGGGGACATTGGTGGGCAGTAATACACGTGGACATGTGGGTTGGCTGGGGGGCATGGCCATGGTGGATGGGGTGCCTGCAGGACATGTGCAGGGTAGGCCCCTGTGGTGTGAGCCACCTGCAGGGGCCGTTGAGGGTGTAGAGGGAACACCTGGGAGGACCCACACGTGCAATTCACGTGTGGTGCTCCCCGCGCACCCCTGTAATACACGTACCCTGATGGAATCGCATGTGGAACTTCCCGCGCACCTCTGGAATACACGTACCCTGCTGATGTTGCGTGTGAAACTTCCCGCGCACCCCTGGAATACACGTACCCTGCTGATGTTGCATGTGAAACTTCCCCCGCACCCCGAAATATACGTACCCTGATGAAATTCCGTGTGGAACTTCCCGCGCACCCCTGTAATGCACGTACCCTGATGGAATAGCGTGTGGAACTTCCCGCGCACCCCTGGAATACACGTACCCTGCTGATGTTGCGTGTGAAACTTCCCCCGCACCCTGAAATACACGTACCCTGATGCAATCGCGTGTGGAACTTCCCGCGCACCCCTGAAATACACGTACCCTGCTGATGTCACGTGTGAAATTTCCCCCGCACCCCGAAATACATGTACCCTGATGAAATCGCGTTTGGAACTTCCCGCGCACCCCTGAAATACACGTACCCTGCGGAAAACGCGTGTGGAACTTTCCGCGCACCCCTGGAATACACGTACCCTGCTGATGTCGCGTGTGAAACTTCCCCCGCACCCTGAAATACACGTACCCTGCTGAAATCGCGTGTGGAACTTCCCGCGCACCCCTGAAATACACATACCCTGCTGAAATCACGAGTGGAACTTCCCGCGCACCCCTGGAATACACGTACCCTGCTGATGTCGCGTGTGAAACTTCCCCCGCACCCCGAAATACACGTACCCTGATGAAATCGCGTGTGGAACTTCCCGCGCACCCCTGAAATACACGTACCCTGCTGAAATCGCTTGTGGAACTTCCCACGCACCCCTGAAATACACGTACCCTGTGGAAATCGCGTGTGGAACTTCCCGCGCACCCCTGAAATACACGTAGCCTGCTGAAATCGCATGTGGAACTTCTCGCGCACCCCTGAAATACACGTACCTGCGGAAATCGCGTGTGGAACTTCCCGCGCACCCCTGAAATACGCGTACCCTGCTTGCACGGGACCAATAGCGTGAGGTACTTCCCGCACACCCCAGTGATACACGTAGCCCGCTTGCCGTGCTGGTACAGGGTTAGCGCAGCCCTTTGCGCTGGATTGGGGATTGGGGGCGTAACTGGCGCTGCTGCAGGGTCGCTGCGCCACTGTGCTCCACGGCTGGTTTTGGTGGCTGGAATCCATGAATACGCTGTGCACGGAAATGGATTTTAGCGCACGCGGCTGGCGCAGGGATTCGCACGTGCACACTGTGCGCCAGCCGTGTGCGCCACTTGTGCGCTGAATTCTATGAATTACCCCCTCATGTTTACTTGACTACTTTCTCAGATATCAACACTGGTTGTTGATGTTGAAAAACAT
Source organism: Ambystoma mexicanum (assembly GCF_040938575.1). Classification (NCBI taxonomy): domain Eukaryota; kingdom Metazoa; phylum Chordata; class Amphibia; order Caudata; family Ambystomatidae; genus Ambystoma; species Ambystoma mexicanum. The sequence continues at coordinate 892,633,275 of NC_090922.1, forward strand.
AAAATGCATTAATCAAATGGACATTTCAATGCCTATTTATTTATTCTCTTTGTTTCTGCTTTCAATAATCCTTTACAATGATATAATAATACAACTAACTTATATCTTTCATCATTTTACAAAATACAATTTTTATAAAACACACTAGACATATACATGCTTAAAAATAAATAAGATAAATAAAGAAAATAAGGGAGAGATTCCCAAAATTATCATAGATCTTTGAGTTGGTCCTCCCTTTCTTATTTTAATATCACATCTGTATAACATGTATTTTTGAGCCTGTCCCTTATGCAGTTTTTCACACAGCAATTACTGGAAATAAATAATATTACTGTCTCAATCATTAGTTGACCGAACAGAAAACTTTCCCAAATGATTTCAGTAGAAATAGTACATAGGTCATAAGGAAAGGGTTTAGAGCAATTGGTGCATTTCTCATGTTAAACTTCCAGCTAGTCTTTTTTTGTGCACACTTTGCAAAATGTAACTTTCTTTGTAATACCTTATATGGGCCTACTACATCTAAAGTTCCAAATGTGTTTAATTTCAACCACTATAAAGACAGTTTCTCATTTCCTAGGGCTTCTAACTTATTTGTTCAGTTTCTTGTATGTATGCAACATTTTTTTATTCTTCATGCAACTGAATTCCCATAATGTATATGTTACAAGTGCGTGTATGCCATTTGGGCTTAAACAATGTAGGCTCAACTCAATTAAGCTTGATTCACAGTATGTCAAATAAATATTGTGTATCGGTTTATGAGTGCAATATTGTTGTATGGTCCTACATTGGACTATTGATTACCAAGAGCTCAAACATAACTCAAGGTAAAAGGCAGCTACAGGAAATGATGGTGGTCATTTCAATACTCATTTCCACAATTTATCTTCATATGTACAAATCCAACCCCAATTCGAAATCTGCATACTTTCCGTACCACAGAACATAAATGGGATCATTTTGAATTGGCTATAATTGATGCAACTCTTGAAAACATATGGTAGCTGATGAGCAGCAACCTTGAAAACACACTGATTGTTGATGTCAGAATTATATTTATACATAGATTAGATTTATATGAATGGATGCAAGTGTGCTTTATAAAGTAGCACCATCATTAAATGCCGGCTATTTTTTTGTAGACAAGCTGTCTGTAAATTGTGTTACATTTTTGATGACTTCGCCAGCCTAAACATACAATACTAACTTTGGTTTTAATTCACTCTTTTAATCAAGTAGAATATTCAGACCAAGTACAGTATTTTCTTGTCCCAGAAATTGGGGTGGGATTGAAACAATAGGGAGTGTTAGATCAGGGGTTGCAACCTTGCTAGGTCTGGTCTATTAATCATAAATTATCCGACATTATTGGAAAGTAAGATAAGGCTACATAACATCTGTTATGTTAAATTGAAAAATACCTTCCCCTAAAACAAATTTCCCCTTGTACAGATCTTCACCAAATTTGAAGTTACAGAATTTAACAGACCTGATTGAATATTCACTTGATAAATTGAGATTTCCATATGAACATGTAGTGTTTAGAACACTATTTGACGGAATTGCCTACTATGATTTTAGGCACGCATATACATTTTGCTATGAAGATGTTTATGCTGCAAATATTTTGAAAATCACACCAGACAAACTCAAGAATTTAAGTTGTAAATAAACACCCATTAATCAATATTTTTGACATGCACAGAACACTCGTAATGTGTTATGCAAAGAAGCAGAAACATATGAAGCATAACACAGTGAACCCTTATGGTCCTTTAATAGAGGTAGCATTGTCGTACGATGGATGGGATAGAGATTAACTCTTACATGAGATAATAAGACTGACTCAGGAAGTTGGAGAAAATGTCTCATCATTTTCAGTTTCAATTGTCTAAAACAGGGAGATACAACCGAGATCAACGAACGTCGCACAGCATAGTCTCAACATATTTCATAAAAAAGCATTCTGATAAAACAAAAATGCATAATATATGACATCATACTACGTGTCAAACAAGAAAAACCGTGGGATTGTGGTTGGCTTAAGGAGAACATCTAAGTATACTTTCTATACTGGGTAGGATTGTGATTGCGTCTCTACAGTCAGGTGGACAACTTATGCCCACCCCTAGTACAAGTCCTCTTTGACAGCTATTAGATGCACAGTACATCAATGACTCTCAAACTATAAGGCCCTTTGTTATATGGCCTTCGACAATTGGTTGGCACGCTTTTAGCCTTCCAGATTATTCAATTCACTAGCAGCACGTAAGCTGGTACCCGAGGTGTCAGTGGGTGGCCTTGAATGTGTCTCCCCACCCAATTAGCCCCATATCTCTCATCGTTCATGCCTTCCGCAATTGAGACTGTCTTTGATCTTGGCCTTGTAGTTGCTTCTTGCTTCTGGGAATATAAGAGAGTGTGAGCACGTTCTTATCAATGTTGAGGTCTGCATGTCCATTCCTATTTCCATTACGCACTCACGTGACAGGAGAACATGAATCGGCTCATTTTATAGCATTTAATTGTCTTACCTGAAGAAACTTGGCACTCGTGATGTTCTCTCTTTGTAACTTAAAAAGGGATGCCTCAATGTCTCACAGTCACTGTTCTTTAAAGACTGATAACCAGTTTTGGCTGCGTCAACCTTTGACATCAGCCCAGACAATCTTCTTGGTCTTGCTTCGAACGCCAGCTAATTACTTGCTGCAACATATGCATAGCTATCCATCCTTCTTTCTCCATGGCTTTAAGAATACTAAAATTGTGACATCGAACATCCAGATTCTATATAATGGCGACACCGCCTGCAGTCTATTTCAATATGTATAGCCAGCCTTATGATTACTTAGTCTGCTTGTGTTATAGCATCTGTACAGTTATAAAATGGCTTGCATTTTCTGCAGTACTCGTCACATGTGCAATCTTCAATCCAAATATGGATGTTCACTCAATTCTTTAATTTGTCATCAGATTGTATACGGTCTATGCATCTTCTTCTTTGACCATTCTTCTCAGTGCGTCACGCTCACTTCTTTTGATGTCACCAGATTATTTTCCTCTTATTTTCATATTCCTTTGAGGGCTTCCTCCTGGAGCCTGTCAATCAGATAGGGTTTTCTTGGTGGATACCTTGTCTCGAAGACTCTCCTCGGAATAGTCACAGTTACTGGTGTTGTGCACGTCGTAACTTCTGGTTTCCAGCATAAAGGTAGCATGGGGGTGGAACTTCCTCTAGAGGCATTTGGCTACTCCTCTACACTCCCCCTTCTGATTGATCCATCAACCACACCTTAACCGGTCTCCACATCTAGACATCGCCTCTTAAAGAAGTGCTTATTCAGAGCCAGATCTTTACTACTTCTTTCAGGGATCCCACTGATTTTACATGTTCATCAACACTCCAGGTCATGTAGTTGCATTGGCCATTCGGTTTACAGTAGACTCATTGGCCTACTTAATTTTTGTGGTTCCTTGGATACAGGAACATTGTTTACTCAGGTGCTATGATGCTGGTCTTTATGCACCTTCTGACTTCTTCATCCGTCAACTCCTTGGGCTCAAATCTTGATTCAACATTGATCATGATCTTCATCACTACAGCTTTCTTTGCTGTCTTCTTGCACTGTTTAGTTATTATCCTAATCACACAGAATCCAAACATTATCATCACTAATACTGCTCTAAGAAATCTGAAGATTTTTGTCATCCAGTGTGAACCCATGAGAAGATTGACACAAACCAACTGTCATCTGCAATACTGTTGGTCTCATCTTCCATCTTATCATGCAGTGTCGTCAGCAACGCTATGGCCACTGTTAAGGTCCCATTCTTGTCATCATGAGAAGGTATGAACGTGCAACATGATGGCCTGATTTTGGCACAAACTCCTCCATCCATTGCTGTGATCATATCAAGGACATATCTTTTCTGGAGGGTCATTAACCATATGGCCCTCAATTCTTCCTTGTAAGCGTTGAATCCATTTATAGTAGTACTGATCATCTGCAGGAGCTCCGAGCGAGCACATTGGCCATCGTCCCAATCCCTGGCGTAAAGATAGTCATGATTATTGCTGAGCAACTTGTGCTCATATGCAATACAATTAAAGGCTTCTATTGATTTTACTGAAAAGTACTTCTCCCTCCTTGTCTGGTTGAGGAATTTGAGTGATCTTCTCTTCCTCAAATGGGCATCTGCTTTTGGAAACTCTCCAATGTTCAGGTCACTTTTATTAATCACTAACGCTGGAACATGTATGAGTACCAAGGAACACGTCCCTCTCCTGTCCTTGGGCAGCATCATGTAAGCTCTGGACCCATAAGCCCCACATCGATCCATCAGGACGGCTGTCCCTGCTCCCATTCTAATAACGCCAACTGCAGTCTTGCAGCCTTTATTTCTTCCCACATAATTCTTTCCATTTGTTTGAAAGCATAATGCCGCATTTATCAAGGGAACCACCATCATCAGGCCGATTCATCTTCTACCCATGTCAACAGTCTGGCGTGGTTAGGCCATGACTTTGAACAAACATTATTCACTCTCTGTACTTCTGGCAAATATTGTGTCTTCAATTGATGAGCTGTGCAGGACATCAGGCCTCGTTCCCATCCTTTTTTGGATTTCACTTGTCCATAAACTAAAACGTGTGTTTGTTCCCAACATCCAGGCCATCCTGCTACTTCTGCTTTATCGGGAAATTCGGTCTCTTCATCTCAGCAAACACAACCTCTTAATTTCCTTTCTCAGGATATATAAGCATCTTGCTTTTCCACGCAGGTTCCTTTTCCATTTGGGTAGTCTTGATATTATTGTCCTGGAGCAGAAATTACCATTTCGATCTCCATTGCAAAGTGACCCAGCTTCCTTGAAATTGGCCTCTTGTCATGCATGCTGTACAATGAATGAGACATCTGGCATTGTACTCCAGGATTTCTCTAGAAATTAAAGTTCGTGTTGCATCCATGGCATAGGGTATGACAGCGCAGACGTAGCAACTCTGCTTAGATGTTTTCTTTTCAACCTTTATAATGTGCTGATACCACATATTATTACCCAAGTGTGCTGCACTGTCTAGATATGTGTTTATCCCTTCATTATCTTCCTCTGCATTTCTCTTGCTTTTCACTACTACCACATCAGTGCTCAAATAATAATCATGAAGCATATCATAAAGGGTTCTCTCTCTGGGGAGAACCATAGGAGTGTCTACCTTAGTGGAAGTGAATAAATCAAGAGCAGTATGTCTAGTAGGAGGAATCATAGTGTTCCCTGTCTCAACAGGAGCATTTATGTAATAGAGAATGCTAAACAGAAGAAACAGAAAGACACTGAGTATAGTGGCACATATGTATATCATAAAACAACATATCAATCCCCACCATTTGCGACATTCTGGACTTAGTTGAGCTTGCTCATTCTCCAAAACCATGCTACTTTCAACATTTCTCATGTTTGCTATACTCAATTAAGGAAGGGAAAACACTTTTAATCAGACAATTACAGTAGGTCTGGTAGTTGAAGGATTTCTTCTACTATTGCTACAAGCAGCCTTCTTCTAATCACAGGGCCATTTTTAGGATCATGTAAGCAAGTACAAATGTCCTCATCTCTTCTACCAAGGGAAGAATAAGCTTGAAGAATGAACACAAAGACAGCAAGTAGAAGTCTATGGGCATCTCCATTGGTCAGGACCATAGGGCTAGTTAAATAAACACTCAGTGAAAAACTACTCAGGTTCTGTTCACACTTCCAGTTATCGTATCCAAATTTGAAATCTAGTTCAGGCATAATCGTGATACATCAACAACCTTCTAAAGTTTACTTCAAAGATTCCTGTGGCCCAAGCAAAGAAGTGCACTCCTGCTATAATAAAAGATTGTGCAAGCAACATTCCAAATGCAATCTGCATTTATTTAACAGTAACTTTATTGTCCTTCTTTGTCATCGATCGAGTCTGCACACGCTGAAATTGTTCTTCTTATCTTGCTTGTGAATCAATCATTGGTGGTGCTGCAGCCTCGCCAGTCTGTAGCTTCACGTAATTCAGATGGATCAAAGATTGTCTGCCTTGAACTTTCAATGCTGAGGGAGTAATGTCCTCCACTACATATGGTCCAAGGAATCATGGCTCGTGCCACTTCCTACTGAAGTTTCTGATCAGCACGGCATCACCAGCAAAGAGCTTTGGAGCTGATAAAAGTTCAGAAGATCCAGTTTCTGAATGGTTTTCATCTGTGATCTGAGACCGACCCCCCTGGCGCTTGAGTTGATCTGAAATGACAGAGATACTATCAGGCATACATGTCAAATACACACATAGCTCATTTCCTAACCACTCTGCAGTATTCTGGGCAACACTTCCACTCCTCGATGGAGGAGTCAGAGGTGTTCTCATCCGCCTTCCTGTCACTAGGTCATGGGGTGAGAAGTGGTGGTCCAAGCCAGGCTGATTCCTTAGGGTATATAGAGCTAAGGGCAGGCAATATAGCCATCCCTTCTTTAGAATAAACTGAGCTTGTAAATTCTCTCTTTAAGGAGGCTGTTGAGTCTCTCACATATCCTGTTTGCTTGCGGGTGATGACCAGAACAAAACTTATGTTTAATATTTAATAACATGCTTATCTGCTGAAATACTTCATTGACAAAATGTGGCCCATTATCGGATCTCAGCACCTCACACACACCCCGTCTTGGGAAGACTTCATGTACTAAAAACGTTGCTGCGCAAGTGGCATCAGTGAGTGTACACGGACCTGCTTCAAAACACCTGGAGAAGGGACACACCACCACTAACAGATACCTGTATCCATTACATACTTGGAGCATGTTATCATAGTCAATATGTAAATGGTGAAAAGGAGCATTCGTTCAAGGAATCACTCCTCTAATCAGTTGCAGTATATGCCCATTGGTAAACCTTTGACATACTATGCAATTCACTGCATAAAATGCAATGTGTTCTAACAAATATGGCACAAACCAGTCTTCTGCAATTGTTGCAGCAAGACTTTCCCTATTTACATGTTCAGGGTAGTGCAGCTGTCCAAGCGCTACCTTTACTAATGCAACTGGCATCACTGCCTTTCCAGTGCTGTCCTGTCGCCATAATGCTTCTCTTGGCCTCTGTTTCTGTGGCTTAATTCCCGCAAGAGATTAACTCAGTGCGCTTAGTATGCACTACACATTTAACTATCGCTACAGCTACTGGGAGTTGTAGTGCCTTAATAAGCCTGTCAAATAAAGATAAATGCTGCATTGGAGTGCCGTCTGCTTGGAGGTAGCCCCTCCTTTTCCAACATGCTAGCCTTGCATGTACAGTTGACGTCTCTGTACACCATCACTTTCTTCCCTGCAAGATTCTCGAGTGTGAAAATGAGGGCTACCAATTCTGCTGCTTGCGCTGAAAAGCGAGACATAAACTTGCACTTGCTACAATCGCAAACTCGCCATTTGTTCTGTGCCTCACTACTGCAGCACCAGAATGACTTTCTCTGATACATTTTTGAAGAACCATCAATAAAGAGCATTTCCCATCCTGCCAGCACATTCTCCTTTACGCGCAGTATATGCTCATAAAACTCTACATAATTAGCGCAGTCAAGTACATGCTCGCATACAGTTACAAATTTGGCAGGGTTCACTATATTACATCTGACAATCTTAATCGCTGAGTTTGAGATTAGAAGCTCTCCGAGTTGTAAATGTGCCTTTGGGTTTGCTAAAATGGCAAATAAAGCATGTTCTACAAAAAGTGTCATAAAGCAGCCCATTACAATACTTGCAGACATCTCAATTGCAGACATAGCAGCTTCAATGACTGTTCACAAGAACAGTGTCCTTTTATAACTGGGTCTAATATCCTGTGCACTAGGACCCCAACCGGACCATAAAATGGAATAGCAGCACCCGTGAGATGGATGGAGATGCAGATTAGTACTCTAGCATCAAATCAATAATGACAACTCAATAGTTTGGCAAAGGGAGTCTGTTTAATGACAAGTACAAAAAACAGGGAGTTTCGTGAATATCAGCGGTTGCTTGATCTTCCTTCCCACTTCACAACTCCAACTAACTTCATAAAAAACACATCATTTATACTAACAACTCGTCATCACTGATGTATAATGCTTAAAATGTTGCATGCAATTATATTGGTACTAGGAAGGTAACTTTAATATCAGGGACGTCATTTCACCAAAATGCCAGGGGTAGCAGAAGTGACATCACACGACCCTTGACCCCTGATGTCATTTGACCCCACCCTGAAGTGATATCGCGGGTAGCGATGGAACACGACCTTTCACCCGTTGACAAAACAGGAAGTGGCATCACATAGCATTGTACACTACAAAAAATATGGTTATGATATCTCTATAATGTGATGTACATTTCATACAAGAATGGATCTCCATATGTATCGTTAAGATCAGTGTGTATAGGCCCATATTACCAAATTACTGTGAATGCAAGCAGACGTCCATGACCAAATGATAATGATGTGTTATTATCTAGCACTTAAGCTTAAGCACTTTATATAGAAAAAATATACACCCAATATCACCCAACCTGTGTTGGTACTCATTTATCGACCTCAGAAGGAAGAGAGGCTGAGTTGAGGCATTTAAGAACAGACTAAATCAGTGATTCACCCCTGAACTGTGCCTGAAATAAACCTTTAATGAGCCTAGCATTTATTGTATAGAATTCCAGAAAGACACATTATTTGATATTCCTATTCTTTCTTGTTTAGGGTCAGTGCTGAAAGTGTTAGACTTGTGGCACTCCTGTTCTTATTTTTCTTATTTTTTTTTAGGGGCCTGAACAAGAAAGGCAGCGACCTCAGAAGTAAAGAACCACAGCCCAGGAGATGGAATTACAAAAAAAAAAGTTTTTTTTTTCTTTTAGAGGTCGCAAGAGAGACCTCAGAGGTCGCAGTTGCGACCTCTGGCAACCCCCAAATGACGTCCGTGTTTAATATAGGTACTATATCTGTATATGGTAACGGAGTGAGGAGATTGGGTAAACAGTGTCAGCTGGGGCATCTAAGCCCTACCTTAAAAATGGCTACTATAGAAATCACTAAAAGTACAATGTCCCATTGGTTCTACTAACTATAGGACCCTAGATTACTTGGTCCACTATGATTGGTTGGCACCAAACCCACTCATACTTTTCCACTTTGCCTAGCAGCATGCAGAATGGTCGGCCAGGTGCAGGGTGCTCATCAGCTCCCCCGGCCTTCCTCCAATTATTGCTAAAATCAATCATCACTTCAGTGGTCATGTGTCAATTATTTTACTGTGGCTGGCCTCGAGACTGCATCTCTTGTCTGGAAAAGTTCTGATATCTTTGCGTGGCCCATTGTCATGCATAGGTGTGAAAGTCCCCCTTCTTCTCGCTTGGCTGGTCACGTGACTCAACACCATAAAATCACCTCATTCTCCATGTATTTGATTTTTGTTTTACCCACCACTGCCGTCTGCTTCTTATCTTGACCTTTCTGAGCAGGATATTCTGTTCCTTGCTTCATTCATTGTAGCTACTGTAAGTCTATTTTAGCTGATACAACCTTGGCTTTTTGGCACAATGTGCCTCTGTCTGAGTTGCGCTTCTGCCTTTTATTCTTGATTTGTTAACTATGAAACTCTCCTCATGCGACCTCCGGTAACCTTTGGTTGATTCTGCCTTTCAGCATAGTGGAAGTATACTTATATAATGTGCTTCTATTGAGGTAGATATGTATAGGTGTCGATTGCCGCAATCTATCTTTCTACTAAGCGGAGCAATCCGCACACATTTTTTTTAGCTTTCTTGCGGTTCCAAGCATATGTACACATGTACACTAACTGAATATCTTCATCATGCTCATGGCATAAACTTCTTTTATTTGACATTGTCCTTTGACTTTAGATTCATGGTGTCACTTATCTGTGGTGTTTTGTCTCCTTTTGTCATTCGCAGGTCGTGATATCTTCTATATGTGAGTCAGTCTGGGTTTTAGTGACATCACCATTCATCTTTCATTAAGAACTTTTTGGCCTCTTCAGGGACTGTAGTTAAACGATCTTCATTCCGTCTCATTTGTTGATATGGTTTTCTCAATGGATACCTTAATGTCCAGGTTTTCTTAGGTGTAGGTACCTCAATAGGTGTGGTTCTACTGATAGGTACTGGACAAAGCCACACTGCGGCTCTCTGCTGGTTTATTTGTTCCTCGTACGTCACATACTTTGGTGTGAACATTACTGGTACTTCAAAATGAATGGTTGGAGTGCAGGCCGTACTTGGGACCTCCTCTAAAATCCCACTGTAATATGCTAGAGGTTTAAACCCTAATGTAATCCTCTGTGTAAGCATTGCAATCATTACAGTCCAATTTGTGTGTGAAAATAAGAAAAACTCCTTTGCATAATTGGATATTTCTAAAATAGGAGATGTACAAATTGCCTTCTTTAACTCTTCAAATCCTTCCTCTCTCTCCTCAGTCAATTCTATGTTCTCCTTATTTACCTGTGCTTTCTTTAGAGCCTGCAAAAGGGGTCTTGTGTACGAACTGTAGTCAAACAAACATGCTCTTACATAATTACATAGCCCCAAAAACTGTTGCATCTGCTTTACCGTGTGCAGTTTTGTAGTTTTCATGATCACGTCATCCTTTTTAGGTGACACTTTCTATGCCTCATGTGAAATCAACTGGTCTATATATAACACCTCTTCCTGACAATACTGTAACTTCTCTTTATCTACTTTATATCCCTTGTCTGCTAAGATAGTCATCAATTGAATTTATTCTTGTCTGCACTCATCCTCTGTCATGCTACAAATAAAATGTAATCTATGTACTGTATCACAGTGCTTTTCAAATCAATATTGCCTGAGTCCATAGGACTCTGTTAAAGATTGATGGAGACTCACAGTACCCATGGGGCAGCCTAGTATGTTTCAGGCAAATTCTGCGAAACATAAAAGAAGTCATGTCTTGTGAGTCCTTATGCAATAGGATTGAGAAAAATGCATTTTTCAAATCGATCACCGTGAAATATCAAGCTTCTACTAGAATACTGCATAGTATCATTGCTGGATTAGGAACTAAAGGAAACTCTGCATATATAATCTGGTTAATTGTTATCATATATTGTAAATCTCCACGACCCACCCTTTGATTTCTTCACAGGATACACTGCAGTGTTGCACAAATATTCTGGATACCTTGTTCCATCAGTGCTGAAATAGCCAGCCTCTCGAGACATTGGGCCTCATTACGACTCAGGCGGTAAGGGTTTTACGGCGGCGTAAACAGCGCCGACCCTTACCGCCTGATTCCGAGGTCCCTTAGCGCCATGGAGGTTTTAACACCAGGTGTTAAAATCCATGGCGCTAAGGGACCTTGATGTTAATTACGCCACCGTAATTTACGGTGGCGTAATTAACGCCTTCCCCACTCCCATTATGCCCTATGGGGCAAAATGGGAATGGGGAAGGGAAAATGGGAAAATGGGGATTTACCGCCCCGCCAAGGTTGGAATGGGGCGGTAAATCCGCCAACCACCATGGCGTAAACGTAGTTTACGCCATGGTGGTAAAGTCACGGCCCAGGCGGTAACTTACCGCCTGGGTTGTAATGAGGCCCATTGGGTATTGTCTTGCTCAAGGTAAAATTTCTCCTGGTTTCATCTTTATCTTGACTTCCCCTATTCCCTTTAATAGGCCTAAGTCATAAGGTCCTGTAGTCCATAAAGTGCTTGCCACTTTCTCCAAGTCCTCATCAAAAAATGCTGAGCGCTGCCGCATTATCACCATTCACTGTGGGAGCTCCCTTTTCTCTATTCTAATCCAATATGTAATGCTCATAAAAACACCACTTCATCATCTGTTGGGTAATCCCTAAACATATGATCGTCAGTGATGTCAAGTCAATCTATGCCCTTCCCCAGTGGCAATCAATGTTCTCCATGTCCTACCCTCGTCATCTGTTCCTTCGAGCATTCCCATTCCCGCTTGTACCATGGCTGCATCTAGCTCTAGTGGGATAGTCTGTCCCCCTCTTCATCCATAGGTATATGTGGCCTAAACAGAAATTTGTCAGGTATTCTCATAGTTATTCCCCTCTATGCCAGGTAGCCATGTTAGTTGAATGCTCACCCCATAAAGAAAAACTTCTGGCTCCATCGGTACAACTCACAGAGCTCCATGTCCTGTGAATGCCAATATAAATTCACCCACATTCATGTAATGTGATTTATTCCAGGAGTAGAACACACTATGCCTTTGTCAGTAAAAGGAATATTAACTAGTGTCTGCCATGAATACAACAATGCAACAGACATGTCACATTCTACTATAGAGACTGGTAATTCATTAGTAAAAAGGAACTTGACACATAGCTCTGGAGAACCTTGAGCATTCATGGCAATTCCTGACAATGGATATTTTCCCACTCGTATACATGAGCTTGTGGCTCCAGTGTCTACTAGATATGAAAAAGATATGCCTCCTATTGTCACCTCAACCCTTGGTTCCTCTTGGGGGGTCGGGTGTCACTGATAGTACTGAACATATCAAGACACCCTGTGAGCTGTCCTATTGTCGATACATGCATACCCCTGTGCCCGTGAAAGGATTTCCTCCAACCACAGTGACAACCCTTATTCTAGGTGTCACTAATTGTCCTGTGTTTGCATGTTTGCATTCTTCTGTATCTGCATGGGGGCATGCTGCGACTGCCCTTGCAGTGGATTCAATGGTGCTTGCTGTGGATGCTCTGCCTGTTTCATTTTCAGTGCTTGTGTCTGATACACTGTTTGATCCTGTGCGAACCCTTCCCTAGCTTGTGAGCAATATGCTGGAGGATAAGCTGTACCCTCTCTTGATAATTGGGCATTCTGTACATACCTCTGACTCCTGCATGTATGCACAATGTGCCCTCTCATCCCACATATCCAACATACAGGAGAGGCCCATCTGATTTGTCCCCCTTGGTTGAACCCTCCTTGCGTATTCTGATTCTCTTTCTGTGCATTCTGAAAAACACCTTGATTGTTTTGAAATCCACCCCTTCCTCTGTAACCCATAACTCTACCTCTTTGCACAAACCCATAGCCTCCTTGGTCCATCGGGAGCTGGTTATTCGCCTGCGATCTACCCACTGTTTGATGCATCCCCAATCCTTCTCCGCTTGTCAATACTGCCCCTTCTATGGCATAATTTGGCAATTTCTTCTGAACTAGCTTGGCAGGTTTTCTAGCATCCTCTTTCTTCTTATTTTTCTCCTGCAACAGCTGACAGTGATGCACTATCATCAACTGTATTTCTGGCCATCGCTTCGCTTCCATCCCCCCTAACCTCTTGAGTTGCCTTTGTACCTGCTCGCCATACAAAAGGATACAATAGTCAGCAAACAAGTATCCCCCTCAAACCATTTATAATATGTAACTACACAATAAACCTACAAACAATTCCTTCCAAGAGACATTTGCAGTTATTGTGCACAATGATTTACAGACAAGGCATTACTAATTTCATTAAGCTTTATTTTCTTATTTATATAATCATAACTAACGACCCATAGGGAAAAGTGTATAAAATACAACATTCATCAGTTGAACAAGTGTTAAAATCTAACAATCTGAAAGACCAAAAAAGCACATCACACCAACCAAAAACCATTGTCTCTCAATATTCATCACCTAAACGTTCCTTCACATTAAAATAAATCAACATATATACTCATTCATACCTGTGAAAATCAATGCAATTTCTGTTGTGTGTTCCCAGAGCAGAACAAACCAGTCTATACCAATAGACCTCAAGATGCTAAAACATTTTCATAGTGTTTTAAAGTGCATAAATGTATATTTAAAAAAAGTTATATATTGGCACGTTTCTTTCCATATATACAATTGCTCTGACATTTCTCTGTGAACCAAGTAAGGTCCAACCCCAGGTTGGAGTGGAACCTCTGATCTTGTTGACTCGAGTTTCGAGCAAGTAGTTGTTAAAACTCATTATAACTAATGCACCTCATCAGTACATACAGATACAAACAATGTTCTAGAATGTGACTAACAGTTGGTGTGTTAGTAAAGTGCATTTCTGCAAAGTTCAACTGTATTCTTTCTTGTTTATTTCATATTCCAAACCTAGAAACCCAATAGATGTTGTCTACACATGGAGTTTTTGTCAGGAAAAAGGCATGCAGACAGTATGTTCCGGCAGACCATTCACCAGATGTAGGCCTCCTGGTGTGGATAATGGATCAATTCGACCGGAGGGCTCACCCTCTATGGGGTCCCAATGCTCCTATTTAAGGAGACTCAATAATGTCTTGCTGAAATCTTGGCTGTTCATAATATGCCGGATTCCGAGCGGGGAATCAAATCGCACTTTGCTTGCTCCAATGGGATCCAAGTTGGCAGAGCGAAGGTACCAAGCTGTGCCATCCCTAATGTACTCCAAGTCCATGGTGAACACCAAAAGGTGGCCGAAGAACCATGACCCTTCTCTCACTTTGCTCACAGCTGAGTTTACCACCTAGACGTGAACCGCTTTCGTCGCCCACAGATGGATTCTGTTAAGAGCCAGTGCCTCTCAGGCAACCTTTGACATAAAAGGTGATAAACTAATATCACTGTTTTTCCCCACGGCTCGCGCGTTTTAAGAGTCCAGCGTTCTTGAATGTCCATTTTACGTGTCATAATTGCACACATGTCTGACGTGTCAGGATACTGTACCCTGAGCCCTCCAAACATCTGCTCTACAATTATTAAAAGGTGCTCCATTGTGTGCTGTGTTCTGTGTCGTCACACTCGAAAAGCCTGCTCTCTTCCAAATGTCATCAGCTCTTTACCCAAAAATGGCTGCTAGGAGACCCTTAATGTCCCCTACTGCCAAGGTATTTCCTCCTGTCATTTTTTCTAATTCATAAAAACATTTTCCTGCACCCGCTGTTATACTGGAGAGTTTACACCTTAAATTATCCTTGTCCATCTGTGGCCATGTGATATATTGTGGTTTTGCTCCTCCTTTTTCCAAGAAGAGAAACTGCATAAATCCTGACCCACAATCAGCTCCCATCGTCTGCCTATCCATAGTCGTAACAATGGTTCCCGATTGTCTCCTCCCTGGCAACGATCTCCAACTGCTCACATATGGCAGTGATTCTCCCTTGTCACTATACAATTGTCCTTTGGGATGTTCTGGATATGCTATAGGGTCTGGTGTCCTATTCTTAGGTTGCTCTAGATCGGACCATCTATCTTCCTTTTCCATTTGCAGGTTTCTCTCCAAAGCACATATACCTCCTCCCTCTTCCCCATGGAAGGATCCTCTTTCTTCGTCTGCCATATCTAGTCCCCAGCTAGTGTGACTCTAATCCCCTTCACTGTTGTCTAAGGTTAGTCTGCTTAAGGATAAGGCCCTATGCTCGAGGCTGAACAAATGTTCCTCTTTGCTCTGTGATTGGCAGACAAAGGTTTGATCTCCCTTACCTCGGCTTCCCGATTCGCTTTGTTCCCTCATCCCGTGATAGGCTGTATGAAGCCTGTCCCCAATGCTTCCAATATCAAAGTTCTCTACTAAGGTTAGCCTAAATGACCCTGACATTTCTCCCGGTAATGGGAGGAACTATTCTATGCTGCCCCATTGTATCACTGAACTTGGTTCCATTAGCTTCTTTTGAATGAGGTTAATCTTGTGCTCCCACTGTCTTCTCTTTTGTTCTAATTCTTCATCTTTGCTTTCTTGCTTCTCTTTTAACTTTTTCCTCTGCCTGTCTTATCTGTTCTCTCCTAACCCCTGCTCTCATTTCATCCCTGTATTATTTTGTCTCTCAATTTCTGTGCTTCCTCCTCTTCTCTTTTCCTTTCTTGCCTTTCCTGTTCTTCTATCACTCTCTGCCTGTTATCATACCTTCTTTGCTCCTGCGCCCTTTCTTCTTTCTTCTTTTGCTCTTCCTGATACATCTGTTCTTGCTGCTGTCTGCTTTCTTTTGCATTCGTCTTCTTTCAATCTTTTTTCTTGTTCCCTGTCCATTCTATCTTGTTCATCTTTGTCTTCCTTTTGCCTTACTTACTCAATGCTTTTCTTTTCCCATCTAGCTTGAGTAATATCTGTCTTCTCATCCATTTGTTCTGTATGAGCACAGCCTCATCAGCTTTATCCTTTTCTCCCTTTCATCTCTTGTTCTATTTCTGTAGATATGTTTGATCGTTCACTTTCCTCTTCTTTGTCCTGTGTGATCTTAAAGATCTCTCCTCTTCTCTTACTCTCCTCTGGACTATCATCACTACTATAAGTGGGTGGTTCGTAATATTGGATTACTGTACCCCGTCACCGCTATCAGTTCCTTTAAGTGATACAATCCTTTGACTTTTTTTTCTACGCCTTTCACTTCAGGCGAGGTAAGTGGAGCAGAAGACTTGGCACCTTCCTCCTTACACTGATTAAGCATCCACTCCTGAGGTGGCAGATCTGCTCTCTCTTCCATGTACATCTTCCAGAGTTCTAAAATACCTAACCTTGTCTCCAATGTCTTCCTCATGTACGCAGCATTCAAGTATGTGGTCATGTGTGTTGCAATAACACTTTTGACAGCAATCCCCCTTGTGGCTATGGCAGGAACATCTTATCTGCCTTGCCTTTCACCCATTCCGCACTATACTGTTTGAGCTTGTGCATGTGCTTTGGTAATGTCTTTCATAGATGCATCAGAGGAGTAATATCTCCCATTGTGACGAGTCTCAATTGACTTTCAATACTTACCAGACCTTATAAAATACGTTCACATAAATAACAAATATGAGCGAGCTCCAACAATCGCTGCTCAAAACCTTTAATTCTCTGGTCCCATTATACCTCTGGTTTGGTACCAACAGTTTCCCTAGATAAATAATATAACCACTTGACTTGTTCTCACTCTCCTTATACATATGTTGCTCTTAGACACTTTATTTTCAACATAAAATCACAAACAGACAGACTAGTCGACTCTTCACATTAATCTTCAGGGATCACTCTTAACCTATGCCCCTAATAATACCCTCATTACAGAGTTTAGATTGTTATCTTATACGGACCTGTCCTGTACATAGCCTAGTTTACTATGACAGAAGTGTATAACAATCTCTTCTAAAACCCCTTGGGTTAGGACTCTCGGGCCTGCTCTTCTATCTCTCTCATTTACACGGGAAAAATCTCCTTGTTGCTTTCCTGTTACTTTCTAAATTACCACAATCCTATCCCCTCAGTTTGCCATGCCCCTCAATCTACTCACCATTCGATTTGCTTGGCTCGAGGCCTTTGGTATCGAATACTTCTCCAATCGACCACTTAGCCTTCCATCTGTAGAACGCCTGTGGAAACCAGATAGGGGTTTCGTCAAAGAGGGACCCTGCCCACCATCTCAACTTTACTTGCAAGAATTCTATATCGGCAGCTTTCCACATGAAACCCTGTGATCTTCCGGCTAGATGGTAAAGGGCGTTCGATTATACAGAACTCTAGAGTCTACAGGCCGATGGGTCTAATTTCCAGACATCCGACATGCTCCCAAGTGTACCCTTATGGTCCTTTAATTGAGTTAGCACATTGTACGATGGATGGGATGCAGAATAACTCTTACACCAGATAATAAGGCCGACTGAGGAAGCTGTCAAAATGTCTCGTCATACTGTTTTATTTTCAATTGTCTAAAATAGGGAGTTACAATGGACATCCACTGACATTGCACAGCATAGTCTCAACATATTTCATAAAAAAGCATTCTTATATAACAAGAATGTGTTATATATAATGTTGCACTACGTGGCAAACAAGAAACATCTATGTAGGATTGTGATTGGGTTTCTGCAGTCAGGTGGACAATTTATGCCCACCCCTAGTGCAAGTCATCTTTGGCAGTCATTAGATACACAGTACATCATTGGCTCTCAAACTATAAGGCCCTTCATTTTAGGGCCTTCTACAATTGGTTGGCACGCTTGTACTCTTCTAGAACATTTGATTCACTAGCAGCACGTAAGCTGGTACCCAAGGTGTAAGTGGGTGGACTTCAACGTGTCTCCCCACCCATTTATCCCCATATCTCTCATTGCTCATGCCTTCCACCATTTAGATTGTCTTTGAACTTGGCCTTGTAGTTGCTTCTTGCTCCTGGGATTATAAGGGTGTGTGAGCACGTTCTTATCAATGTTCAGGTCTGCATGCCCACTTCTATTTCCATCCTGGACTCACGTGACAGGAGATTGTGAATAGGCACATTTTATAGTATTTAATTGTCTTACATGAAGAATCTTGGCACTCGTGATGTTCTCTCTTTGCAACTTAACAAGGGATGCCTCAGCATCTCACTGTCACTGTTCTTCAAAGACTGATAACCAGTTTTGACTGCTTCAGCCTTTGACATCAGGCAAAACAATCTTCTTAGTCTTGTGTCATAATATGTGCTGGTCATTATGATGGCCATGAGTGTTGTGTTGGTTGAAGAGAGGGACATATGTCATAATCTGTGCTGTGAGTGATTATGGCTATGAGTGTTGTGTTGGTTGAAGAGAGGGACATATGTCATAATCTGTGCTGTGATTGATTATGTCTATGAGTGTTGTGATGGTGGTGATGTCACTAACAATCTAGGTGGAGTGTTGGTGTGGTGATGTCACTGGGACTCTGGTGGAACGTTGATGTATGTTTGGTGTGCAGGGTTCTACTGGCAATCATTTTAGGGAGTGATTCTGGGGTGGCATACTGAGGTGCTGCAGCCCAGTTGTTTTAGGTATAAGAGGTGTTTTCGGGGGCAGTGAGGTGCTGCTGGTGTTTTAGGGACAGTGAGGTGCTGTCCGGTTGTGTTCCGGTGTTTTAGGGACAGTCAGGTGCTGTTTGGTGTGTAAGGACAGTGAGGTGTTGTCTGGTCGTGTGTAGGGGCAGTGGGGAGCTGTCTGGTGTTGTTAGGGACTGTGAGGTGCAGTCTGGTGTTTTGAGGGGCAGTGAGGGCTGTCTGGTCTTTGTAGGGATAGTGAGGTGTTTGGTTGTTTTAGGGGCAGTGAGATGCTGGCTGGTGTTTTTAGGGGCGGTCTGGTGTTGTTAGGGACAGTCAGGTGCTTGTCCCTGGTTATTTGTGGATCATGCTGGTTTGCGGGGTAGTGAGGTGCCGCCTAGAAATTGTATGTGGTAGTGAGGTGCTGCCTGGAATGTTTCAAGTGGTAGTGAGGTGCCATTTAAGGTTTCAAAGGGGTAGTGAGGTGCTGCCTGGGTATTTAAAGTGGTAGTGAGGTGCTGCTTGGTTAATTTAAAGGGCGGCTAGGTGCTGGTTATTTTAGAGGGCAGTGTTATGCGGTCTGGCATTTTTCAGGGACTGGGAGGTGCTGGGAGATGCTTTTCAGGGGCAGTGAGGTGCTGTCTGGTTGTGTTAGGGACAGTGAGGTGCTGCCTGGTGTTGTAAGGAAAGTGAGGTGTGGTTGGTTGTTTTTAGGGGCAGTGAGATGCTGTATGGTGTTCTAGGGACAGTGAGGTGCTGCCTGGTGTTTTTAGGGACAGTCAGGTGCTGTCTGGGTCATTTTGGGGGCAGTGAGGTGCTGTCCGGTTGTGTTCTGGTGTTTTAGGGGTAGTGAGGTGTTGTCTGGTTGTTTTAGGGGCTGTTAGGTGTTTTTGGGGGCAGTGAGGTGCTGCTGGTATTTTAGGGACAGTGAGGTGCTGTTATTGTTGTTATTCAGCTGGTTGATAGCGGAGTGTTGGTTCTTCCATGTCGTGTTAATTCAGCGGGTTGTAGATGAGTGGCTCAGGTTCTGGGGAGAGATTGTGGTTGAGTTTGTTTTCGGTTTTTCCATTAAGATCTGGGTTAGATCTTGGGGTGTAGTGTTTTGGGTTCAGGGGGAGTAAAAATGGTTTCTGAGCTATAACATTTCTGGTAAATTGCACTTATGGTGGGTTTCTACCATGGGTATAGTTTGGTGTTATTGAAGAGAGGGGCATATGTCATAATATGTGCTGGTCATTATGATGGCCATGAGTGTTGTGTTGGTTGAAGAGAGGGACATATGTCATAATCTGTGCTGTGAGTGATTATGGCTATGAGTGTTGTGTTGGTTGAAGAGAGGGACATATGTCATAATCTGTGCTGTGATTGATTATGGCTATGAGTGTTGTGATGGTGGTGATGTCACTAACATTCTAGGTGGAGTGTTGGTGTGGTGATGTCACTGGGACTCTGGTGGAACGTTGATGTATGTTTGGTGTGCAGGGTTCTACTGGTGCCAGTTGGACCTAAGCTGCTGGGCTAGATGGATGTCCCAGTGCTTTCTCTACTTACTAACTAAGAGAATAAAACCTACATGTAAACTACTTACCTTCTGGTGTTCCTGATTGGTGAAGGTGGCTTAGTTTATATCATCTTGCTTCAAACTACAGCTAATTCCGTGCTACGACACACACATAGCTATCCATCCGTTTTTCTCCATGGGTTTAAACTTACTAAAATTGTGACATCGAACATCCAGATTCTATATAATGGCGGCACCGCCTGCAGTCTATTTCTCTACATATAGCCATCCTTGTGATTACTTAGTCTACTTGCGTTACAGCATCTGCACAGTTATAAAATGGCTTGCATTTTCTGCGTTACTCTTCACATGTGCAATCTTCAATCCACATATGGAAGTTCACTCAATTCTTTACTTCGGCATCAGATCTATACAGTCTAGGCATCTTCTTCTTTGGCCATTCTTCTCAGTGTGTCATGCTCACTTCTTGTGATGTCACCAGCTTCTTTTCCTCTTATGTTCATGTTCCTTCGGGGGCTTCCTCCAGGAGACTGTCAACTCTCTGGGTATACATCAGATAGGGTTTTCCTAGTGGATAACTTGTCTCAAAGTCTAGTGCTGTGCATGTCGCAACTTCTGGTTTCCAACATACAGGTAGCACGGGGCGGGACTTCCTGTGGAGTAATTTGGCACCTCCTCTACAACTACTAAAGTCACAAGCATAATAATAAACAGAACACTCATATTGTGTAATATTATGAACAAGCACAAACATGTAACCCTGATTGAAAAACAAAAAGTGATAACTTTTACTGGGCTATTAGTTGTCTTGTCTAAGTCAATCAAAAAGTGCCCTGATTGGGTTATCTCTAGCTTATCAATATATTAATTGTTATTCACTAACTTCCTTAACTTCTATCCAAACGACCTCTGGCTTTGCCCGAGACGTATCATGTATCCTCGAGCATTAAATCACTCTTGCTAACTGGCAAAAATGAGGGTTTCATTTGTTGTGACAATGTATTTATTTTTATTTATTTATTGAAAATGTGTATGGTGTCTATGTAGCTTAAAGTTTTTCCAGGTGCCACAAGATTAAGGGAGTGAGGGGGAGGAACAGAGGAGGATTAAACAACAATAAACGGTCCTACCAGGCCTTTTCACATTCAGATCTTGCAAGTGTAGCAACAGGAAGTGCAGGGGAGTGGTGGCGGGGCAGGATGAGGGGAAGGTAAGGGGAGGGGAAGGGGGATGCAGGAGTGAAGGGGCACAGGGGCTGGGTAAGTGCTATGGAGGACCTGGGGTCAAGTGCTAAGGGGGATGTTGAGAGGTTAAGGTAGTGCAAGGAGGGGGGTGGACCAGACTCAGTAGTCTAATCAAGGAAGGGGGCCCAAAGGCGAGTGCATGGTGGTATGGGAGACTGGTTGAAGTGGGGCCTGGCCCCTGTATGACTCACTAGGGACCAGGAAGCCAGGTGACTCAGTGGGGGGGAATTAGCAAGGAAGGCGGATAGAGAAGGAGGAGGAGAAGAGGGAGGTCTTGAGAAGCTTCTGGAATGTAAGGAGATCTTGTTCAAGTCAGAGAGGGGCAGGGGGACCATTTCAGAGAGAAGCTCCTGCCGAAGAAAGAGATCTACCTCCCACTCCCTGCTTGGAGAAACGTCTGATTTGCAGAGAGCTAGAGCTGGAGGACTGAAGGACTCTAGCAGGGAGGTATTTAGTGAGGGACGGTTGAATATAGCGTGGCCCCAGGCACCAGAAAGCCTAGTGGATGATGCAGAGGGTCTTGAATTTGATTCTTGCATTCACCTGGAGGCAGTGGAGAGCTTGTAGGGCTGGGCCTGAGGCAGATCAAGGAAGAGGCTGTTACAGAAGTCCAGCCTGGAAAGAACCAGAGCTGTAGAGACATTGAGTTTCTGGGGAAAGGTGGGGAAAGGTGAGGAAAGGTGAGGAAAGGGGGAATGCTTCTGAAGAAGCTGAAAGTGAGCCTTCTTTCCAAGGTCAGCAATAGGAGGAGAGAAGGAGAGAGAAGTCGGAGATGACCCCCAGGTTCTTTTCTCACAAGAGAATGAGGGGAGGGGGCCCAAGGGGGGAGGGACAGAGAGTAGGAGGAAAGGATGGTGGGGAGTGCCAATGAGAAAAATCTCAGTCCTGCTGGTGTTTAGACAGAGATCAATAGCAGCACACAATGCCTGAATAACAGTCAGACAATCAGGAATGAGAGAGGACGGAGAGGACTGAGAGGTGGGGAGTTTAAAGGAGAGTAAGTGTCATCTGCATAACAATGGATTTGAGCAGAGAAGGTGGATCAGATGTGCAAGAGGAGCAAGCTCAAAGTTAAAAAGTCACAGTGATAGGACAGAACCATGAGTGAAGCTGCAGGTAGAGACTGAAGCAGAAGAGAGAAAAGGCCCAATTTGAACCTGGGAGGGCTGATTTGAGAGGAAAGAGGTCAGTCAAGCCAGCACCCAGTCCATGATGCCCACAGTATCACAGAGTCGGTTAATGAGGGTGACATGATTGACCATGTCGAAGGCAGAGGATAGATCAAGGACAATGAGATCAGAGGGAGAGTTGGAGTCGAAGTTTTCAGAGAGAGAGATGTAGTCGAGGTTTCAGAGCAAGTCTTCACGGGGGATCAGGGGAGCAGTTTATGTGCCTCTGGCTGCTCTGAAGCCATACTGGTGGTCGTGAAGAGTGCCAAACAATTTTGTGTGGCAGATTATTTGGGAGATGACAAACTTCTCCAAATGTTGCCCAAGAAGGGGGTAGTGAAGTTAGGGCGGTAGTTCTACAGGCAAGAAGGGTCTGCAGGTGGCTTTTTTAGAAGGGGATGCACATTGGAGTGCTTTAGAGGTGAAGGGAAGGAGCCAGTGGAAAAGGAGTGATTGCATAACTCAGCCAGAGAGTGAGTGATGGCAGCAATATTGTCCTTAATAGTTCTAGAGGAGCAGGGAAGAACCTGTTTGGAGGAGACTTTCATAGAGCAAACAATCTTGGTGACATCATCCGGTGCTATGGACAAGAAGGTGGGCAGTAGGAGGGATGGAGATGGAGTGGCCAAGTGGGGCCTAGGTACAGTTGGAGGAGAGAGGAGAGAAGAGGAGACAGAGGACAGGATGTTGTTGACAAGTGGTAGGCCAAGGCCATGCGGAGGGCCTGGGAACGAAGAGGAGAAGTAGAAAGTGCAGAAGGATTGGCAAGTTCTGTGCACATTTTGAAAAGTTAAACCATGTTATTGATGGCCCCTGAGATGGGGGCTTGGATATGAGCCCGATTCTTGGACCCACTGGAATGTCTGTAATGCCTTTGGACTTGGTGACAGGCCGGTTTGTCAGAGGATGGGTGCGTATCCATCCATTTTCTTTCCACAACTCTGCACTTGCTTTTCAGTGAGGCTAAGTCAGAATCACACCAACTGTTGCCCCTGGAGGAAAGCTTCATGCAGATCCTCATGGCAGGGACAAGGATATCAAGGGTGTCGGAGATGGAGAGGTGAAGTTTAGCAAGAGCTGACTGTGGGAATCAGTAGCAGGGTCTGAAGGGGGAATAAAAAAGGGGGCAAAGGCGTCAATTGACACTCTCTTCATCAGTTGAATGACAGAAGGAGAGTGGCAGTGCGGCCAGAATCTTAGCCAGGGAGACTGGGAGCTCGAGTTAAGAGGAGAGAATAGAATGAGCAGACCGGAAGCGAGGTGTACTGAGAGGGCTACGGAGAGAGAGAGGTCAGCAGATATGAGCGCATCAAGGGTGTGCCTGGCTGGGTTGAGGGGCAGAGGGAAGAATGGTTAGGGAGAAAGAGTCACAGAGTTAGCGGAAGGGTAAGGCTGCATCACGAGAGTCAAAATGGGTAATGAAGTCTCTGAGGAGACGAAGCTTAGAGGTAAAAGTCAGGAGAGAGGATGTGATGTCAGCCCATTCGGATAGGAAGAGGGAGACCGGCCAAGGGGTCCTGTAGATAGTAGCAAGTGTGATAGAAATGGTAGGAGAGATGCAAAATGTGCAGTTAAGACATGCAAAGGATGAGTATGATTGGATAGGTATGATAGAGGGAGGGAGGGAAGACAAGGGCCACTCCGCCCCCATGCCGGTAAGGCCTGGACTTGGAGAGGATCTTGTAGCCCTCGATAGAAGAGTGTCAAAAGCAGTGATGGAGCCGACATTGAACCATTTCTCAGTGAGCGGAGGAAGTTGAAATAAAAGTCTTCAAAGAGGTGACAGCTGTGAGAGTGTTTGACAGCAGCATGAAAATTGAGCATAGCTAAGTGAAGCTGGTTGGCTTGTTTAAAGATTTTGCAAAGCAGGGTGCAGGGACATTGTACCAACACTGGAAGGATGAGGGAGGCAGGGGGGAGGGAGAAGGAGTGGCAGGAGAAGGAAGGATGTTAATGAGAGATGGAAGATGCCTGTCAAGAAGGAGGAGGTTGGGCTGAGAGCCCTGGGCCATGATAGTACCATTCAAGTAGATATTGCTGATGCAACTGGAAGATGGGAAGTGTGCCGCGAGAACTTCCCATACGGTTCCACCAATAATGGCAGAGGAAGAGAAAGGGGAAAGGACAAAACCTTAATTGATGGGTCTGTCATTTTGAAATCAAACAGAAGTATGGTGTGTGTTTTTGTGGGGAGTTGTAGCCTTCCACCATATCCATGATATTTCGTGGTGGCTCAAGGAATTAGTGAATCAGGAAGTAATGTTTTTTCATGAAAGCTTGCATAGAAAGAAAAGCCATCACCTTGAGTGGCCATCCCATGTTCTACATCAAACACATTTGGAATTGTGGGCAAATGTTCCAGGTATATATACCTGTATGTCCATTACCCTCAAAAGACAACCGAATAGGTGCAATCATTTCCACAATATGCCTCTCTGATGACAGAAAGCAGGATATTTTGAGACATTTCCCCTGATTGCTGGACCGGAAATTAAATCATGGGTAGACTGGTTGAACAAGATATATTTAAGAAAAATTCAAATGTTGTACTAATCTCCCTACATCAGGGTTGTGGTCATAAGGAGATCTAGGTTCTGATGCAATAGCATAGGATACCCAGAGTACTCAGGAGATGCACTGGGGAATCCTGCATATACGTCAATCTAGGTAGCTATTCGCATGGTTGGTGGACATCTCTGGTCTGTAGAGCCTGTATTATACATACATATGTTCCCACGTTCTTGTGCAGATAGTTCAGAAAATGTTTTCTTTCTGAAGAAGTGTATTATACTTGTTCTTGTTGCTACGATTGTTCTGTCAAGATTTTGCATATATTGTCCACTTGATTTATTTTGTGCTACTCCTGGGTTTGTTTCCTGTTGCTTTCCTTATATACACTGATATTCATGTTCAATGGACATTTTTAAACTGCAATAAGCTACTTAAAAATATATTTGATCACATATGGAGTTCATGTGTTAGTCCACACCCCACAACACCAATCGAAGGGGCCATGGAGGACAATTTCTGCACTGAGTAATCTAATCTGGCTGTCCCTGTTGATTCTGCCCTATAATATAGATGTTAGAAGATGATCTCACGGAGTTGACGCCGACATTTACAAGCAGCTTCTACCATATCCATATTTTCTTTCAGAAAAGATAATTAAATGGGAACTGATGGTGGGAGCCTGAACATTGAGTGAATATCAGAAATGGTGGCCGGGGTGAATTACTTGTCAGATAACAGTGATATTGTATGAACATATGGGATTACTGATTAGTTCATTACACATTGTTTCATATTAGCATATTATTTGCTTAAAACATTTGTAGGATGAAATGATCATTATGAAATAAGAAGTATATTGATTGATTAGCCATTGCTCATAATATAATCCCAATATGTTACCCTATTATAAAATAGTTGTACCTCCTCTGGCACTCATCCCACCTTTCAGCAAAAGCCTATTGTCAAGGCCACAAACAGTTCCTCACTGACTGTTCACATTGCCACCTCTTCCCCTATCCATAACGGAATTATACTGTCAGGGGTTTTGACCCATGTTCGAGTTATTATGCTGCAACATTTGGGGCTTTTTGGGGCTTAGAAAATCCAAGATGGCTGAAAAATCCCACATTGCGCCAGAAATACTTGAAAACCGCGCAGTTTTGGCGCACACCAAAATGGTTGCCGAACCTGTCACCCACCAGTACGAGCGTGATGGGCCAGGAGTGCCATGAGTGGAATGTGTGCCAAAGGAAAAACAGCAGTGCCGGTTGGCTCAAAAAGCGCTTTGAAATCACCTTGGTTTCTCTGAAATGCAAGCTAAAAATGCCTATTTTAAACATTGCAAGATATTCAAAAATCTCAATGAACACCAGCAGACATTTGGCAGAAGGTAGACTTGTGTGCATACAAAATCTGGAAAGAGAAATAGCCTAAAATAATGTTCATAATGAAACTGGCTGAGCTGTGGATGTCAGCAGCCTAAGTTAAATTGGACTGAAAGCCACTAAAATCTAAATGTTTAAAATAAATGAGTGAACTACTGTTGAGTGTCACACAGTTTGCAACTGTTAAATGTCATAGTTTTGAACTTAGAATCAGCATTCTAGCTGCATGTGTAAAAATTGTAAGTTTGATTTGAATGAAGAAAAACCGGGAACAAAAGTGACATTTGGCTGAAGCCTGGCTTGAAGAGAGTGAATTCTGCCCGACAACTACCCCCGACAGGAGTTGACACTTGCTCAGCCACTCTTCCCAGTCCTGGCTGCATTCTGCTGCCCCCACCAAAAGGAGATGACACCTCCCTGATTGAATCAGGGGAGAAGTACCTAGGACTGGAGGGAAACAGAACAATGAGCCTTCCTGGGCTCAGGCACATGTTAGATTAGCGGGGGTCGTAAATGGCTTCCTCTTGAGAGAAACGGGGAGGGGCAGTGCCTCTGTGAGCAACTTGAGTTGGAGGAAGTGGACAAACCAGAAATTCCACCATGTGCTTTGGGAAACCAAACCCCTCTGGGCCAGAGCATAATTTTAAAAAGATGGATAATTCATAGTACGGACTTGTCAAAATTATATAATTAATATCATTATTCTTGTGATTTTTCTGTGGACATTTTAAGAGGTGTTAGGACTCTGTACCATGTTCTGAGGCAAAACCCCATGAATTATGGAGATTGCAGACACGCTAGAAAAATGAAAATTTACTGGAATATGTGTAGAAAGGCAGTGTACATCGGTGTAATTTTTGGTAACAATCCAATATTGGTAAACCAACTAAAAACGAAAATAAGTTGCCATTTTTGAACCCTGCCTTTTAGAAACATCAGAGTTGGAACAGAGACCTACCCGAAGTAATATTTGATATGTACATGTAATGTCAACCACTTGTGTATTTGGGAAATATGTTTAGTTATGAAAATTATTTTCTAAGGTAAAAGCAAAGGGGAGTGTTCTTTCTTTGGAGCAATAAACATGACACCTGATGACATAGGATGACTCACTGCTCCCTTCTCAAATCAGGTCAAAGAGAAATCCTTGACCTATCAAATCATGAGTGGGTTGGGCAGAGAAAGTTAGCATCCACACCCATTTTCAAAAGACTTAAAAAGAGCTACTGCAAGCCGGACAGGGACATTCATTTTCCAAACTTCAACTGAATTCCTGCGCAGCACGCTGACGGAGAACTCTAGAATCCAGACCTCCAGAGACCCAGACTAACTCCAGAACAAAAACTCCAAAGAGCTGAACTCTTCAGCAGGCCTCAAAATCTTGTGCAAACTATTCAACCGCCGGGCTGTGCGGTTTGCTGCTTGATAAGAATCCTGTGTATCCAGAACAGAACCAGAGACCCAGACCAGACCACTGTGAACAGAACCGGTGCCTGAATGACCCGCCGAGCAGAGAGAACCGCAGCTAAACTTGTTGACCAGATCCATGACAAGGCCATTCCTTTCAAATTTATAGTGTGAGTTCCCAGCTAGAACTGTGCAGAACCCATCTCTTAGCTTAAAATAGTCTGATTCAAAACATTTGAACCTGTTTAGAACTGCATCATAAGAAATCGGGTGTTCCTCCTGTTGAGTCAAACCTTTCGAAGCGCATCTGTCATTCTGAAACTGTAATTTAATTTCTGAAAATCTACCTTCACGAAATCGTCTCTATCTCTTGAACCGTTTGTGCTAAGATTCTAGGCTTTCGAACAAACCCAGATTCGACTTTCTATTCATTATACTTTTTCCGTAATCGCGCTCGACGCACTCGGAAAAAGTGCCGCAAATTGACATTTTGCTTCATTTCAACCACGTGTAGAAAGATCTGTCCTTTGCTTCCATTACTGAAATCCGTTCTCAACCTGATAATACCTCATTAATCTTTGTTAGTGTGGACCTGAACTGATTTAAAGTATCCCTCACTCACCCTGAATCTCTAGAGGGAATTAAAATCAATTTTAGCATATTTCACTCCCTTGCAAATCACATGAAAGTCTTTCGCCTGTGTTTCAAAATCATCCCTGGTGCTATAAGCTTGCTAGGGGGGAACTGAATTCGTATTTTACTGTGATTTTATTCCTGTAGACTGAGGGCCTCATTACACAGTAGGCGGTAACCATGGCACTATTAGCGCCATGGTTGCCGACGGTATTTTACCGTGTCCGCCTTGGTGGATGGTGCAATTACCGCCATACTCCAAGGTGAGTGAGGACGGTAATTCCCCATTCACCAAGGCACTTCCCCATTCCCATTTTTGCCCCCATAATTAGCTCCAAGGTCCCTTTGATAACCAGCCGTTAATGTCGGGTCCCGCAAAGGGAACAAGTAGTAAGGCGGTAAGGGTTTACCGGTACCGGTGCCCTTACCGGTACCGGTAAACCCTTACCGCCTAATGTGTAATGAGGCCATGTGTGTGTTACTTCCATCTCCTTACATTGCATAGGGGGGGAGTGAATTGTCAGAGAAAAAGGGATCATATTATCTTTTGCTGAAATCATATCAAGTTTATTTCTGTACTGCCTTTTATTCATCTTTGCATCTCCTTGAAACCATAAAGCATTCTCAGCTACCTTACCTTCTATACTACTCCTAAGTAATTAAACCAGTGTGCTAGCCTAACATCATCCATTGTTGATCACTGTCATATGTCTAAGTGTGATATCAAATATTAATTTATTATAAAAGTGTGATATATATCTATTGTTTAATTTTTCAAATAAACCGTTTTAATTTGCAAAACAAACCTACTTCTTGGCTCAATGGGGTCAGGGGGATTCTAAGAGAGGGGTGTTATACAAGGGTTCATCATCCAGATTATAACTTGTCATAAAAATATATAAATGAGGGCTTCCCTTGAGCAATCCCAGACAAGGCACTGACTTAGTGGGAATGCTTGATTGGAGTCATTAACAATACCATTACTGCAACCAATTAACTGTGACCACTGAAAATGTTGACTTTATTTTTATTTCAACCCCCTTTAAACCTCATATATATGTGGGGGATGGGTATAGTATATAATGCATGTAGGGGGAAATGGGAGAACTCCCCCACATATATATCAGGTGAAAAGGGGGTCGAAATAAACAAACGTTGTAATTGTTGGTGGTTTCAGTTAATTGGTCACAGTAATCACACATTTCCTCCATAATTGGGGTTTAGGCATCATTTTTATGCATTTCCCACTGCATCAAAGCCCTCCACTCACACCCTTTTAAGTTCATTCAATGTTTATTACTTTAACAACTCCCATGTCAGCACTAGATCTACCCACCTAGCCACATCAAGCCTTATGCCATCTTAAACCCTGGTGCTACCATTGTCTCCCATGTTCCATCATTCTGCTGCTACCTTGTAGCAACCAAAGCCCAGTATATGGGAGTTGGCCCATTCAATAGCTGCATCTATACCAATGGGCACTATACAAATGGGGAGATGTTCGTTCAGTCTGTGTTGTCGTGTGAGGGCCCGTATATGTGCACATTAAGTGAGGGGTTTGTTTTAGGCACAAGTTAGTCCATGGTCGGCCACACTTTTTACATTATTTGGGAGATCCAATTCACATAATATTCCCTCCACTCATACACTATTGTCATTTTCAGATACTTTATTTTGTAGTATATCGTTTTCAACTGTCTCGTAAGTAAGCAGCAGGATCATAGTTGTGGAACATAACCCCATTTCCATCATCCAAGTCATGGGCCTGCAACCTGTGCCTCCCCAGTGATTTGGAATACGACTCCAATGACCCCTCACCATTAGCTATGCTCGCTAAGGTTGATATGAGTTGTGGTCCAACACATCTGGAGAGCCAAAGGGTCCAGACCAATGCCTGACAAATACTATAATGTGTCAGACTAGCAGTGTTCTGATGGGCAAAATACCTCTGAGATACATTGAAAAATGTTCCTGTGCTAGAGGCAGTGTGCGGTCTGATATTATTTTCAGCCTACCACCTACTTATTAAGAATTGAAAAAATAAAGGTGTTTTATTTGCCATGTCCCTGTGAAATCCTTTGTCACTTTGAAATATGCATATCTCTAAAAATAAACTCTATCTGCCACTACTATGTACAATGTAGCTGTTTGGAGAGGAGAAGCAGAGAGAGAGGTGGATGGAAAGAGGGAGCTGTTTGTATAGGTCAGTGGCAGGAGAGGGGCGGTGAAGAAAGGGGTGGCCTATACTCAAAGACATAATTAAAGAGTGATTAATTGAGATTGAGAACTGGATGGCCTTAGCTAATCTTAAATTGAATACTTTAAATACTGAATTTGTTTGTTTGTGGGGGGGTAGCTGTGTATATATATTGGGAGGGGGTTGGGAGACGGCAGTCTGCCCTGCTGCCTACTGGGCCTGGGGTGGGGAACCCAGGGTTGCTTCAGTGACCCCTGTATGGGGAATGGCAGTTGAATGGGGTGTTGAAAGGGAAAGATGTTTCTACGCCGCACCGGACCCGGGCCAGGCAACTAGGCTTTGATTAAATTGGCATGCAGGAGATGCATGGTATGCAGTCTTTATATTGCATATTTTATAAAGAATTAACATATATCAAATATATTATAACAAACATTTTTTTTATAGAGAATGCATGTATGGTTGGGGTAAAGGGTTTAAATATTTTTGGGAAACGGTTGGGAAACTTTTTTGGGGGAACCCCTCAAACAAAACAAAACAATGCATTCTCTATAAAAATGTCTTTTTAAAATATTCAATATATGTCATTCTTTATAAAATCTTTCTGTATAAAGACATGTAACCCGAAAACATCATAGATCTGGCTTGATCATATCTTGTCAATGAAACACGTCAAGAAAAAAGCTAAAGACGCTAACGTCCACCAGCATAACAAATAATCACAGCTGACATTTTTCCTACAGTTATTCAATCTCTGTTCCCCGCTCATGTAGATGGTGAAAAGGCTGTACTCTTGGATGTGCATTTTGCTGCCAGCTTGACTCTCGAGAAAAGAATGTTTGAAAACATTTGGGAGTTTTTGGGTGAGCCCATTGACTCCCGCTTCAGACCTGACTTTTCTTTAAGTTGGCATGCATTGTTTAGACAGCTATGATTTTTCATCCGCCTACCTGTCTAGCCACTACACTGATCATCTCTGCCAGCTCTAGATCTGAAAAGATCAAAAATCTTCTTTGGCTGAAATACATAAGGTATCTGAAGTTGAAACTTTGATGCAAGCCTTTTCAGTTGCTCTGAATTGCATTTATAATGTTTTACCATTATCTTCAAGCTGGTCTCCTACTCTGTTGTCTTCGCATTAGAATTTTAAAACCTTCTTCTCTAGATATATTTGTCAGTAAAATTTTCATTTGGTTTCTTCATTGTGAATTGTGGTTTTGCGCTCTGCTGTGCTCGGATTAGGTCTGGCCATTACAAAAAAGATAAATCAAGATGAATACAAATAAAATAAAATATGGCAAATGAAAACAAGGGTGAATGGTAGCTAAAGAGCCATTGCAACACTCCTATATATCACATAACCAATGTGCCACGGATGGCCGGAAGGATGACTACCCTTGATTAATCTCAGGTAATGCATAATTTAATACATGTTTGTGCACTGACACCCAGGCATCAGGGAAGGCTTACAACATGGCTATGTTGTACCATAGAGACATCTTTGAGGATACAAATAGAACAAACACCTGCTAACACTGACACAGGGAGTAATGAAGGCCGAATCCTGGCTGCCATTTGCCATTAAAGCAACTCCCAGGTAGATCAAAAATTAACCAACTGATACCATTACATATGTCCAGAGTCACAGACTTCTAACCCTGTCCAAAAACCGCTTCCCATAGAAACCTAGGCTAGTGAACACACACTGAATTAACTGTATCTGGTTGACATGGAACATTGCAAGAAAACAAAACAGTGAATGTTGTGCTATATGAACCATCACTCTTCGATCTCTCCCTCTCTCTATTTGTGGTGTTCCCCAATGGTCTAACCTCTTTCCCTGGCTCTTCAAGCACTACGTGGTACCTCTTGCCCACTGCATTGCTACTTTCTGCTCCAATTTTCAATGTTATGTATGTTTTCTGATTGGTGTCCCCTCTACTTGTAAGTTATCGTCCATGTCTTGTTGTTGGCCCCCATATGTCTGAGGGCTCTCGACGCGGTAGTAAATAAATAAATAACAAATAATTTAATTGTGGATGACACTCCGCTCTCTTTCAGGCTCAAATCAACCACCTCTACTTCTTCTCTCAAACCAGACTCTCTGACCGCAATTCAGGAATGGTGTGCCGCCAATGATCTCTGCCTTAATGCCAGTAAGACGGAGATCCTCCTCATTGGGACACCCGCTCCCTCCTTTCTCTCTCTCTCTCTGGCCGACCCACTCTGGGCCCTCTTCCTGCTCCTTCCTGTGAGGCCAAGAACCTTGGTGTCATCTTCGACTTCACCCTCTCCTTCTCTCCTCACATCTCTGACATCTCTAAGAATTCAAACTATTAGCTGCACCTCCTCAGAGGTATTCTTCCCTTTCTCACTTTCCCCCAGCTGCTCACTGTCTCCAGTGCTCTGGTCCTCTCTAGGCTGGACTACTGCAACAGCCTCTTTCTAAATCTTCCAGCCTCTAGTCTTTAACCTTTACAACGTATCCAGAACAGGCCAGCAAGACTTGTCTTTGGCCTCAAGCCCAGGGTTCGTATCTCTCCAGTTCTGAAATCTCTTCACTGGCTCCCTGTGTCTGCAAAGATCAAGTTCAAGACCCTCTGCATCATCCACAAGGCTTTCTGGGGCCTGAGACTGCTCTACCTGCAACTTTCTCTTCCAAGTCCTATTGGCCTACTCAAGCTCTCTGCTCATCCATCTCCAACTCTCTGAGGGTCAGACGCTATTCCAAGCAGAGAGTTTGGGGCAGATCTATCTCCTCGGCTGGGGCCTCCCTTTGGAACAGCCTCCCAGCCTCTATGAAACTTGAGCAGTACCACCTCTGGTTCCGGAAGCAACTCAAGGCCTTCCTTTTCGCTTTTGCATCTCTCGTCCTCTCCCCTGCTGATGCACCTGACTGCTCCATGCACTGGTCACCTGGTCACCCTCTGAACTCGGGCCCAGGCTCATGCAGGTCCAGTTGCCCTTGCATTACCTCCAGGCTTCCCAGCATTTACTGGTCTGTATCTACAACCCTACAGTCCATTCTCTCTTCACTTATGAGCCACCTGCTGGCTGCACTTATGAGTTAGCTGCACTTCCCCCTTCCCTCTCCCTTGCACTTCTCCCCTTCCCTCTTCCCCGCACTGGCACAATTTGAATGACACAAAGCCTAGTAAGATCATTATTTTGTCCCCTCCCTTGTCTTGTCGCGCCTAGAAACACTTGTGTACAGGCGAGTTATATATGCCCCATCATATCATATATTATCATATCATATATCATATCATATCATATCCTATCATATCATTTAACAAAACACAAGAAGATCAGAACTGGTGGTTATGTGCAAGGGCATGTGGCCTAGTGCTTAGGTTCAAAGAGACTATGCTTAGTGGTTGTTTTCATGGGCATGTATCCTAATGGTTGAGGATGAAGGAAAATGGCCTACTAGATAGCCTCCAGGTTATGTGGGCTCTTTGTTAATCATTGGTAAGTGTGACGGAGTGCATATGTTCGATGACATTGGTTTTTTTGCATAACAAGATGTGGCTAGTGTTTGCCTTCTGGGAAAGTTGGCGCAGTGAAGTATGTCATGATGGTCTCAAGAACACAACAATTCTTGAAGACAGTTCAAGAGCATTTGTTAAATAATTTGATAAGTAGATCACTAAAGGCTGACCCTCTCTCTCTCTTGTTCAGCCCACATATTTCCCTCCCTAGCCCGGGGGTCCCTCAACCCCAGAGAGATCAGTAATCCTTCCTGTCTAAATATGGACGACTAATTGTGATGGCCTATGGGTGAGTGCCCTAACTCTCTGTTTTGTTTTGGAAAAAATCTAGGTGAAAGCTTCAAATGGGCTTTTTATTTACAGTTGTTCTTTGTGTTAGATATATTTCTTATTATACTCTCCTTGAATAGTCTTTGAGATCAATTCTTGTAGTTCTTCAAGAATAGTCTTTCTTATTTTCTATGTCTCTATATTTACAATAACTCCCCTTCAGGTACTTTCTCACACTGTGATCATCACTTGTAGACTCTTTCTTCTGTTTACCATCGGGCTTTCCTGAGGTGGGTTTATCTTGATCATACTTAAGGCTTCTTCATAATAACTTCTTTGTCTTCTTTGTCTTACAATGTCTCTTCTTGTCTCTTGTTCATTCAAGATTTTCATATCATTTTCCTCATTACATATTCTTAAGTTATACTTGCCCAACTCTTCAATTCTGAGGAAACAGGGTTTCTTCCCTTCCTCCCAGGGACCTTGTTTGCAGTCTCTGATTGTTCCCCACCTGAGTTGCTTAAACCTATCTGTTACAGGTTTCTCACTTCTGCTCTTAACTGGTTTCTCTCTTGGTATCTGGTCCTTGGGACTGGGATGAGTTCCTCTCTTCATATAATAACCCTCTTCCCTCTTCGGGATATTTGTTACTCGATTACAATTCCATTCACCAAGTCTTAGGCCCACATTACGAGTTGGGCGGTATCCTGGCACTAGATCTGCTGGAATACCACCACAAAGAATTACTGTTGATGTCACTTGGTCCATGGAATTACCATTGGATTACAAGTGGCGGTGTAAGTCCCCATTTTAGTCCATTGTACTCAATTTGGCTTTTTGACCGGAATTACCGTGGCAGAGTTTCTGCTGCAGTAATTCTGTCGATACTGCTGATTTTTAGGTGGTGTGTGGGAGAATTTACATCCAGGATTTTTCTGGAGGTAAATCCTCCTTTCCAGGCCTGACCTCATAATTTGGCATAGTGCTAAAGTTATTGGAAATGGATTTACCATTTGTTTGTTTGTTGATTGAATATATATTGAACAATGGAAATGGAGCACTGATGTATAATGGTAAAACACCTTACTTGTGTGAGATGCTAAATAGACTAAAACCCATTGTTCTGCGATTCTAAGACTGTTATTGCTTGAAGGAGTAGTTGAGTGTCCCTAATTAAGGCAGAGCAAACGTTGTTGGGGCCATTACCGAATACTTCATGTTACAGTCCAAGAGTTACAATCTTTAACTTGTGAAAATGACATCAGAGGATGGTTGCATGTGCCCAATTGTGATTCCCAAAAGAGACCTGAACTATATATTTTGCTTTTACACAGGAATACAATTAAATACCAATATTTAAATCCCGGAAAATATGCCAAAAAGTGGTTGCGTGGGCCCAATTCTGAATTTCAAAGAAAGACAGAATTATATTCTTCATTCTAACATGGCATACAAAACATTGTAAGAAGTTTAAAGCATATAACCATAGAAGAAGACCAGCATTGCCAATCCAATCGACTACTCATATTCACACTGAAACCCACCTTTTCCAAAGTTAATAAGCAATACTGTGACGTTGACAACAGTTCATTGGCCTAAGATACAAGTGCAAGCATTACTAGAAGCTAAGAGAGTGGAACAAAGGCTTCTGGGTAATTACCTGGGCTGTTAACTGGCAGAAAGGTGCAGGTAAAGTTGGGGAAGTGGGACTGGCTGCTTGTAAAGACTATTTTGAAGTTGAAACAACCTGTATTGCCAGAGACTGTGGAAGACAGAGAGAAGTGAGTATCCAAGGCATACCCAGATTATTGCTGTGACAAACAGACGCGAGAGATAAAGAGGCTGCCCCTTTTTGAAGAGGGTTTTTCAGAGGAAGAGTGCCTTGCCTTTCTGAAGTTGTTGAATATCTCGTTGAAGCCAGTCTAAAAATACAAATCCCTGAAGCTGTGGTAGAATCCAAAGTACTGAAGGTGTAGTGATATATCTGTTGGTCAGTGGATGCAGTATTGTAGTAGTCCAAGTCAAGAGGAGTACTGTAGGACAAAGATGACTGTTTTCATAGTAAATGAAGTAGAAGTGAAGTTGTTTAAAGTTGAAGATGTAAGGATATATATGGGGTTTTGTTGCCATGCAACATGCAGCATGGAGGTGCAGCCATATGTAAGGCTATGTGGGTTTTATTGCCAACATGCAACATACAGCAGAGAAATACAGCCCGGCCCAGTTTGAAACTGCAGGCATTATTTCAGTAACAGCCAGCAGGCAAAGTTGTCAGAACACATAAAAAATAAAAACACAGTGTGCTGCCATTTAAAATAAAGAGGTGCACAATTTATATGGGATGTTTCATGTGTGAAAACTGCATTAGAATACATAACTGATTAACCTTGTACTAACCTTACTAAAGTACTAATTTCAGCTTCTCTAACATTATGATGCTGTCTTCTGTGCACAATGAAATACAGTCCATGTTTTGGGTGCACTGTTTGAAATTCATTTTTCCATAAGGAAGTGCACACTAGCGTTTTCTTCATTTTGTGGAGAACAGAAATATGTGAAATGCAGGAAATGAGAAGAAACAGTTGCTTTGCAAATGAAGTCTTCATTGTCTTGAAAAACGAAAGGCTGGAACAGGGCACATTCTTGTTGTTCTGATTGATAGGGATTGTAGGTGGATAAGCCACGCCAACAAAGGGCTGAATTAGAGTTTTCTTGAGGAATGAAGAGAAAGGAGGTGGCAGTTCGTGCTGCGACCAGGAGACGGACGGTGCCATATCTGTGTGACTCCAAATGGGTTGAGCGCTGGCTACAAATCTAATCAGCTGGAAGCTCCCCATACATACAAGGGAGTTTGGCACCGGGTCTGCGAAGACAGCAAGGTTGTGCGGGGATTTCAGATTTCACCGACGTTAGTTAGTACCAAGTGAGGAAAAAATAGAATGATGTACGTGTGTTGCTAGAATTTATTGGCAGTGCAGGGAGGTTAGAAAAAATGGTATGTTTATTTTTCTCTCTATGTTCAAGGTGTGAGAACATAAATTTGTGTTTGCAAAATACATGCTTGTTTCTGTTGTTCTTTTATTTCGTGCAGGTGATGGTGTAAATATCATGTGGTAAGATACCAAACCCACTCTAAAAGTAAGGCCAGTTTACTGCCAATTTACCACCAAATTCTTTACGGTAAGAAAAATAATGCCAAATCCCGAATTTTCCCCAATTAGACAAAATCTCTTACAAGCAGCAACCTTATTAAGTCATCCTGCCAACTATACCATTGGGAAGCTCAAAACTGTAATTAAGAGAATACAAACTTTTAACGAAGAACTATATTTCACTGCTGTTAGTGGATATTGCATGTCTATCTGAACTGTGGCAAATCCTATTCAGGAAGATGACACAGCATCATGTCTGGTATTAACATTGATGCAATTTGGAAAAAGTGAAAAGTTGATATTTCACCAAGAAGACAAGATTTGCCAGTGGAACTTTGGGTAAAAATGTTTCCATTGACTTTGAAATATCAATTCCTGAGTTAAAACAAATATTTTGTTGGTTTAACACTTACAGAGCTGACTTTAAATCTTTGGGAAGGGAAATCACCCAGGAGATTATAAGGGTGTGCAGAGACTGTGAATGTTGTTCATATGATGTGCCATTGCCATATATTTTCTTTGTGTTTATGTTTAGTGTGAGGTGCAGTTAACCTGTGTTAGAGTATGTTCCCTTAGCTTTAATTAGGCAGGTAATTCCTCAGCAGAGTAGGTGTAGAGGCATTTTTTAACATAATGGGGCTCATTACGAGTCTGGCGGTAACCGTGCCAGTACTACCGGCAGGTTGCCGCCAGACCCGTGAATATTTACCAGCGCTGGACTTGCCTGAAACACTGGGGTATTACAACCCTGGCATTCCGGAAAGTCAGACGCCAGTAAATTGTAATTCCGCATTGGACTCCATCGGAATGGGGACCACGGAAGCACCAGCACCGTTATTAACGGTGCCAGTGATTCCATGACGGTCTCCTTATCAGGCACAGCGGCTACCGGTAGGCAGACTGATAGTATGCCGGTCCCGAAACAATGGTGCTTACTGGTACCTTTGTTTCCAGACCGGCATGCATGGAATGAGCTCCAATCTCTTTAAAAAAATGGCAAATGTCGGTAAATCAACAAACAGTTGTCCGCCTCACATTACTGACCCCTCACAGTATTGTGATGAACCTGAAGGTGGCATCACTACTTTCCCAGAAGTAGCCTCTCCTCATGTGGCCGAGGAACGAAAGCCGCTAACTGACCCGGACCTTGTGGGCTGCTACTAGAGGGAGGTCCACATGGGGGAGGCAACCCTCAGGGGGGGGTGGAGCGATATCATTGGCTGAGACATGATATCCCCATTCCCTTTTAGGGACACCCCTTCAGTACCCTAAGCCCTCATGTCATATTGTGGCAGTAATCAGTAACCAAGACTGACACGAGGAAGAGAGCAACTAGAATGAATATTATTCAGCTACACCAAAGTGAATGGTCTAGCTGTTGGAGGAATCTAATTGGCTCCAAACAGCTCCATTCACTATCTTGTGAGTTCAAAGATGGAGTTGTGGAGAACTGGAGAAAAACCCTATGGGCTATTGATTGCCAGGGGATCTGAGCTGTCAGGTGGACACACGAGCAAAGAAGGGACATGAGAATGAGCAGCCCACAGATGCAAGACACGGAGCAGGGAAATCTCTGCCGCATATGCCAGAGCGGGGAGAGGACCTGAGAGTGTTGGAGATGCTGACACTTACCGAAGTACGACCGATGTGGCGAGGGGAACACATGGACGATGCAGAAGCCACCTAATAATACCAATGAGCCATAGAACCAAAAAGGGGAATACAGCGTGGACCACAGAGAAACCCAGAAAGGAGTGTTCCGTTTTGCGGCAGTAAATAAGTGAGTTGGATCATTGTGAAAATCTAGTGGACAAAAGTGAATTTGGGTAAACCAGTGTTGTGCCAGTCTGGGACACAAACCGTTAATCATCACATTCCGGGAGGAAGGATAGCTCGGGGGCAATCCGTTTGTCTTGGAAGCAGGACCACGCAGGAAACCACTCATTGGGATTAAGGGCCTCATTACGAGTTTGGAGGTAGCCCTGGAGCTATTAGCTCCATGGCTGCCTCCAAACTGGGCTCCTTTTCCGGGTTCCTGCAATCAGGACTTACCGGGTAATTCGGACATAGCTGGACCCGGTAAGTCCTCCTTGCAGGAACCATTCTCCATTCCCATTTGA
Organism: Ambystoma mexicanum; assembly: GCF_040938575.1. Lineage (NCBI taxonomy): Eukaryota > Metazoa > Chordata > Amphibia > Caudata > Ambystomatidae > Ambystoma > Ambystoma mexicanum. The sequence continues at coordinate 892,673,136 of NC_090922.1, forward strand.
GCCCCCATAGGGCTCAACGGGAATGGGGATGGAGGCAACAACGGGCACATTATAAGTGTCCCGTTTTTACCTCCCTCATCCCATCGTGGGATCAGTAAAGGACGCCTGGTTTTACCAGGCATCCGATCCGGTGCCGTGAATGGAAGCTCGTAATCAGCCCTGATGTAATGAAGGGGGCCGGTCCCGTACCGGCCCCCTTCATTCCGTCAGCGCCTGCCTCGTAATGAGGCCCTAAGTGTGCTATAAATGAAGAATTATAATTATAATTATTATAATTATAACTATAATAATATGGTGCAAAAAATTCTCAAGGAAGACTTCTACCCTCTGAGAAGTTGTCTGAGCAGGAGAGTACACCAGTAAGACAGCAAGAGTGAACAGTGTAATTAAGATCTGACAGGAGTGTATACCAGACATAGTGCAAGTCTGCACCCAAATGTTCTCCTGGCAGGAGGGTATACAAGGTGTTTTGTGAGTCAGATAATCCTAAGGAAGATTCATGCCCTTTTTATTTTGAACTGTTTTGAACGTGGAAAAGACCTGGGGAAGGGAGTAATTTCCCTTGGAGTGATTTGCAACACCAATAGAAGGGGGTTAGGACGAGTCACATTGCACTATTGGTTCATACATCAATTATGGCTATTATGACCCAAATTGCATTCTATAGCCTGGAGAAATAGATTATGCTGCCTTCGTGATTCCCAGACATAATTAAAACCCAGAGTTCATTGGTGCTTTTTGTCGACTGAAGGTCAGCAGCTATGATGGCCTTCCATCAAAAAGCTTCCATTGCACCACAGTCAGAAAGGAGATGTTGCGCTGATTCAATAGCGCATTCACTACAGAACCGGCAGAATCTGAGGTGCCTTTCCACTTTATGTCAGCACCCGTTTATTTAAAATAATATGGCAGCATTGAACTTAATGCGTAAATAAACCCATATCAGATGGTGTCCAATGAAGTTCTGTATGCACTTTGGGATTAGTTGTCTTTCCAGTATGTATGGGAAAAAGCACTCAGCAGTTGTTTTCGAGGCTAAGTCAACTATCATCTGGTTGTAGCTACATGTATCCAACAGTTACCTCATTGTTTGTTTATATTGGGGAAGATTCATTGCCATTGTGACCATTCTGAGTTTCCCAAACCATAACTCAGATAGATATTCAAGTGCACAGAGTGAGGAGGGTTTCATGTAGTCGAGTTTTGTGGAGAGAACCTCATACAATAGGCCCATGAGAGTGTTACTCGTAACATGGGCAAGTTTCCAGTAGAAAATCAAACACGACAAAGTGATCCGTTAGCCTATAGAGGTAATACCAAATTCCCAATAGAGCATTTCTAGTGGCAAATAAAGTGGTAATCGAAGTAGCCGCTTCAGGGTTGTTGACTCTATTCTGGAGATAGCTTCCATTGATCCTAATGCCCAAGACTCTGCAGCATAAGAAATAATAGGTGCTATCTTCATCGAATACAACTTAACCACAGATCCCCCTGAGTATCCTCTCCCCCTTGTAGGCACATGAAAGGGTGGCACCTGATATTTGGGCACTGCACTTGTTCAACATACTTAAATGGGGTAAAGTCCCAGTATTTTTGCATTGAACACAATGCCCAGATATGTGTATCCATTCACAACTTCAATTGGAGTCTCTTTAAGATTCCATGTTGAGGTTGCCACTTTTTTGTGTGGTGGCTTGAACACCATGATTTTGTTTTATGTGGTGTTTATTCTTAGGGAATTAGCTTCAGACAAGGACAGGAGGTTATCAAGGGCAAGTGCTAGGCCACATAGTGTGAGATCAAAGATAACAATGTTGTCGGCATGGCCAAACCATTGAAGCTCATGGTTACCCAGGCATGGTGGTATACATCTGGTATTGGTTAGAGCTGGGCCCATGTCAGATAGATACAGGTTAGAAAGCAGTGCAGCCAGTGTGCAGCCCTGTTTAAGTCCCAATTTTGTGCTGCCATTACTCTCTAGCCACACTTTGACATGTGTCTCCTCATGCAGCTTCATGATCATTGTCAGCAGGCCTGTGGGATTCCCCCAAATGATCAATTTCCCCCATAACCTTCCACGGTGACAGTGTCAAATTCAGCATTGTAGTCAACAAATGCCACTTAAATGGGGTGTCTCCAAATCTTCCAGTCCTGTTGTAGTATGGTGGTGAGAGCTAGTATGTTAACTGACGTGTAACATCCCTTACGGAACTCAGTTTGATTCCATGGTATTATTTTGGATCTCTCAGCCTAGTTTGTTAGTTCCTCCATCAGTATTTCTGTAAATATCTTAGAAAGAACATCAAGCATGACCACGAGTCGATAGTTGTGTGGATCTGTGTGGATCTGTGTGTGAGCCCTTCTTTAATACGGGTGCCAGAATACAGTCTCGCCATGACTGCGGAAGCAGCTGGGTAGTAATAAATGCAGGAAAATATATGGTGTAAAACTTTAGACTACAGGTATATGTTGGATTCTATCAGAAGATTGCACAGCCCATCAGGGCCCAGGCCCGATATGACTTAATCTGACTGATCAGTCCAGACATGTCTTGTATGCTGCTCTTGTATTGACACTTTCCACACTGTAGATGAGCAGGCGATTGGTCCAACTTGATGCCGTCAACTGTGTTGTTAATATAGACAACTATGCTTAAGGTTTTTATTCAATCTGAAGGTTAGTCTTTTGTTGCCCGTTTCTTTGGGGAAGATGACTTGGTTAATAGTACGCACATACTCCTCATATTTGGCTAGTGTGCAAAGACCTTTTATGTACTTCAGTGTCTCATTGATTAGTTGAATTAGAGGTACAGAACTGACCAAATACAGAAGGTGCTATCGCTGTGGCTGCTTCAAGTTTGGAAGAAGACCATTTTATGCGAGTTGTGGCATTGTTGAAAGGGGCAGTTGGCGTTGTTTGGGTATCGATTTTACATTTTTCTATGTTATGGCTCAATACAATGGAAAGATGGTAGCTCTCATAGCGTTGTATTATGGATAAGTGATTATCAATGGTGGATTGTTTGGGACAAATACATAGTCTATGATGCTAGAGCAAATGACAGAGGACCTTGTGAATTACTGAGGACAGTCAGATGGTCGAGCTCTGTTCATCATTGTGAACCATCTCAAATAAAACAAGGTTTCCCAGTCGATTCCACAAGGGCATGTGTGGTTAAGCCTAAATCCTTCAACTGGTCTGGAGTGGGGTCGTACATTAGAATGTGCTGTGAGGGACATTGCTGGTGTCGCTGCTGTATCAAACCAGCTAGCCACTCCCAGTGATCCTCATTGTTACTGGGACCATGGGCAGTACCTCCCAGTCTTTGCTATGTGGCTTTAATACCTCTGTTAGCAGCAAGGACGTTGTGGCCTGATGAGGAGGACCGATGTTCATCCATAAATAGAAGCAACTTATCCTCTTGGGGTACAAAGAACCTGGTTATATTTTTGAACTTTTGTTTCGCTGGAGTGAAATCTGGGGAAGGAAGTCATTCCCTGGAACTATGAACATTATCCATTTACAAACTTTGTTGAATGTATACCTTTTTTTGTTGAACTTGAACATGTGTGCACTTTTCAACCCAAAGACAATACCCTTAACACCTTAGAGTTACTTTTAGAATGACAGAGTTAGGATAGGATTTCAGACACAGGCCATTTTTGCTTTGGACGTCTTGACACAGGACAGGCCCTTAGTTTTTGACTGAGGTAGGGAAATAGTTTAGGGACAGCGAGGTAATTAAAAGAAATGTCAAATTAAAAAGTTATTAAGAAAACACTACACCGCAGTTTCACAGTTCTCAGCCCATTCATTGTCCCATAGAGAAAAAAAGTTCAGTTTTTGAACATAGCATGAACCGCACCATCATTTCTAATGTTACATTTGAGCATCTGCATGTATGCTGATGTCCTACAATGTTTCTTTTGGCTACAACACCACCAAGAGTGAAGAGTCCCAGCCATAACTTAAAACCTCTGTCTGTTGTCAGTGTGGGAAGACTCTTCCATATATTTCAACGTACCACAAACATATTTACTGTGGTTACAAATTCTTCAATGATGGGTCCAGTTCATGTTCTATACAGAGAATACCACTTTTGGTGGCATTGCAGTGCCCGTTGGTATCAACACTAGAACGAGACAGTAATAGATTGAATAGAGGCACTGTTAAGCTTAGTCACAAGATTGAGCAAAAATAAATGAATACCTCACAATCTAAAAAAAAATCTATTTCTCTTTCCCTCAAGTATCTAACAATGGGAATTGAAGGAATCGTGTGTCTTGGGTACAGACTTTAAGATCCTATTCTCCACATATTTACTTGTCACTGCCTCCCTACTCCTCTCTTCATCATTCTTCCTTCAGCTCTCCTGTGTCCTCCTACAACTATCTCCAAAGATCCTTTTCCACCTCCAAACACCAACGCTGCAATCAACTAGCAAACATCATCAGTTTCTATAATAGTGGGTTGGCCCTCACCTAACTGCACTAATGCTTTTCTCTGCTCCCAGTTTGCAACTGTGTTGGTTAGTCAGCAATAGTCTGCATCTCATCTGCCGTCCCAGTGACTTCACCCCAGCTGCGTGCAATTACAAACCTGGAGAGACGCTGCCGGAGTTGGGCTTGTGGCTCACATGTTCTTATGCTATGGTTCAGCCACATTTGAGAATCAGTGAAAGAAAGTCTTTTGGTGCTCTTCTGGGAAGCACCATTCATATAATGACCGTTGTTATTTTAGGGTTTTTTATTTCACAGGTTAACAGGCAGGTCTTGGCAACACGTTTCTCCCTTGCATCCCGAGTGCCATCCTCTCAGGGCAGTTAAATGGTTTGCAAAAGTACACCAAGGTATTTGCAGTCCCACTCTCATTGAAGGTAGATAGTGTTGGACATGGCAGTACCAGATGGGTGCTTGCCTTTTAGATGTAATACCCATGCCTGAAGCTCCTCTAAAGATGCCAGGGTTGTGTTCCTTGTCAGGATGACTGGCGCCTGCAAATTACTTTGCATGATGGGGGTAGGCAAGGGGGTCCCCCCATCTATGCACCCGGGCCCAGCATTACAATGTGGCTAGCATTACTTGGTCCCTTTGGTCACCATCTTCTGCAAGAGACAGGCACAGAATGTCATCATAGTATTTAAAATGGTCCTTAAATTACTTGTCCGACTTTTCACATTTTAGTCCCAAGGGCACAAAACCCTTTAGCTGATAATGCAATGATACTTTCATAATTACATTCTCCTTCACCATGCGTTAATAAAAATGGTGCCATTCTTGATTTGAATGTTCTTGCTGAAATGTTAATTAGGAAACTGCTTTGCAGTGTATCACATACAGCAATCTCGATACAAATTAAAGCACCATTACCAACAATATACTCCATTTACATGGCATCCTTAAAATAATAAGAGGTGTCACAGATGCAAATATTTTAAAAAAGGAAAATGTGTGTGCAAATTAAAACACAGTTTAAGAACAGCTTCAGTAAGATCATTCTTGCAGTGTCTCCTCGTTATTTTTAACACTTTTTAAATACAGAAGAAAACATTCAGCAGGGTCTTACTGATAGGCACTGGGCTTTTGAACACTTTAATATTATGTGCCACAGCATAAATTACATCTATCTCCATTTCCTGGGCCTGGAATAACAGCCTGCTATCCTCCAAATTAATTCTTATTCCATATTTGTTTTCCTGAAACCTGTGTGTTTGGCGCTACGGAGCAAAAGGTGACGTTTAAATCACCCACCCTGCTCTACTCAATGAACTTAAGTAACCAGCTAGTCGCCTTTCTCCTTGACTCTCCCTCAAATAGAGTCTTTATTTTTTCCACAGTAACATCACTTTTAAGTTTGCACAATGTAGTGCTGGTGAACCGCATTGTGCAGCTAACAATTCCATGTGCTGAAATGATGACTGTCTTCTAGCTGAGGTAATTTGAGTTCACATTTGCAAAATGAATAACATATTTACAAAAGAATCTTAAAAGTTACAAGCAAGCTTGAGCAGACGAAGATGGGAAAAACGATTCCACTTAATGCACACTCTGGAGTGCAGACTGGCACAACAGGAACTTGCAACACAAGCACAAACGTGTTGCCATATGTCTAGGTCTGTGTTGGCTGGCACATCAGATATCTGCACTACACGCGGAAAGCTTGCTATGCAGTCTCCAAAGGTTTTCTGACCAAAAACCCCCAGGGTAAAACACATCACATTGTATACTATTGGGTCTTGCATCCACGTGTCCTTAAATCAAACTAAGTAGATCACCCACTACTGCGTTTCACCTCTTATTTTCAGGGTAAATGCATTTTAAATACCATCCAGCTATTTCCTGCAACTGGGTATACCGTGACAGAACATACTTCACTTGTTTCTAAATGCCCCAGAATAGAATCACATAGCATTGAACTCTAATGTGAACTGCATAGTTGTGCGTCTGGGCACAAACACTGTACACTGCATCCCTCTGATCTGCTCTATGATATAATTGCATCACCCAGTGTTGTAGCTCATGCACAATATCTGCCTGCTCACTCAGTATGCACATAGAAATGCCTCTAGCTACTTATGGAGTACCTACTAAACACCCCTCCTTTCTACTTCTTACACAACTGCCTTACATTTGTGAACAAGAATATGGCCTCTTTTATATTGCAACCACAAATGTGATGGGTGGAAGGGTTTGAATGAATTGGAACCACTGATGAACTGGATGATCTCCAAACAGCCCTTTAAGATGAGTAGCAGTACCCTCAAGATAGATGGGGATGCACATTCATACTCATGCATCAAATAATTAAGACAACTCAATAGTTTGGCAGAGTGAGTCCGTTAAATGACAAGTTCATTAAACGGGGAGTACAACGAACAACAGCAACCGCTCAATCTTCTTGCTCTCTTTACTTTTAGAGAAAACACAATATTTATAGCAAAATCTCATTATTGCTGACGTACAACCTGTGCACGTACTAACGTCATTGTACGTGGCAATCGTAAAAACCTAACATGCAACGTGATTGGTTATAGGAAGGTAACTTAATATAGGTAATATATCTGTATATGGTAACAGGGAGAGGGGATTGTATAATAAAAGTCAGGTGGGGCAACTAAGCCCTCCCTTCAAAATGGCCACTATGAATGTCACTAAAAGTACGACGTCCCATTGGCTCTACTCACTATGGGACCTTAGATTACCTGGTCCACTATGATTGGGTTGGCATCAACCCCATTCATACTTTTCCACCTACGTCTAGCAGCATGCAGAAAGAACATCCAGGTGAAGAGAAGTTTGTCTGCACTCTGGCTTCCCACCAATGATGCTACAAACAATTATCACCTCAGTGGTCACGTGTTAATTACTGCTTTGTAGTTTGTTCTTGTGTCTGTTCTGTACTCTGAGAACTTTCAAGGAGTATGCGCATGGAGGGGATCCATGCGTAGCTGTGATAGATTCACCCTTCCAGACTGCCTTTGTCACGTGACTGGACACCATGAAATCGGCTTTTCTCTGTGTCTTTTCATATATTTGATTTAATTCTACCAGTCTTCTGACATCTGTGGCTTATCTTGACCTTTCTGAACAGTATCTTCTGTTCTCTTCTTTCCTTAATGTATCCAATGTCGGTTTATTCCAGTCAGACGAGACCTTGGCTTCTTGGCATGGTCATCCTTTTAGCTGAGTTTTGTTCTGTCTTGATTCTCGATTTTCTTGCTGCGACACACTCCATCTGAGGCCTTTTGTAACCTTTGTTCCATTCTGCCTATGTGCGTAGTGGACTTGCATTCATACATAAAGTGCTTCTTGAGGTATATATTTGTAAACGTTGGCGCTTGCCGTAATCTATCAACTATAAAGCATAAGCAAGCTTCACAATTTGATTTCTTTGCTTCTTGCAGTTACTTGCATCTGTATATGTTTAAACTAACTAAATATCTTCAACATGTAAGTGGCATATGTTTCTTCATTTTGACATCAACTTCTTCACCTTAGGCTCAATATGTCACTTATTCATGGTATTTCGTCTCTTTTCAGTATTCTCAGGTCATTATATCTTCTATATGTGCATCAATCCAATTTCTTATGACGTCAACATTCATCTTACTTCATTATCTTCTTAGCTTCTTCAGGTATTTTATTGAAAAAAACGTCATATTGTTTAGAATGAAGATGTGGCTTTTTTAATGGATATCTTACTGTTCAGGTTTTCTTAGGTGTCAGTGTATTAACCAGTGCATTTTTCTTGATAGGTAATGGGCAGAGCCCATGTGCTGCTCTCTGCTGATTTAACTGTTCATCATACGCCACATACTTTGTTGTGAACTCAATAGGTAATGGGAGGGGTCAACTGGAGTGGGGACGATATTCGACACTTCCTCTTCACTGACATTGCTCTGGACAACCTTCCACACCACTGTTTTTTAGCATGCATGTGCCATTGCAAAAGGGGTCCAGCCATATGCAAATCAGTCAGATACTGCCACCAACGGTAGCAGCCCAGCTAGGCCTGGTCCCCTCTGCACAGAAACACAAGCAATCCCAAAGATGTTTCAGCCTTGTTGGGCCTCCTCGGTGAGGTGCAGCTTGGCTCCCTATAGTGCAGCGAGCAAGGTAGCTAGGTCTGGACACACCCTGTCTCACGTAGTGAAACAAACTATAGCCACAAAAGTGATGGGTGGAAGGTTTTGAATGAATCAGAACCACTGGCAATGCTCTGGGCAACCTTCCACACCGCTACTCTTTAGCCCGCCTGTGCCATTGCAAAAGGTGTCCAGCCATATGCAAATCAGTCAGTTACTGCCACCAATGGTAGCAGCCCAGTCCGAACTGCTAGGCCAGGCCTCCTCTGCACAGAAACACAAGCAACACCAGACATGTTTCAGCCTTGTTGGGCCTCCTCAGTGAGGTACAGTTTGGTTCCCACGGGACGGTTATGCCCAGACGTAGGTCCTGTGTCTGGTGGGCATAGAGACACGAGCTACTCCTCACTGGTCATGCCCAACAAGGTCAAAACATTTTGGGGATGCGTGTGGTCTCGTGCAGAAGGGATGTGACTTAGCAGTTCAGGCTGGACAGCTACTTTTGGAGTGGGACAAAGCCTGATTTGCATATGGTCTTTTCCCTTCTGTAATGGATAGGCAGGTGAAGAACGGTGCTCTGGAGGGTTGCCAGAGCAATGCCAGAGGTTAAGATTCATTGTAAACCGGCCATCACCTCTCTGTTTTTGCTTTGTCACCCTGAGTGGGACGGTATGCCCAGATGTGGGTCCTGTGCCTGCTGGGCCCAGAGACCCAAGATACTCCTCACTGATGAGGCCAACAAGGCCAAAACATGTTTGGGGATGCTTGTGGTCTCATGCAGAAGGGATGTGACCTAGCAGTTCAGACTGGACGGCCCCATTTGGGGTGATTTGCATACGGTCATTTCCCTTCTGTAATGGCTTCGCAGGTGAAGAACGATGGTCTGGAGGGTTGCCCAGAGCAATTCCAGAGGTTAAGATTTATTCTAAAACTTTCAGCCATCACCTCTTTTTTTTTTTTTCTCTTTTTTTAATATTGTATAGTATAATGTTGAAAATATATGGCAAAATGACCACTGCATCTCTCAAGTACACAAGGTCAGTAATAATACATGTTCTGAAATGGCACACCCAAAGGAAGATAGCGAGTCAGAAAGAAATGAACCAACAGTCTGAACGATCATACCAAAGACAGCATCACACAATCTACCAAATGGCTCACCCTAACAAGACCATCAAGAATGAGTCACAAGGCCAGGGAGAGAAGGTTAACAAGCAAGACTCAAACACCTTTATGTCCTATTCTACCTCTCTACCTCCCAACATTCCTCATGCACTTCATAAACCTTAACTTGTAAAACATGACAGAAAGTTGACAACAAGGTGGACAAGAAAAAGAACCAAGCAAACCCCACATATATGACTTGGAATACAATGGGCACATGGCAATAGTCGTGGAATACAAATTTTGTAATTGTGACCTACTTATCACTGCACAGTCCTTTGAGATTACAGGACCCATCCTCAGCCTGAACATGCCTTGGAAGCAATATTGAGAATAATAGCATAATAAGCTGATCCTATTTAGCTTTAGATAAGTCTGTTTGTGTCCAGAATAGGCAATGTGTACAACACTGCTTGAGAACACGTCTAGAACACATATGTCAGACAGACTAATGTGAAGCTTGCAGAAGTAAGAAATGCATACTGTGTAGAATTTCTAATGCATATAAGAATTCCACATTGGTGAAACACAAAGGAAGCACTAAATAGTGCAGTGTGAGAACCACTAAGTAGCCCAGAAAATGTGTTTAGATCTAGAAATGCCTAGAAAACAGGTTTCAATGTAGAGGGGGAGAAGTGGATGATATTTCACCGAATTCTGCCCTTTGGATAAGAGCAACAAGTGAGATAGCATCTCATGTCAGACTTCCCCTCATAATAATGACTGCCCAAGTTGAATATAGTGCCTTGAAGGGAAGAGTGGGTATAGTGATGCATGCTTCGAAAGGCATTCTAATATGCAACGCTTAGAATAGCAATAGTAGTGCTGAAAACAGTGCAGGTATTCTTAAAGTGCTTTAGGCTCCTGGAGGCCGATATTGTAGTATTGTATTGAAATGTAGTTACATAGTGAGAAGTGTGTTTCTGTGTTGACATACATTAATTCATTAATGCAACCATTATTATAGCAAAGAGCTTAGAAGCTTCATCATATTGTACGTACTTGCAAGCAGCCAAGCTTACATTTGTACTTTTGAGCAGGTCAGTACATAAACCCCTTATGCATACATACTATATTGGTGGTCCGTGAAATCAAATTCACTTCTTTTTCCATCATAAGGGAATAAACGTCAATTTGCTTACTAGTTAAGACAAAATAACCTATGACATAAAGTCCTTGACTCGGGGTTTATATATATATTTCAGCCTGAAGCCTTAGAGATAATTTGGCAAGAAACTAAGAGATGATAGATCAGCAAGATGCTGAGGTGAGGTATGGATAATATTGTTTACATACATCATACAAAAGAGGGAATGAACTTCCAAGTTATACAGGTTAGAATCAGAAGTAGGGGGTTTGCCGTTCGAGTGACAGCATTCTACGGTAAGGGGGATTTCCAAGCCAAATACCATATAAATATGCTCCAAGCCCACACACTAGAACTGACTGATGGTATCTGATGTTGGTCCTTACAGAGGCTATTACAGGGCGTGCAAGCTCTTAGCTACACCATAGTCATGTTAGACTGAAATGCAATGGGTGTTAGCTTACTTGAATAATGTGCAACCATTTTGGGTCTTTTGTGTCTTGATGCAGTGAATTTGTGTTTTGCATTGAATATTGTGATATATATTGAAATGCAATGATTGCTTTATTGATTAAGATTTTGCTTTTGGTTTAGCTTGGAAACCATAGAATAGGTATGTGTACCTTTAGACAATATTGATTCATTGGTAGAATAGGTTTGAATGCCTTTATATAGTGTTGCTCTAAGTGAATTAAATATTGAGCAAATTGACTTAAGGATTGTGGTGGCTTTCATTTCAGTAAGGAAATGTAAATTAAGCCCCACATTCAGATGGGCAGGAAATTTTGTATTGGATATGTGAATGAAGCCCTAATATGTGAGCATTGATGCAAATTGATTTAATTACAGGAAAGTGACGTGTTACCTAACAAGCAAATATGTTTGGATGTTATGTTGGCATGAGAGATAGATTGAGGGTCATTTGAAGATGACAAATAAGTTGGAACAATGTTTTGAATTAGCAATTATGAAAGAGGGTTTATACATATAAATGATGTGCTTCTTTCATACAATGCTGGTAGTTTTTGACTGAGATATATTGGTACAGTGAAATACTTAACAGCATTGCGTTGTATTGCATTGTTGCCTCTCTCTCGGAAGCCTTTCTGTTTCGTATTTCCCTATTCCTATATATGTGCATTAGGAAGCATCACGAGAATTGACATGTAAATGATGTGGTACTTGTGAGTAAACTATCGCCTTTGAGGGCTGTACATTGATATTGCTATTCTTATATATTCTCAGGATGTACAAGCAAACAATTCTCTGAATGAATAGAGAAGACAATTACAACTGTAACATGCCCTATGATTATATCACACAGAAAAGTGTGAAGTGTAGTGAACTGGGGGACTGCTGAGCCCTTTAAGATGTGGTAGCAATACCCTTGAGATGAATGTGGATGCAGAAGTTACTCAAACTTCAAAAATTGAAACGACTCAGGTAGTTGGCAAAAAGTTTAACTGTTTTAATATGAATTATCTAAAACAGGGAGTACAACAGACATCAATGGATGTTTCAGCGCATGGTTTCTCAATGCATCTTAAACTGCGAAAACTCATCATTGATGACGTTAACCTACGTATCTACTAACATCATCCTACGTGGCAAACTACAAAAACCTATTGAAGAAAGTGATAGGCCTGGAGGGAACATCTAAGTATACGTTCCATACTAGTCTAAGAGAGTAATAGGCTCCTTAACATCGGGTGGGGCAACTAAGCCCTCCCCAAAACAGGTCACTATGAACATCACTAAATACACAATATCCCATTGGTTACACAAACTATAGGACCCTTAATCACGTGGCCCCCTACAATCGGTTGGCACTCTAACCTCAGTCAGTACCTTTCCACCAATGTTAGCAGCATGCAGGCTAGACTTCTAGATGCTGGTGAGCTGGTCATAACCATAGCTTCCCACCAATAAGCATATCATCTATCATCATCTCATTGGTCTGCTCTCAATTAAAGCTTTGAACGTGTCCTTGGGAGTGTCCTTTGCTCTGGAGAATTCAGGGTAGTGAAGGCACGCTCTGCCTTCATGCGTAGGTGTGGTCGTCATGTTTGCCCAACTTCATCCTTCCACATGACTGAAGACCACAAATGTGAGCTCTGGTGCATTTAAAATACTATTTTTCAATAGACCTCTGATATCCTCCTTGTTTTTGTCCATGCATTCCGAACAGGAGTTTCGTTCTTTCACATGATTTGTATCTACTTTCTGTTCATCCAAGTCTGATAAGACCTTGGCTTCTTGGGGCTCATCCAGCCTTGCCATTCTGAGTTTCACTCCTGTTAATTCAATTTCCTTTATAAATGCAACACACTGTAACGGCCTTCCTTTCTTGTCCAGCACTGCTATAATACATGTATACGTTGGCATATGCCACAAACTATTCACTACTTATCCAGCCTTAAGAATACTTCATCTGCTTGCATTTCTTTGCATATGTACACATATAAAATGACTTATTATCTTCATCGTTTCTGTAGCATAAGTTTCTTCATCTTGAGCCCAATATGTCACTTATCTTTGATACTTTCTTGATGCCTTATAGAATATCTGCATTCTCTTGTCTCTGCATCTCTTCTATATACGTCAGTCTTGCTTCATGTCTGATGTCACCATTCTTCTCTTCCATTCATCAGGCCTGTTTCTTCTGGAATTTCATTCAAATGGCCATCATACTGTCATGTATGCAGGTGTGGCTTTCTCAATGGGAACCTTGCTTCCAGGATTCTCCGTGGTATCTGTAGTTTCAATGGTGCTGCACGTTTCTCACACTCTGGTTCCCAACATACAGGCAATATGGGTGAGGTGGTTGAGGTGAGGGTAATTGGCTCCTTCTCTATACTCCCCCTCTGGGCAATTCATTGACAACTCTCCCATCATCCTTCATGTCTAGACATCCTTGTTTGAAGAGATGCTTTTTTTGATATCCATATCTGTATTACTCCTTTCAAGCATCTAGCTGATTTCACGTGCTCATCCTTGTTCCAAGACATGGGTATGCACTGTGAGATGCTGAAAATGCATTGAAGGGACAGGGACTCCCAGTCCTTGTTCTGGATTCCCTTTTCATGTGTATTCTGCATTGTTTTCTGCCCAGGAGTCCATTTGGGACTCCTGGCAGTGCAGCTATTCCTCTTTTTGGTTTGGTGAACAGACTCTTGGAATTCCCTTATGGCACCCATGGGTGGGGGTACAACCCTGTACCCTCAGTGTATGTTTTTGGGCGCCTGTGTGTGGCCCACAGAGCATGGTATGGGCTGGTGGCAGCTCCATGCTGAATTTGGCAGGTGATCTGAGTATCCTCCATTTTAGGATACCAAGGCCCTGACATTGGAATCAGTTGATTCTTGCTAGAATACAAGATGGCCCCTGTGGCCTCCTGCTTTCTATTGCCTGTTACCTTGTTTTTCCCAAAGCCCTGGGAAGCCCTGACTCTATTCTTTCCCCCTCACTGGCTGTTGGGTGGAATTTCCATATATGGTATTGTGGGGAAGTCCAGGCCAGACTGGCTGGTAACTTCCCAGTGACTGTATGTTGTGGGTACACCCTCGGGGTGGGACCTGGGTGAATGGAGTGTGTGACCAATATACAGTGCATGTTATGGGTGCCTGGTTTCTGGTATGTGACACAAAGACTGAGACAGCCCTGCCCAAAACTGGTATGAATGCAGTGTGGAGTGCTGAATGGCTTGGTACTTGTCCAATACAAATTCCTTGCTGTGAGTGTCTGGAGAGATGAGATTGGCCTGAATGCAGTGTGCGCCTGATTGGTTGAATGAATTGAAATTGTTCAGAGCTGAAGTTGATACTTGATGCTTAATCTTGAAGCCCACCGGAAGAAGAAGAATTGCTGCTGCTGTCCTTCTCCAATCTGAAAGCTGCTGTGCCTTCAAGGAACTGATCCAAGAGAGAACCTGGCTAGGAGACCTCTTCCCGAGCTATGAGGGACCATCGTGCACCAGGTGACCTTCGCCTAAGTGCACTGGAAGTCAGTCCTCAAAAGACAGCCGACCGGATACGGGTCCGCTGCAGAATCACGAAGCAAAGCTCCCGAACATTGAAGTCCATCACCGTCGCAGACCGCCATCGCCACCAGAGCCGCAGTGCCCCTTTGCCTAAGAACACTTTGAAAGAAGGACTCCCTAGCTCATCACCGACAACCACTTTGTCCCGCTGGAGAAAGTGAAGGCTGTTGACATGCCAAGGAGAATCCACCAGTGGGTTTCCCGCCACCCGAAGACCACAGAGACGCCAATGACTTGACGCCCTTGCTGGGACAAACTTCCTCAGTAAACTCTTTGTGCCAATGTACTATTGTCGTCGAGTTGTACCGCACGCCTCACCTTCGCAGGACGTCCAAGACCGTTCGTCGACGAGCACCGCCATGACCAAAACTGCGGTCTCGGCGCCTGTGTTCTCCATTTCTTCAAGGGATCTCGACAATCTGTGGCTCCTGTCTTAAAGGGAGCCACTCAAGAAGGATCCGTCAATGACCCGACATTGAACTCTGCTATTCCAGGTACTTTGGGGTGTAGAGCTGTTATAGAAGGAAATGAGACTCATATAAACATTATATGGACTGGGATTGCAGTATATCTTTATTTACAGGTTGCCCAGGTGGGGGGGATCCTCGCACAGAACAGTGTCTAGGTAACAGGGCCAGTATTCTACCTATTGTTTTAACCAACCTACTTTCCTCCTATGTCCATTGTTAGTTCACTTTATTAACTGATTTGTATGACGTTTGAACTGAGTACAGTTGATGCATTTTAATGGAATCAAGAGTAATTGTGGTACCACATTGAGACTGTATATATTTACCATTTTAGAATTGTCGGAGCAGAACGTGTGTTATTGTATGTGTAAATAATGAAAACCTTACTTATATAAAGACTGTATTTTCACTAACATAGTGTGTGGACATTCCTTTGTGGGTGCATGGGGACTACACTGTACTTAAGAACCAGCCTGCATCACCTCCTGAGAGCTTACGCCTTGATTGTTCATCCATAGCTACCGCATAGAGAATCTTGGCTGGGGTGATCTGTGCCTCTACTCTGCCATATAGAGAGCAGGAGTACAGATACCCCCTCTCCAGTCTTTAATATGGTGGCAGCAGTGGGATGCTTATGGTTTTAATAATCAGCGTGTAACCATGCCACTTACACAATATCTACACTTTGTTAAACTGAGGTTTAGTTGTGTACTAGATAACTACATTGTAAGCAATGGAAACTATTGCAAATGGCAAATTGACTAGGATGAGCTTAGATGCTCTCCAGAGTGCTTGTGAAGCCAGGGAGTTAGATTTTTAGGATAAGTCTAGGGCTGAGCTGATAGCTGCCCTGGTAGACTACCAGACTGACTGTGAAGCTCTCAATGAAGGGGGGGGTGCAACCATTAAGGCCCCTGCCCTTGGGGTGTTGTTGAATCTGATTCTGGGAATGCCACCACTCCTGCTGCCTCTGTTTCGACCTCCAACAATGTTTCTTCAGGGAATTCCTTGGAACTTGAATTATTAAGGATGGAATTGGCCCTTGAATATAGAACATTGGAAACTGAAGCTGAACTTATGAAAGAGGAGTTGGCACAGCAAGTGATACTCAAAGATAATGATCTTGAACTTAAAAACAAGGACATTGAATGTCAGAAAATCCAACTAGAGAAAGCTAGAGTGGAGACTTCAGTGAAACCAGTTGAGAGTGTCCGGTCCCGTGCCACCAAGTTTATGAGACATTTGGTTGGTGTGTATGTGGGGGGTTCTGATATCCTCCAGTGGATTGACACGTTTGAAATGCTGTGGAATCCATGATGTTGATAAAAGAGATTGGGCTAAGTGTTAGTTAAGCAGAGTGCCTCAGACTGGATATGACTGTATTCTGAAACTGAGTGTGGAAGAAAGGGGTACGTATGAGTTCACAAAGTCTACTCTGATTGCCAAGTATGGCAAGACACCTACCAAGCACCTTAACATTTTCAGGGAATTTAAGAAAAGATAGAATGTGTCTTGGATTGACTGGGTGAGTGCTGCACATATAAAGATTATGCAGTGGATTGATGGAGGTGAAAACGTTTGTTGAATTGTCCCACCTTTTGTTTTTTGAGCATTTTTCTGAAGCCTGTTCAACAGTTCTGCCCCAGTATGTTGCTAACCAGAACATTTTAGACCACTTTAAGCTGGCCAGGCTGGCTGACAAGTGGGTCTCCCAGCGGCGGGTGTCCCCAAAGGACTCCAGTGGGAAGGACAAGGACAAAGAAAAGGTGACCTCTCAGAAGGCTGATGAATCCCAGAAGCAATCCCAGTCAGGTAAATCAAAACCTTCCTCTCCTAAGACACACAAATCTAGTGGGGATAAGTCCTATGTGGGTGGGAGTAAGAGGTAGGTCTTCTGCAAAGCAGGCTCCCAGCGGTCCCAGTAAGGTACCCCGCATTCCTACACTTGTTGGGACTGTGGGGCTCTGGACCACAAGAAGGGTGTCCCAAGTGTAAAGGTAAGGCATTTGGAGTCCAGAGTACGGTTCTTACTGGTCGGGTGTGATCCCAAGTGGATACTCAATAGACAGGATACACTGCACCTTGGTCAATGCCCCTCCACATCTATAAACACAGAATTGAGATTCAAGATGTTTTGGCACACAGGGAATACCTAAAATCTTCACAACACATAGAATTCAAGGACTGTAAATGATTTCTGATCCACTTCACACTCTAGCCCCAAACAAACCCCTCTTTCCATCTTATATATTGACCAACCTATTACAACCCATTGTGAGGGTTCAAAAATGTGAAACGGACAAGTAGATAGAGTTTTCTCACAATTAGTAATTTTATTGAACAGTAGAGGTTAAAAAAAAAACACCTAATTCTTCCTAAAATAACAAACTTAAAGCTAAAGAAAACAAACCTAATATCCATAAATCTCTGTCCCTCACACTCAATCATACAACTAAATCATAAAATGGTTATTTGGCTGTTCAAACTTCGAAAAAATAACATTTAGATATCCATAGAAAATATTGCCTTCTTTTGCAACCTACACTTTTGCCAAACTACCGTTAGACACATTTTGCACCACTTTTTTTAACCACAAAATGCATGTGATAAATTGAGGTAAGGTATGTAAAAGGGAGGGGCGCAACGGGTTGTGTCGCGGCCTCCCCCACATTTTGAGGTTAAAAGTGGTAAATTTGGTTAAAAAAAATCGACAAAAGTATAGGTCAGTAAATATTCATAGATCCAGAATATGTGAGAACTTTTGAAGTGACCGCTGATTGAGGAATTTCACTCATAGGGGATTGTATTCCCCATCCCCACACACACGTTCCTTCTTCAGGGAGGCCTTGAACGTCCATTATTTAATGAGTGACAATCTTTTTGGCACTCTCCCTCTTAAGTGCCTTGTATTGGGTTTGAGGGATTAAAGAGGTTCTCTGCAACTTTCCAACACCTGCCTTGAATTTCATGCTAGGTGTTCACCTGCGATGCTAGTACCAGCCCATCAAATGTGCGTAGCTGTAGACCACACCCTTTCTAGTAAGGCCCAGTCACATACACACACACACACACCAATGTTCTGTGTAGATAGAGACTTCATCCTAGCCCAGGCCCTCTGGTTCAACCGACTAATATTCCTGTTCTGATGTGCAGTGTCTATTGACACACGTCGACGTCTGTATAATCTGCTGCACAGTGTGCACCATTCACAGAATGCATACAGGCAATACACATCTGAAGGAACTGTTGAGGGCAGTGGCCATAGTACATTGCATTCCATTAACCTTTGCAGCTTTTAGTTCCACTGCGGTATAACGTGTTTTTTGATGCGTTTTTGAAAAGTTAATGGGCCTCATTACAGGTCGGCGGCCAGAAATAACAGTGTCGGTAAACCCGCCGCCACTCTTAATTCCGGACCGCCCGATCCCGAGTCCTGCAGGCGGGAGGTGATGTTCCCGCCAGGTCTGACCTGGCGGGTTTAACACCGCCCGCCTGCAGGCGGACGTGGAAACACCAGCACCATCATGAGATGGTGCCGGTGTTTCCACTTCCACATTCCCATTGAGTCCTACAGGACTCAATGGGAATGGGGATTTACCGAATTCCGCCTCCGGAATTCCTGGGACACCAGGGTCGTAATGCCCTGATATTTCCGGGAGTCACGGAGGTGGAATGGTAATACGAGTCCAGCGGTAACCAGGCGGTTTTACCACCTCGGTTACCGACGGACTCGCAATGAGGCCCAATGTCCAAATTACAATTAACTAAATGTTAAGAAACTGAGAAGTGCACGCTCTTATTCCAGAGTCATGTAAATCCTCACTTTGCTATTTGCGTCATTTAAAGAATCGCCATTTTTAAAGTGGGGGAGGAGGAATAATTCAGATCGATAGATAATTATGCTTCAATCTCTATGAAAAGCAGTACATTAAAGAGCTTTTTTCAGGATTTAAAGTGTCCAACATTTTCATTTTACAACAGCTACAAGATCAGAATCGGCCTGGTGCAGAAAAAGTAATCCAGGTAGCAAAGAAAGCGAATGTTTTCACAAAAGAGAATTCATGATTTGCGTGACACACAGTAGTGTATGGGTGGCATTTTGTGTTAATAAGAGTGTTTAAATTAACACAGATCCAGAAGCAGTGTTTCAAACTACCCGCTGCAGAGTGAACACATTAAAGTTGCCCATACTGGCTGGCCAGCCGTCATTTTAACCCTGCGGTGCTGTATGGGATGTTCAGGTACCATGACGAACTTAACTTGCAGCCATAACAAAGCAGTCTCCACATCTCCCCTTGTGACTGTGAATGAAACATTACCTCCTCTGGAACAGCTCTTATGTTGGTAAATCCTTTCCGGAATACTACAAATACGCGACTTGCGCCGCAGCGTAGAGCAGACGTAGCGCAGTCAAACGCGGTGTCTCCTGCTCCGAGTACAATCACAGATCCCTTCAACGATGGCAGCGAAGAGCGGCAGGCGCACATCCCTGATGGTAAAAGAGGGGAACAGATGTTCAAGGAGAAACACTCTTTACGCACGGCAGCTCTTGAGTAGCGTAGGCTTAGAGCAGTGTAAAATTGCATCTTGCAGTTTCCAAGCACGGAGTGTCAGCATTACATGATTGTGCTTCGGTGAAAGACAGTTTTAGTCTCATTTTTAAAATGTGCTCTGACATGCAATTTCATAGTCTGTGCATTTGGCTGTGAGCTCTTTCGAATTCTTACTGTGATATAGCCAGAGTCACAACATGCTGAGGCAATTTTACTAAATTAGATTTATAAGCAAACACAAAGAATTATCATATTATATTTCTGATAAATTCCTCTAAACGCATTGGTCTGTACTATGCAAGAAATCAAACATCACCCACACAACATCATACAGCTGGTTGACCTTGCCAGGGTCTAGTGCTTCATCACTGAGATTACAAAATCATTACACCTGGTACTTATGCTTACACCAGCTATGCTATTGGTTCAATTATGCAATTATGCAATAAATACACACACAAATCGAAGGCCTCAAAACCTCACAGTTGGTCTGTAAATTGATGTTTCTGTTGGTCAATGGTGTCATCTTTTGTCCTGTGTCACTTTATTGGCAAGGCCACTTTGCAATTACATCGTTGCCAATATCTGATAATTCCCCCCTCTCCCCTTATAAAGCTTTGCTCTTATCTATGATTCGGATATGCATGAAATTGTTATGAAAAAGATATTTAATGTTCCCAAATACTGCATTACATTTGCACTCATTGAACACAAACACACACGCTTTACCCGTAGATACAAGGATGATCTACAACACCACTCCCTCATTGTGCCATACAATCCCCGCCTCATCGCCTTTCCCCCCTTACGCAATTGATGCACCCACACAAGGAGGTCACTAGAGGAGCTTTTTACTCTGCATCAACATCATTAGTTAACAGCTAGATTTAACAAGGATAGGCAGGGGCATTACCGCATCATTTGGGATTACTCAAGAGTTCCAACATTGAGAAGATCTTTTGAAAGGACTGTTCCTAGATGAAGGTGGACACACTCATACACTTGGTCATTCTCTGACCAATAATATCATTGGGCACCAGGTGAGAGTAGTTGCTTTTGTTTAGTACTAGACGTCCAGCATGCATCTAAGGTGCTCAAGATGGCTTTCAACATGTGTAATGCATTATCAAGCGTATTTGCCATTGCCTAAAAGCTATCTGGCCTGTTAGTTCATATTTACTTTATTGATGCCTCAAGGGTTGGGCCGACTCATCCACAGTTATTGTAGGGTGTGATCCTTCATTCC
Source organism: Ambystoma mexicanum (assembly GCF_040938575.1). NCBI lineage: Eukaryota > Metazoa > Chordata > Amphibia > Caudata > Ambystomatidae > Ambystoma > Ambystoma mexicanum. The sequence continues at coordinate 892,694,279 of NC_090922.1, forward strand.
ATTTATCCATGCTGGGTTGCAACAGCAACATTTAATCTTTCCTGAGTTTGTAGATCTCAGCGGACCATATTTTTCATTTCTGGACTTACAGCACAAAATCTACCACCGTTACTGAATGGCTTCTCAGATTCAAGTAAGTGCATTGCAGTTGCCTCTAGAAACAGAGTTACATTTCTGCTAGTGGGAAGCGTTATCACATTTGGCAAAAGAACTTGCTTCCTAATTTCCCGAGGAAAACTTGCGCCCCTACCTCAACAGCCCCGAACTAGCACCCCCCCTTCGCCAACAACCCCAACACCCGAGCAGAAACTTACAAGGCCATTATAACTAATGCCATTAACGAAATAGCACCACTCGAATGGAAAAAAGAAATCCCTACACTCCAACTTTTGGTTCACTGACGAACTTCAGTCTTTGCACTCATGTAAAAGAATAGCCCTGAAAAATTGGCAAACCAACCCCAGTGACAGTGCCAAAAACGAGTTCAACCTAATCTCCCACCAATACAAAGCAGCTATCACCTCAGCTAAAGCCAATGCCTTTAACACTTGCATCTCTAATGCCAAATTGCACTCTAAAGAAATCTTCTCAATTTTCAATGATCTAATCTCCCCACCCAATACACCTGATGAAATAGTGAAAGACGAAGCATGGTGCGCTAGTATCCAATCTGCCATGCTACACAAAATTGACCTCCAAAAGAAAATTAAGGACCACTGCAAAGCCCTACCACCGCAAACTGGGCTCAAACTTGCCAATTCTATTCCCGCCTCAACCAACTCCACCAAACCTGACTTCTCCTTCAGGGACGTCACTGAAAAAGAAGTTATTAACTTACTCAAAAAGCTCAAACACCCCCCCCCCCTGCAAAGGGGACATATGCCCACCTAAACTCATAAAGGACTGCGCAGACTGTCTCGCTCCACTTTTCACAGCATTCATCAATGTGTCTTTTAAATCAGGCATTTTCCCAGCCAGCCTCAAAGAGGCTCTCTACACCCAAACAACTACAACCGATAACCACAGTGCCATTCCTCCTGAAATTACTGGACACATCCGCTCATAGTCAAATTGAACACTTCCTGGAAATACACTCCATTTTAGGGACCAGGCAATCAGGGTTCCGGAAAGGTCACGGCACTGAAACAGCTCTGGTGGATCTAAAGAACCAGATCACCCAAATTATGGATAAAGGCAAGCCAGCCTTACTGCTTCTCCTAGATCTCTCAGCCACTTTCGATCTGGTTGACTACAAGACTCTCACATCACACCTTTCCCTCTCGGCTAACTTCTCAAAAGAAGCAGAGCAATGGATCACTTCCTTCCTCGAAGGAAGAGCCATGAAAGTTTTCTCAGACATAGCAAACACTACACCCACGACAATCAACTGCAGAGTCCCGCAGGGATCTTGCACAGCTCCCACAGTATACAACTTGTTCACAAAGCCCCTCTTCGACAAGCTGGACTCACTTGGCATTGTGTATACTAAATACGCTGATGATAAACAAGTACTTATACCCCTCTCAGGCTCATACTACGAAGACGCCAAGGCACTCCATAAGATCTACTCCACCATCCAGGCTTGGATAGCAGTAAATGGACTCAGCCTCAATGGGGACAAGACAGAAATCATGATACTAGGCCTAAAGAACACCCTAACCAAACTTTATGAATTATACGCCAACTTTACCATTGACGACTCTATTATCCCAGTATCTACAGCCGTTAAGACACCGGGAGTATACCTAGACTCCTCATTAACCATGACCAGACAAGTTAGCGCGATCACGTCCTCCTCCGCGCATACCACCAAATTAATTGATGCCATAAAACAATACCTATCCAAACCCAACTGCATATCAATAGCTGGAGCAACCATTGGAGCCAAACTAGACTATTGCAATGCCCTCCTAGCAGGCACATGGGCAAAAAACCTAAACAGGCTACACGTCACTCAGAACAATGCTTTCCAGGCTGCCCTAAGCATCCCTAGAAGAGATCATATCTCCCAGGCAAGACAATTAGCTCAGTGGCCCCCGGTCAAGGACCATATCACCCTCAAAATCCTTACCCTCACACACAAATGCCTCACTTTCTCTGCACCTTCATACCTATCTGAAACTATCTCCAAATTCTCATCTTCACGCCCCACCAGGACACAATACACCAACCAACTCCACATCCCACAGATCAATACAGCTAAAGCTGGTGGCCTAGGCTTCCCATACATTTCTGCCAAATCCTGGCAAAACTATACTCAAAACTGTCCTGTAAATATGGACATTATTGCCTTACCTGTAACATTCCTGTATAACCATGTATATGTAACTAAGATATGTATGTAACAAGCGCCACGATGCCCCTGGGCTGTTACGCGCTTTACAAATCTGAATGAATAAATTCCCTGTCTATGGACAGATTTTAAAAAAAAATCATTGAAAAACGTTTTGTACATCAGGCCCCCTGGATCTTGCCTTTTCGTTGTGGTTCCAATACTTAAATTAGGATTGTTCCAAATCTGGGAGTAGGCGCAACATCTTGATTAATATTGCAAACATCTTCTCAGTGTTGTCAAATCCTTTGCTGAAAGGTTTCCACTCAGGCACCAACAGAGTTCTCTCTGCACAACTCACCACCACCTCGTGCCACGTCAGTTTCAATTGTCACCAAAGGTGACATCTCACCAAAGCTCTTCATAAAGAAATGCCTCCCTTGCCATAATACAACGCTCCCTTGGTACTGATAAAATGGACAATCTTTTCTTGTGTAGTTGAGTTTTTTCCCACTTTGCTGAGGATGCACATGAGTAGCTGGTCTATATAATCACCCGGATGTGAATCTGCATATTGGTTAGTGTGTGAAGATTGCTTTATGTAGTCCTTTATTTTCATCACGCCTAGTATAACCCACAGTGTTTAGTAGGAGGTCACACGTTGGTTCTTCATTGCATTGTATACTTCTTCTTATTTTCCTATTGCACCATAATGCATAGATATTTTACCTGCTCATTCCCATGTTCTTTCCTAGGGGGGGTCTGAAGATCTTAACTCTCTAGGTATTTTCGTATATCATATGATCATTTATAATGCACCTGTACACAAGTGTTCTAGGCACAAAAAGGCAAGGGAGGGGAAAGAGAGGAGGATAAAACCAACAATCTTACTGTGGCTTGTACCATTCAGATCATGTACGTGCAATAAAGCAAAGTCTAGGGGCAGAGGGGGTTGGGAGGGAGAAGTGCAAGGGAGAGGGAAAGGGGAAGGAACAATTGGGGTATAAATTGTCTGTGTAAGTGCAGCCAGGGCAGCGGGGCTCTAGATAAGTGTAAGGAGGAAGGGAACTGTAGAGTTACAGTTCCAGACGCTAAGTGTGCGAGAGGCCCAGAGGCAGTACAGGGGCGACGAATGCTTGAGCCTAGCACCTGGTGAGACTCAGGGGGTAGACAGGACTCCAGTAAGTGCAGCAGATAGGCAGGTCAGCAGGGAAGAGAGAGAGAGAGAAATAAGATGTGAAAAGGAAGGGCTTAATCTGCTTCCGTAACTTCAGGTGGTCCAGCTCAAGTTTGAAAGGGGCAGGAAGGCCATTCCAGGGGGAGGCACCTGAAGAGGAGAGAGATCTTTGCCCCTCTCTCTGCCTGAAGAAGCGTCTGACCCTCAGAGAGTTAGAGGTGGCTGAGCGAAGGGGTCAAGAAGGAAGGTGTTTAGGAAGAGAGAGTTGGATGTAATGTGGGCCCGGCCGCAGAAAGCCTTGTGGACAATGCAGAGGACCTTGTACTTGATACTTGCAGCCACCGGGAGCCAGTGGAGGGATTTCAGGCTGGAGACATACGGTCCCTGGGCTTGTGGCCAAGGACAAGTCTTGCATTCCTATTCTGGATTAGTTGCAGAGGGCAGAGAGTACAGGAAGTTAAATTGAGAAAGAGGATGTTACAGTAGTCCAGCCTAGAGAGAGCCAGGGCTCTGGAGATTCCGGGGGAAAGTGAGAAAAGGAAGAATACCTCTAAGGAGGTGTAGCTGGTAGTGGGCCTTCTTGGCAATCTAAGTGATGTGAGGAGAAAAGGAGAAAATGTAGTCAAAGATGACACCAAGTTTTTTTGCCTCACAGGAAGGCGAAGGATGAGGGCCCTAGGAGGGCGGCCGGAGTGAGAGAGGGAAAGGGGCAGCGGGGGCCCAATGAGAAGGACCTCAGTCTTACTGGCATTAAGGCAGAGCTCATTGGAGGTGCACCAATCCTGAATCATGGATAGACAGTCAGGAATGAGCGAGAGAGGAGAGGAGTCTGCGGGGAGCCTGAAAGAGAGCTGAGTGTCATCCGCATAACACTGACACCGAAAGTCAGAGGAGAAGGTAGAGATAAGGTTGGACAAAGGGGCCAAGTAGACATTGAAGAACCAGGATGAGAGGTTAGAGTCCTGGGTAACACCACGTGTGGAGAGGGAGGTGGTAGAGAGAAAGGACCCAAGTTGGATCTGGGAGAATAGGTCCTAGAGGAAGGAGGACAACCACTCCAGGGCCTGATCCGTGATGCCCCGGTTCTCACAGAGTTGATTGACCAGGATGGCATTGTTTACAGTGTCAAAAGCAAGGAAAGGTCAAGGAAGATGAGGACAGAATGAAGGATGGAATCAAGACTAGAGAGCAGATATTCACGGGTGTCCAGGAGAGCAGTTTCCATGCCTCTGGCTGCTCTGAAGCCAGACTGATTCAGTGTGGAGTGTAAGCTGGGAGATGGCGAGCTTTTACTGGAACTTGCCCAGTAAAAGAGTGATAGAAATCAGGTGATAGTTTGCCAGACAGGTTGGATTGGCTGAAGGCTTTTTGAGGAGGGGATGCACAAGAGAGTGCTTGAGGAGAGAGGTGAAAGTTCCCGTAGCAAAAGAGTAATTGAAGAAATCGGCCAAGGCTGGAGTGAGGGTGTCAATGTGGTCCTTGATGGTTCTGGAGGAGCAGTGGAGCACCTGTCTGGACAACACTTTCATAGATCGGACTTGTCTGGAAACCTCATCAGGTGCAGCTGAAGAGAAAGCGGAGAAGGGAGGAGGCCAGAGGGGGGTCGAGAGAGGTACAGAGAGAAGAAGAGGAGAGAGACAACAAGATGTCCTGAGTTTTAGTGGTGAAGTGAGAAGCCAGAGCCATACAGAGTGCCTGGGAGGGAACAGGGGAGGTGGAGACTGCAGAAGGATTGGCCAGATTTTAAAGAGTTTGTCTGTGCTTTTAGAGGCTGCAGTGATGTAAATGCAGATGTGGTCTCTCTTCTTAGACAGGAGAGAGAGTCTGTATTGCCTTTGGAGCAGGCAGCAGGCCAGTTTGTCAGAGGATGCACTCAATGCCCTCCACTTCTTCTCAGCCAGCCTACACTTGAGTTTCAGGGTGGCAAGGTCGGAGTCATACCAAGAGTTGCACTTGGAAGTAGGCTTCAGATGGACTCTCATGACAGGGGCAAGGACGTCCAGAGTGTTGGAGATAGAAAAATGCAGGTTAGAGAGGGCTGTGTCAGAGTGGGAGTCAGCCGAAGACATAGGTGGAGCAGGGAAAGTAGTGACAAAGACATTTAATGACACACGCTTCATGGCCAAATGACCGAGAAGGTAGGTGGCAGTGTTGCGGTGGGCTTAGGCTTCGGGACAAAAAGCATCAGGTGAGAAGAGGCAGAACGTTGTCAGTCCAACAGAGAGGACTAGTGATAGGGCTCAAGAGGGGAAAGTCTGAGGAGATTAGAACATCCAAGGTATGCCTGGCAGTGTGTGGCGGACCGGAGGGTAGAAGGAAAGAGAAGAAGTGTCAGAGAGGTTGTGGAAGAGCCCTGAGGAAGGATTAGAGGCATCCAGGTGGATGTTGAGGTCTCCGAAGGAGGAGATGTTGGGAGGTAGAGTTAAGGAGAGAAGAGTAGAGGTCAGCCCACTCTGAGTGGAAGAGGGTGACCTGACCAGGTCACAGTTAGAGAGAGGCCAGCAGAGATAGAGAGCCTGTAGACCAGGTATCCAAAGGAGGAGTAGGCCTGCATAGGAATGAAAGAAGCAGAGATCCAATCTGGAAAGATCAGCTACTCCACCTCTTGGGCGGTTGGTTCTGGGTCCAGAGAGGATCTTGTAGCCATCAGGGAGGAGAGTATCAAAACTCATGACAGAGCTGCCCGTGAACCAAGCCTCGATGAGAGTGAGGACATCCAGAGCAAGTTCTTCGAGGAGGTGGCAGAAGTCAGAGGAGTGTTTGACAGCAGAGTGAGAGTGGAGAGTAGCGACATGGAGCAGGTTTTCCACATTTGAAAGACTTCCATGGAGGGGTACAGGCTTTAGGTACGCCCTGCCAAAGTGGTAGAGGGGTCCGACACTGGGTAGAGGTGGTAGAAGGAGGTGGTAAAGTGGCCAGAGAGGAGGAGGAGTGTGCCAGCGAGGCAACAGGAGAAGGAGGTGGTGGTGGAGCCAGAGAGGTGCTGGTAGGAGGAGCAGGAGAATAAAGGAAGTTGATAGGATGCTGGAGATGCATATCGAAAAGGAGGAGATTGGGCTGAAAGCCCTGGACCAAGACAGTGCCATTCATATATACATTTATGATGGCCTTAGAGGAGTGACAGGGGGCCAAGATGACCTCCGACTGAGTGTCACCATTAATGGGACAGGAGGAAAAAGGAGAGATAACAGAGACCATGTGACAGGTGCATAGGTTTGGAGAGGGAAGGACAAAGAAGATGTTGGTAAGAGTCTGTCTGGAGAATGCATTGATATGGTTATCCGTGATAGGGAGGCCTGGGTTGCTGCAATGCAAAACACTCACATTCAGCTTTCCTAAAATGAGGGGGAAAGGCCCAGTTTTCAAATACAGCAGCAATGCAAAACACCCAGATTCAACTTTCCTAAAAACAGGGAACAAGACCTAGTTTTCAAACAAAACAGCAATGCAAATGGATGTGACTTTCCTGTGGAGATGTGGGAGGCTAAATAATACAATTTACTGAGATGTTTATGTGTGGTGCGGTAAATGACGTAGGAATGCTGTAAATTGGATGTGGGTTCATCATAGTGAATGGTTATGGGTACTTCGAGTCTTAGCCCCAAATGTCTGGATTCTCATATCTCAAATAGTACCCTTGATAGGGGACAGTTTATTTTTGTCACTTTCTAAGCTCAGAGGTCTCTTGAAAGGAAATTTTTGACTGAAATCCTTGCAAGCAACCCACTGGACATTGACTATCATAGACATAAAGGTTATGTTATGTTAAGTTCTCTTATACCATGCACCGTTATCATTGGCATAGTCTCCAGGTGCTCACGTGGCTCAGTAAGAAAGAGGGCAGTGGGGTTAGTGAGGGCAGAGGGATAGGATAGAAGGTCTTCTCTTCTGGTGAAGCTTGCAGAACCAGGAGAAACTGGTGTCTTTATGTGACATCTTTCTAAGTGAGTTTTGATTGTGTGCACTGGCTTATTGAACCCGGGAAGGGTAAGGCCCAGTGTCTGGGATTGTTTGTTGTATGCAAATGTTTGTTATGTTGGATATGTTTTTGTATGCTGGGTGTGTAGTATAGCTGGCCTTTGGGTGTGTGTGGTACTTAGTCGGTATGTGGGATGAGAGAATGAGAAGTATCTGTTAGTACATTGGCTGCCCTCAAAATTCATCTAGGTGCAATGCCTTGGCTTCCCTCGATAGGATCCTCTAAGTGCAGTGTGTTGGCTATCTGTGTAATTCATCTAAGTGCAGTATATCAGCTACCCTCATAAAACCTCTAAGTGCAACACATTGGCTACCATCATAAATCTTCTAAGTACAATGCATTGGCTAACTTTACAGTTCATAGGTGTCCCGAAAGTGCATTTTCCTCAGTATGGAGAAGACATAGGACCAGTAGTCACTGCTGAATGCCTTTTCCAATTCAATGCTCAACATCACTGCTGACATCTTCAACTCTTCTCTCATTTGAATAATGTTTGTCTGGCTGCTGTGTGTTGCCTATCCCCCTTTCTCTTTCACTGACAGAAGGGGGATGGACGTGATTGCTCTGGGGAGACTGGGTCGATCAAACACTGTAGACTGTTTTCAAGATGTGCTACTAAGATCCACTGACCAGGCCTTGGTATTTTCAAATCCTGATGTAGGGAACTCCCCCCCCCCAAGGGCATCTGAGGCACATACAGCCCTGCCAGGGATCATGGAACACATCAATGCATGCCACATAATGAAAAGAACAAAATTCAACCACACCTTCCCATCCTAAGAGAATTTCACTGGATTCACATATCAGCCGGGATGGCCGTAAAATTGCATACACCACATATAAGGCAACGTCTGCCTCAAAACCAGCCACAAAATGTGCAGTCTCAATTGGGGAATGCTCCAATTAAAGGCAGACAATTGCAGCAATTGAGACTTAAATGGTACACAAAGAGAAACCCAGAAACAGTTATCGTCTTGCTATGCCACAGCCTACTGGAACACCATCCCAGTCACAATCAGGTCTGTTGAAATGCTCCCACAGCCATGAAGAAATTCTAGACCCAGATATTCAGCAAATATCTCGAAATCACCTGAGATCTAGTACCCCTAAGTATATACCACCCCTGGAGTATGGGATATTAATCCAACTAAGTCCTTTAACACAGCCTTCCACAGACCTCTTTTAACCCCAAATTACTTGTAAAGTACTCCACTCCTTTACATATAGGTTTACACTGCAACAGATAAAATACAAAGGCAACTACCTAATGTTAGTCTTTGGCAAAGAGCGAGTTGCAGGGAGATATTCTGAAATAAATCCTTGTATGTCACCAGTACCTCCTAAAAGTGCTCAGTAAACTTGAGCATCGTAGGAAAAATGTTAATGTTCAGGTAAGTATATGTTGGAGTCACTGTGACAGAATGCCATCTGCGTGGGTTGATTTGTTTAACACAAAATGATGCTGGTAACTTCAGAAAGTGAGCTCTGCTAATCGGACCTCACACTGTTAACGGCTCAATGCTGGAAAAGTGTAGTGCGCATATATTCTCTTGCCTAACTCAGTCTACTGACACTCCAGCAACTGAAATGTAGTTTTGCAACAGGGCAGCAACAGATACAATGCCCAATCCCGACAAGTAGCCCGATGGGATTTAAATTTAATCAAGCCATAGTCAGCCCCTAACAGTGTGCACACGATATCCAAATTAGATACATTACATGGCCACGGTAGTGGCCGTGTAGTTATGGTTAAGTTGCTAATCCCATAGGAAGAGCACTTTTTGGGCGGCTTATAACTTCGCTCCCCCTTGACGAATCCTCACCAAACTTTGCAAAAATAGTATATGGCCCACTCTGAATTTGCAACGTTTAGTGCGGTTTGGTCCGGGGGGGCAAAGTTATAGGGGGGTCCCAAAATGTATTTTTTTCCCATAGACTTAATGGGAAAAAACTTTGCTCACGCCTACAGCCTAAACCGCTCAACGGATTTTCACCAAATTTGTGGCAGGAGCGGCAGCTTGGTCCCAAAAGCGTGCTTTTGTTAATTTGGTGTAAATCTGTCCAGTAGTTTTTTTTTTTTTAAATTACCAAAACATAAAGCAAAGTGATATCTATGTCGGGTCCGCAGACACACTTCTCGGTTCGGTCTGCGGACAGTGTCCTGATTGGCTAATCAGCTTGTGTCATGTCCGCGGACATGCGACATGTTCGCTGATTGGATGGTGAGGAGCGTGAAGTGTGTCAGATTTTTGGAAACGCCCGCCATCTTGTATCGCGGACAACGGCCGATGTCTGCGGACATCACAGTAAAAACATATGAAAAAACACAGCATTCCACTTGTCAAACTTATCAAATAATCTCTGGGGAGGTGAGGGGTGATGAGGATGGGATGGGATATGGCTGCAAGAAGCAAAAAAAACATGTGTTTTTTGCTGCAAAAGTCTGTGAACAGTCCGGATGTTCGTGAACAGTCCTGAAAATTTTGCGAACACCTCAGCATTACAGGGTTGGTGAAATACAGTTCTTGGATGGCTTATAACTTTGGCGCCACTTAATGGAACTGCATGAAATTTTGCATGTATATTACTGGGCTGATTCTGAGTGAGTATGCAAAGTTTGTTGGGATTCTGTCATGAGGGGGTAAAATTAGAGGTGGGGTCTCAAAATAAGGTAAAGGTTTATAAATGAGGTGCCATTTGATGAATCCTCACTTAATTTGGGAAACTGATAATACATTTAGATAGGAATGTTTTTCCGAAGTTTAGTAGGATTTTGTGAAGAGGTGGCAAAATTAGAGGGGGGTCCCAAAATAATGTAAAGGCTTATAAATGAGGTGCCATTTGACGAATCCATACTTCATTTGGCAAACTGATAATAGATCAAGATATACATGTTTTTTGCGAAGTTTGGGTGGATTTTGTCAAGAGGTGCAAAATTAGAGTCGGGGTCCCAAAATTATTGTAAAGGCTTATAAATGTGGTGCCATTTAACAAATCTACACAAAGGTTTGCAAAAAGATTATAGCTCTAGATTTAGATGTTTTCGGAGAGTCTGAATGGATTTTGTGAAGCGGGGGCTAGGTTATATGACGATTGCTTGTGCATACATTTGACACTTTTGAAAAAATAAAACATGGGTGGATTTCCAGCAAACTTACATAAGGAGCATTGGCAAGGACCTACAAGCATGGTTTTGCAAATGTGCCAGTGTTTTAATATTTGACAAGTGTCATAATGTAGCTACAAAAGAATCGGTATACCTTTAGTAACTGAGGGGTAGCCTGTGGCCATGGGCAGTGGCCAGATTGTCCGAGTCATGGAATAAAGTCATGATCCAGACAATCTGGCTACTGGCCATGACCACAAGGGACAAAACATAGGATTAAAGTGGCCATGTCCACCTGGGTCTTGCTTTGTGGTAAAGTTATTCGAAATTAGGATAGATTTGAAAGGGAAGAAAAATGTGCTAGTGCTAATATGGTCATAGGGTTCTCTTTTTCCCTTCTGCAGGCTGCTACGGAAAGCGAAGAGGGGCCCTGTATGGAACCCTCACCTTCCCTTTCCATGGTGGCCATCCTGGAAAAGGATTTTCCTTCCTACACCTGGACGCCGCAGGCGTCCCTGTGTTGGAAGAAAAATCCTATTTTTTAGCACCCCGGGTTCCCGCTTTGGGAACCTAGGGTGTTAATGGCCTTCATCCCCCATTTCAGGGGCTGGAATGGGGGTATAATGGTCCAGAGACCTTGCTATCCACCCTCGCTTTTCTTGGGCTGATAACTTGGGCTGCTGGGCCGGTATCCACTGTTCCAGTCCCTGGAACAGAGGATGAACGCCACAATATTCCCATTAGCATAGCACAAAATGCAAATGGAAATGTTGAAAAATCTTATTTAGCCTATGTACTTTACTGAGAAATATAAAGTAGATGGAGTCTATACATTTTTTTTTTAGTTCTAATTTTTAACTGTGAAAGGTGGTTCCTAAAGGAATATGTATTTGTTTTGGCAGGAGAGCTGAGAACGAAAGGTGGGGAGGGAAATGAGGGAAGAGCAACCAAACACTAGTATGGAGGGGTAGGTGGACAAGGGAAAGTGTTGCATGTGTGTTATTTCTAAGTTAGGGGGCACTGTTTCTCATGCTCTTTGATTACAGCAGTGGTGGTGGTTCTTGGGGAGGAGCGATGGCATTAGCTGATGCCATTTTAAGATAAATAGCAGTTTTTCTAAAAGTATGTACTGTGTACTAGCTTGTTAATGGGTAATGAGTAGGAATAGGTGTTGGAGCTGTGCAAGGGATTTTTTGAAGTTGGAAGTTCCTAGATCAGTAAAAAATGCAGTTCCGAACTGTCTGCCAAGCAGAGATCTTATTGTGAAGTGCAGACGGGTTCTCAGACACGTCATCATGCCGCGCGCCAGCGTATGGACATGTGGCACTGTCCGGAAGGTCCGCTATGAAGTCAGATGTTCGTAGACGTCTACGGATGCAAAAATAGTTGAAATAGTTGCAAGAAGTGTATAGAAGTGTTAAAAATTATTCCAGATGGTGTGAAATGGCAGAGTTTTAAGGTGAAACATTGGAAATTGGACACAAATATTGCTATATTGGTTAAGTATGATATTAGTAAGTTGTAGGAAAATAGCATGCACTGGTAAAAACCTATGAAATTCAATGAAAAAACTTTGTTAAAGGGACGTTATGGTTAAGGTGCACTAATAAAAACCTATGAAATTCAATGAAAAAACTTTGTTGAAGGGACGTCATGGTTAAGTTGCACTAATAAAAACCTATGAAATTCAAAGATTAAGTTGCACTAATAAAAACCTATGAAATTCAATGAAAAAACTTTGTTGAAGGGACGGTTAAGTCGCACTAATAAAAACCTATGAAATTCAAAGAAAAAACGTTGTTAAACAGACGTTATGGTTCCAAGTAAAACCGAAAACCCCTGAAAGTCACCAGTTATGGTAAGCTAAGCAACCATAACTCGCGCCACCACCGTGCACTGCTAAGACTAACACCCAGGACATCAAAGATGACATCACAAACAATCATATTGAGACTGAGATGAAGAAGAAGTGGGTAGTGCTGAAGAACACACCACAGAACCAACAAGTGCAGACTATTCAATATTCTCAATCTGTCAGAATGAGTGCTACAAAAAGGGAATATGGACCAAACATGCTGTTGAGTCCTCCCAGGCAGAACTGCGATAGGCTGAACGAGATGCAAAGGAGAAGCAGATACCAGAATGCTGAGCGTATAGCAGTATGCTCTGGAGCAGAACTAGAGTGGAGAAAAGGCCACTTACCGAGCCAGCTCAGGACAGCACCCAGAGCCCTTGAATAAGGAGAAGGGCATGGATCAAGAAATGCACTGTCCAGAGAAACTCGGAACTTGTGGAGCCAACACATACAACAAACCGTCCGAGAAGGGTGGAAGAGCTCCCGCACAACTGCAGTTGCCCCAGAGAGGCCGAGACTCATGGGGACCAAGCCAAAATGTATGCAGGTAACCAAACTGATGAAAGGGAGTGAAGAAGAAGGCGGCAAGCAGAAAGGCTTAATGAAAAGTAAGCAAGGAGGGTCTGGGACCCAGAGAGCCATAGAAGTCTCAAATCACAGCTAGAGGGGATAGGACAGTAAATCAGGTATCCTACAAGCTGCAAGAGGAGAACATAAACCATATAAATACCTGGCAGGATAGTGAACCAGGAAGCTCAAGAAGTAAAATAAGCTCCATCCCTCTTCTTCATTGCAGTATCTAGTAAAGAAGAGAACCAGGCCTGCCAAGTGGGATTTGAGACCCCTGCCTAAAAAAAAGACTAAGAAATACCATGTCCACTCATCAACCAATACCTCACCTTGCACACAGCCTGAGTAATCCTCATCCACACCCCTCTGCAACATCCTTTCTCTCTGGTCTCTAGGTCTGCCTCCAACTCCTCTGACCTCACTGAAACATCGCCCAACTTCTGGCTTCCTATGCTTCCTATGTCTCCATTATGACTCCAGTTCCCCCTCCAATGGCTAGTCTCCACCACTGGTTCCATGGAGACATCTTTCCCTGTTCTCCCATCTGAGAAGGTAGAACAATCAGCAAAAGACAAGAAACCGAGGTGCGAAATGCTTACGTCTGAGTTTGTGTGAGGGCATTGCAGTCCTGTTAGTCACTTAGTTTGGCTGGGTAGCCATTCCCCAGAACTTCAGAGGTGAGCGTAATGTTCCTTTCAGCATTTTGATTATGCACCTGCCCCTGCTGTAGTCTGTGGCTCTATTTCACATAGTAAAATTGCCAGTTTTTGTTTGTAGGTACTGAAATTAGCACAGTATCTGAGAGGCCAGCTGAGCTTTTGGTCGGCTGAACTCCCAACTGTCTACCACTGTAAATGCTTCGAAATGTACTGTACTGGAAAAGATAGAAATAAACTATCCAACATCATGTGAGTCCGTTACAGGTTGATTGACAGTGGTACAGTGCAAAAGCAGAACTGGTACTAGAAAAAGTAGTATTTTTGATGGCCCTCTCAACTGCAAACTCTCCCCATAGAATGAAACGTGTCCCGACACCCTCTTGAAAAAGTCACCAGAGGAGGTGTCCAAACAGAGTTAAAGTTCAGGGTTCAAGAATCAACAGGCTGGTATGTGGTTGTTACAGAGGGAGCACTAGCCCACTTCAGTCAATGGAAACTGCAGTAGGTGACGGACCTCAAAGCACCACAACTCCTGGACAAAGGAGAACACTGAGAAATGTTCCAAAATATTTATTGGTGACTTTGGACAAGTGGTCACATAACTACATGAGGAGGAATCACCCAAGGAATTGAGGGCAAATGGAGAGTTTAGAGACCAAAGTTATGTTGGGCTAGTAATGGTTGGGCCACCAATTTGAAGCAATGTGCAACCAAAACCAAAGAAATTTCAGATGATCCAAATGAACAAAGAAAGAGCACAAGACAGAAACACCAGCATCTAAAAATATAATGAGAATACAAAGTAGGAATGCAAGCTATATTCCAAGACAGTAAGCAATAAATGGTCCCATGATGAGACCAATGACAGGTGCCAACTCATGAAATGCCAGATCAGACCTTCGGGGGGCAAATGCAAGCCACCCCAAATAAGGGCAGGGAAACTTAATCTTGAGGCATTGGTCCATAAGGATTTTGGAAAGTGTCAGTGCAGCAATGGCCAGGAAACTGTCCCATGACCAAATATACACTTCAGCTAGAAAGAGTAGGATTTTAGCAGCCATGTACAAGCCAGCAGAAAGATAGAGGATCCACAGTCAAACTAGTATTGCCACACCAAGTCCTCAGCAGCACTAGTTCATCGGTGGTGACAGTCGTTCACAAAATCAAACATATCTGAGGAATGCACAGGATTGTACCTAAACCAGTGCTCTCCACACAAAAAGCATCACACACATGTTTTGGCATCCATGCGATCAGGATGGACCTTAAATCTGCCAAACATGATGTACCACTCACACAGAATATAGTACAGGAAATCCAGTGCACTTTAAAACAGTCTAAACTTGTTTAAATGCAAGCAGGGGTGCTTGTGTTAGCTAAAGATGAGCCAAAAAAGTAGACATCGCAATTTTGGCCATGCCTAATGGTCGAGGCAGAAAAAGAGAAGGCACAAAGCAAAATGGCCATAAACAGGGCTTTAATACACTGGAGGCTACAACACTGGTGCATATGGCTACTGTGGGGAACATTTACCCACCCAGCAGAATTACCCTTAATCACCAATCTGCACTTCAGCAGTTACCAGGAAAATGGCTGCACTGGCACTGTTGAGCACTATCGCCTTAACTTAAAAACTGCGTTTTGCAGTCACCCAAATAATGGCTGCATTGTCTTTGCCAAGCACATATGCAGCAAGATGGAACCGGGAACATACGAAGAAAGGCTGTCAGTGTGTTTCCTTATGTGCACCAAAGAAGAGAGTTGAAAAGCAGTGCTGATTGGCTGCTAGCGCCAACATTTCTCATGAAAAAGGAAATATTTTGCATTAAAATAATGGAGTCTGATGCCCTGATCCAGTGAGACCCCACCATGCTCGGACATATTCAGGTTGTGCTCCAGCCAAAGATACCATTTCTCACTGACAGGCTGTGTCAGGCAAAATCTGTGAAATCACCAACAACTTTACTCCCAGCTGTACAGAAAAATTCTTGACATTTTGCTACAAAATATCCCAGATAAACTCTTTAAAAGAAACCCTATATCTCTGTGCATATGTCAGTTTCAAGGGATCTTTATTTGGACAGATGCTTGTGCATTAGAAACATGACTGGGGCTTTGGAAAGATTCAGAAAATGAATGTAAGAAGGCCGCATTTGAAAGTGACATCCCAGCAGAATTAACCATGTGTAAAAATGGTTCCTTTTTGCAAACAAAGAAAATGCTGTTTAAAAGTGAAATGTGGAGTTAAGGCCCTGTCCTTGCATAGACATGTGAGGGGGGGGGGGGTTGTTTTATTTCAACAACTTGCTTTTGGCTCAAGAAAAAAAATGCATGCATTTGCTGTACTAGGGAACCAGCAAAACAGGTTTTCTTGCTTGGCTTCAAAGGACATTTGTGTGCTGGCAACTTGAAAACTATGAATGGACCAAGAGTGAGCATCTCGACACTCATCAGACTTTGTGTGTGGGCTGTAGCCTTTAACACTAGAGTTCCAGGACACTTAGGTGTGAAATTGCAAATAACACTTCCCCTCAACTTAAACTGGAGGGCTTCAAAGCCAGCTCCAGAGCAGCCTTGGAAGTTATGCCTTTATTTGAGTGACAATGCTGGCCATCTCGCTCAAAAGACTATTTTGTTAATAAACTTTAAGGAGCTGATTCATGGAATTTGTGGGCCGAAAAACTGGGATTTGTGTGCCATTCCGTCCACAAATCCCTGTTTAACAAATGGGGATTTGCGGGCAGAATGGCACACAAATCCCCGTTTTTCAGCGCACAAATTCCATGAATCAGCCCCTAAGACTTGCAATCGGATCACGCAGGAGTTTTACTGTTTAAAAGCAATTTGTGTGGCTTTAAATTAAGATGTGGTAGCCTTCACTAGCATTTTGGGGATGGAAATAACGGATAATTGTATATTCTGAGGAAAGTGTATATGGTGCCACTTTGAAATTCAATACTAGCATGCCTTATGATAATATGCACACATGTATAAAGTTATAGAATTCTAGGTAAAATATGAAAATGATGAAACATTATTAGAAGGACGAAGGAAAAGTCCTACACACTTGGGAGTGGAAGTATTATGTTCTGTGTGGAATATTCAATGTGCCTTTATGATTTGTGAAAGCGACACAACTGTAAAAAGGTACAATTTATGTCAGAACTGATTTTTGGCAAAAATGACTGGGGGAGGCTTTGTACCTCATAAAAACACACCGCATAATACTCAGTCCCCTTCTTCAGTTCAATCTGCCCCTAAGGAGGAGGCGACAGGGGGGTGTGGCCATCCGCCATGTAAGGAAGACGTGCTTTCAGAACGCTCCGCCGATGTGCCCATTATACTGCTGCAAACATACTGACATATCAAGTAAAAACCTCTGGAAATTACCTGATTTGACTGCAGATCACCAGAAGCGCCACCACGCGAAACCTCGCACAACTGAGAGCCCCCGTCGAGGTAGCATTTCGCGCGGCGTGGGACCGAAGCCTGAAAGAAAATGGCACCCGCCGGCTAGCTGGCCTCTTTGATGAGACCCACACCATAGATGCAGGAAACGCGGGCTTGCCAAGAATGCTGTTTACCCAACGCCAGCGCTACGACACGGTGTACCCTGCAGCGGACACTACCCCGGCTTAAAAAGGGTGTCGGTCCACAGGTAATCGGAGCGGGACTCGGACCCGAGCCCTGCATAGACGCTGCCCCAGGGAGGTGCGACGGAGACCAGCGGGCTCGCAACGGTCCCGCCAATAGACAGAGGCGAGCAGCCCTGACAGGATGGGCTGCGACCGCAGAGGCCAGTGCCCTGCGTGCATCAGTGATCCAAGGACAGGGAGATCCAGCGATCCGTGCTGCGCCTGCGGAGTCCCGGAGTGGGGAACGAAGGATGCGAGGTAAGTAGCAGGGGGAGGGGGCCCAGAGGTTACAGCCGCTTCAGCAATACTTACGCGGTGCCCCCCGCTCCCCTCGTTGCTGCCGTCAGAGGACCTGTACACCCCCGAGCCATAATCTGCACCCCCACACGTTGATCAACGGGGGTGCGCCGGGGCCGGCAGCACACCATCTCAGCAGCCTTGCAAGGCCCCCGGGAACGCCGGCTGCACCATTGGTGCTGTGTGTACCACCAGACTTCATCAAGCGGGCTGAGCCGCACGACAGCGTGCATCCCGGGCCCCACCTGTGCACAGCAGTGACAGTAACAGAGATGTCCTGCCTGGTGAGACAGGCAGAGCCCCCCTAGTTGGGTTCGCTTCTGGGGTCCATACACCATACCCCAGATAGGAGGTGTATAGCCTGAACGCACCCCAGCATCTCAATAGAACTACCCCACGCACACCAAGAGTCACAAGAGAATTTAAAAAGGGGAGTCAAGAGCGCGTTGTGACAGCGCCACTACAGAACTCACCGCTGCTGTTACCCCCAAGCCAGCTTGGGACCAGACGGCCTTGCCTACCCTTGAGGGGATGTCCATGAAAGGAGCTAGAAGCAAGCACAGGCAAACCACCATGGAGACCTATGCGGCTGAGGGGGCCACCGGGTCTGATGTCAATTCTACCGCCAAGGGAGCGTCAGGGGCCGAGCCCCCGAACCGGCAAACTCACAGCTCATAGAGGCCATCATGACGTTACAGAAGACGATGGAGAGCAAAATAGACGCCATCGCCATTGACTTAAACCTGCTAAGGCAAGACGTGCGTTCCATACCCAGTAGAACAGAAGAACTGGAAACCCAAGTGCAAGAGAACTCTGAGGTAAAAACCCAGTTACTAAAGGACGTCGACGTCCAGGCGCAGAAGGTAAAGAACCTTGAAGAGAGGGCTGAGGAGGCAGAAGGCCGCGCACACCGAAATAACATCAGGATTATTGGCCTGCTGGAGGGCATCAAAGGAAATGACCCCACAAACTACATTCAGGATCTCTTACTACAAGAAATCCGAGCCAGAAAATTGTCACAGGGCTTCACCATTGAAAGGGCCCACCGATCCCTCACTAAACGGCCACCTCCAGGGAACCCGCCCAGGCCTATAATAGCCAAAGTTCTTAATTAGAGAGACAGAGAAACAATTCTGGCCCATTCAAGAGCAGGGGAATGCATACAGAGAGACTCTGCAAAAATCGCCATCTACCTGGAGTATACCCTGCAAGTCCAAATGAGCAGAGCCCAATTCATACACACAAAAGCTAAGTTGAAGAACGCTGGCCTTCGCTATATGCTCCTAAACCTGGCAAGGCTGAAAGTGCTGCGAGACAACACACCCTCTTATTCGACACCCCGGCTGACGCTAGCGAGTGGATGAATAGAGAACAGATACCGGACGTTGAAATGCGGCAGCGTAAACCACGGTCAGCTGCTTTCTAAGAAACAGCCCCCACATCCACCAATTGTTACACTTGGCAGATTCTGCATCATGTTCAACAGGCGACAACACTGATGCTAATGGAGCCACCCTGAACAAGAACTGCTTGGTTGGTATACCTACTGTAGCAGCTTCTTCCTACCCCCCGAAGTAGTTTGGGTAAATAGCCCACCCATAGGGCACCAAGTGATCTTAGGTCGAATGGTGCGGAAACGGGACAGTCAGAACGGGGGCAACCCCGCTAGACCTGTTAAGTAGTTTAGATTGGTTTTGTTGTTAGGGAGTTTAATGTTTAAAGTTTACGGGAAAGGGAACCCACAGGTTAGATTCCCGTTCAAAGTTGTATAGAGGGACCACCGAGACCACTTACTGCACCGTTGGCCACTAGACCTGAAGATCGAGCGGCCACGTGAGCCACCCACCAGTACGCAGCCACACCCCGCCCATGGCTAACAAAATTACATTTATATCATGGAACGTCAGAGGCCTGAACAGCTACGTGAAGCAACACCGCATCCAAACCTTCATGAGACGCCACAATATAGGAATCAACCTCCTACAAGAGACCCACCTAAATGCACAAAAGTTGTCAGCGCTGGCCAAGGCATGGAGAGGAACCCTAATAGGCACCACATACTCTAAATACGCCCGTGGTGTGCTAATTTGGATTGGCCCATCCATCCCCATTAATCTGACCCACACCAAAACAGATAACGAAGGTAGAATGGTCTTGATACAAGGTACTATCGAAAGAAGAGCACTATGCCTGGTAAATACTTATGCCTTAACCACGACGCCACAGTCTTCTTTTGGTCACTTTACACAGGGCTGAGTCCATGCAGAGACAGCATACTAATATGTGGGGGATCACAATTGCACCCTAGACCCCCGTATAGATAGATCGGACAGCAAGCATGTCCGCCCATCCCCTCCCGCCAAAATACTAAATGCCCTCACACAGCAGTAAGCACTGAAAGACCTCTGTTGTACCCAACACCCAGAAGATAGAACCCACTCCTTTTACTCACCCCCACACACCGTACATACCAGGATTGATAGCATCTTTGTGCATGAGATACACTTAGACGCGTTTGAGGACACACAATACCTGACTAAGGTACAGTCAGACCACTCCCCTCTGACGTCCACATGGACAATTATTGCGCCTAGACCCCCTATACCCACATGGAGACTTAGAGGCGAGGCGCTGTTAGACAAAGCATTTTTTGTGCAGATTAGGAAAAGCACAACAGACTATTGGCAGACAAGCTTAGACAGTGTCCAGCACATCAGCACGGTATGGGAGGCATACAAAGTAGTGATAAGAGGGGAGATGATCTCCGCCAAAGGGGGAGCCCTAAGATCAATCACGACAGCACTAGAGCGTACCGAAGAGAAGCTGAGGGAATTGGAAACCATGGCCTCCGCAGACCCAGATCACATACACAGAATAATAGAACTAAAACAGACTTGCCTCACACACTGGGAAGCACTAAGCAAACTTAGCTATGCAAAATACACTGAGAGAAGCCATGCCCTAGGAGATAAGCCCGGGAAGCTACTAGCGTGGCTTTATAAGCGCGAAGCCCCCAGAAAACCCATCTGCCTTGTCCGGGGCGCAGACGGCTAGGACGCACACACGCAAGCTGGAATTAACCTGGCATTCACAGAGTACTATCAGAGCCCTCTACACTGACCCCTCTCCGCCAACTGACACTGAGATTGATGATGTTTTAGACATCTTCAGGCTACCACGCCTGGAAGCACAAATAGCAGAGTCCCTTGAGGGTCCTATCACCCCAGACGAGGTCAGGGCTGTCATTAGATCATTGTTCACTGGGAAAGCTCCAGGGCCAGATGGACTCCCAGGTGAATTCTACAAGACCTACAAGGACATCTTCGCCCCATCATTAGCCCAAGTGTTTAACGAGGCATACGAACTAGGTCACCTTCTAGAAACCATGGGGGAAGCCGTCATCATCCCATTAGTAAAACCCAACAAAGATAGCACGGAGTGCGTCTCATACAGGCCTTTGTCCTTGCTGAATGTGGATAACAAGATCCTGATGGCAACACTGGCACTGAGGCTGCGGAAAGCCATCCCCCTCCTAATCCACCAAGACCAGACCGGATAAGTACCGGGTCGATCCATCACTGAAAATTTACGAAAACTGCATCATGTCATATACAGTACAGAAGGCAGCCTGGAAGAATGTGCAGGGGCATCCCTAGATGCTTCTAAAGCATTCGATTCGGTCCGGTGGACATGGCTACATGCCACTTTGACCAAGATGGGAATAGGGCCAGACTTCATCAAATTGGTTATGCTCACCTATACCAACCCCGCCGCCAGAGTACACACCAACAACACCTTCTCTGACAAATGGAACCTATTCCGAGGCACACGGCAAGGATGCCCCATTATCCCCCATGCTATATATTATAACTATTGAACCAGTAGCAGCATACCTCAGACAGGAGTACAGAGAAGGAGGAATAATATTGGATAGGGTAACTCACTTAGTCTCAATGTACACTGATTACATGCTCCTCTACCTCAAAGACCCCTTACACATACTACCTTACATATTGGAGATGCTAGAGGGATTCCATAGATACACTGGGATCCAGATAAACCACAATACATCTTGCCTGAACCCCCTAGCTGCCCTCAGTAAGTCCAGCGCTGAATCCCTCCCACCACTAGCTCTCAAAAGGGAATCCACCTCCTTTAAATACTTGGCCATCACGATTCATCGAGACCCCAAGAAAGAGCACACGCCGAATACAGCAAAAGCAAAGGAAGGCTTGGAGAAATCAAAGGCTTTTTGGAGCAAGCTTCTGCTCTCGTTTGCAAGTCTATTCACAATGGTGGCGCTATCTAGACTTCTATATTTCTTCACTAATGTCCCATACAATATCCCGCAAAAATTCTTTAAAGACTTGAATAAGCAATGTAGGAAATTCCTGTGGCAAGTTGGAAGACACAGAGTTGCCCTGGAAACACTGCAAAGACCTTATGACAGAGGCGGCCTTAAGGTCCCCAATTTCGAGCTCTAATACCTAGCTGGCCAATTGAAACATGTGGTCCAGTGGATGGCCAATGACACCTTGTCCGACACTTGCCTACTGCAGCCTGCTCTCCCCCACCTGCTACTTAGGGATCTGCTCTGGGGCGCGCCAGGAACAAAATGACAATACACACACCTAATCCAACTTGGAACCCAGATGTGGAAATGGGTCTACAAAACGGCGGAACTATCCGATCCCTACTCACCGCAGATCCCGATTGTGGCTATCATGTCAACCAGACCAGAGGGCCAAAAGACGATAAGAGGCGTGTGGGAATCATTTGGAGTGGCTACCCTAGGAGATCTAGTGGACGACCAAGGTATCCTTACGTTTACAGAACTACAAGAGTCATCAGGGATAACAACAGGACCGATCTTACTGCATAACGCTGTAGTAAAGAAACTGGCAGACCGATGGCCCACAACAGAGAACCTCGTCATAGGTCATGAGTGCATCGAGAGCTTGGTGGGCACAGCAGAAGGGGGCCAGGAAACCTCCAGAATTTACAAAACATTGCTTGACTGCACCACCCGGCATGACCTCAAATGCAAGGAAAAATGGAAACAAGAGCTCAACCTACAGTTTGAAGACACAGAATGGGAAGCCATAACACACTATCATAAAAAAAATATCCAGGAATGCCAGACTGCACCTCATACAATTTTATATAATCAATAGAGCATATATCACTCCAGACACCATCTCCAGATTCAGGGGAGCCGGAACTAAGGTGTGCCCCAAATGCATGGAACCCTGTGCTGGGATGACCCACATGTTCTGGGGTTGCCCTGCAATACAAACTTTCTGGGCGCAAATCAAAGCCAAAGTGGCCGAGACGGACATCACCTTAGAGGTCCAGACACCTAAAGCGTGCATCCTGAGGAGATACCCCAGGAACAAAAAGAACAAGACTCTGAATAAACTCAAAGACCTAATGTACATCCTTGCGAAAAGACACATCGCCATGCACTGGAAACGTCCCAAAGCCCCAAGTGTAACACTATGGTGGGAAGACCTCTGGAGATGATCGACGGCCGAAACGGGGGCTTGGGAGACTGCCCAACATCAACAAAAAGCAGACACTTCCAACAATCTTCTGCAATGGGTGGCGCTCACAGTGACTCTGTTCTGCCCTAAAGGGGAAAGTTCCTCCTACGAGGACACAAACAAACCATGAGAACCAACGAGGCACGCAGATTGCATGGCAGTACTTTACAGTCTCGGAAAGTTGGGAGGGAGGGATGGGGGGGAGTTTCTAGAGATGCATAATTGCCATGCAATGACTTCAATATTGTATTGTTCAAGAAAATAATAAAAACATTTTAAAAAAAAGAAAAAGAGGAGGCGACATAACATAGGCTGACCTATCTGATTCTTAGAGGTAGGTCTAGCTATGTTCTGCCCAACAATAAATCCTGTGATGTCACCTGCCTTATAAAAGGGGGAAGCTCACAGAGGAACACTCTCTTCAGAATTTTCCAGCGCCTGCGTATCCAGACATTCCACATTCACTCTGCCAGATTCCAGACTTAACTTCCAGGAAAGGGATAGTTGATCCAGGTCCTCCTATCCAGGCAGAATCACCCTTCAGAACTAAACTCCATAACAAAATCCCACTAACTCGGGGAGACAAGGAGGAAAAGCTGTGGTACCCTTTTTGAGAGTATCCTGTGACCAGACCCGATTTTTGCCCCACTACCTGCATGCCGCTGTGCTGTGACCAGACCATTGCACAGCTGTTTTCTGTTAGGAGAGCCCGCCACTGTGACCAGTAACCAGATATTGCCTTGCTGTCCAAAAACTCGGTTTGCTGTCCCAAAATCCCAAACTCAAGTGTTGATTGTGAGTATTACCCCATCCCATAGCAACACATAGCCTTCCCCATCGTGATACCTTGTCTTTGTCCCGCCTTCTAAGTAATCTCATTGATACTCTGATAACTTGTTGAAGATAGTCTGAATCCTCTGTGTATTATGTTCCTTGATGTTCTAGTGTTAGCAAATTCTTCCATTAGCTTTTGTCTTGCATAAGTCCTTAGTTATATTTTGAATAATTTAATTAATTCCCTCATAGAGCTGAATGCGGGGTGAAAAGGTTAACCTTGCAAATTAACCTTGGAGCGTACTGTGTCTTTCTTTAACAATATAGTCTCTAAATCTAGCCCAAGTGAAACTTGTCTTTTCCTTTTTGAACTGTTTTTTTCTCTTTTAACTGCTTCTATTTTTTAAACCGAATTTCCTTTCACGTTGAAAATCTCATTCAGCTTTCCAGCTAGAGTCACTCTTTCACTTTCCTATAATCCCTCTGATTTGCATCTATCACCCAGACTAAAAACCACATTCCGATTCTGTCTATTTCACCCGTTTTTCAAACCGTTGTTGACATTTAAACCCCTGTAATTTACCACAATGCAAATTCTGTGTGAGTGATTCTGGCTGCACTGTGTTGTCACTTCAAAGTGGATTTTTGAATTGTTTGCCCTTTGTTGGTACCTTGCTTTATAGTTGCTAGTGTTATTAAATCCCTTAGACTGTGATAACTCATATTTACCTCATGTATTCAACCACACATTTAAATTAATTATTTAACAATTCCGAGTGTCATTTGCGCAATTGCAAAGGTTTTTGCCTCCCATTTTGTGAGTGAAGGTTGGATTTTAATTCTGTTTGCTGCCTAGTATCCCTGACTCCTTGCTGCTCCTTTCTTTCCACTCAGGGTACTGGCAGGGTAAGGCAGGTTTGAGGGAGCATTGCAGGGGGAAATCTTAACTCGGGTGCTATCTACCCAAACTGTTAAATTGCTCCTAGTGATCTGTGCTTTGGATATGTTCTAGTTGAAGGTCAATCAAGTGTATTTGATCAGTTTACATTGTAATTATCACCCCATTGGTGATTGCTGCCAAATATTAAAATTGTGTGATTTTCTTTGAATTTAAATAAATAAATAAATAAATAAATATTGTATTCCCACCAACCAGCCTGGTTCATGGTCCATTGTGACCCGTGGTATTTATAAAAAGGGGTGTGAGATGGGTTGGGTACCAGCTCAATCTGAATTCTAGGAAAATAAAGAAAAAGTATTCTAATTGAGCGCTACATCCTAGGCAAGGGCAAGGGTCCTAGCCCGGTTTGTGATACCCGATTAGAATACTCAACACTACAAACTTGCTGGCAGCCTCGGTCAAGCCATACTTAAATCACACCAGCCACCAACCTACCACACAACACCTTTAGTGTGAGAGAATCACACTGGGACCAAAGTAGGGTGCTTAAAATAATCCCTTCCCTGGTAGTGTTGGGATTTTCCAATGATAATAAGTGATATCTGTATAAATAACACTTGTTGTCCTTTCTCTTTTCCAATAAAGCATTATGTATTAGGGATATACATGATAGATTTACTTAAGAGCTTGGAAAATCAAATAATTGTCAAATCGTCAACAAAGGTTTGCAGTGATAATGTTGCCAGTACAAGTGTCAACACCAGGAAATCCTTTTTCAAATCTGCACCCTAATTATTGTCAAGCACTTTCCCCAAATATTCTAGGACTAACATTTCAATGGTAAATAACAACAGTCCTATGATATGATGTCAGGCTTTTTAGGGCTTAAGGTAAAACATATCAACCTACTGGTAATGATTTTGTCAATGGCATTATCACATCCAAAAATATGCCAGTTTTTTGTGGTAAGGTCAGTAACTTGACACTATAATGAAGGGCCTGGGCTGAGAGGCCAACACAACAACAATGGATGACCATTCTCAGGATGGCAACCCATCCGTACCCTGACCAATCCTTCTGCAGAAGTGTGAGCTGCAGAACCAAGGAGAGAGTACAAGCAAAAGAGCAACCAGAGAAGCGCTGTAGTTTGGACAGATGCAACATAGCATTCCCCAGCCTGGTCATTCAGTCGCTGAACAGCTATAACCGATCTAAACCATCTGGAGCTTGCAATGTGGGAAGCACTCTGCAGAAATGTATTTACCTTGGGGGTGACAGCACAGCAACCCCCACCATGAAAAGTTTGCTTTGCAGCACAGGCCACCATTGTTGTAGAACAGAAGCTCTCTACTGAGAAAAGTGGCTGGCCTTAACCAGCTATTTGTAACTTCTCTTGAATGTAACACCCTTTGGTCATGGAAGAAAGGGCCAAATTGGCCAGGGGCAGTAAACCGGGTGTGGTCCAAGTAGGAGGAGGTAGACTAGCAAAAGGAAGGACAGTGGCTTGGAGCATGGAGGCCATTTTTGGAGAAGGTGAGGTGTTCCTTGGTAGAGTAGATGGCATTTAGTAGTGAGCTTACGTGCATAGCTAGTGAGTGAAATTGATAGAGGGAGTGAGTGAAAAGTGGTTAAGAGAGTAAAAGAAGAATGACTGGGGAGAAAGTGGGTGGACAGGTAGGGTAGTAGTAGTAGTGTGGAGAAGGAAGTAGTAGTGATGAGGGAGCAGTAGTTTGGAGGATAGAGCAGCAACGCGAGTAGCAGAAGGAATGATAGACATCAGAGGGACAGAGGAGGAAATCATAGGTAGTAGAAGAAGTGAATGTGGGTAGAGATGTACAATGGATAGTAGGAGTAGGAGAACATCAGGCAGAGAGAGGGAGAAGAACACATGGGCATGCTAGGAACAAGATTGAATCAGGCGTTGTGTCTGAAATGCACACCCTATAATCTTGTTTAGTGAACTAACAACATTGATAGAGTATTAGTCTATGAAGTCACTGAGGGAGTTTAGACAGATAAGGCACTGGCCTTTAGTTCCTCCTTCCAAGAAAACTCAGAACCTCGATTGTAAAGAAACCAGCAGTAC
This sequence comes from Ambystoma mexicanum, assembly GCF_040938575.1. Classification (NCBI taxonomy): domain Eukaryota; kingdom Metazoa; phylum Chordata; class Amphibia; order Caudata; family Ambystomatidae; genus Ambystoma; species Ambystoma mexicanum. The sequence goes on from NC_090922.1 coordinate 892,721,133, forward strand.
ATTTTAACCTGGGGAGTATGGCTAGGGAGGCCTTCTTGCTTTTAGATGAGGGAGAGAGAGAGGACTCTAGCTCCCTGATTAAAAGTTTAATGAAAAAACCCTTGAACAATCTAAAAGTTGGAGTGTTCTTTGAGCCATCTGTATCACTTGATACACTCCCTTCTAGTTTTCTCTCTACTCAACATCATCTGCAATCACAAATGCCCTTCTATGTTCAGAGAAGAAAATCAGAACAACTTGTAATCAGAAACATTTAACCAGACTTCTAAACAGAAGCCAGACTCTAAGGCTGCTCAGCCCAGTATTTTTATCTTGCTTGATAGAATTTCAAACTTTGGAAGAATCAATTGCCTGATTTGGATCACAAAATGTCCTGGTCCTGTGGGAGAGAAAAAGGAATCCTATTGGCTCATGATCACCTGTGGAAGGTGTTCTGTGCAGTTTCTAAGGGTCTTCAGACAGTTATCACAAAGTGCTTCACAAGAGTCAAACTGGAGTTATATGTTGTTGCTAAAGAACTTTAGTTCCTGACTTTGTTTGATATCTGGGATACATTCCATCTTTTTTTGATGACTGTCCAGATATTTTTGGTTTTTAGCACCATCACTTAACTCCTGCTGATATGTTTGCCTCAATTCCCATGTAATGCTGTTAATCTATAATATAAAATGTTGCCATGTTTGTAAGCTTCCTTAACAATAGATGGTTTGATCAGGAACTCAAGCCTAAGTTAGCAACCACACGTGTCTTTTCTTAAAGCAGCACAACTACACGTGAACAACAGCCTTGTTCAATGGCTGATGCAGGACTGACAATGGAAATATCACTGACCCCATTGCACACACCTCTCTCATAAATGCAAGAACACACACTTTCCTTGTGCTGTGAGATCACTGTGACATGCCCACCTGAAACCAACATGGAAGGAGGGAAATGTTTTGTGGCTGTGCTGCCCTGTACATTAGCCAATCCATCTCATTGAAGAAGTCACAAAACATAGGTTTAATGAGACTGGAACAGACAGACTGACAGCCATACCCACACACTGAGGCAGTGGAACTATTAGGCAAGGATCAATCATGAGAAACAACACTGATGGGGGAACATCTACACAATGCAAATCCCTCACATGTTTGCTATAGAATCCCCCGGATTCTGTTGTTTCTCATAACCCCTAGGTCCAGTAGGCATCCTTCACCTTACCCTGACATTACCCTAAAACTCTAGGAATAAGAGGTGTAAATGTCAGGACACCAGAACACCAATTCCAATCTTAGATTAACTGAAGCACAAGGAGGGATGTAGGAATCCTACATTAGGCTTTGCTTAGCTTGCTCTTACCCTTTAAACACAAGGTTCCCTAGTTTATACCTTTAGAAATTGATGAAAAAGCTGGGGTTTACATTAGGATTTACATTTCCCAGATGGCAGTTTGCCTTGTTGATATTCATCTCTGGTACCCTTCTTTTCATTTCGAATTGAAACCTGGGTAAACTATGCATGTCTGAATGTGGGTGATTTGTTCCTCCCTACGTATGATTCTACCAAACCGTTGAGAATGCCATTTTTCATTATGTTTTCTTCTGTAGAGTTTTGATCATGGAGTTATGTAATGTGTTGCTCTTTGACCTGTCACTGACATTTACATGTTAAAGCAAGAGTCTTAATCAGGCAAGCACACTTAGTTGGTGGGTAGGCCAGAAACCAGCAACATTGATCATGTGCAACTTCTTCCAATGTACCTGTGGTAGTACCTCAAACTATACCTTATGTTTTCTCTACACAAGTTCGATCTATGAAAATGTCGTCCAAACAGGTGCACCCCTGCACCTCCAGAATGATCAAGGACCACATTTCCACCCTCACTCCAGCCTTGGTCGATTCATGCAATCATTCTTTCACCACTGGATCTTTCCCCTCTCTCCTCAAACACTCCCTTGTGCACCCCCTCCAAAAAAAGCCTTCTGCCGATCCTACATGTCTGGCAAATTATCACCTGATTTCTATCACTCCTTTCCTCAGCAAACTCCTGGAAAAGCTGGGCATCTCCCAGCTTAACCTCCACACTGAATCTGCTGGCTGCTCCCATGGCTATCAGTCTGGCTTCAGAGCAGCCAGAGGCATAGAAACTGCTATCCTGAACACACGTGATGATCTGCTCTTTAGCCCTGACTCCAGCTCTCACTCTGTCCTCATCCTCCATGACCTTTCCCCTGCTTTCGACATGACCAACAGACTCTGTGTGTACCTGGGCATCACTGAACAGACCCTGGCATGGCTGACCTCCTTCCTCCTGGACTGTCCCTCCCAGGTCCAACTTGGGTCCTTTCACTCCACCACCTCTCTCTCCAGATGTGGTGTTCCCAGGGCTCTATGCTCTCACTGTGGCTATTCAATGTCTATCTGGCCTCTTCGGCTAACTTGATCTCCTGCTTCTCTTCTAACTTTCAGTGTTATGCGGATGACACTCAGCTATCTTTCAGGCTTTTCTCAGCCTCCTCTCCTCTCTCGTTCATTCCTGACTGTCTATCCGTGATTCAGGATTGGTGTGCATCCAATGATATCTACCTTAATGCCACTAAGAAGGAGATCCATCTCATTGGGACCACTGTTCCTGCTTTCCCTCTCTCACTCTGGCCACCCTCCTTGGGCCCTCTATCCTTGCCTTCCTGTGAGGCAAAAATCATTGGTGTCATCTTCGACTCCACTCTCTCCTTCTCGCCTCACATCACTGACCTTGCCAAAAAGCCCCACTTTGAGCTGCACCTCCTCAGAGGTATCCCACCTTTCCTCACTTTCACCCAGAAGCTCACTGTTTCCAGAGCCCTGGTTCTCTCCAGGCTGGGCTACTGCAAAAGCCTGTTTCTCAATCTGCCTACCTTCATTCCTAGCCCCCTGTAACTAATTTAGAACAGGACTGTAAGATTTATCCTTGGCCTCAAGCCCAGGGACTTTATCTCTCCAGCCTAAAATCTCTCCATTGGCTCCTGGTGGCTGCAGGAATCAAGTTCAAGACCTGATGCATTGTCCACAGGCCTTTCTGAGGCCACCCTACACTTCATCCAACTCTCTCTGAAATATCTTCCTTCTAGAGCCCTTTGACCAGCTACCTCCAACTCTCTCAGTGTCAGATGCTTCTCCAGGCATAGAGTGGGTGGTAGCTATCGATCCTATGCAGGTGCCTCCCTCTGGAATGGCCTCCCTGCTCCTTTCAGACTTCAGCAGACCACCTGGACCTCCGGAAGCAGCTGAAGACCCTCCTTTTTCATCTGCCTTCTCTCTCTGCTCACTTGCTGACTTACCTGCACTGACTGGTTGCCCGGTTCACTCAGAGTCTCACTGGGTACCAGGCTCCTCCACGACCAGTCTTCCTTGCACTGCCTCCTGGTCTACCATGCATTTAGGGGCTGTAACTGTAACCTCTATAGCACCTTGCCTCCTGCTCTTAACTATATCCCTGCTGCCCTGGCTGTACTTACATAGAGCCATGATGCCCTGATCGCAAGTCCCCCTGTTCCTCTCACTCGCACTTCCCCCTCTACTTCCCATTGCACATCTATTGTCACACTTCCACGATCCAAGTGACAAAAGGACTAGTAGGATTCTTTGTCTTGTCCTCCCATGTCTTCCCTACCTTGTATTTTGGCACCAAGAAACACTGGTGTACAGGCACATTATAAATGCCATACAATATCATATCATATCAAATAAGGAGGATCATTTTTACCTTTCCTCAAATCAGTGGATCTTTTGATTTTTTGCATTTAGTGTGGTTGATGGTTCAGAGGAGAATTGCCTCGCATTTCAGTGTGGGACTGCCCTTGTGGGTGGAACGAAGACTAATTTGCAAATGGATATTTCTCCTCTGTAAACGGTGCAGTTCGGTTAAACGTGGTTGTAGACTCTCCTGGGTGGAAGACATTTCATAGAACAGGGTATCTGACCGATGTTCGTGTTCATTAATGGTGTTCCCACACCCCTTTTCTATTCACAGAACATTTTTACATTTAAACGATACACATACGTGAAGAAGTGTTCCTTTCATTCAATGTACCTAGATTCTGCCATTGAGCTTGGGTAGGTCAGCTGATAAGACACGCAATGCATGCTTGCTTTATTTCTGGAAAATTTAAATACCTGCCAAGTATTCATTTTAAGATCACTCTAGTGGTAAACACTAAACCAAATGTGATCGATGTCTTTAAAAAAATAAAATGTAAAACACTATAATGTGAAAGAGAGAGTAGATGTTGCCTTGGAAAGCAACTTTTGCAGATATATAACTTGTAATCAGTCAATTAAATATTTGTACCATTATCTGAGATGGATATTACTTGATCCATTCCAATGCTAACGAATTAGAACACAGCCCAATAAATCCATTGCAGTGTTAATTAGCCCCAGTTGTGTGGTATTTTCCTAATGATGACCATGACAGGATGCTGGCTACAAATATGGCAACCAGAACCAGAGTCAATAAGAATTCATCTGCATAAGCAATAAGGTAATTTATTTTTGGAGGCCTGATCCGCCACCATAGAATGTGTCAAACCACCTCTTAATGTTGCATTCTACCACTCACATGTTGCATTTTGCCCTCCACATACACCACCATCTTTCCTTCCTCTAGGCACTAATTGCAATTGTAGTGACCATAGAAATGACTGGGGAAATCTGCATGATTGGGTATTGAAGTGGGGCTTATCTGTGTCACTCCGGCTTCTCCAGGCCATCTTCTTATGTGGCTCCAGAACTGTAGCAACTTCACAATGAGTGTATCTTACAGGGTAAGGGATCTCAACTTGTAAATCCATTAGGTTGGATTTTCTGTACCATGCAGGGATTGTCCATGCAGCTCCGCTATATTAGCATTCTGCTACCCGTGGCAAAGATAAGTAATGTGTAATGTGCATGTTCTTTTCCCATCTGGTATAGTTTGCTAAATGTATGAGTTATTGTAATCAAACTTGTCAGGAATTATATTTTTCATGGCAGACGATATTATTGATCTTCACTTTGCAATCAATTTGGATTATACAATGGGGCATATTTAAGGATTAAAACCTGCAATTGTCCTTGATTCCCATACCGAAATCCACACCATTCCTACAACAAACTAAATCATGCACAATGGAACCTGGCCACAGGGGTATTTCTGCCAGATTCTCCAGTAAGATTGGAATGAATTCCTGAGTGTCTAATACCAATGTTAAAAATCTCTAAAGGTCATGACACACTCCCAGCCTCCTCTCGCTCACTCACTAACCCTCCTGTCCACTACCTCTCGACACTAGCTCCTCTATGCTTGACTACTCCCCCCTACCTCTCCTATGAAATTATTACCCATACTTTGCAGTGCCACATCTTGCGTTCCTGATAGACCTTTTGCTCCCCAAATTGTCAAAGTCTCGATCACATGCCCTAATCTCTTTGAACTATTTAGCCTCTCTCTATCTCTGATGGGCTCTTCCCTTCATCCTTCAAAATCAACTGTTTTACCCATATTGAAGAAACTCTCTGTTAACCCAAATGTCCCAGAAAAGTATCACCTAGTTTCTCTCCTTCACCATTATTTACAATTCCTTGAGTGGGTGGTCTTTGACAAGATCACTAAGAACCTTTAGGATAATGGCCTTACAGATCCATTTCTATCGGTCTTCCATAGTAAACACTCCAGTCGAGACTGCACTCATGCATATCTCTAACTTTCTCTCTAATGCTCACCACTCCAATCTCTCTTCTATACTCATCCTTTTGGACCTTTCTGCCACTTTTGACACTGCCAACCACTCCTCTCTCCTCCTCACTCTTCAAGACCTTGGATTTCGCAAATCTACTCTTTGCTTGGATTGCCTCCATTCTGTGCATTTGATCCTTTAAAATCGCTTGGAACTCTCAAATCTATGACCTCACACCTCTCCATGATGGATTCCCCCAAGAATCAGTCCTTGGACATCTACTCTTTACTTTGTATACCTTTGCTCTAGGAAGTAGTATCTCATCCTTTGGCTTGCACTATCACATTTTTACTGATAACATTCAAATGTTTTTCTCCATTCCCTCCATCAACCCAGCCATAGCAGAAAATATGACCAATGGTCGGTGCTGTTGTGCATGATGAAAATGGCCGACTGACCCAAGAGCTCCGGCCCGACTACCATCCTGATCAGAAACTATCCTTAATCGGAGCACCCTGCGAGGTTGTAAAGTGGCAGACTGCACTAATAAGGACCCCACAAGCATGTAGCAGAAATCCTGACCTAAAACAGTGTGGTTTTCCCGGAGTTACACCGAGGCAAGAACTGGCCGTGAAAGGACTGAGGCGCGAGCCATGCTCAAGTACAGAGAGAAACTGAGGTTGTGCAGCAGACGCTCTGTCAGGTGAACCATAGAGAGGAGGAACCTTGGAACTGCGTGGCACAAAACCCAAACACGAGCCCCCGGATGCGAAAGGGGGGAGCACCCTGCACCAGGAACAGTGAAACTCATGGGTGTGTGAAGTGCGGCAATCTGAAGAGAGGAAGCGCCGGTCACGACATCTGTGAGGCAGCCTGTAGGCGAAACTATCCTGACGAGGCAAGCTAAATACGAGCACCCAGAAGGAGAAAATAAAATAAACGCTTTGTCACCCGAACCCTGCGCTGCTGGACCGTTGAGCCTACCACCGGCACAGGGGCCCGGGACTGAACCGAGGCCAACATGCATAGGTACTCTGGGCAGATCATCCAGCTGGAAGCACCAGAGTGCAGTCACCGCTGCGACGCAGGCCGTGAGTGTGTACCTGACCACGAACCTGGGTAAATAAATCCCTTTTCTTGGGGCCTGCGACAGCACTCGACCACACGTGGGGCCCTGGGCACCCCGACTCCTGCAGCCACAACACAACTGGGGGACGTGGGAGACACCATCTGGTACAGGCCCAACACCAGACCCATACGAAACGGTGTCTTGGAGGGGCTAGAAAACGTGAGCAACACACACAGCATTAACTACTGACTAGTAGGAAACAACCCACCTGGTGAAACTGGAAATACCCAAGAATAGCAAGACATAATCCTCCCCACTGCAAGAAGTCCCCATCAAACTCAAGAAAGAGCTGCTGTCAGCCACATGAGGGCTCTGGAAAAGACACTCGCATTGCAGGAAGAATACAGAAACTCAATGAACAACTGGAATAACGCTGTGCACAATTGGTGAAATAGTAAAGCCAGTCTCTACGAACAATTTAACCCCACAAACTGTGAGGATCTGCACAGGAGGTGCACAAACATCCGAAAAGATGACAAAAGGTGCAGGTGCGAAAAAAAAGGCCTCATGGATTTGTTTACCAACAGCCAAATATCAGATCCGATGACGGCGACACAGGCTACTTCCAATCCTCAGGCTGAAGCGGAAAGCGGAGATAGAGTTGACAGACTGACTACCATAGTACAGAATGGATTCCTTGCAATAAATGTCAAGCTAAATGATATTGTTACCACTATCGGATCACTGAAAGCGAGAGTGGACAAGGAGAGCTCGAGAATTACAGAAGCGGGGGGCAGAATCAGTACCAAGGAAGATACCATCGCTCACCACAGTCAAGACATCACCCAACTGAAAAATGATCTAGCCAAGGCCCATAACAAGTGTGAGTATCTCGAATCACGATCCAGGAGAAACAATGTAAGGATTGTGGGCGTTTCCAAGAAATTTGGTAATGGTGCAATGGAACAACAGGTTGAATCCCTCTTAAAAACCCTGTTTGTGGCCGGGGCCTTCTCTGACTATTTCTTAGTTGAAAGAGTGCACCGCCTGCTGGCCCCTGTGCCGAAACCAGGAGCACCACCCTGTACGATTATTGCACGTCTCCTTAATTACAGGGACAGAGGCGCAATACTCAGAATGGCAAGAGAACAAGGCATGCTGCAATACGAGGAGAACAGCATCCATATATATCCGGACTTCGCAGCGGGAGTCCAAGCCAACCGGAGATCATATGAACCAATCAAGAGACTTCTAAGAGCACAGCAAGTACAATATGCACTAATATTTCCAGCTAAAATGAGATTCCAACATGGCGGGAGAGCAAATTTTTTTGAAACTCCAGCGGCAGCCATGGCCTATGTGGAGGCCTCCATACCCATGCCCCCGAGAGAACGCAGACCGGATCAAAACGGCAGACCTCTTCATGAGGCGGAGAGACGCGATCCAGCTAATTGACTGAAAATGCACATATATCCTTTATACTAACTGAAATGTTAAAACAGGCTTTTATGGGGAGCTCCACACACAAATATGAAAGCTGGGTCATGGGACTGGAATTGGTGGCCAACTGGCGGCAACATGGCGTCCCCAGGAGAGCTCCAAAAGTTCATAAGGGACAATCATCAAGTTGGGGAGGATGATGTGGTTGCAGGGGTGGAAGGGAGAGGAAGGGGGTGGGCATTAATTTGACTGTTAAAAAGTTGTAAAAGTTTTCCAAATCATGCTCTTGCAGATAATTGCACTACGCACATTAAACGGTACTCCCTCACCAGCAAAGCAATGAACAGATATAAATATGCATTACAGCAGTACAGGGAACAAAATGAAGATTAAACTTCTATCATGGAATGTCCGAGAGCTCAACAACCCCTCAAAGTCCAGGACAATTGGGGCATATGTAAAAAGGACCTCTCCCACATAGTGATCTTACAGGAAACACATACACAGGAGATCAGTAATGCAAATATACTAGCCTCCTGGGGTAAGAAGAGATACCACACAGAATACTCTACCCAGGCCAGAGGGGTGATAACGTTACTAGACCCATCACTCTGATTTCAGACCAAAGGACACAAAGTGGACCCCCAAGGGAGATACGTAATAATATGGGGGAAGGTAGTAGAAAAATCAGTCACACTAGTCAACACATATGGCCCTAATATAGATGACCCGGACTTCTACCTAAACATATTGGGAGTGCTCATATTACTAGAAAGCTCTAGCATCATCTGGGGAAGAGATTTCAATGTAATATTGGACAGAGAGTTGGACAGATCCTTAACAACCAAAAGGATGCCAACTAAAGCAGCAATTACACTGGGTCAAATCATGCCACAACTGGCATTGATTGACGAATGGGGAAGTTGCACTCAAACACAAAAGAATATACGTATTATTCAAATGTGCATGACTCAGAGACACGGATAGATTACTGGCTTCTCTCTGACGATATAAGACTCATTGGAGAAATGCAAAATACACCCCCGCACATTATCAGATCACTCCCCGGTGTCACTTGAGCTGATATTTCAATGAATGGCCACCAACATACTGAGAGACCCCAATGTAGCTGAAACCCTGCATATAGAAATGGAGGAATTCTTCAATAACAATGTGGGAACGGTAGATAAATACTCAACGCTCTGGGAGGCATTCAAGGTTTGGGTCAAGGGGGCCTTGATTTCTAAAACCACGGGACTATTGAAGTCCGTAAGACGTGAGCTGGATGAAGTGGAGGCTCAACTTCGAAACCTGGAAATTTCGTATGGTGATGCCCACAATAAAGATACCCTAGCTGATATCAATACACTCCTAAAGGACTTTGATAAATTAGCTACTAGGGAAGTACAATACATAGCAGCCCCAGCTCGAGCATGCAGATAGGGGGAGAGCAATAAGGCAGGAAGGTCCCTGGCCAACCTCATCAAAGCAGATCGCCACCACACCCCAATCACAAGCATCAATCCAATAGAGGGTGGGGTGGTTACCGGGGGACGGTTATCAACTATGAGTTCTCTAGGTTCTACCAGGAACTATGCACCAATCGTGATAAAAAATCGGAAGCAGAAATACAAGCATTCCTTGATAACTTGGAATTCCCGAAACTCCCGTTAGAAGATAAAATGGCCCTCGAACAACTAGTAACTGAAGAAGAAATTACAGAGGCAATAAAAGCATTAAGTTCTGAGAAGGCACCGGGATCGGAAGGACAGGGGGTCGAATTATATAAGGAATTTCAGAAAGAACTGGTCCCGATCATGTTGAAGGACTGGAGCAAAAAAAACTTCCCGATTCAATGAGAGAAGCTATAATAACTGTTTTACCAAAACCCCTACGTCCTCCACAGGACATGTCACCATATAGGCCACTGTCACTAATTAACACAGACGGCAAAGTATTAGCGAAAATACTGGCGAATAGATTATTACCAAACATGCCAACATTGGTCCATCTCGACCAATGCGGGTTCATCCCAACAAGATCTACTGCTCTGAACTTATGTAGGCTGTTTGGAATAATGGCGCAAATAAACCCAGAAGCAAAAGTAGAAGCGGTCTCCCTGGATGCCGAGAAAGCATTCGATTCGGTGTCATGCGTGTATCTCCTGGCGGTACTTATAAATTTGGAATAGTCCCTAATTTTGTACAATACGTAAAATTACTATACGCAGAAACAGGTGCAAGGGTTCTCACGAACCACATGATTTCAGATCTGTTCATACTGGGCAGAGGCAACAGACAAGGCTGCCCGTTCTCGCCTATATTATTTGCACTAACCATAGAGCCCATGGCAATACTCGTTAGGCAAAAACATGGAGACAGAGGTATATGAATGTCATATCCACCCCAATCGATCTCGCAATACGCAGGTGACACCCTGCTGTACATCTGAGATCCTGAAACCAATCTAACAGCCCTCATGACAGACATACATACATTCGCTGAATACTCAGGGTATAAGATCAATAACGAAAAATCAGAAATCCTCCCTTTGACACCGACCTAAAATGCCCGATGATAACTGCGAACCTCAAATGGGTGGCCAAACACATACCATACCTGGGAATATTGGTATCCCGAGACAGACAGACACTATACACAGACAATCACCAACAAGTACTGCAACTATTCAGCGCCGAATTTCAAACATTGGCTAAACTACCTATATCCTTGTATGGCCGGGTCGCCATCCTTAAGATGGTAGTTCTCCCCAAACTGCTCTCTCTCTTTGTAAACATACCCATTTGGCCGGGTAGAACCTTTTTTGAAAAGTTACGATCAATGGTGATAACGTTTGTCTGGGATGGGAAGACTGCTCGAATGAAATAAGAGAAAATGACGGAACCGTACTCAACTGGAGGAAATGCAGCACCAGATTTTGAATTATATTACCTGGTGGCGCAAGCGCAATTTGCAAAACATTGGTACGAAGTAGAAGATCACTCTCCCCATATATGGTTGCAGAAATTCGCCACATCCTCCATTGACCTCGGTTCCATTATCTTTAAACTCCATTACACAGGCTCATGCCCCTATGACCTAGTGGGAAGTACGGTTCGAGCATGGAAAACACTATACAAAAAATTAAAAATAGATACTCCATATGACCCGGATGTTCCCCTATGGAAATACCCCGATATACCCTGATATACCTCCCACATTTGACAAGGCGATGCAGCGACTCTGGGATCCAAACAAAAAAATCCAAATGCGAGTGTCATGATTCCTGCCCCTCATGTCCCCAGCCCTCCAAGATGTCAGGCTGGAGCCAGGCCACAATCACCTACATGGCCCTCAAGGGCCTCTCCATCCCTCCAAAGACCCACTTGGAGTCAGACTTGGCGCTTGTGGCACCAGACTCACTCACACCCATAGGATAACATTGGGGATTGGACTTGTAGTGCATTGATGGGGACAAGATGGATGCCCTCACATATTTCGGTTCCCCGAACTGCATGTGCAGTCTAGTCTTTTGGGTGTGGTTCAGCTCAGAGACACCTGGGATACCCAGAGACTATTTAAGCCACGCCCAGGCTGAGAAACATGCTTTGCATTTTCTGCACCTGCAGCGTGACACTCACCGTGTTCGGATTGGTCTCCAGTAGGCCTGCATCTTTCTTCTGCGCTCAGCTCCTGCAAGAACAAGAACACCGTTAGGAACAGCCTTACCTTGCGGCACTTCTGCCCATCATTCATCACTCTTTCTGTTCTGCGGGCATCTTCGGCGGTGTCATTCCCATCCCGGCACGCCGCTTCCTAAGGAAAAGTGGAAAGAACAGAAAAAAGGCATTAGTAAGCATTCTGCAAATCTTCGCTTATTTTTAAAGACTGTACGAGCTTCAAACGCTTACCTGAATCCCAGCCGCTCAGGGGAACTCTATCTCCGGAACTTCTCATCCATCTGCAAGAGGGAAAAGACACTCCAGGGAAGCGTGGAAACATCTAGAGGCGCTGCATACCGCGCTTACTCACAGCATTTGTTCTTCATAACCGGCATCCACGCTGAAAACGTTGCGGCACCTAAAAGACACAGAAAAAGAACTCAGTTCAATACAAATACGAAAGGGGTGCATCGCGCATCGCGCTCTCAATCACCTTCAGCGCTACTCATCTCAGCAGCACGCCGCCATCCCCAGACGCCATCATCTAAGGAACAAAAGGAACGAAGTTAGAGAACTGTTCAAAAGACTCATTATACTTACCTGTCAGACTCTTGCCAGTAAAGTAACTAGGCAGCAACGAGCCTGCATCAATCAACGCACCCCTGAGCTGAAAGCAGGATGGAGAGCACACTATCCAAGTAAACAAGGAGAGCAGTGGATCAAAGGGAAGGGTTGGACCGCGGGGAAGATGGGGGTTCAAGCACACAGAAACAATAGGAAGTTAAACTCTACCAATCCAGTGTTTCAGGCCCAGTTTCCAGTCGAGTAGTCTCCAGGGAAGGGTTTCAGGTCATAAGAGGTCAGAACAGGCTGAGTGACGTCCCCGTGGATACCAGGTGAGCGTTACAGCGAGACATGTTCCAAAACAGGAAGTTCGTGAGCAGGGAGGACTTTGGCAATGCAGTGGGAAGGGGATCACTCAGAACACTCCAGTACTACAGTATGAAGTCAGCATTTAATGCACGCTGGCCACTCTTTCCTGATGACCCATCTACGCACCCATGCTTACAAGCAGCAACATCCGGCACAGGGCTGGGAATCTCCAAGATGTACGCATTGACGCGGACACACACCCCCGCACTCGATGTTAAACCCAAATGGGAGAGTGACCTAAATACAAACATTACAGACGAGAAATGGTCCAAATTCCTCACGCTCACAAAAACTGTATCACTAAACGCAGGCCTACGTCTGATTCAATTCAAGGTCCTAAAAAGGCTCCACTATACCCAAGCCAAGATGGCTAAATTTGCAACTGATCAAACCAAGGAATGCCCTAAATGTAAAACACCTCAAGCGGGGTCCTTTCACATGTACTGGGAATGCCCTGCAGAAGCCGAATTCTGGAGAAAAGTATCAGAAATTATAGAAGAAATAACACAAATCCCGGCCTCCCTAACCCCTCAAAAATACCTGTTTGTGGACATTGGCAAAAGTGCGGAAACAACTAGGAGACTGTTTAATATCTCCTGCGTGGTAGCCAAAAGATGCATACTGAAATGTTGGACAAATTCTTCACCGCCAAACGTCGAGAGCTTTCTATGAGACTTGACATACGTCAATGAATGCGAGGAACAATATACAGTGACTGTACCAACAAGCAGTCGCCCCAAAGTCAAATGGGCCCCGTTCCGAATGTATCTGTGTGTAATGGCCTCACATGATGAATCTTCCATATAAATGCAAATGTATTTCTGCATAAGTGTCTCATAACGTAAGTCAGGTATGTACTGTGAAGTGTAACTGTGCAATAAGTTGTATCTGATAAGACCATCAATAAACAGAGTTAAAAAAAAAAAGATTACCAACTATCCAAATGCAACTTGTCGGGGGGGAAATTCTGCCGGGGTCGGCCGGGCCGTCCGCAGACCTCCGGGCAGGCAGGCCCCAACTCCTACCGTATATCCCAAAAGAGATAGAGTATGAGACACACACAAGAAGCAAGGTGATTCTGCTGTTTATTAGACAAAACGGCAGGGATGGGTCAAGGATCGTACGCGTCCGTCCTGACACACACACAATCGTGGGGCTCGCAGGCCCTTTTTACCTTAGTATGACGCGCTACTTGCGTCACCTTAGAAAGTTTAGCAAAAAACCTATTTCCACTCTGGATTGGTTACTCGAGTGGTAGGGTTAGTATAGCATACATATAGAGAACGGTGTTAGTGTTTGAGGGTCAGTCAGGTGATATACTTGGGCTGTCCCTTCAATTTGATACATGAAAAGTGTTACATGAAGACCTCTGAGGATTGGTCAATGTTAATGGCGTCAGTGATAAGAGCCCCATGTTCTGATTGGTCCGCTCGCGAGCCTCCCAGTCTGGGACTATCGCTGTTCCCAGCTTGCGGTGCACCTGTCATTTGCAACAATGTTTCACTATGGGTAGGTGTAAACAATGTGAGGATTTATTCATATGTTGGGAGGTCGACTACTCCCACTGCTGCAGATGTCCATTGAGTCTTTTAATTATATCTGCCTGTGTCTTGAAACGTGGGATTCAGGCGTCTCCTTCCTCCTGGGCTTGGCATCCTGTCAGGTTTGGCTTTGTCACGTGAGGTGGGACCGTGTTTGAGGCAGAATTCTGCACAATTAATATTGTTTTTCCCACTGTGTGCCTGGTTTATCTTGCAGGTGCGACCTTGGCGTCGGCTTGCGGCGTGCGAGATTGCAACATCGTGCCCTTGGCTGTGTGCTTTCGCTGGGCTCATTCTGCAGGGTCAGCAACCGAGCTCTTGCTCATTCAATTTTCCTGGAAGCTTTTGCTTGCGGCCTACTTGGGCCTGGTGCATAGGTGGAACCGTTTGATGCAGAGCGCTTTAGGTTACGGTATCATATTGCTCTATCCCCAGTATCGTGTCTCTGTTATATTCTTCATTATGGTACATGGTTTTTAGAAGAAGCATGAGCAAGCCTTTTTAGATAAGTTCATTATGCGTCTTGCGTTTCTGCATTTTGAGAGCCTATGTGGAAAATAATAAAGATGCACGTCCGTGGGTATGTCTGTCGCCAACGTCATAGCACTGAGTATGTTCTTCGTGTGGATTGGTGTGGGAGTGTCCGGTGTGCATGTTTGCACAGGTGTGCTGACCGTTGGCTAGGTCGTCATGGCATCTCTAACGACGTGTAGGTTTAGTCGAATTGATCCATGCCGCAGGTGTCGGCATGGGCAGGGCGGGCTGCTGGGCAGGTAGGTGGGCACATCCGTATGTTCCTGTACCAGGGTATTTGGTCATCTGGTAGATAGGCAAACTCCTCTCGTGGCGGGTGTCTAGGCCGTGATCCTCTTGGCCAAGCGCGAGAGGGGAAGGGCGGGAGCCTGTTCTTCCATTCTCCCACTTCAAACTCATCCCTCGATGGCTCGCTGCTGACTCATGCTGAACTCTTCAAAAATGGAAGTCATTTTTCTTTGAGCTTCCAATGCAATTCCTACCCTCCTAACGCTTTTATGTCTGACCTTCTTGCTCCCTCACCCAAGGCTTGGAATCGTGAGGTCCTCTTTGATAGCGACCTATGACTGCAACTATGTATCATTACTACTGCTTCTGCTGCTCGTATTAACCTCCTCAACATTATGACAATGGGCCTCATTACGAGTCCGTCGGTAGCCGTGCCGGTAAAACCGTAGGCTGCTGCCAGTCCCGTAGTGAATTACCGGCACCAGACTTGGCAGAATGGTCTGGTGAATCCAGTGCAGGCAATTCTGTAAATCGCCATTCCTGTGGAGTCCCAGAGGACTCCACGGGAATGGGGACCGCTGAAACACTGGCACCATGTCGTAATGGTGCCAGAGTTTCCGTGCGTCTCTGCATGTGGGTGCCTTTCCTCCTGCCAGGTCAGACCTGGCTGGCAGGACGGCACCCGCCTGCAGGACTCGTAGTTTGCCGGTCCAGAAAACAGTGCCGTTACAGTTCTACCGGCACCGTTAATCCCAGACCGGCAAACCTGTAATGAGGGCCAAAGAGTCCTTTTCTTATTATTATAACCACTCTACAAATACTCTAATCTCCACTCTCGTGATCAGCAAACTGGACAACTGTTAAAGTGTACTCATTAGCATTCCCCTCTACTCTTTATTCTCTCTAGGCAAAGTCCTCAACCTTCCTATCCACACTCCCTACAAGCTACCCAGATCCTTCACCACTTATGCTTACTGACAACATGCTGATTTGCTCTCCATGCACACAACTTCTCTTTTCAAGTTCCTTCTCGTAGTCTACAAAGCAATAAATGGTCCTGCTTCTCAATGTCTGATTGTATCTCTGTTTACTCACCAATGTGTTCCCTCAGATCCTACTCTTCACTCAACATCAAAGTTCCACACCCTTCAAGGGCCTCCTCTTGCTTCCGCTCTTTCTCCCCACTGGCCCTGCTTCTCTGGGAACTGCTGCCCATAACATTAATAGACAGGACAACTCTGGATCACTTCAAAGCTCGTCTTAAACTTCACTTTCTTGATAAAGACGGAGCCCCAACCGCCCCTCCCCATCCTCTTTACCTGATACTTAGCAATGTAATTTTTTATATTTAATTTGTAGTGTTCTTTAGTTTGAAGCATCTGCCCCATTACGTTTATGTTACCTTTGTAGGACACGTGTTTTCGTACATACATTTTGTTTCCTTTGTATCTGGTTTATGTCCTAATTTGATAGATGGTAACACACTGGCTCGCTAGTTAGTCTCTTCTTTGTGCTTTTGTACAGAACCCTTCATGGGAATGGTTCCACCATCTATAAATGTGTTATTCCAAGTCATTTCTGATCTAAATATTCATCCCTAAAAACACATACACATACATCCTCTTAATTGCCTCTACTAAATTATCAGGCAATCAATTGTCACCACCTACACCCTTCTGGTTTGGCACTCTTCTGCAAGTCAGCACCTGCAGGGAGTCATGTTTAAGTGAGTGGAAAATAAAAACATAAACTAATGAACCTTTGACAGCATGAGCAATGTTTCACACGTTACTATGTAAAAATGGCTGAGATTCAACATGAAACTACGTAACATGCACATACAATCATGTGGCTTTTCATTGCAATAGGTTAGATTCTTTTCGAATATGTTAACTTTTTAAATTATTTAGTGTGTTGTTACAGTGTGTTGTTCCATTTCCACTACAAAGATGTGTACACAGCCGAATAACAAAAGAAGCACATGGGGAAGAAACAATATAAATAATACAAATCGGACTCCGCTTCTCTTCTGCTAGCAGCTTAAAGTACAATGCCATTGATTTTGTTTTAAAATAACTTTATTGGTGTGGCAATACAGAAGATGATTCCAATCAATACTTAGGAAAGCAGAAGTAGGTTCCATCCCTTTTTAGTACCTTCAACAATGCCAAAGTCTACAGAACCCACATTCCGTTTAATTATTTAGGCCTTCAGGTCTGCTATGTTTTACAACATTCTCTTATTTCTTTTGAAAGCACTGGTGAGGTGAAATTAAGATCGATGCGTTACATTTGAGTTTACGCGTACCTGGAAGACACATGGAAGCAGCATATGCCCTATATGTGATCATGAGGAGGAGTCGATAATGCCTGTCATATTTGACAGCTAGAAGTATTTGAGATATGTGTACTTCAAGACACTATTCAAACCCTTTTAATGTCGGTAGGTTAAGCCAGGCTATGAGCATGGGCAAATCATTGCAGAACCGAAACATCGTTCACTTTGTTGCAAAGTACTTGCATCACGCCTGGATTAGAAGGAAGTGTTTGCTGAACAGGGCTGGTTTAATGTAGGCTTTATTATTTGGTATTAACTGAAATATTGGTACTACTGACGAATACATTTGTTACTCATTGCGCTATACGCACTTTAACACATGATTTGCCGCGTTTCCTTCTGTGTTTTCGCTTATACTCCTGTGATGTTTTTATTTTAAATTGTATATTTATTGTGTAATATTATAGTGCTGCTGAAGGTATTAATTCGTTGTATAGTTCATAGTGGTTGTGCCTAAAAGATTTCATATTGAATAAAGGAATATGGAATGGAATTGAGTTCCATATGTTTCAGTGGTACTAAGCAGTGGTAATAGTGGTTTTAAATTGGTTTAGGTGATAGGAACCTTTATCAAGTGAGTTTATGTTTATTTTAAAATGCAAATGTGTGGTAGATGTCCATCTGTTAAAAAGTAATGTGTGGTGGGAAGAATTACCAGTGGACCTCACGTCATCAGGAAACATATAATGTCCAATCCCGGAGACCACGAAAACCCTAAATATTCTAGATTCATATTTCTCATTGGAAAATGTAAACTATTATTCCCAGCATGTTTACTGCCATTGCAAATTGTAGTTAATGGCGATACCACAACCACTGCCTGTTAAACCTGGCACTATTTAATACACTCTGGTCTATTATACCAGTGGGCCCGAAAAGAGTACCACAGCGTTGCTCCCTAAACTGCTCTCTCCAACCATCCTCATTGGAATTTCCATCCAATCTCCTGCTTCACGCTAACACAACTTACACACTCATTCCCTTTTCCAATGAGTGTGACTTCCAGACTGTATCATCATAATGCACAACTCACCCCCTTTCATGAGTCTACATATGTTTCAGATATCGAGAGTAATTGCAGCAGTTCCTTATGACTCAAGAGCAGGAATCCCTATCCGGCCACAGGGTCTTACATGTTTTTCAGCAAATAACATGTTCTTTATGGCATATCTAGATCCTCTCTATATTGTCATCTTATAATTCACCACTGGCCCATTAAATTTTGCCATTCTTCATTCGAACCGTCTAACCACCCTTTTTCCATGAGGTGATTTTCTATTTCCCAATCACATCATCACACCACACTGCATCCAAAAGACCCCTTGTATCCATGATATGATCTGCATCAACACAATACACAACTTTCAAATCTGAAAGGAAATGCACTGTGTAATGGCCTTATAAGCACAGTGTCCCTCAAAGAATGTGTACCACAAATATGTTATCTTCAAGAGTTTGTTGGGGGATTGTGGCTACTACAAAATTATTAATAACCTACACATGTTACAAATACTTTAAGGGACCTGAAGGAGGACACTGACACACAGGTGGCATGTTTGTTAGCAAAGACTTTTATTAAATAAATGCGGGTTGGGGAAATACCTTCCTGTCCCTAATATTAAGAGGGGTTTCCCTGCCTCGAAGAATATTCTAATGAGTATGTCAGGATAGTACAACGAAATAAGTCCACTGTTGTGTCAACAATCCCATTTCCAGCCCTCAAGCTAAGAAATCAAACTAATGTGAAAAGGGGATTTCCTTTTTTAGTTATTTTCCGACTTACAAAAGAAGTTCCAAAATGGTGCAACCTATACATTTAAAAACAAAGAACAACCTTACTCCCCAGGTTGTCTCAATCGGTGAATGTTCAATGAGGGTCTTCCTTCTTTCAGTGTTCCAAAATTTTCAACTAAACAACAACAGGGAGGCATTGCTTCCCTTCCCTTGGTGTCCTCTCCTGCCTTGTACGAATGTTGAGGGAAAATATCCCTTTTCTTGCCTTTGTCTTGTATATGAAACTTACTTGGGATGATGCTTCCCTTCCCCTAGTTTTTTTTGTAGTATATTTCACAGTGACTATAAAGATTCCTCTTGTCCTCTCCTTGGTTTCACAGCAAACCTGGTACCCCATCCTGCTAGATACTGTGACTGTGAAGAGTGTGTTGGCTTGCTCTTCATATGTGAGTAAGTACCAGGCTTTTTCCTTTTCTGCTCTTTTAATTGTGCTTTTCTCATTTTACTACTACTTTGTCGGTCACAGGCAACCTGGTATACTATTCTGCTACGTACGATGACTATGAAGATTGCGTTGGCACTTTCTTCATATGGGTGTGAATTCCAGACTCACCTTTTCTGTATTTTTAATTGTTCTTCATTTCGCTTTATTGCTACTACTTCATTGGTCACAGCCACCCTGGTACACTCTCCTGCCAGGTACTGCGTGTGATGCTGGAAATGCATCGGAGGGACAGGGCCTCCGTATCCTTGTCCTTTTTCTGATCTTATCGTGTGTTCTGTCGTGTTTTCAGCGCAGAAGTCCATGCGGGACTCCTGGCGGTGCAGCTCTCTCTTTTGGTTTGGTGAACAGACCCATGGGATACCCTTATGGCACCCATGGGTAGGGGTACAACCCTGTTCCCCTAGTGTATGTTTTTGGGCACCCGTGGGTGGCCCACAGAGCCGGGTATGGGCTGGTGGCAGCTACATGCTGAATTTGACAGGTGCGCTGGGTATCCGCCATTTTGGGGTACCCCGGCCCTGCCATTGGAATCCGTTGATTCCTGATAGGAAACAAGATGGCCCCGGTGGCCTCTTGCTTTCTATCCCCTGATACCTTGTTTTCCCAAAGTCCTGGGAAGCCCTGACTCTGTCCCTTCCCCCTGACTGGCTGTTGGGTGGAAGTTCCGTATATGGTGTTGTTGTGAAGGCCCAGCTAGACTTACTGGAGCCTTCCCGCTGACTGTATGTTGTGGGTACCTCCTGTGGGTGGGACCTGGGTGAATGGGGAGTGTGACCAATATGCACTCCGTGTTGTGGCTGTCTGGTTTCTGCCATGAGAGACAAAGACTGAGACAGCCCTGCCCGAAACTGGACTGAATGCAGTGTGTAGAGTTGAATGGCTGAGTACTTGTCTCAATCCACATTCCTTGTTGTGAGTGTCTGAGCGGGAGAAGAGCGGCCTGAATGCCCTGCGTGCCTGATTGGCTGACCGACTGCATGAATGCCCTTCTGTACGATTGGCTGCTGAGTGTGTGCCAGCAGTGTGGATGAGAGACCGAATAGTATATCTGGGGACCTCTCACCACTGGAAATTGTTCAGAAGCTGAAGTCCACTACGACGAGTAACTGGAGTAACTGACGCTTGACCTTGAGACCCTGCTGGAAGAGAAGGATTGCCGTGGCTCTCCTTCACGATCTAAAGGCTGCTGTGTCTCCAAGGACTGACCCAGAGAGGACCTGGTAAGGCGCCCTCTTCCCGAGCTACGAGGGACCATCGTGCACAGCTGACCTTTGCCAACGCTCCCTGGTAGACAGACCTACGACAGGCTGCCGACCCGATACGGGGACTGCTGAGGAATCCCAAAGCGAAGCGCCCGGACTGTTGTCCGCCACTGTCGACGACCGCCGTCGCCGACCGGAGCCGCCGCGCTCCCGTTTGCCTAAGAACTTTAACTTGATCAACGGACGCTCTCGTCTGCATCGCCGTACCGTCTCCTGTGGGAGAAGGCCTGACCGTCGACGCGCCGAGGAGTATCCACCGGTGGGTTTCCCGCCACCCAAAGGCCGCAGAGACGCCGACGACTCGACGCCCTTGCTGGGCCACAGTTCTTCTTCATCTCTTTGCGGTCCAGAACTATCGTCACCGAGGTGCCCCGCACGCCTCTTCGTTGCAGGGCGCCAACGCTCTGTCGTCGACGAGCACCGCTCGGATCAAAGCCTGCTGCCTCATCGACGTCGTTCTACCCGGTTCACGGTCGGACGTTCGGCGCCCCGTGTCTCCCGCTTGAAAGGGGCGACATTCAAGAAGGGCCGCCGATTCCCCGACACCGAACCCCGAGTCCGCGACGCCTCTCGACGATCCGTGGCTCCTGCCTTAAAGGGAGTCACTCCAGAAGGATCGGTCGACGCCTCGCCGACGAACTCTACTCCACCAGGTACATTGGGGGGGTAAAACATTGTAGGAGAGAACAAGACTCTTGAACAATATATGGACTGGGCTTGTTTTATATATCGTTATTTTACAGGTTGCCCAGGTGGGGGATCTCCACTCAGAGCTGTGTCCAGTAGCGAGGACCAGTCGTCTGCCTATTGTTTCATCCGTCTGCTTTCTCTCTTCTCTCTATTGCTGGTTTCATTGCTATTGATCCGTGTGGCATTTTCACAGCCTTGTTGATGCACTCTAATCGAATACTAGTGGTACCACTTTAGAATTGTAGATATTTACCATTGTTGATTTTCCGGAGCACAAAGTGCATTATTGTGATAAGTGTACATAACCTTTGAATATTAATTATATAAAGACTGTGTTTTCAGTAATACAGTGTGTGGACATTCCTTTGTGGGGGCTTGGGGATACACTGTACTTAAGAACCAGCCTGCATCACCTCCTGAGAAGCTAGGCCTTGATTGCTCGTCCATCGTTACCATATCAGAGAATCTTGGCTGGGGTCCTCTGTGCCTTTCCTCTGCCATATAGAGAGCGGAAGTACAGACCCCCCCACCTCGTCCTGACAGTTTGGTGGCAGCGGTGGGATGCTTATGGTTTTAAGAATCAGTGTATAACCGTGCCACTTACAAAATATCTGCACTTTATTGAATTAAGGTTTAGGTGTGTTCCAAATAACTGCATTACAAGCGATGGAGACCATTGCGAATGGTAAATTGACTCGGATGAGCTTAGAGGCTCTCCAGAGTGCTTGTGAAGCCAGGGAGTTAGACTTTGTGGATAAGTCTAGGGCTGAGCTGATAGCTGCCCTGGTGGACTACCAGACTGATGGTGAAACTCTTGATGAAGGGGGGGATGCAACCAGTGAGGACTCTGCCCCTGGGGTTGTCGCTGAATCTGTTTCTGGGAATGCCGCCATTCCTGCTGCCTCTGTTCCGAACCCCAGCAATTCCATGGAACTTGAGTTATTAAGGATGAAGTTAGCCTTTGAATATCGCAAGTTGGAAATCGATGCTGAACTTAAGAAAGAGGAGTTGGCTCAACAAGTGGAACTCAAGAATAGGGATCTTGCGCTCAAAGATAAGGACACTGAATGTCAGAGAATCCAGTTAGAGAAAGCTCGAGTGGAGGCTTCAGCTAAACCAATTGAGAGTGGCAGGTCCCCAGCCACCAAGTTTATGAAAGATTTGGTTGGTGTGTTTTTGGAGGGTTCAGATATCCTCCAATGGATTGAAGCGTTTGAAATGGCGTGTGCGATTCATGATGTCGATAAAAGAGATTGGGCT
This sequence comes from Ambystoma mexicanum, assembly GCF_040938575.1. Classification (NCBI taxonomy): domain Eukaryota; kingdom Metazoa; phylum Chordata; class Amphibia; order Caudata; family Ambystomatidae; genus Ambystoma; species Ambystoma mexicanum. The sequence continues at coordinate 892,744,005 of NC_090922.1, forward strand.
AAGTGTTTGTTAAGTAGAGTACCTCAAACTGGATATGACTGTATTCTGAAGCTGAGTGTGGAAGAAAGGGGTCAGTATGAGTGTATGAAGTCTGCTTTAATTGCCAAGTTTGGCAAGACACCTACCCAATACCTTAAAAGGTTCAGGGATTTTAAGAAACGAGAGAATGTGTCTTGGGTTGACTGGGTGAGTGCGGCGCACATGAACATGATGGGGTGGATTGATGGGTACAAGGTGAAAACTTTTGCTGAATTATCCCACCTGTTGTTTTTTGAGCATTTTTCTGAAGCCTGTTCGCCAGAGCTGCGTCAGTATGTTGCTGACCAGAACATTTTGGACCCCTTTAAGCTGGCTAGGTTGGCTGACAAGTGGGTCTCCCACCGGGTGTCCCCTAAGGACTCCAGTGGGAAGGACAAGGATAAAGAGAAGGGGGCCTCTCAGAAAGCTGAGGAGTCCCCCAAGCAGTCCCAGTCGAATAAAACAAAACCTTCCTCTCCTAAGAACCAAAAATCTAGTGGGGATAAGTCCTCTGTGGGTGGGAATAAGAGTAGTGGTCCACCTGCTGCAAAGCAGGCTCCCAGTGGTTCCAGTACCGTACCTCGCACTCCTAGCACTTGTTGGGATTGTGGGGCTCTGGATCACCGAAGGGGTGACTCCAAGTGTAAAGGTAAGGCACTTGGAGTACAGGCTGTCAGCCTGACCTACCCTTACCCCGTGTCTGAGGTGGAGGCCACCGTCCTCCCCTCCTCTACCGGAATCACATTTGGTGCTCCAGTAGAGGTTTCCTTAGTGTCCCTTGGGGCCTGGGACCAGTACGCAGAAGTACTGGTGACTATCCCGCAGAACACCCGTAGGTTTTTGAGAAGTGTCCTCTTGAATGGCCAGCCTTCTACTGGTTTGAGAGACACTGGGGCAAGCATGACAGTGGTGGACAGGACCCTGCTCAAGCCAGAGGACTATGTAAGTGCTCCTCTGAGAACCACCAGGTTAGCTGGTGGGCCTCCCAAATTATCGCCTGTAGCCTTAGTCACACTCATGATTGGAGACAAGACAGCAAAGCTTCCTGTCCTGGTTCAGGACAATGTCCCTGCTAACATTCTGTTAGGTAATGATCTAGTAGAGTTGGGGTTGATCTCGGATGGTCTTCCCATGACTGCTGCTGTGGTCACTAGGTCACAGGTGACACCGGGTCTGGCTGTGAGTCAGGTACCCGAGCCAAAGGCGAGGCCTAAGGCACGAAGAAGGAAGACCAAGAAGGCCACCTCTGTGGGAGGAACACCTTCTCTTCCTGCTGTTCCGACAGCACCCATTGGGATCCATGCTCCGGACGGGCTGGGTCCAGTGGAAAACCCGGACTCAACTCCTGTGGGAGAAGAGACAGAAGACTCTCCTGTGGGAGAGGTTCTCAACCCGGAGGATCATCCCGACCTTCAATGCTTGTTAGCTGAAGGGGGACCCTCCCGGGCGGACTTCTGTAAAGGGCAGAGAGAGTGTCCCTCTCTCGAGGGTCTGCGGACGCAGGCCCTGTCCCAAGCACAAGGTGAAGTGCCTAGGACATTCAAGATTTATTGGGAGGGTGAGCTCCTTGTTAGTGAGCCCACTAAGCCTGAACCTGGTGCCCTCAAGAGGTTGGTGGTACCCCAGGTTTACAGGCCCTTCCTACTGCAGTTGGCGCATGAGGTGCCCTTGGCTGGTCATCTTGGTACCAAGAAGACTAAGCAGAGGCTCTCTGCCCACTTCTACTGGCCTCGGATGGGAGTGGAAGTGGAGTCCCACTGCCGGACCTGCCCCACTTGTCAGTTATCTGGCAAGACTGGAGGCAGGGTCATTGCCCCACTGCAGCCATTGCCAGTGGTCGGCACACCGTTTGAGAGGGTGGGCATCGACATTGTCGGTCCCCTGGACCCTCCCACTCCAGGTGGACATCGGTTCATCCTGGTCTTGGTTGATCATGCCACCAGGTACCCTGAGGCTATACCCCTTCGGACTATTACTGCCAAGGTGGTTGCCCGGGCTCTCCTGGGCATTTTTACCCGTGTTGGATTCCCCAAGGAAGTTGTCTCCGACCGAGGATCCAACTTCATGTCGAGTTACATGAAGACCATGTGGAAAGAGTGCGGGGTAACCTACAAGTTCTCCACCTCTTACCACCCCCAGACCAATGGTCTGGTTGAGAGATTTAACAAAACTCTCAAGGGCATGCTAGGTGCTTTGGAAGAGCCCCTACGGAGGAAATGGGATCTCCTCCTGCCATGCCTGCTGTTTGCTTACAGAGAGGTACCTCAAGAGGGTGTTGGTTTCAGCCCCTTTGAGTTACTCTTTGGACATCCCGTGAGGGGGCCCCTCGCCTTGATCCGAGAAGGCTTGGAAGCCACCCCTCCAGGTCCCGCCAAGCAAGTGGGGGACTATGTGTTAGGCCTCAGACGGAGGATGACACAGATGATGGGTCAGGCAACAGCAAATCTCAAGGCCAGCCAAGAATTGAATAAGTATTGGCATGACCTTAAAGCTTCGCAGGTCGATTGGACTCCGGGACAGGAAGTCCTCGTGATGGAGCCTACCAAGCCTAGAGCGTTGGCAGACAAATGGACTGGACCCTTCAGGATAATCTCCAAGATGGGCGAAGTCAATTATCTGGTTGACCTGGGTGCCTCCGGGGTAGCCCCTCAGGTATTCCATGTCAACAGGCTCAAGCCTTTCCACCGGCGAGCAGAAGTCTCATGTCTCTTGCTAGCTTCAGGGCAAGAAGAGGATGAGAGTGAGCCCCTTCCTGATTTGCTGCATAGCAACCCTCAGGACGGCTCAGTGGAGGGAGTACAGCTCTCTCCCGATTTGACAACAGAGCAGCAGAGGGCCTGCCGGGCTTTGCTCCAGCAGTATGCCTCTCTGTTTTCGCTGACACCGGGCCTTACACCTTGGTGTAGGCATGAAATTGACACTGGTGACAGCGTGCCTGTCAAGAGCAGGTGCTACCGTATGTCAGATACCGTTAAGAACCACATCCAGGCTGAGGTCGCCAAGATGTTGGATCTGGGTGTAATTGAACCCTCAACCAGACCCTGGTCCAGTCCAGTGGTCCTTGTCCCCAAGGCAAGTTCCCAGGCGGGTACCAAAGATTGGAGGTTCTGTGTGGACTACCGAGGAGTCAATGCCGTCACCAAAACTGACGCGCACCCATTGCCCAGGGCTGATGAGCTCGTGGACACCATAGGTGCTGCCCAATTTGTGAGCACCTTTGACCTCACCTCAGGCTATTGGCAAATAGCTCTGACGGACCATGCCAAGGAAAAGACGGCATTCTCCACACCAGAGGGACTCTACCAGTTTAGGGTCATGCCTTTTGGGTTGAAGAATGCCCCTGCCACTTTCCAGAGGTTGGTCAATCATGCGCTCAGTGGGCTGGAGGCCTTTTGTGTGGCCTACCTAGACGACATTGCCGTCTACAGTTCCACCTGGGAAGCGCATTTGACACACCTGGATAAAGTGTTGCAGGCCTTGAAAAGGGCTAACCTCACTATCAAGGCTACCAAGTGCCAGATAGCTCAGGGGAAAGTTACCTATCTTGGTCATGAGGTAGGAGGGGGTCAAATCCAGCCTCTTTCCAGTAAGGTACAGGACGTACGGAACTGGGAGACTCCCACCACTCAAACCCAGGTGAGAGCCTTTTTGGGCCTCACTGGGTATTATCGCAATTTCATGGCGGACTATGGGACCGTAGCCGCACCACTGACAGCTCTGACTTCACCCAAACAGCCTAGGAAGGTTAATTGGACTGAAGACTGTCAGAGGGCCTTTGATGGCTTGAAAGAAAGTCTGTGCAGGGCACCCGTGTTGTGTGCCACTACAGCCGGCCCTTTATCGGCCAGACGGATGCCTGCGACACCGGAATTGGAGCTGTCTTGTCCCAGTTAGATGACAAAGGGAGAGAACATCCTATCATATTCATCAGTAGACAACTCAAGGGTAGAGAACTTAGGTGGGCTACTGTTGAAAAGGAATGTTTTAGTATAGTTTGGAGCCTTAGGCGTTTTAGGCCCTACCTTACGGGGTCCACCTTCAAGGTCCAAACAGATCATAAGCCCCTGAAATGGCTTATGCAGATGAAGGGTGAAAATCCGAAACTGCTCAGGTGGTCCATTAGCCTGCAAGGGCTAGACTTCACCATAGAGCACAGACCAGGGAAGAGTCACGATAATGCAGATGGCCTTTCCAGAAGGTATGTTGACCGTCTGGATGAGGGTGTCTATCCCGTGGGAGATTAGGCACCCTAACCTCAGTCTGGGGGGGGCGACTGTGATGCTGGAAATGCATCGGAGGGACAGGGCCTCCGTATCCTTGTCCTTTTTCTGTTCTTATCGTGTGTTCTGTCGTGTTTTCCGCGCAGAAGTCCATGCGGGACTCCTGGCGGTGCAGCTCTCTCTTTTGGTTTGGTGAACAGACCCATGGGATACCCTTATGGCACCCATGGGTAGGGGTACAACCCTGAGCCCCTAGTGTATGTTTTTGGGCACCCGTGGGTGGCCCACAGAGCCGGGTATGGGCTGGTGGCAGCTACATGCTGAATTTGACAGGTGCGCTGGGTATCCGCCATTTTGGGGTACCCCGGCCCTGCCATTGGAATCCGTTGATTCCTGATAGGAAACAAGATGGCCCCGGTGGCCTCTTGCTTTCTATCCCCTGATACCTTGTTTTCCCAAAGTCCTGGGAAGCCCTGACTCTGTCCCTTCCCCCTGACTGGCTGTTGGGTGGAAGTCCGTATATGGTGTTGTTGTGAAGGCCCAGCTAGACTTACTGGAGCCTTCCCGCTGACTGTATGTTGTGGGTATCTCCTGTGGGTGGGACCTGGGTGAATGGGGAGTGTGACCAATATGCACTCCGTGTTGTGGCTGTCTGGTTTCTGCCATGAGAGACAAAGACTGAGACAGCCCTGCCCGAAACTGGACTGAATGCAGTGTGTAGAGTTGAATGGCTGAGTACTTGTCTCAATCCACATTCCTTGTTGTGAGTGTCTGAGCGGGAGAAGAACGGCCTGAATGCCCTGCGTGCCTGATTGGCTGACCGACTGCATGAATGCCCTTCTGTACGATTGGCTGCTGAGTGTGTGCCAGCAGTGTGGATGAGAGACCGAATAGTATATCTGGGGACCTCTCACCACTGGAAATTGTTCAGAAGCTGAAGTCCACTACGACGAGTAACTGGAGTAACTGACGCTTGACCTTGAGACCCTGCTGGAAGAGAAGGATTGCCGTGGCTCTCCTTCACGATCTAAAGGCTGCTGTGTCTCCAAGGACTGACCCAGAGAGGACCTGGTAAGACGCCCTCTTCCCGAGCTACGAGGGACCATCGTGCACAGCTGACCTTTGCCAACGCTCCCTGGTAGACAGACCTACGACAGGCTGCCGACCCGATACGGGGACTGCTGAGGAATCCCAAAGCGAAGCGCCCGGACTGTTGTCCGCCACTGTCGACGACCGCCGTCGCCGACCGGAGCCGCCGCGCTCCCGTTTGCCTAAGAACTTTAACTTGATCAACGGACGCTCTCGTCTGCATCGCCGTACCGTCTCCTGTGGGAGAAGGCCTGACCGTCGACGCGCCGAGGAGTATCCACCGGTGGGTTTCCCGCCACCCAAAGGCCGCAGAGACGCCGACGACTCGACGCCCTTGCTGGGCCACAGTTCTTCTTCATCTCTTTGCGGTCCAGAACTATCGTCACCGAGGTGCCCCGCACGCCTCTTCCTTGCAGGACGCCAACGCTCTGTCGTCGACGAGCACCGCTCGGATCAAAGCCTGCTGCCTCATCGACGTCGTTCTACCCGGTTCACGGTCGGACGTTCGGCGCCCCGTGTCTCCCGCTTGAAAGGGGCGACATTCAAGAAGGGCCGCCGATTCCCCGACACCGAACCCCGAGTCCGCGACGCCTCTCGACGATCCGTGGCTCCTGCCTTAAAGGGAGTCACTCCAGAAGGATCGGTCGACGCCTCGCCGACGAACTCTACTCCACCAGGTACATTGGGGGGGTAAAACATTGTAGGAGAGAACGAGACTCTTGAACAATATATGGACTGGGCTTGTTTTATATATCGTTATTTTACAGGTTGCCCAGGTGGGGGGATCTCCACTCAGAGCTGTGTCCAGTAGCGAGGACCAGTCGTCTGCCTATTGTTTCATCCGTCTGCTTTCTCTCTTCTTTCTATTGCTGGTTTCATTGCTATTGATCCGTGTGGCATTTTCACAGCCTTGTTGATGCACTCTAATCGAATACTAGTGGTACCACTTTAGAATTGTAGATATTTACCATTGTTGATTTTCCGGAGCACAAAGTGCATTATTGTGATAAGTGTACATAACCTTTGAATATTAATTATATAAAGACTGTGTTTTCAGTAATACAGTGTGTGGACATTCCTTTGTGGGGGCTTGGGGATACACTGTACTTAAGAACCAGCCTGCATCACCTCCTGAGAAGCTAGGCCTTGATTGCTCGTCCATCGTTACCATATCAGAGAATCTTGGCTGGGGTCCTCTGTGCCTTTCCTCTGCCATATAGAGAGCGGAAGTACAGACCCCCCCACCTCGTCCTGACACTGCGACTATGAAGATTCATTTTAGAGGCCTTGATTAGGTTTCTGGGTAGGCACTCCAGACTTCCCTTTGTAATTCTCCCTTCTTTTATCCATCCCACCAATGGTTCTGGACTCCTCAATCTCTCTGGATAGATTACTGCTAGTCCTCAGTTGTTTGCGGGTGCTTCCGGCATTCTCAAATTCCATCAGCGTCTTCCAGGGACTGTGGTGGCTCTGTGCTGACTCGCAGCCTCTGAGCTGCACGTCTTGGTTTCTCCATGCACTCCAGGCTTCCTGGCTGGCTGGGGGCTAATGCTTCTGCTCCTCTCAGGTGTTTATCTGTGATGTTTGCATTGGGATTGCCTCTACCAGCGCACCCACTGTAGAAAATTGATGTCAGAGGGTGAAGCTTAGTTTGTGCATATTGGATCATGTAGGCCAAACAGAAAGCAGCATTGAGTACGGGTGAATGTGGTTGCTCTGTGTGGTATAAGGGGTGCTTTCAAAGATGCAGTTAGGGGCAGTCACAGGATTGCTTCACAGTTGGGCCAGGCCGAGCCAGGTTTTATTTGCTGGAAGGGGTTGATGAGTGACACTTCAGCAGCTAAAGTCACTGGGCGACAGTCAACGTGGTGATCTTGGGGGCAGGTCAATGAGGCAGACTTTCAAGGGATAGCTGGATCAAGCCATTTTTAAAGCCCTGGTCAGAGTCGGCATGTGACTCACCAGTGATTCAGATTGTGTTCCAGCATCGAGAATTCGATTCGGACCATGCAAGTGACAGGCTCAGCTAGGGCCCGATGCAGTGTCAAGCTGGTTCAAATTAAAAGCTAAACATTTGAATTGGTGGAGGAGCACAAAAGCCAGCATCAGCACTTCCCCTCTTGTTCAAGGTGTGGTGAACACAGAGTGACCAGCTTGGTGCAGTGGTAGAGCTGGTCTGGCCCTCAGGATGCTGTGAGTCCTGCTAAGGGGGACGCAAGGACAGGATATTTCCATTCAAGGCTGGCTCTCACAACTTCAGGAGATTCTGTTGCAGAGTGGGATGTCCTGGTCCATAGCAAAGGTTACTCCTGATGTTCCCAGGGAGTGAATAGAGGGTAGAAATTCCTTTTGCCTTAGATGACCCCTTCACCAGAGGTTGAGGGCTTTGGAAAGTTCAAGTTTCCCAAAGCAAGTCCTGTAAATTCTACCAGAACAAACCTGCTGGTCTTGGTATGATCCGAGAGGATCTAAGAGAATCTGCTGAAGTGATGGGAGACCCCTTTTTTAAGGGCACAAGTCTTCAGGTGATTGGTTTAAAGCTATCCTTCCTTAGTGGCGAAATCCCTGCTCTTGGGTGGAGTGGACTTTGCCCTTCTGATGACACACCCAAAGGAAGTGGAGGGGTCAGGAATGGGAAAGATAGATGAAGAGAAACAAGATGGTGGAAGTCTCCTTCCATTGACTAGAGCATTTCTGCCTATCGTAAGCCAACGCCCTACTAAGAACTAAGGCCTTTAGAGATGCAGCACCCTGGTGTGAGGCTACTTATTAAAATGGGTGTGCTCCATTGATGTCGGGGCTCAGCAGAGCTGCCTGCTGTGAGGCTGTCTCTGGCGGAGGGTGTTGCCCTCACAAAGAGATCAACAAAGAGGTCCAATTCTTGAGGCACTTCTCCTGTCATTTGGCAGACTTCACGCAGCTCACCAGAATATACAGCACCTTAAACAGCAGAGCTGACTCACCGGAGCTGAAACATGTGCAATATCAAGTGAGATGTGGTGGCAATGATAATAAGTAGTACCATGCACTATGCCTAAACTCAGGCACAGCTGTATTTAGAGTTCACCATTCCACGAGATTGGGTTACTTATAATCATTGTAGTTTTAGTACAGGGAGAGCATATCTTAAATTGTGCTCCTGCGCTGCAGAGACTTGGCTGTCACTGCTGAGTAGGGCAGGTGCTGTGGATCAGGCTACTCATGCAGCAGGGCACTAGAACTCTATGTTTTTGGCATGGAGTTGAAGAAAAGGAGAATATGGTTAGTCAATAAAATGTTTGGAGATGAAGTACTTTGAGAAACCAGAATGTCTATCACCCACTAGTCCCCAGGGATCTGTCAACCAAGTGGCCAGCACACGGTCATCACTTTTGGATCCAGTTGCTGAGGGTGGGCCAGTGTGGGTTGATCACCTGGGTGAGGGGTCTTTGGGGAGTGGAAGTGGGAATCCAGATTGTGAGATGCAGTATCCCCTTCCTTGTAACACCTTTACCCCCTCGTACCCGGTATGATATTTAGAAACTCATCCCCCACCCTATTACAACACAAACTCTTTCTCACTGACAGCCCACGCTAAGGGAAAACAGACTAACAGCCAAGTAGTGTACCTGACATTTCCCCATACTATGGTCAGGTGAGGTGATGCAATTATCGACAATCACACATTCCTGACTTCCATTACACTTACCCACATGGATAAAAGGCGGAGCACAAGAGCACACACTGTGCGAGGCAAAACACACGAGGAAACAGCTGTTCCAAGAGGACAGTTTAAAGAGAGAAGAAAGACGGCAAAACAGAAAGGGATCATGAGGAGGGAAGTACCCTTAACCTTTTTGACAAGGAACCGTTGCTTTCATGAGTCCTTGAGAATGGAAAGTATAAGACCAGGAAAACAGGCCGAATAATCCTGCATTGTGAGTTCTGAGATACCGGGGCCCTCCCACATCAATAATCAAGGCGGCGAGAATCACCAGCCACTGTGGATCTAACCTGGACTTCAAGAACAAAGCTGCTTCAATGAAAACAACACAGCCGGTGAGTTGGGTAGACCAATACAAGACTAGTCTGTGTTGAAGCCATGGTTGCAAGTAGTAACATTGTATGGTGAGCGCTGGAGCAAACATTGTTAAAATGCATGTGATAAGAGATACAAGTGAAATTATACTGCTGATGAGTGATTGAACTTTAAAGCAAGCTACAATACCTTTGACAGAGTGGTCCAGCACTGCCTGGGTGCTCAATCAAAGGCCTCTGTAAGGTATCCTGCTGATGAGTAATGAAAGTAGATACATTTGATCCGATTCTGGCAGAGGGGATCATTTGAAAGTGAACAAATAAATCTGAATCAAAGTGGTCCTGCGACGGCTCAAGCTAAATCTGCACACAGTCAAAAGTCTTCAATTTTGATGAAACAGAGAAAGTTTGGAAAAAATACACAAATCTGGTCCGAGCCAAGGAGACGGAGACCAATTGAAGATTTTGTGTTAAAATAGGTCTGAGCCCGGCAGAGGGGGATCTGCGGGGAAACAGTAAATAACTCTAGAAGGTTTTGTGTTAAAGTGGGTCTGAGACCGGCTGAGGCAGATCGAGGGTGAATGGAAATCACCCAAGAAGTTGTACTTTTGAATCCTGAGGAGAAAGGAACTTTTGAATGTTTGTTTGTCATATCAGACCCTTTGAAGTAAGAGACTGTAAATGGCAAGAGACTTTGTTACAGAAGCCCCTGATACTGTCATTTGAACTGCACCCTCGTGCTAGAGAAAACATAAACTGTGCAAGCTCGAGTGTGCCACCTTGTCTCATGCTTTCTTTTTCATAACATTGTTTCCTAAACTATTTGTATTTAGAAGTAAGGATTGGCTATAGGTTTATTAGTATAGGCCCTTTTATTTTGACAAGACACCATACAAACTGTGTTATTATTATTTGATGGTTGTAGCTTGCTCCCATCTTTAGATTTAGGATTTTTTAAATCCTGTTCAAGTTCATGAACACCCTTGAATTGTGATCACTTGTGTCTGTGTTTCTGTTTGATACCATGCCTTCCTTACAGTACCCATATCATTCTATGCATTACTAAAAATCAAAAAGCCAAGGATTTGCACCCGCACCAGATGGCAATTCCCACACCCACCGAATCAGGTAACCATGTTTATTGAGCCTCTTGCTTTGGTCATTTTCATCATCTTCCAGCAAATGATAACCCAGATTGTCATTTAGCCCCTTCCCCACCAGTAGAATACGGATGTAGAATTCTATTAACTCTGCATAAACTGTGAGATAGCCAGAGGTAGAATATTTTCCCCCAGGGCTCAAGTCAAAGGTACACACGGTGGACAGAGTCCCCCACTTTTATGAGATAACTACCCACTTTTTTCTGAGGGCGTCTTGACATGCTAATTTCTGGGGAAACAACATACAACTGGTATGTTAATGAGTCCCCCGACCCCACCTTTTCTCTCAGGACTCGACCCCTGATGTCCTTAATTCGGAATTCCAATAATTCCTAGTGTCAAAGTACTAAACACAAACAATCATTTCACCATGACCAAAAATAATCTGCCTGTGCTGTCCAATGATAACATATCAGACATTGGAAAAGAAATGCTTATCAAAACTGTACAATACGTGATATTCAGCCATACCTTGTTTGCTTGCCTTTGCTACGAGTGGTAGGAAGTCTTTAGATGTAAAAAATCCTTGGTTCATTGTTAGCCCCTGGAAAACCTTGTCTATGTTTGGTTCAGGCAAGCCTGTAAAACAATGGGTTTCGAAATGGTTAATGTTAATACGTCATCTAAGTACTAGACTTATCAGCAAGAGGTCCATCATTACTGGTGCACATTTGTGTAAACACTGAACATCTCCAGCCACACCTTAATGTGAATCAAAAAATGCAGTCGGAAATCACATGTTTGTGGTGCAATGCGTCCATAAAAGGACACACCTGGATAACTCATAAGAAAGACAAACAGTACAGGAAACGAAGGAGCGTGTGCTTAACTTAAGATATTAAGATACATTCAACACAAGCAAAACATTCCACACAAACCTACATATTATCCATTTTGGTGCCTTTTTTAAATCCGTAATGATGATTTTAGATGAATTTGTCTTGCACTTAAAAAAGAACATTACAAAGAGGTTCATCGAGTTCACTTTTGAAACTGAAATTTAGGAGGCTGTCTGAATGGCTTCCATCGAGAACAATCCCCACTAATACTTTTGTTGAAATAACTGCAAATATTGTTAGCTAATATACAGTGTTCCATTTTTGTGGGTCAGCACAATCCATCATGTCAAAATAAAAAGTCGAAATTCACTTTTCGGAAACAATAACCATGCAGGCACAAATAATAAATACATACATCACATATTTCATCAAACATGATACAATTATACAAGGCTTTCATAGAAAACTTAACATTTCAGTTCTTCAAGCATTTGCATTTCCCATGCCAAGCTTCATCTATTACAATTGCTGCTGCACATGTGCATCCAATGGAGACTGTACACCATATTTGATAGAAAATTGGTAACAACCATCTCTTCACCGCTGGGCTATATCCATGGCAAATTAAAAGGAATTGAACCTCTGTTTTAATAAACAAACAAGCGAAAAGGGCATATTCTTGACAATTTGTTGTCACCCAGTTAGTATTAAAATCAGTCATTGGGAGGATGCTTAATCTAAACTTTAATAAAGCAACCGTTTCTAAATAGGGGTTGTCACATCCAAATAGGATTCCACTCCTAGAACAGATTCATGAATTAGATAACCTGGAAATCTCGACAAAGTTCTAGTCTTACCAAATTGCTTCTCTAAACAAAATATTTTGACTCTGTCAATTGCAATGTTCAGATCAGTCAAACTACTCTACTTGGGGTGGACTCATTTTCACCAATGACTTCTAAATTGCTTGTCACGTGTATGTAATAAATCAAAATAGATACATCAAAATAGATGGTGGATTCAGTGGTATACAAAATGTTTGTTTCATAAACCTAATTTATACCCTCTGGTGACCGTCCAGTATCTCCATAGTTCATTTCCATACATGGTAGCCACAACTGCTTGCATATTGTGGACCTTAAATACAGCCAGTGGAAGATTGCTTCCAAATTCACAACCATGCTTCTCTCCATCCTTTAAATACACACTCACTTTTGGACATTTGCTGTGCCAAAGCAATGTTACTTTGCAGTTGACCCAGAGGTTGTCATAACTGTCCACCTGTCTCAGTAAAGATCCCTCATAGTGTATTTTTAACTAATTATTTGTGCGAGAGCATTGGCATGCCATCACACATGGCTTGCTTGACTTAATTTTAAGTTTCCTTTCTTCACAAAAGGTATAGCTACATACAATATATATTTTTTTTAGCCTGGCAGGAGTTTTAGAAAGAACTAATGCAGCAACAGCATACAAAGGACACCTTATTCCCTCCCACATATCTGAGGGGTATCATCCTTCAAATGTATTATTCTGATTGATAAGTTGTTTTTATAAATAAGTAATAACAGGCGTGCCAAAACACACTCCTGTCGGACCCCACACATGTTAGTAAACGAATCAGTGAACTGCAGTATTATCGTCATAAAGTATCATGATGGGGTTTACAATTCCGTTCAAAATATCGTTTGGCACATTCATAATCACTAAAACTTCCCAGAGGGCATTATGGTCCACTCTACGAAAGGCTATTTGAAAATCTGTGAATGCTATTTAAAGACTGTCTTTCCTTAGGGTTATATATTTACTTAAAAAGGCAAAGAAAAGGAAGACTTGCTTTATTGTATGCCTCAATTATCAAATCCAGCCTGCACATCTGTTGAAAAAAGAACCTCTTTCAACCCATTGTTCTAGATTGTCCAATAAAATGTTACCATAAAATGTGGAAAAAATGCCAATAAAAGACATTGGTATATAAGTGACAGGCAATGTACTGTCACCTTTTAAAAAATGGATCCTATCACAGCCTTCTTCAAGCTACTTGGCACTTAAGTCACTTTGCTCATCTTATTAAAAAGATAGTTAAACATGAGACGCACACTGAGGGTTTAGCCTTGAACAGTTTAATTGTCAAGTTGTCAACCCCAGGGATTTACCCGACTTTTGGGCATGCAATGCTACGGAGATATCACTCTCCATGAGAACTGTCTCAGAATCCCAATAATATTGTGTGAGAACCTATTTACACACACACAGATATGTTACTCATACTCTTGCTCATACAGCTCCTGGAAGTGCTGATACCAACTGTCTTTTTGTGATTGAAGATTTCAGTTCATGTCTTGGTTAATGTCCTGAGTTGCAATATTTTGTTATAAGGTACCAGACACTGCCATGATCATTGCTAGCAGATCCATTACTGAGTCCTATTTCTCCATTTCATCATCTGATTTCTTGATTTCAATTAAATGTGAATATGTATGATGCCACGGTTCTATAATTTGATACCTTGCTGTATCAGTTTTGCTTGCATTAAGAAGCTCCTGCTTGGCCAGACAGCACACTTTATCGAAACAGGAATATCTTGATCTGGTAAGCGGTCTGATGTTTTTAGAAGGCTTGTTGACACATTTTGAAATTGTAATTACAAGATCTTGATACAAACATTCAATAGAAACCTTTCCTTGTGTGTCATGATTAAAGACAATCCCAAGAACTGGTAATATTGGCAATGAATGGGTTGATAGCAGAATAGTTTACATTTACCAATTTGAGGTAACTTCTGCTGTTGGTGGTCAGAATTGCCATTGTAGCAAAATTACCCACCATGCTATTGGGAGCTGTGACGAATCTGGAAGCTTGTCCCTTTGTCCTTGGTGTGAGCCACCCCCTTTGAGGCTAGGGAGGTGAGGCTGATAGGTCAAACCCCCCTTATAGGTTTGGGAAAGCAGGACGTCACTGGGAGGGTCGCCCCTCAAGGGGACAAGGACTACCATTCCCATAAGGAACTCCCTATAACTAAGACATTTTCTGCATACATGGGAATCCGAGAAATGGATGTTACATTCAATTGTGGGACATAAACATCATTGACTGTGATAACGCTGGTACGAGGTGGCCCCAAGGATGCATGAGTATTTAGTCACTAACAAAGAAGAAAGACTTGTGCAGTTCACATGGGAGGAATGAGATACAATGAATAAAAAGGGAAAAAGAGCTGTTAGATGTGTAAAGCCCGGCCGCATGGCCGAACGCAGCTCTAATGGGAAGCACAGTGGTAGCAGGTACAGCGGTATCCAGTCCTGTCGTGGAAAGCTTCCAGTTCTCCAGTGCAGGAGAATCAAACACTGACTATTAGCTATGGAAATGCAAAGAGTGGCAAGAGGATGCCAAAGAAGTTCTCCACCCACCGAGTGGAAGCAGACGGAATCCCAAAGCCCAGAAGATGCCACAAAGTCATGAGTGCAGGGGAGGGAAACCCATAGAGCTGGTCTGGTGTGTCCCGGACCCAGGAAGTCCTGACAATGTACCAGAGCTCCGTAAGGGGAGGTACATGAGAACCGGAGGGGACCTTGGGATTGACACAGAGGCTAAAATGGCTTTTCCCCGGCCCAGTTGTGTTCATGGGCATAACGAAAGGTGGATCTGAGACCCCAACAGTGAAAAGGCTTGCATCAGAGGAAATCCTCCTCAGTGCAGTGGTAACAACCACTGGCCACCAGAAAAGGGTCTGGGACCATAACAGTGAGAAAGAGAGCATTAGTGGAAGTTGTCCTCAGCACAGCGGTAGCCAGGAAACCCATGGCCACCAGGAAATGGACTAGAACCCCAACATTGAGAGAGAACTGTACCAGTAGTGTCAGGTGAAGGGAGCCATTCTCCTGGTATAGGACAAAAGCTGTGATAAAGACGGCAGAGGAAGGTAGTCATTCCCCCTGTCCATGCTGTGCACTAAACCAAGCAGGATCAGCAGAAGGGACGCATTCTCCCAGTACAGACCCAGGGCATGTGTTGCAGACACCAGGGATAGGGACATATTCCCCCTGGCCTTGTGGTGAACTGTGCAATAAAACACCAGGAGAAAGGAGTTATTCTCTTGGTACTGGGCTGAGAGTTGTACTGGAGACACTAGGGGAAGGGAACCATTCCCTCTGGTTGTATTGGGAACCACATTCATCTACACAAGGAGAAGAGAGTCATTCTCTTGGATATTGCATTAAGACTGGGTGAAGCCCATAAGTCAGGACAAGGGTGTCATTCTCCCTGGCATTTTCTCTTGTAAAAGAACATTATTTGGACACTGTTCAAAAAGCAGGCGAAGGGAGCCATTCTCCTGAGGAACAAACGTTCTGTTAGATTATTCTTCAGTTGTTGCTTCATAAAGTCATGATTTCTTTTTTCCTTTTAATATTTTAATATAGAATTCAAATGTGGTGTCAAATAAAACATTAGGCTAGTATCTTCTAAACACACTCAGTCTCGTGTTTATTAGTCTTATAGTTTCAGACTGATTAATATTTGCTTCTCTTCTGCATAGAAGGCCAATGGTGAATAACATGTGAGGTTTTAACTATGGCAAATCCACAATCAGACATATCCTGTAATTCAATTTAGGGCTTTTTTTACAGGCCCTGTTGTTCCACCGCATTAGTCCCAGCAAATGAATGATTTTTATGCGAAATCAGGGTCAAAAGGTGTCAGAAAATGCATACATTTGTCTTTGAAAATGGCAATAAAATAAAGCATCTGGCCACACTAGAATTTAATCTTCCATGAAAATACATAATCTATCAGTTAGTTTGTTTCAATAAGAATATGCCCTGAAACACTCTCAAATGTTGGGGGGATAGTTTGCTCAGAGTTCAAACTCAGGCCAACCTGATGTTAGCACAATACAGGACTGTTGGATATATGTCCTATTTAAACCAATAGAACCATTGCTTCACCTTTTCTTCATTGATAATTGTATCATTCCTTTATCAATTCGTCATTCCTCCACATGATTTGAATGCAATGCATTGTAGAATACAATTCACTTATTAAATAGCTGTACTGCATTTAAAAAACAAATAGTAGGTTAGTTGAGAAAATCAATGGTCAACACATCGGGGTTCATTACGAGTCCAGCGGTAGCCGTGCCGGTAAAACTGGCAGGCTGCCACCGGACCCATAGTGAATTACTGGCACCAGACTTGCCGGATTTACCGGGGCATTACAGCCGCAGTGGTTCCAGTAAATTCTGCTAATCCCCATTCCCATGGAGTCCCATAGGACTTGACAGAAGAGCCCTTTGTCTGCTTAAATATCAACAAACCCTCTGACTGCAACAAATAACGTGCAAACAATGTCTCTAAGATGATCTACATAATTTTCGGGAACAAGTGCTAAGGCTCCCTATAACAGTCAACAAAAGTGAGATAGCAGTTATTTAATAATCTACAATGCTTTAATGAACTGCATCACTTCTGGTGCAGCAAAGCATGATCAAAGTGGCAGTATATTGCTTTTAATGCTCATTGGTAGACAATGACAGGTGATCGCAGCAGCTTATTGCTTTTAATGCTATTTGATAAACAATGACATATGACCTCAGAAGCTTTTTGCAGATGACTCTGATTGTTAGAGAAGATGCCCAAGTAGTATTTAAGGATTCAGCCCAGGGTTTTGGGACAGGAGATGAGCTGAGCCTGTGAGCAGACCTGATGACTGGCAGAAGAGGCAGAGAGGGCTAGAGGGCTGGAGGACTGAAGCAGACTGGAAGCTTTCTTCATGCAACTCAATGCAGGGAAGAACCAAACTACTTTTTAGTAACTGGATTTTGAAGCATATGAAATTGCATTATTGGGCATTTCTTGAGTCTTAGAAAAACTGTACCATTAACTTTTTGAATAGACCCACTACTTTTTCAGAAGAATTACATTTTGTGGACTGTGAAAACTACAAGTCTCTGGGCTCCTGTCTCCATTCATCACCCTACCTTCTATCTTCTAAGGAGTAGCAAGTATGAATGTTTTAACAATTTGTAATATCACATTGGGAAAGAGGTGAGGGATTGAGGACAGATCACTCTATCAGTGCCTAGTGAGATCTGATGAGGGAGGCGGTTACTTTATGAAGTGGCTAGAATGTCCCTGAGAGGATTGATTGATCTTGAGTAGATATAGAGGCAATGACAATGATAGCTGTCTACTCATGAATGAGTTTTAGCATATTGTGTTATGTTTAGTGACTATAACAATAGCAATGTTTATTTATTATCATTTCTCATAATTAAAAGATTTACTTTATACATGAGAGTCTCTTAAGCATTCATTTAGTGCTTATCACTGAGAAGTTTGTCAGAAGTATTTGAGCACGAACATTAAGTGTGGGGCAACTGTTTCAATGTATTGTGAATTGATGTCTTATATGTGGTGCATGTATTTTTTTATACATATGAAGGGTTACTGTATTGTGTGAGGGTTTACTATGATTTTACCTGCAATGTTTTATTCATGGTATATTTTCTGAAACTCTTTTACCGAAAAAAAACACTGATTTTTCATTTCTTTTTTCATTTGGGGGGCTCACCCTCCCAAGCCCACCATTTCCTCAAGTTTTTAACCTCCACAAACTCTCCACACCTGTTTTAACCCCTTACCTACCCATCTATACATATTCAATGAAAACACTTTGTTAAAGGGACGTTATGGTTAAGTTGCACCAATAAAAACCTATGAAATTCAATGGAAAAACGTTGTTACAGGGACATTATGGTTACAGGTAACACCGAAAAACCTCAGAAATGTGCCAGTTATGATAAGATAAGCAATCATAACACATGCCACCAACGTGCACTGCCAAGACTAACACCCCGGACATCAAAGATGACATCACACATGTCATTGATGGCATCACATTCAGTCAAATGACACCACTTTTACAAGCCTTTAAATTATTTTAGGACACCGCTCTAATTCCGCCCCCACTTAACAGAATCCCACCAAACTATGCAAAGCCTTTCAGTACCAGGACTAGAATAGAATGCAGTTTCATTAAGTGGTGCCAAAGTTATAAACCATCCAAAAACTGCTCCCGAACATCTGAAGTGTCCCCGAACAGTGGCCGATGTCTGCGAATCCAACATGGTGGGTGTTTCCAAAAATCTGACGCACTTCACGCTTTTCACCATACAGTCAGTGGGTGCGTCCGATGTCCGAACATGGAAATGGGTCCGCAGACCGAACCCAGATATCGCACATTTTTTTTACCTACATTTTGCCAGTTTTAAAATAAACTACTGGACGGATTTCCACCAAATTTACAAAAGCACGCTTCGAGACCAAGCCACTGCTCCTGCCGCAAATTGGTAAAGGCTAGTGAATTTCTTTAGTTGGAGGGGGTAAATGTTTACCACAAATATGCAGAAGTGAACAAGCATAGCAAGGGCCAACTAAAGGTGAACATTCTATCAATAGTGGGTTCAAATTGTGCATTTTACACCACACTTTGCGAAAATTTGGTAAAAAGCAACTAAGTTATCAATTGATTTTGTAGGATAACACAGGAACACATACAGTAGCACCAAGTCGCCAACAGCACACAGGAGATATTTTTCAGACTCATCTTTACATGGACTTTACCCTAAATATAACCCAATATAAAAATATGTTCATGCTGGCTCTGCCCATACATGCCCATGTAAGCTGCACCAGTCGATGCAAGTATTGCCATAGAAGACCATACTCCTGTTGGCTTTGGCAGTACAAAATGCCAAGTCACAATGCGAAAACAGTTGTTTGCACCAATGTAGGGCACTGTGGAGACAAAACACACTTGTTATGTTGGCTTTATCCTTGATGCCATGTCTCAATAAAAACATATACCCATACTGGCTGCTCCAATGTAGGACAGTCTAACCATACCATAACACTTACATGTTTGCTTTACAACTGATGCCCAATATAAAATGCCACACCACTGTAATACAAATATGTCAATACCGCCTGCTGCATTCCAAATGCAATTCTCCCAACACCCCGAAACGAGTAGCCTGCTCCCTGGCACACACACAAGCACACACATCCCTACAGCCAATTGGGTATGCATGCTGGGGTACTGAAAATTGGCAAAGGGAATCCTTGTGTCTTTTACACAGTGAAAGCCCAGGATTACTGGACTGCTTGCTGCTACTGAGAAAGTGTTCAGTATGTTCACAGGGCTGACCTGGCTCCTTTATAATGGGTGGTGTTGGATCTGCCCAGTCCCCCATTATGGATGAGCCACCCCTGCAGCTCATGGACCATATTCACCTGAGAGCCCTGCTTGAGCAAAGGGCGATAGGTTTCAGTCAGGCGCAGCTCTGCATCAAAGCTCTGCTGTGTGTATGTGGCTTGCGGATCGATGGGAGCCAGAGATGTCCAACGCTGCGTCTTGGGCTAAGCCTATAATACGCCTATCAAAAGTCATTGGATCATGGCGAATACATGTTTGCATTGTCTGTGCATCAGCGCGCTTTGCCATCCGAACGGAACACATCAGGCTAAACTGACACTCAGAACTCCATGAGGAATGGAGGCCACTTGAGTTAAATGGAATCTAGCAACACAATCTGGCCTTCTGCTGTGCGCATTGCTGTGAAGGAGCTGGGGGTATTTTGCAAACGAAAATTCGAGCACATAGATTTATTTCCAAATCATGTTGCGGACTTTTACCTAGGGAAACAATCTGATATGGAAATAACAGCAAATATCTGTCATCGTGCACGTTGTTTCTTTTGACCGAATACATTTTTTCCAACTACCCATTATGCAACTGTAAGTTTGACAAGGTCCTATGGAGCCTTCAGATGCAGCGTCTCACAGCTTGCATATTCCCCTTGTGTGCCAGTGAATTCCAACATTATTAGGAATGCATTCATGATGCCAGGCATTTGTAAATCGACTGCCACACAATAATTAAGTGTGCTTGTAGCCAGCTTTAGATGCTTTCAATGAGACCGATTAAGACTGTGCTGCAAATGAGTTGAACAATGTTACACTTCTTTTTTCTGTTGGCTTTGAAGAAACATACCAAAAGAAAACATGGAACGTACAATGTTATTCTGCCAGGAAAATGAAACCAAACCTTTAAATTTATGTTAGGTCTGAGTAAACGTGTTTATTGCAGTTTGTGTGCATGAGTAACGAGTTGCATCATTGTACTTGCTCATGTGCAATTGAGCAAATTCACCCAAATGCAGTTAATGTCTGAATCCTTCCACAGCTAGAATGACCGTGCCACCGGCATTGTGGGTGAGCCTTGATTTGATTTGATTTATTGAATATTCATAAGGCGCAATAAACAGCTAATGTTTTTCCAGGCACCACAAGGCAACTAAGGGAGGGGGGAACAGGGGAGATAACCAAAAATACACGCACGGTGCTACTAGGCCTTGTGACATTCGGATCGTGCAACAGCAGTAACAAGAAGTGGAGTGGGGCGTGATGGAGGGGAACTGCAGGGTGGGTACGTGACGTTCAGGGGCACGGTCATAATATGCAGGGGGAGTAATGAAGTGCTAAGTGTGGTGATCTGTGGTATCTAAGGTGGCTGTTTTTTCAAAGGTTGTGCTCTTGGAGTCTGAGACCTTCTCTTACTTGTCGTGTCTGAGATTAATTATTGATGAATTCACTGATTATTTTCACAGGATTTTGATGTGGGCTGTCACACCGGCCGCTGGACAGGGGTCGCCCGAGTCCTTTGGTCTTCTTAGACACATGAGAAGTGGCACTCGCTACACAGGTGACATGCGCCTCTGTGAATGAAAATCTATTTACTGTGCTGTCTTCCCAGACATTACAGAAAACTCATATTCACAATAGAATGTGTGCTAGAGCTCAGATGCCATTATCTACTCCATAATTCTACCAGACTCACTGTAGAGAACACTTCAATAGGTCTTCTCTAGGTTCGTTGAACAGAGGCAGCAGTCAGAACTGAAACAGTGGCATTGAGCTTACAAGATGACTGATGCTGTGGTGAATTTGGTGACTCCCTAACTGGGATATTAGGATGCAGTATTTAATGTAAGTGTGCACTTTTGTTTTGTGTAGCCAGAGGCGAAGAGTCAATTAGTGAACGCTGTCGAGACACTTGCAATATGTACGAATAGCACAGATGACAAAGTCAAACATTGATAAACGACTACAGTGGAAAAGCAATCAACGGTGTCCTAAGCAATTCTCTAAGAGCACTATTGGTTTAAATACTTTGTCTGAGCTCAGCGACACTGTTGTGTGGTATGTTCTGGCAATTTGCTAAACTTAGGAAAAGCTACACTTTTGTACAAGTTGGGGTAAAACAAATATTTGCAGAGTGGAGAAAACTGACATTGAAGGACAGTAAGATAAGCAAAAAAGGGGATACTTTTCCCAGTTATTCGAAATAGCCTTCACACGTCTAATTCCGTTGACCTTAGAGTGAGTTGAGAGGGGCAGTGGAAGACTCAATGGGCCTGATTTACAGAAAGGTTTGAGCAGCACAAATGCACTTTGCGCCCAGAAATGTATACTTTGTGCCACGCAAAACAATATTCTCTGATTTACAGATCTTTATGTTTGCGCTGTTCCCTGGCACATTGCACAAGGTGTGAGAGAATGGCCAGTGCAAAGTAGAAGAAGGGGGTGGAATGTGGAATATGCAAACGTCATCAAAGTAGGGACATGAGGGATGACATGGGCGTGGGGAGGGAGGCACTGTCACAACCTACACAATAACTGCCTCAAACAGATCCTTAACTGCATCATAGCACATGTGCACAGCCACATATACATGCCATGCAATCTGCAGGCAATGCAAATAATGGCTCAAGAATTCTATACAGTTGCCCAGTTCCCACAGGTACTTGGGTCAATTGATTGGCCACATGTTGCACTACAGCCCCCACAAGCGACAGAACATATATATCGTAACCCAAAAATGTGGCATTCGCTGAACATGCAGGCCATCTGTGATGCTAAGGGTTGCATCATGGATGTGAACGCAAACTACCCTGGATGCACCCATGATAGCTACATATTACGCCATTCCCCCATCCACCAGGCATTGACATCGGGAAAGTTTGTCAACAAGTGGCTCATTGGAGAGTATCAGCCAGCACACACCTCAAAACACACTGATTGGGGGTCACATCCAGTACAAACCAATATAGAATCACATACCATAACAATATTTGATGATCGTCATTTACAGGTGACATTGCTTACCCACTATCGCCATTACTGATGAAGCCTATCTGATATGACACCACACCAGCGGAGGCCTGCTAGAATGCAATCCACATTTCCACCAGAGGCATAGTCGAGCACACATTTAGAGTGCTGAAATCACGGTTCCACTGCTTGAACCATTCAGGTGGAATACTGTTGTATGCACCAGCTGTTGCATGTAAATAATATTGGCATGTTGCATCTTGCATAACGTAGCCACATTTCGCGGCATACTAGTAGAGGTGCATGAGGGGTTGCGGCCGCAGCCACAGGCAGTACCCATACTATTAGCAGGCCAAAAGGTGAGAGGCCAGCACAAATGCAATCAGCTTGTGCAGGCATACTTCACATGAATAACATCCAGTGTGAAAGTCACAACATAGCCACATCCCTGATGGCCTTCGATGATGGAACATGGAAAGTACAGTTGGGCCATAAAACACAACCTGAGAATGGCAATCCAGGTTGGACATGTGGTGTGTGCCTCATTCTCAAAAAACACACATATCCTCCACCTACATACTTCATATCAAAACCTGAACACATGGGTAGAGTTCTTAGTATTACATATTGCATTCCCCCAGTCACTTGCCTAAGCATACACATATAGATAACAGGGTCACTGGGCTACACAGATCAACCAATAAAGTAACATGGATTTGACCTAATAAACAATGTCAAACAAAAAGCATGACACACCATCCTATATTGAGCCACATCCATTACCTATTACCGACGCATGAACCTTCAATACGTACATTGTAATTGACTGTCTCCCTGATAATAAGCATGTACCATTTAAATGCCACTGAAAGCAGACCCCGTCCCCTGGTGGAGGGGCCACAGGGTTGAGCAGGGCATGAGGTGCCCCAGGATCTTACTGGCTGGCGTAGGGGTTCATCAGCAGGATCTTGTGAGTTTGCTGCCCAAAGACCAGGGCTCTGGGCTTGGCGCCGTGGTATTTTCTCCTCCAGTGAGGGCTGTGGCACCTGAGGACCAGAGCTGAGTTAGGGGTGAGCTGCCACCCTGCATTGTAGGATGGTACCCACAGGGGTGGGGTGCAGACCCATGTCATCACTGCCTGCCTTGGGGAGTCCTGTCCATAAATGAGCTCACTCCATGACTGCCTTGACCATGCCTCTGCATCAAGCTGCTGGGTTTCGTTGGGATTCACATTCCACTCTGGCCCTTTGGTACCATTTAGTGGATGTCCGGTGTTCAGGGTTGACAACCCAGTGTGTCCCGGTCCACCTCACAGAGCCCTGCCAGCTCTTCCACTGGCCCAAATCTTCCGGCCCCACTTCAGCCTCGATCTGGGCTGAGGACCATTGGACGACACCTTCCCTGGGCCACCTCGGGGGTGGTTGGCTTGCTGCCTTCCTGGTGCAAATGTACAGGTGCTGGGTGGGTGTCCAACAGCTGCACCACACAGGCTCTGCTTTAGGTGGACACTTCCCATCCACCGTTATTCCCCTACAGAGTGGGGAGGTGACAGGCCAGAGACAAATGTATGTGTCAGCAATATGTCCTGTATTTAAATTTGAGGTGAATGCGTGGGTGTGGAGACAATGGGTTTTGGGGTGCTCCTTGTGGGTGGTTGTACTTTGTGGGTGATTTGTGAGTGCAGTGTTATGTGTGTGGAGTGTAGATTGGTGCTGGTACAGGGAGTAGAAATAGTGGGCATCGGTGCAATTTGCATTTGGAGGGTGCAGATTGGTGGCTGTACAGGGAGTGGGAATAGTGGGCGTAAGCACAATTTGCATTTGGCAGGCATGGATTTGTAACAAAACTGGGACTGTGAATGGTTGGAATAATTGCAAGTAATGATGATTAGTTGTGAGTAATCATCCTGCAATATTGGATTATTTTTGCTGCCACGGTTCACATTGCACACAAAACGGTATATTTCAGTGGGTCCTTGGTTTGCACTGCGGGCTTGTTGTGGGCGTGTCTGGCGCAAACCTGTATTCTTTGCACTGTAGGTCCCTGCTTGCACTTATTTCTGTAGATCGCCTCCTCGCGTGTTGAATTTGTGCCACGCAATCTTAGAGCATGCGCACTTTTGCGCAAACTTATCACTTTTTTCTGTAAATCAGCCCCCATGACTTATCTGAGCGGATGCTCCATTCTTCGTCTGTCCTTCATACTGCTTCTCCCCGACATTTTAGAAACAGATATTGAGATGAACCCTCATCAACAACTAATGTGTATTTATTTAAACACATATGTATTTGCTGAAGATAAAATTACATTATAGGTTGCTCTTAACATTTTATTATTTGGTTTCAGCATATGTTTAATTTACACAGTTATTGAAAACGTACAAAGAAACAGCAGTTCTACAAGCCTAAACAGGGATTACATTAGTACTTCTTGGACAATTGTTACATGCACATCTAAACCAGTTAACATGGACACACTTAACAGGCTTGTGTCACTTGCACCACAAAGGTGTTTTCACACTGGAATAGGCCCCCTGGGTGAAAACCAGAAGTGCAGAAACATTACAAAAGGGAATCCCTTAACACATGATACATGATACATGACATAGAACGGCAACTTTGATCAATGTAGCAGCAGAATCAAACAGCTGTGCTTCCACTCCCAAGTTAACAACAAATAGAGATGCGCTGCAGTAGCCAGCTCCATTTTGGTGAAGGAAAGCCATTAAATGAATATAGGCCGCTATGTGGCTTTTATTTGTTGTGGGTGTTTATTTATGGGCTGGGGATAACTGTTTTTATCAAATCAACAGTAAGTTGATAGTAAAGATTAAATTTCGATTGCCTAAACAAAAAAAACATGTACATCCATAATGCTGCACCCTCCCCAGCTCCAGGCGCGTTGATAAAAAGTCTGATCTGCATTGCAAGATTATTCCATTTCATCTCTTGTATTCTTGCCAGTAAACAAGAGATGTGTTGCAAAAACCAAAATCTCAAAGGTCTCTGAAACACCTTGGAAACGTGGAATAAAATGGGCCGTGATAGGCGTGTAAACTGGATGTAAAGATGACAATCAAAGATGCTGCAATATTGGCGATATTGGGAACATGTAACCCTTTTTAGACACATGAGAGAGCTAACTCGGCCACAGCTTTCCTGGTTCCTTGTGTCTGATTTTGCAACGTATAGCGAGAGAGGGAACCTACCCTTTGCAATGCCCGAAAAAAAACACAACATGCTACAGTGGGACTGTTTTTCTGACCAAAGTGAGCCACGTTTTTGCCCATGTGGGCCAATTTGATAAGTTACTTCACCATGCAGCTAGGAATTTGCACCAGTATTACTTATGAATATTCTTTCAAATGCACAATTTGCCTATCACATTTTATCAAAAACCTCTCCCGTGGGTAGTACTGAAACAGTCTGTCACAAAAGGAGTGAATTGACATTTGCAACTGTGGGCCACTTTTTCATTGGTGCCCGAGACAATTGTATGCGCCAGTCCAATCCTGCTTGGAACAGAGAGAAGTTAGGTCAGTGAAGCTCCACCGCCAAGTATCAGACAGAGTTTGGGTACCGGTTCATTGAAAAGTGTGCATTTCTCCTGCAGTTGGTGCGCACCGAGGATTACACTGCGGAGCCTGCGCGTTGAATAAAAAATGGGTGTCCCTCTTGTTCATAGAATTAACTGCGTAAACTAACCGTATTCACAAGTCGCCCCCGACACACCCCTGCCAAAGCACAAACAGCCAGAACAGCTACCATAGCGTGCTACCCCGGTTGCGAATACAGGCACCCTTCAAACAGTGCGTGGGGTCCCACGCAAGCAGGCCTGCATCTCGGGAACCCTGCACAGGGTCCCCTGTAACTGTTGTCGACAACTTGCAATTAGAAAATTGTAATTGGTTAAAACTCTGTGTGCGAATCCCCGTAAACCGTTCCTGCACCCTGCCACAGTGCCTACGTGTACCCCTAAGTTAGATCGGAACCTGGGTTGAGTACAGGCACCCCTAAATCCGACATGAAAATCCACCTCTGCTCTGTGACTCCTACGTGCAAGTGTCTTTACGCCTGCCTTCGGGAGGCATAGAGATGGAGGGATTTGCATGCCAATTTCCATGCTGAGAGACTGCGTGTGTGGTTTCATGAATAAGAGTCATTTGGTGCAAATGTGGCCATGCGAGGGACTGCCTGCGGGCTGTCCCTCGAATGCCCACTTTTTTGCATGTTCTCCACCATTTTTTGTGTTCTGCCCCGTTCCCAGCCATATGTGTAAGCCACGCCCACGTTCTGCGTGGTGCCTCGTGCAAGGCGCTCATCGGCTGCAGATACGTGCGGAGTCTGCGCAAACTCCACGCCAGTCGGGGGAAAGTGCAATGCATTCGATTACATGAATCAACAAATGGGATTTTGCACCCAGTTTGGCACACAAGTTCCTTATTTTCTGTGCAAATAATTCCATGAATCGGGCCATTTGTCTATCTGCTCAAAGGCAATGAGTCAGAATCAAGAACAATGTAGTGCTGGTCATAATAACAGCAGACGTGGGGGTGGTCGGGGCATTCCTGATTTCGGTGGTGGAACAGAATTAGATTAAACCCTTTTATTTAATTAAAATGATTGCTCAAACATGTAGTAACAGGAATTCAGAAGGAGGGGCACGTAGTAAATCATACAAGGGGGATCGTTTCAGAAAGAGAGAAGGAGAGGACATTGCCTATATAAGTATCTGAACGGAGGTAGATTGTCCTAGGAAAATTCAATATCTTCTCTTTAAGAACTGGGAGCTTGAGCAGGGCAGTGTAACGCAAGTGAGGGTAGACACATTATGATGCACTTTCGATATAAACTAACAACCCTTATAAATAAATAACAATCTCGATTTATTTTCCACATGAATATATTTCCTACGCCATGTCAGGCTTCACAATCGTTGCTATTAATATGTTTGAACCATTTTTTTATAGATTACAATGCTTCTTAAATGTAAAGCACAAACATGTCATTATAATGATCACATACATGATGTATTGGGCTAAATTTACTTCGCCAAACGATCTATTGGATAAATGAATAAGCAACAACACTCAAGAGTTGGTGCATAACATGATTAGAAGCTGGTTTTACTGTGTAACATTTTGAATCTCTATTCTCCATTTCCTATGATGCTCCTAGTGTGGAAATGACGCAACATCTTTTTCCTAATGTCAGTCCCCCTCTGCTATAGAAAACTAAAACAGATTGTCAATGGTTGGCGTGCCCATCAAAATCGATAAATAAGATAGATGCACCGTCTTGGAGTTCACTGAAGGGCGATTTTCAGTATTCACATGCATGCTGACATCATTGTAATAATGTGATACTAAGGATGAAACCTAGCTTATGAGCAGGGGCGTAGCCAGCCTCAGAGATGTTTTGGCGGAGGGCGGCTGATGGCAGTTTTGAAAACTATTAGTGAGATGAGACAATCAACCTATTGCACTATTGAGGACTTCCAGTCTCCCCCAGCCCTATACCGTCCTCCCCATGCTCACTAGGCTAAGTAGATATTACACTTTCCTTTGTCCCATTAGATGCTTCTTTCACCCCAACTCACCAGAGGCAGAGCCAGGATTGTGTAACAAGTGGGGTCTGGAGCCAACATAGTAGGGCCCACCTGCTTGTTATGCCCGCGGCCAAATGCGCAGACCGAGTGTAGTGAGGGAGGGAGAACTAATCACGGGGGAGGTTTGGGTGATTCTCCGCCTGAGAAAAAAAAAATAATAATGGGATATTGGTTTTGTAAGGTAAGATATGAAAATATCCATTAGATGCCAAGTCACCAACAATGCAGAGGAGCATTTTCCAGCAAATTTTCATGATGACTTTTCCCACTGTATGCCTGTACTCTGAAAGTGTAAAAAACATGTTCATGTTGATTGTGCCCACTCATGTCCATTCTGGTGCCCCTATATATGCCACTATTCCCATATATGTTTGCTTTGTCCATAATTCCAGTAATGATAACATAACAACACATGTTTATGCTAGCACTGTCAGCATTCCTATGTAAGAGCATACTCCTGTTGGCTTTGCCTTAATGCCAGCAAATAAAGCCATGCCACAGTAAGAAAACATATCCTTGCTGGCTACACAAATGCCCCCTTCCCATGCAAGAACTCTTATCATGTTGCATTTGCTCCCTTTACGGCAGTGAAAAATGTCATGCAACAGTAAAAAAAACATAGCCATGCAGGCTTCACAAATGCCCCCACCCCAATGTAAACACACTTAGGTTGCCTCTGGCCTTAACAGTGTAATGCAATGTAATGCCACAATAAGAAAACATGTCCTTACTGTCTAGCCGGTATGAATGTTCAGCAGGTTGAGTGCTCATTGATCCGATCTGAGTGTGATTCACATGTTCAAATCCTGGCAGGCCCAACTGAGTCTTTCATTCTTCTGAGGTCGATAAATGAGAACCAACTTCAGTTGGGTGATAATTGTGCATAAATATGTTCTCTGTACAGTGTTTTGGCAAAAGCGCCATATAAATTACATATAATTATCACTACACAAATCACCTCCATATCATTTGTGATGTCATCTTTGATGTCGTGGGTGTTAGTCTTAGCAGTGCACAGTGGTGGGGCGAGTTATGGTTGCTTAGCTTACCATAACTGGCGAATTTCAAGGGTTTTTCGGTTTTACTTGGAACCATAATGTCTGTTTAACAAAGTTTTTTCTTTGAATTTCATAGGTTTTTATTAGTGCAACTTAACCATAACGTCCCTTTAACAAAGTTTTTTCATTGAATTTCACAGGTTTTTATTATTGCAACTTAACCATAACGTCCCTGAAACACATTTTGTTTTACTGAATTTCATAGGTTTTTATTAGTGCAACGTAACCATAACGTCCTTTTCAATAGATGAAGACCACTAGAATCCTAGGTCCTCAAAGTGGGAACCCCGGGTGGTAAAAAAAAGATGTTTCTTCCCAAACCGGGACGCCGGAAGGAAAATCTTTTACCAAGATGGCCACCATGGAAAGGGAAGGCGGGGTGTATAAAGAGAACACAACAGGGCATCGGCGGGGGGTGGGAGGAAAGGAGGAAGACACGGGGGATGAGCAGAGGTGGGGGGGGCGGAGATAGACACGGGGCATGAGCAGGGAGTGGGGGGGAACAGGGGAGACACGGGCCATGAGCGGGGCGTGGGGGGGAAAAGGAGGGAGACACGGGCCATGAGCAGGGGGTGGGGGGGTACAGTAGGGAGATACGGGGCATGAGCAGGGGGTGGGGGGGAACAGGGGAGACCCGTGGGCATGAGCGGGGGGTGGGGGGAACAGGGGAGACAAGTGGCATGAGCGGGGGGTGGGGGGGAAAAAGAGGGAGACACGGGCCATGAGCGGGGGGTGGGGGGGGAACAGTAGGGAGACACGGGGCATGAGGGGGTGGGGGGGAACAGGGGAGACCCGTGGGCATGAGCGGGGGGTGGGGGAGAACAGGGGAGACAAGTGGCATGAGCGGGAGTGGGGGGAAAAGGATGTAGACACGGGGCATGAGCGAGGGGTGGGGAGGAACAGGGGAGACACGGGGCATGAGCGGGGGGTGGGGGGAAAAGGAAGGAGGGGTGGAGGGACCAGGAGAGACAAGGGCCATGAGCGGGTGGTGGGGGGAAAAGGAGGGAGATAAGGGGCATGAGCGGGGTTTGGGGGGGAACAAGAGAGAGACACGGGGCATGAGCAGCGGGGTGGGGGGAACAGGGGAGACACGGGGCATGAGCGGGTGGTGGGGGGAACAGGGGAGACACAGGGCATGAGCGGGAGTTGGGGGAAAAGGAGGGAGACACGGAGGATGAGCTGGGGGTGGGGGGAAAGGAGGTAGACACTGGGCATGAGCTGGGGGGTGGAGGGGAACAGGGGAGACACGGGGCATGAGCGGGTGGTGGGGGGAAAATGAGGGAGACACGGGTCATGAGCGGGGGGTGGTGGGAACAGTAGGGAGACACGGGGCATGAGCGGGGGGTCGGGGGAAAAAGGAGGGAGACACGAGGCATGAGCAGGAGGTGGGGGTGAAAGGAGGGAGACACGGGACATGAGCGGGGGGTGGGGGTACAGGGGAGACACGGAGCATGAGCGGGGGTTGGGGGGGAAAGGAGGGAGACACGGGGCATGAGCGGGGGTGGGGAGGAAAAGGAGGGAGACACGGGGCATGAGCGGAGGGGTGGGGGAACACGGGAAACATGGAGCATGAGAGGGGGGTGGGGGGAACAGTGGAGACACGGGCCATGAGCAGGGTTGGGGGGAACAGTGGAGACACGGGGCATGAGCGGGGGGTGGGGGGAACAAGGGAGACACGGGGCATGAGCGGGGGGTGCGGGGGAACAGAGGTAGACACAGGGCATGAGCGGGGGGTGGGGGGAACAGGGAAGACACGGGGCATGAGCGGGGGGTGGGGGGAAAAGGATGTAGACATGGGGCATGAGCGGGGTTGGGGGTTAACAGGGGAGACACGGGGCATGAGCGGGGGATGGGGGGAACAGGGGAGACACGGGGCATGAGCAGGGGGTGTGGGGAAGGAAGGAGACATGGGGCATGAGCGGGGGGTGGGTGGAACAGGGAAGACACAGGGCATGAGCGGGGGGTGGGGGGAACAGTGGAGACATGGGGCATGATCAGGGGTGGGGGGAACAGTGGAGGCACGGTCATGAGCAGGGGGGGAACAGGGGACACGTGGGCATGAGCGAGGGGTGGGGGGAACAGGAGAGACAAGGGGCATGAGCGGGGGTTGGGGGGAAAAGGAGGGAGACATGGGGACTGAGCGGGGGCTGGGGGGAGCAAGAGAGAGACATGGGGCATGAGCGGGGGGGTGGAGGGGAACAGTGGAGACACAGGGCATGAGCGGGGGGTGGGGGGAACAGGGGAGACACGGGTCATGGGTGGGGGGGAACAGGAGGGAGACACGGGGCATGGGCGGGGGTTGGGGGTCAACGGAGGTAGACACGGGGCATGAGCAGGGGTGTGGGGGAACTGGGGAGACACGGGGCATGAGCGGGGGGTGGGGGGGACAGAGGAGACACGGGGCATGAGTGAGGGGTGGGGGGATAAAGGAAGGAGACACGGGGCATGAGAGGGTGTGGGGGGAACAGGGGAGACAAGTGGGCATGAGCGGGGGGTGGGGGGAACAGTAGGGAGACACGGGGCATGAGCTGGGGAGTTGGGGGGTTGGAGGGAACAGGGGAGACACGTGGGCATGAGCAAAGGTTGGGGGGAACAGGAGGGAGAAACGGGGCATGAGCGGGGGGTTGGAGGAAAAGGAGAGACATGGGGCATGAGCGGGGGGTGGCGGGAACAGGGGAGACACGGGCATGGGGTGGGGAGAAGGAGGAAGACACGGGCCATGAGCGGGGGGTGGGGGGAACAGTAGGGAGACATGGGGCATGAGCGGGGGGTGGGGGGGAAAAGGATGGAGACACGGGGCATGAGCGGGGGGTGGGGAGTGAACAGGGGAGACACGGGGCATGAGCGGGGGGTGGGGGGGAACAGGGGAGACACGGGGCATGAGCAGAGGGTGGGGGAAAAAGGAAGGAGACACTGGGCATGAGCGGGGGTGGAGGGAACATGGGAGACACAGGGCATGAGCGGGGGGTGGGGGAACAGTGGAGACACGGGGCATGAGCAGGGGGTGGGGGGAACAGTGGAGGCACGGGGCATGAGCAGAGGGTGAGGGGGAACAGGGAAGACATGTGGGCATGAGCGGGGGGTGGGGGAACAGGAGACACAAGGGCCATGAGCGGGTGGTGGGGGGAAAAGGAGGGAGATACGGGGCATGAGCGGGGGTTGGGGGAACAAGAGAGAGACACGGGGCATGAGCGGGGGGGTGGGGGCGAACAGGGGAGACACGGGGCTGAGCGGGGGTGGGGGGAACATTGGAGACATGGGGCATAAGCGGGGGTTGGGGGAAAAGGAGGGAGACACGGAGCATGAGCGGGGGGGACAGAGGTAGACACGGGTCATGTGCTGGGGGAACAGGAGAGACATGGGGCATGAGCAGGGGGGTGGAGGGGAACAGGGGAGACACGGGGCATGAGTGGGTGGTGAGGAAAAGGAGGTAGACATGGGTCATGAGCAGGGGGTGGTGGGAACCGTAGGGAGACACGGGGCATGAGCAGGGGGTGGGGGGAAAAGGAGTGAGACACGAGGCATGAGCGGGGGGTGGGGGGGAAAAGGAGGGAGACACGGGGCATGAGCGGAGGGTGGGGGGAATGAGGGAGACATGGGGCATGAGCGGGGGGTGGGGGGAAAAGGAGGGAGACACGGGGCATGAGCGGGGGGGTGGGGGGGAACAGGGGAGACATGGAGCATGAGCGGGGGGTGGGGGAAAAGGAGGGAGACACGGGGCATGAGCAGGAGGTGGGGGGAACAGTGGAGACACAGGCCATGAGCAGGGTTGGGGGGAACAGTGGAGACACGGGGCATGAGCGGGGGGTGAGGGAGAAATGGGGCATGAGCAGGGGTGTGGGGGAAAAGCAGGGAGACATGGGGCATGAGCAGGGGGTGGGGGGGAACAGAGGTAGACATGGGGCATGAGCGGGGGTGGGAGGGAACAGGGGAGACAAGGGGCATGAGCGCGGGGTGTGGGGGAAAAGGATGGAGACACGGGGCATGACCGGGGGGTGGGAGGAAAAAGGAGGGAGACATGGGGCATGAGCAGGGGTGGGGGGGAATGGAAGGGAGACAGAGGCAGACACGGGGCATGAGTGGGGGTGGGGGGGGAACTGGGGAGACACGTGGGCATGAGCGGGGGGTGGGGGAACAGTAGGGAGACACGGGGCATGAGCGGGGGGTTGGGGGGAACGGGAGACACGCGGGCATGAGCGGGGAGTGGGGGAATAGGAGGGAGACACTGAGCATGAGTGGGGGGTGAGGGAAACAGTAGAGACAAGGAGCATGAGCGGGGGGTGGCGGGAACAGGGGAGACACGGGGCATGGGGTGGGGGGGAGGAGGGAGACACGGGCCATGAGCAGTGGGTGGAGGGAACAGTAGGGAGACACGGGACATGAGCGGAGGTGGGAGGAAAAGGAGGGAGACACGGGGCATGAGCGGGGGGGTGGGGAGTGAACAGGGGAGACACGGGGTATGAGCGGGGGGTGGGGGGGAACAGGGGAGACACGGGGCATGAGCAGGGGGTGGGGGGAAAAGGAAGGAGACACGGGGCATGAGCGGGGGTGGGGGGAACAGGGGAGACACGGGGCATGAGCGGGGGGTGGGGGAACAGTGGAGGCACGGGGCATGAGCGGAGGGTGGGGGGAACAGGGGAGACACGTGGGCATGAGCGGGGGGTGGGGCAACAGGAGAGACAAGGGCCATGAGCGGAAAAGGATGGAGATACGGGCATGAGCGGGGGTTGGGGGGAACGGCATGAGCGGGGGGTGGGGGTGAACAGGGGAGACACGGGGCATGTGCGGGGGTGGGAGGAACATTGGAGACACGGGGCATGAGCGGGGGGTGGGCGGGAACGGAGGTAGACATGGGGCATGAGCGGGGGGTGGTGGGGAACAGGGGAGACATGGGGCATGAGCAGGGGGGTGGGGGGAACAGGGGAGACACGGGGCATGAGTGGGTGGTGGGGAAAAGGAGGTAGACACGGGTCATGAGCAGGGGGTGGTGGGAACAGTAGGGAGACACGGGGCATGAGCGGGGGGTGGGGGGGAAAAGGAGTGAGACACGAGGCATGAGCGGGGGGTGGGGGGGTGTTAAGCAGAAACCTTTGCAGTTCCCTCTGGGACCACTGCAAAAGATTTAGGCCTACAGGTGTTTGGCAGTAAACCCACTTGGTAGCAGTCTGTACCACACAGATTCACTTGGTAGCTGCGGCTGAGCAGTCAGACTTCCCTCAAGAAGAGTTAGGCAGTATGTGGAGTATACAAAATAGGGTAATTTACACAGTAGAACAAGCAGAAACGGAATCTAGCTTGGGTGTAAAGATATATAGTAATTTATTTATAAAAACACATCTATGAAAAACACACTGGCACTAATACGGCAAACAACTTCAATTACAATTACTATATGTATATCACTCCTCTAACAATAGTTCGACAAGTCTAGGTTCAACGGCACCACTTATTTGCAGACAGAGGTGAATGCTTTAACCTAGATGGCACTCTAATATTCGTTAGAACGGGAGAGAAAAGGCAGGGTATGAAACCAACTCGGTACCAACTCTTTTACGAAGCAAATGCAAGGCAAGTAAGGCAGGGTCTACTGTGGATCACAAAGTTCAGAGGCCAGGCCCACTCGGAGAGAGGCAAGGCGATATGTCCCAAAAAAGTGTCACAGTGGAAATGCACTTCAAGTCTTTGTAGCAAATTGTCACAGAAAGGTTGGACTAGTTTAGAACAAACAGTTAAGAAGGTCTGGAGGCGACCCGATGGGTAGGCAAGGATTAAGACACCTCACGCTAACCGTCACCAGGGAAGCCAGGCGGACACGGTACCTTGTATGTGGAGAGACAGCTCCGGCGGGGGCAGCTGTTCCTGGTGGTGGATGGAAGTCGGGGCTTTGCCAAGAGATGAGATGATCTCGTCGTCGAAGGAAAGTTGAAGATCGTTGCACCACCAGGGAAGAGACCAGCCGCGGAGTGCTCCGTCACAAGGCACCACCTTCTGGTCACGGTTTGGCTAGTGGCTATCCGGTTGCCGGGGTGCTCAGTACGGGCAATTCGACCACTACGCCCTTGAAGCGAAGAAAAAGCAAAGGGACTGGTTGTTCCCACCAGTCAGGGGAAGAAGACTCTCCAGCCGGGAGTATTAGCCTCCAACAATGGGAAGAATTCCATAGAGGTATATTCGGGGTCGAATATAACAAGTAGTTTCCACTGCCACCAGCCAAAACTCGACGAGGGGGGACGGGACAGTGCCCCCTCAAATAACAGACCCAGGGGTAATCGAATTACAATAGGATAGTTTGTACTAGTTCTGTTAGTAAATTTAGGTCTAGTAAAGCCAATGGTGACTTTACATGCCCTGGGAGACAGTAGTCAGACCCGGGGTATGGAGTCTATGGTGGGGATCCTCTAGGACGCCCCAGTGTTACGGCATGGAGGGTGCGGTGTAACACACATAGCAAAACACATGAGACCCTATGGAGTAAAAGACCCCATAGCCAATAGAACACATTGACATTCACAGGAATCAACCACATTCATGTCCAAGAGTGGGAGAAAAGAGTCTCACTCTTGGCAGGATGGAGAAAAACAAACTCCAGAAATCCAGCAAAGCTGTTGGGGGACTCACTAGGTTAGGACATTCAGCCTAAACAGAGAATTCTCCCTAACAGGGGGAAAAGGAGGGAGACACGGGGCATGACTGGGGGGGTGTGGGGGGGAAAAGGAGGGAGACACGGGATATGAGAAGGGGGGGGAACAGGGGAGACATGGAGCATGAGCGGCGGGTGGGGGAAAAGGAGGGAGACACGGGGCATGAGCGGGAGGTGGGGGGAACAGTGGAGACACGGGCCATGATCAGGGTTGGGGGAACAGTGGAGACACGGGGCATGAGCGGGGGGTGGGGGGAACAAGGGAGAAACGGGGCATGAGCAGGGGTGTGGGGGACAATCAGGGAGACACAGGGCATGAGCGGGGGGTTGGGGGGAACAGAGGTAGACACGGGGCATGAGTGGGGGCTGGGGGGGAACAGGGGAGACAAGGGGCATGAGCGCAGGATGGGGGGAAAAGGATGGAGACACGGGGCATGAGCGGGGGGTGGGAGTGAAAAGGAGGGGGACACGGGGCATGAGCGGTGGTGGGGGGAATGGAAGGGAGACACAGGGCATGAGCGGGGGTGGGGGGTAACAGGGGAGACACAGGGTATGAGCGTGGGGTGGGGGGGAACAGGAGACACAAGGGCCATGAGCGGGTGGTGGGGGGAAAAGGAGGGAGATACAGGGCATGAGTGGGGGTTGGGGGGAAGAGAGAGACACGGGGGGGAAAGGAGGGAGACACGTGGCATGGGTGGGGGGCAATAGGGCAGACACAGGGCATGAGCGGGGGTTGGGGGAAGGAGGGAGACATGGGCCATGAGCGGGGGGTGGGGGGAACAGGGGAGACACGGGGCATGAGCGGGGGGCGGGGGGGAAAGGAGGGAGACACGGTCCATGAGCGGGGGTGGTGGGAACAGGGGAGACACAGGGCATGAGCGGGGGGTGGGTGGGAATGGTAGGGAGACACAGGGCATGAGCGGTTGGTGGGGGGTAACAGGGAAGACACATGGCATGAGCGGGGGTGGGGGGAACAGGGGAGACATGGGGCATGAGCTGGGGGTGGGGGGGAAAAGGAGGGAGACACGGTGCATGAGCGGTGGGTGGGGGGCAACAGAGGAGACACAGGGCATGAGCGGGGGTGGGGGGGGAAATGAGGGAGACACGGGTCATGAGCAGGGGTGGGAGTAACAGGGGAGACACAGGCATGAGCGGGGGGTGGGGGGAACAGGGGAGATACGGGGCATGAGCGGGGGTGGGAGAGCAAAGGAGGGAGACACAGGGCATGAGCTGGGGGGAACAGGGGAGACACGGGGTATGAGCAGGGGGTGGGGGGAACAGGAGGGAGCACAGGCCATGAGCGGGGGGTGGGGGGAACAGGGGAGACACAGGGCATGAGCGGGGAGTGGGGGGGGAAAGGAGGGAGACACGGGGCATGAGCAGGGGGTGGGGGGAAAAGGAGGGAGACACGAGGCATGAGCAGGGGGTGGGGGGAAAAGGAGGGAGACACGGGGCATGAGCGTGGGGGTGGGAGGGGACATGGGAGACACAGAGCATGAGCGGGGGGTGGGGGGGAATTGGTAGGGAGACACAGGGCATGAGCGGTGGGTGGGGGGTAACAGGGGAGACACAGGGCATGAGCGGAGATGGGGGGAACAGGGGAGACATGGGGCATGAGCTGGGGGTGGGGGGGGGAAAGGAGGGAGACACAGGGCATGAGCGGTGGGTGGGGGGCAACAGGGGAGACACAGGGCATGAGGGGGGGGGAAATGAGGGAGACACAGGCCATGAGCAGGGGTGGGGAGTAACAGGGGAGACACAGTCATGAGCGGGGGTGGGGGGAACAGGGGAGACACGGAGCATGAGCGGGGGGTTGGGGGGAAAATCGAGGGAGACACAGGGCATGAGCGGGGGGAACAGGGGAGACACGGGGCATGAGCAGGGGGTGGGGGGAACAGGAGGGAGACACAGGCCATGAGCGAGGGGTGGGGGGAACAGGGGAGACACAGGCCATGAGCGAGGGGTGGGGGGAACAGGGGAGACACAGGCCATGAGTGGGGGGTGGGGGGAAAAGGAGGGAGACACGAGGCATGAGCAGGGGGTGGGGGGGAAGGAGGGAGACACGGGGCATGAGCGTGGGGGTGGGAGGGGACATGGGAGACACGGAGCATGAGCGGGGGGTTGGGGGGAAAAGGAGGGAGACACAGGGCATGAGCAGAGGGTGGGGGGAATGAGGGAGAATTGGGGCATGAGCGGGGGGTGGGGGGCAACAGGGGATACACGGGGCATGAGCGGGAGGTGGGGGAACAAGAAAGAGTCACGGGGCATAAGCGGGGGGTGGGGCTAACAAGACAGAGACACGAGTGCCTGCTCCGCACAGCCTTTAAAGAAACATTACTGCGTACAGGTACACTCGTGGCCGATGCAGAGCCGACGCAGCCCACGTCTACACTGTGCAGGCGGCAGATCCCGCTTCTGTTGACAAAGCCTCTCATGCGATAAACAAAGATGGCGGCGTCTCTGAAAATAGACGCACTGCACGCTTCACCGCAGCCAATAGGAAAGCACGTCAGATGTCCACGGACATCACGCAAGCTGCTTGCCCAATCCCTGTCCTGTCCACGGAGCGAACAGGGAAGTGTGTCCGCAAAGCGGACCCAGATATCATTAATTTTTTTCACTTACATTTATGTCATTTTTATAAAAACTACTGGACGGATTTACACGCTTTCGGGACCAAGCTGCCGCTCCTGCCGCAAATTTGGTGTAAATCCGTCCAGTGGTTTGGGCTGTAGGTGTGAGCAAAGTTTTTTCCCATTATGTCTATGGGAAAAAAAGAACTTATGGGACCCCCCCCCCTATAACTTTGCCCCCCTGGACCAAACCTCACCAAACTTTGCAAAAAGATTCAGAGTGGGCCATATAATTTTTTTGCAAAGTTTGGTGAGGATTCGTCCAGTTATAAACCGCCCAAAAAGTGCTCTTCCTATGGAAACAGCAACTTAACCATAACTACATGGCCACTACCGTGGCCATGTAATAAGTATTAGTAATATCACTGGATGCCCCTTATCTAATAGGCATGCCTTGAACCACCTCTAAATATGTATAAAAAAGATTATATCAAAATAACAGCAGCAAGTTGGCCTTTGCAACACTGTATAGTATCATGCTATATAGACCTTCTGATTGGTTGGCCTTCTCTCCCAACCTTAGATTTTCAGCTCATTAGCAGCATGTAATCAAAACAAAACTCAGGTGCAGAGAACAACGTCAGACTACAACCCAGTTAGTCCATCAACTCTCATCAGTCAGGCCCTAAGCCAAGGCTTCTTCTTTATAGTTGTCCTTGCAGCCTGTTCTCTGTTTTGGGACGTACAAGGGAGTGTAGGTACACCATTATCTTCATCTCGAGCTTAATGAATAGCCCAGTTGCACACAATCACAATGATTTAGTCAAAAGAAAACATTTGAAATCTCAAAGTCCGAGTGGGAAGCAGTTTAAAGCTAATTCACACGTGTAAAAACCTTTCAGAATTTCAATTCACGGCAAACGTTTCCTTGCACAATTTCCGCTATAACGGGCCAATCACACTGTTTGGGGTACAAGTAGGAGTTGAAATTCTGCTTCTATCATAAAAACTGAGGGAGTTATAGAGGTTTTAGTGAGAGATGTTTTTGCAAAATAGGCGAAAGAAGGGAAAACAGAAATGCACTTTTGAAAATGACAAATGGGTTGATTACACTAGATTATGACTATGAAAAAGCGAATGCCACAGATGGCTGTGGATCTTACAGTCACAGGATCAGTGTAACCCGCCTGCTGTGGATACTCTACTTCTTCCTGGGATTTACTTTTCTTAATCAAATCAATAAGAATTTAGGGTTTAATAACACAGATGAGAAAAGAGTCAGTGCAAAGATATTTCTGCCCTTCTTGTTGTGGGTATTTCAATCAGCTAGATAGCGAGTTCCTAAGGCAAGCCTTGTGGTAGCAAGCCAAAGAGTTTCAGGATACAGCGCTTCACTGGGTTGCAAGAATAAGTTTGAGGATTTAGGCCTTGCAGAAAGTCAATAGTTCTCTACTGATTGCAAGAGTCTTGGCATATGGATCTGGAAGGATGTTAAGGCTGGATGTAGAATGCTGGATCAGAGTGTTTTGCCGGAATCAGGAAAGTGAGTGGATCAGTGAGTCCCTATGTGTTGTCAGCTGTCTCTATTTATTCTTTCAAATGACATGACAAAATGGGTGTATGGGCCAGCTTAACTAAGCTTGACCCTGTAAACTGGGATTGGTTCAAAACCTCATCTCCGCCTTGCATCTGAGTGATTGGATCAAGGCCGGATGATGTCACATTTTATAGTTTCCTTTTCAGTCCTTAGAAACCTCCCTTTAGTCACCGGTCTCAAAATCGGATTTTATCCTAAATACATATTTTTACGTTTGTCACCTTTACACAAATCACACACAAAGATTCCATTTTTATTTAGTGTCTGTTCCTCAAAATCCTGCAGCTGTGAGATCTTGTTTCATTTTTCTACAGAATTTTGTCGTTTTTGCCAGGAACACATTCTCCAAACTTTCTGCAATTTAACACAAATGTGTGTGTTTACCATAGGGATGTGTGTGTAACCTTTCACAATTTTAGCATTAACACAGTTCACATAAAACCACATATATTGCTATTCCTGTCCAGAACATGTTACACAGTTCTACCGCCTCTTAAAATGTGCAGGAAAAAATTAGATTAACAGATCTGTCCTTTGTATATTTTTCACCACTTTGAATCACAAGTTATGAGTATTTAAAAATTGTTCATTGTTCATGCTTAACAGTAAAAGGTCCTGCCCCTTTGTCTTGCCTTGCAGTCCAGGAGCCGCCCCCTCCCTTGGGAGTTCCTTCCAGGAGCAGTTTACGACCCCTTTCACACCTACGTTTCCTGGGCTGAATGGTCTTCTACTGTTCATTCTATTTCTGTAGATAAGAGTCGGGTCTAACCCACAATTATCATCTACCAGTGAATTTCTGCTGAGAAGATTTCCCCTCCCCTTGGAAGAAACCTGTTTTTCCACTTCCAAAGGGTTGCAGCTCAGCCAGGCTAATTTATTCTTAATTAAAAATCCAGCAGAAACCAAACTTGTTGCATCAAATCACCTAAATCCATTACTTTCTTAGCTTTAAATCTGTGGGATCAAAAACACAACTAAGACCTATATACCTTTTAGCAACAATCATTTTATGTTTGCTAATCCGGTATACTTTTAGTTTAATACTGTGAAGTTTCCTCAGGAGCTTACCTGACAGCTGTCATTCACAGGTAGCCCAGGGTACTGCACCCAGATTTTGACAGTGGCTGTCAGTTTACAGACAACCCGTTTTTTTTTAATACATGTTTTACTCTTTAAACTTTACAACTTTATATATTCGCCATGCTTCATAAGATTACATGAATTTGAGAACCAAGCAAGATTTTAAATGTTGAGAAGTGTTGTGTATAGGCATTTTGGAGTTTTTAGCAACAAAGAAAATGTCATTTTTAGGCACATTTTGGAGTTTCATTTGCAAAGTGCTGCTTCTCTCTCTGCACTCTGTTTGCTGGTCATGGAGCCCACTGGCACATTTCTGTAGTGTGTGCTCTATTCCACCACACATGCACCATGGGTGGCAGGTTGTGCATCCATCTTTTTGTGTGTTTAAATACGCGGTTTGGAGGTTTTTGACGCACTCAAGAGTTTTGCCACCATTTTTGCTGTTTCTTGCATCATAACTATCATGATGCCGCATAAGATAGCGGAGTGGTTCAATACATCCCACACATCTCTCATACACTAGCTAGGGATGATGTTGTCACCTCTTCATTACTCGCCCCCACTCCAACCCACCTTCACATGATAACACTCAACACTCAAGTTGGCTTGTATTTGCCCAAAACGCTGGTAAAACATGCTATGCTCTGTCAAAAAATGTTCATGCCCCATTGCCCCTTACCGGGCCCCAGTCTTGCATAGGCACACACAGATGCACATACACACACAGAGATATACACACACACATTCATTTCATACACATTCACCCACCAGTAATGCACCCATGCAGCTTATCTGTCATTCACAGGAGCACCCAGAACATTTACACTGCATTCTCATTCACATGCACAGTCATACCCATGTACCCCATTCGTACTACATTCATTCATATGTGTGCACTTGCAAACACTCCTCACATACATACAGCCACTTACACACTCATTCACATGCATGCACACATACATACATTCATACAAGCATTCATACAATCCTTGCATATACACAAACACACCTTTTTTAGTTAATGCTAATTATTGGTGGCATGGGCCATGTTAAAGATTAGCCCAGCAATTAAGCCTTCAGCTTCAACAGAGCGGGGTGTACTGATAACCCCTGGGCAGGCTTGTGTCCTCTGCTTCTACTTTGCTGCTGCCAGCAGTGGAATTAAAGCTTGTTCTCTCACATCGGAGAGCAGTGTATTTGCTTACATTAAAAGGGTTAAAGTAAGCAAATACCACCCCCCCCTGTGATGTGAGAAATGTGACAGCTTCTTGCCGTCTCATCGCAAGCTGGGCATCACAGCAGAGTGATGCCGACTGCCTCAAAGTGGGGCGATAGAGGGGCTTTAGCCCTCCCAAGCCATAGCCTGGTGTTGCCCATGCTTATTAGGTGAATCAGTAACATAGGGGCAAATGATGCTAGGGTGGGTTACATCATGAATGCAGAGATAAAAGAGAGGTTTCTTTTGGAAAAGGAGCATAGTAATTGAATATGATGGGGTTCGGAATTTTTCTAGAGGTCAATTTCTAGTTGCTGTGTCCACCGAATCTGATTTTAATGACGGTAAGTATAGTGTCGGCAGAGTTATTTATCCAAAAGTGTACCTGGATTTCCAGGATCATTTTTTAAAAAAAAGAAGTTGTGTGACAATCTTTGACCATTTTAATGAAATATTGTGTGCTACATTTCCATGACCATTCTTAATCTGAAAGGATTAGATGCAACACATATATTTGAATTACCAAAAACACTTGTGTAGCCTAAGATTGTTCAAGCACAAGAGGTTTTCAGGCATATGACATAAAAAAACAGTGGATTTGTGTTACTATGTAGGACTTCAAGTAACTGTACCAATGATTCTGGGTCAATTAGAAAGAAGATTGTGTGAGGCACCAAATCATGAGAATCATTCAAGTGGGGTGTCATAGGGGAGAGTGAAGGAAACATGCTTATGTGTTACGAAGCAACTACTAAGGTAATACGAAGTCGGTTATACACAGAGGCATTGCTACGGGGGTCTGAGGGGGCTATGGCCCTGGGTGTTTTTGTTGTAGCCCGGATAGAAGCTCAGGGGCTTCAAGCAAAAGGCTAGCTAGACTAGAGTCCAACCAATCCTGACATTTTCATAGCCCAGATCTTTTCCCTACCTATTTCTTCCTTACGACTAATGTCAATCAGGATTCCGGAGTAGATAAGAGAGGCACATCTTTCAAAAGCAAGCATGGATATAGAACATTGCAGAAAGAGGGCTGAAAAATCAAAGCTGACATCTAGAGCTGAAATTGTTGGGAAACAACCCATTTCACCTACATTGTGAATCCAGAACAATAGATGAAAAAACAAATTAAATGATTCCACAAACCTAGCAAATAAACAGGTTGCTTCTTATACAAAAATATATTGATATGTTTAATAGAAGTGTTATGTTAATCGTTTGCAAGAAAAAAACGAATCAAGCAGTGGCGGGCCGTTATTGTCTTAAGGGTGTCGCCCCCATTGCTTTTTGTCCTAGGCGAATGATGTAAGTTTTGAAGCAAAACTTGCATCTTTCACTGAATGTGCTGCTCTGAACACAGGCTGTGATGACGAGCTGTTTGCCAAGATACATTATGTGCAAACACGCATGCATGGTTGAAGGAAGTGCTGGGCATTAAGGAATCCTGCGCTTTACACACTAGATAACTTTCTTTTAATTTCTGAATATATCCCGAAGTGCTTTAGACAGATAGCGTACACTTTTCAATGTTCATGGCCATGTCATCTGAAGAGATTAGCAACAATGCCTTTGC
Organism: Ambystoma mexicanum; assembly: GCF_040938575.1. Classification (NCBI taxonomy): domain Eukaryota; kingdom Metazoa; phylum Chordata; class Amphibia; order Caudata; family Ambystomatidae; genus Ambystoma; species Ambystoma mexicanum. Next base: position 892,787,800 of record NC_090922.1, read on the forward strand.
CCCTGTCAGTTATTATTACATTGAAACTCCATGTGCATGGGCGGGGCTCAGGCTTTTACTAGAAATCTCGAATGAAGCACATGTACTGCTGGTGATTAAGAATAACCCCCTCCTTTAGCCGAATGGACTTGAGGAGGAGTTCTGTGACTTTGTAAAGGCCCCATGCAGTGGACTGCCTACAGGGTCCCTGACCTGCTGGTGAAACAAACACCCTTGTCCCTGCCGCAGTGAAAAGGAGGACGTTGAAAAAAAACAACTGAGCTCCCACTAGAATTATAATATTATCAGTCCTCCACAGTGCAAGGGGTGGTGAGGTCTGGAAGATCAAGGATGAGAGCCAGAGTCAGGCATCTCAGTCAAACATGTGAGGCCGCGCACTTTAACAAAAAAATGTGAGTGGCCCCGGAAAAGGGTTTTCTAATGAATTGAGTGCATTGAAAATACAATGAATGGTCAACTGTGCTGTTTCAAACGAATCTTTCACAAATACAGGAGTTCCTAATGAATAAAAACGTTAGGGTGATTGCCATAGGCCTGCGACTGAAAAAGTTTTGATCTACACAGTGCAATGCCTCCTAACCTCACAAGCAAAACATGATGTATACACAAATGTCAAACGCAGGGCAGCCTATAATCCCATACTTCTCTCTTTTCAGAATGGGACCAGACACCCACCTTAATATGTCAGCAAGCAAGGCTTTCCGAACAAACATGCTGCTCGTGTGTCTTATAATTGGGTTCAGGAAAAATACTGCACTATGGCTCGGACGGATAGCTCAGGGACAACGTGCTCGCCTTGGAATACGGAGCAACAGGGGCTCGATCCACGGATCCCCACTTAGAAACCGCTGGGTATTAAGCGAGTTATAAATAACCTATCATATCATATGATGAAAAATACTTCAATGGTTGAATTCTATCCTGTCTGCTCTTCCTTTATTTGTGACACATGCATAAAGAATTTGGGTGTGTTGGAGAGTGCAGGAGACTGCTTTACTTTTGGAGATGTATTAGAAGAGTGTTCAATTGTGTGAAGAGTGTTCAATTGTGTAATACAACAATTGAGCGCCCCCCTGCAAGCCATGCTGAGAGGTCCACGCCCAACCTCGGCAACAAATCACTAGTGTGCCACGCTTGCGCAATACACACAAATGTGCTGCTGCAGTGGTACACCGCGTAATTCACGAGGAGAAAGATATAAATATGGGTTTTAAAGCATTATACAACACACTTTCTAAGAAACATTGGCTAAAAGGCCAGAGCCTTTGCAATTGTTATGTAGGGTAACACCAATCCAAAAATCAAATACATGCAAGTCACCAACAGTGCACAGGAACATTAATGCTTTAATTAATATAATGGTTTGCTATTATAAATGCCATGACACAATGAAAACACGTCCAATTGGCTGCACAATGTAGACCAGTCTAGACATGTAATAACACATTACAGTAAAGCATGCCAGGACACATTTAGACATACCTAGAATGGTTGCATCGAAATGCCAGACTAAGCAATAACACTTATCATGGTTATTTTATCACAGATGGCCAGACAAATATACAATGTTGCAGTAAGAAACAGCTACACTGTCAGCACCCAAATGCCAGGCTAGCCAATTAATTACACTTAACAGGACTGCTTTAACAGAGATGCCCAGTTAAAACAAAGTTAAGCCAAATAAGAAATGACTAGACTTGCTGCACCAAAATGCCTCTCTAGCCACTAATACCACACAGCATGCCTGCTTAGCCTGGACATGGATGACCATTATGATTTATCGCACAATACCCATCTCACCCCACAACCCACAAATCCCTCTCCCTCCAACCCCCTGCCCCAACCCCCAAAATCAGCTTTGTGGCCCAGCATTACCTCCACATCCCTTTTCCTTGTCCCAGTGCTTACGATTGAAGCTCCTTGCCTCATAGGTAAGTACCGAGGAAGAGTGGGATTAGGAGTAATGAAGATTACAGGAAACTAAGCCCGGCATTACCAAGTACGGGGACAAGGAAGAATAGGGCTATGAGTAATGAAGTTACCAATAAGTAACCAAGGGATTAAACACAAGTGTTGGTGCAACACCATTGAGCTGACTGGGCTTCAGCCCCCCAACCTGAAATGTTGGGCTATGTTGACTCAGCCTTGCTGACCTACAGAGCCATTGCCTGACAGAGTGGGACACAGATGTTAGGGTTTTGTTGTTAATAAAGGACCGGAAATTATTAATGTAAAACACTCTTAGTACCTGGATTCAAATGCATAATTCTTTAAGCAATTGAAATCCTGATGTGGGTTTAGTACTTGCATGCCAGGGAAGTGTTGGGAAGGGTAGAGAGGGGATAGAATACCACTTATTCTCACAGCAGTCCATAAGTGGGTGCATTCCGACTTAAGGGAGAGAGTGAACTGCTTGCAACATTGAAGTTGGACTAGAATAGTCTCATTGGAATGCATAAAGAAGTTAGATGTCCCCACACAAATACGTTTGCCCTCCACCACCTTTGAAGTTAGCCCCTCTCCCATCATTTGAGGGGTTAGAATCCCCCGAAATGTAGGTTTTGTTGCACACCTGAACACAAGCATATACCCCATTCACCATACACACACACACGCACACCCATCCACCCATACATTTAAGTGTGTACACTTTCACCATACAGGCACACCCAGGCAGCCACTGATACATTTAAGTATGCACCTTTTCACCATACAGGCACACCCAGGCAGCCACTGATACATTTAAGTATGCACCTTTTCAACATACAGGCACATCCAGTCAGCCACTGATACATGTAAGTGTGTACCCATTCATCATAGAGGTACACACACTCAGGCAGCCACCAATACATTTAAGTGTGCAACATTTCTCCATACACTTATGCAGCCAGCTACCTATACATTTAAGTGTGCACCCTTTCACCAATCAGGCACACCCATGCCGCCACCTATGCATTTAAGTGTACACCCTTTCACCATACACTCGACACACAAATCCAGCCACCCATGCATTTAAAGTTGCACCCTTTCACCATACACTGGACATGCGCACCCAGCCACCCATACATTTCATTGTGCACCCTTTTGAAATACACTCACACAGGCAGCCACCTATTCATTTAAGTGTGCACCCTTTCACCAATCAGGCACACCGAGGCAGCGACCCATTTTATTTTTGATTTTGACATTTCCGGATGACTGACTAGCACCTTGTTAATTATATAAGTAAGGAACACCCCATAGTTATAGGGAGAGCTTTGCCTTCTGATTATTTAATAAAACATTGTTGGAAATATCTTCAATGTGCCTGCTTACTTCTTCTGATCCAACACTCCCTTCTTTTTAGATTGAGAGGATACCTCCCTCTTTCAGAAGTGTTTTCCATAAGGAGGATCAGTTCACTCTTGTTATAAAACAACAGAATAGGATTTGAGAAAAAGCTTAAGAGTAACGTTCTTACACGCAAACTAAGAAGATATGAAAGAGATGGTAATGTGTCTAAGTTATTTGTTTAGTTGAAGCGTCTAGGTTCCCCTTGGTGTTCTAGCACAGTCTCGCTGACATGGTACCCAGTTGCTTCTTGACTCTTGAATCAACTCACATATACAGGCATATAACGAACAGCCACAGTCTGAGAGATATCACGTATAACAGCCACATCTTTGGTACACTTCCTCATCACAGGGATAGGGTGTGCAGTTAACATTAAGGGCTAGTGTTTCCTTCCTACTACTATTCCTATTAATAAGGAATATCTTGTATGACTCAATCTCGAGGGATACACTGCATTTTTCTCTCACAAGAGTTATAATGCCCATCCAACTAATAAGGGATAACATGCACGTCTTACGTATAAGGAATATTGTTCACAATCGCACCAGAGAGCAATGCCAGTCCTATAAGGATGCTTTCTTTCTTTCTTTCAAATTATCGAATGCGTGGGCGGACCCACGCAGGTGCTTCCCCATCCAAAAGGATGATGTGCACCTACCCCACCAATCTTACACACAGCCCTCACATTCTCATAACTCCTCCCACCTCCCCGTCTGCCCCACAAAATCTAGCAGCACACTGCTCCTCTCCCTGCCTCTCACCCCGACTCCTCCCAGCAAAGCCTTCCCACTCAGTTCAGCCACTCCCAGCGCAGACAACCGAACCCTCATCAACTCTCTCTCCTCAACATGCCACTCACACGCAAGCAAAAAATGTCCCACAGTGTCAGGCACCCCACACACCGCACAGTCCCTCGACTCACGCTTCCCCACTCGAAACAGACTGTCATTCAGCCCCACATGCCCTATCCTCAACCGGTTCAGCAACACCTCCTCCCTCCTCTTCCATTCCAGTTTCCCTGCATCCACCTTCACAGACACTTTCTCACGAACACCAAACATCCACCTGCCCTTCACCCCACTCTCCTACCTCTCCTGCCACTCATCCATAACCCGCTTCTCCACCACAGCCTTCACCTCATCCACACTCAAAGGTATCCTCACATCAACCGCTCCTCTCCTCGTACCCGCACCCGCCGCCAAATCCACCAACTCATTACCGAAAATGCCACTGTGACTGGGGACCCACGCCAACTCCAGATCCATCCCCCCACGCACACACCGATCAATCTTCCTCCTGATGTCCAAAATCATATCCTTCCTATCACCATCCCCTGCCACAATTGCCTGCAACCCACTCAATGAATCCGAAAACACCACCACCTTCTCAAACCCCAACTCGCACACCCTATCAATCGCCAATGCAATCGCCACCAACTCAGCCGTACAAATCGACACGTCATTCGTCAGTCGCCCCACTTTATACTCCCCAGTGCTTTCCAGATAAAATGCCATACCCACTCTCCCAGACACAGGATCCTTCGAACCATCCGTGAACACCTTACACCCTTCCTTCCCTGCCACATACGCCTGACCCAAAGCCTTGATCTCACCCCACAAACCCCGCTTCTTCGACCCTACACTCGCCAACTCCCAACACACCTTCGCCATGCACAGATCTATCCATTTTCTTTGCTGGATCTGCCAGTGCAAAACGTTGCCCTTCTGTGCCAAGGGTGTTGTGGAGCAATCACGACTTTCTGTCAGCCGCACATTCTGTTCCATTGATCACCTTTAGGTAGGTTTGAAACTGGGCATGCAATCGGGCCCACAGAACCGATAGTTCTCGCTGAGAATACAGGAGCACGGGTGGACGTACGACTTCGATATCAAAAAGGCACGTGATCCAGGTGTAGTGGTAGTCAAAGTCACACCTCGAGCCTTCTGGATGCCAATGATTTGGGTGAGTGTGTAGACCTTGATGCTTATCCAATCCTCATTGCCACTGTGGCGATCATAATGAATGCGATAAGGATGCAGTAAAAAGACTCCCACACATTGATATTACTTACTGTGTACTTATCCTTGCACAGTCCTTATTCAGAAGCGCCCAGAGATTCTTAGCATCTTCTGCACACAACACATGATCATCTACCAGCCTCTTGCTGCTCGCTGTGCCTCCCGAAACTCTTCAGCCACCTGTTGCTCTTCCCCCCACATCACGTCCCTCAGTGTGGGGGAAACATGCAGTGACGTGGCGCAGAGGAGGGACACGGTCTTTAAGAGGACGATGCTGCACAGTGGTAGAAACGTGTGCACATAATTCTAGCGATTACCTGCATCTTTCATTAAATCCATTTCAGCGACAGTGCACATTTCAGCCGTTTTGTCACTACAAGGGGGATTTTGTAGTCAGGTGCTATGTAAACAAAATACAGAACATAATGTCGTCTTCAAATGATAGAATATTTCCACCCATAGCCATGTATCTTGCACATGTTCATTTACACCCGATACCCCATTTAAACAAGTACAATAACAAAGCGAATGCAGACGCTACAAAAGGGCAAAAGAGCTGCAGAGGTTACACATTGCGATCACCACGCGCCTGCCTCTTTAAACTTAAGGTGTGGTGTGCTATAGTGCTGAGCCAGCATCAGGCCTCGCCATCGTGGTGGACAGCATACGACTCGACGGAGAAATAGATTGCCAAATAAGACCACTGTAAGTATACCATTGCCCCATAAAAATGTATTATTCATTTAGAAACCAATAGAACAGCAGCTATATTGCCATATAAATTAAGCGTATTGAAAAGAAGAACATATTTGAAGAAGCCACCTGCTGCACAGAAGAGACATTTAACCAGCAGGAGATGTGCACGTGTGTCATGCGTGGGGAGGGAAGGGGAGCCAGCAGCGGATAAAAACACAGACTGCATACACAAAAATGTGATTAAAACACATATCTGCACAGGGCAAACTGTGCACACCAATATCCCTCCACGAGAACGCAAAACACTCCTGCGAGCAGCAGAATTGCGCTACCAGTTATGTTGCAAAGGACATCCGCAGCAGCAAAAGGACCTCTTCCTATTATTTAGCATGAACTATTTTTTATAATTTGTTGATTCCTAGAGAACATCACAGCATATGTAACATGGTAAATATATTTACATAGCATATGTCTCCTATCACTATGCTCACTCTACAACAACACACACTAGAACGCAGCTACACCCCTCGATCAATTTCGGCCTAGCTGCTCACATACAAACAATACTCCATACACACCTAAACATCCGGCTAAAACGCAGCTATAACCCACAAAAAATCGGCCTGGCTGCACACAGGCCTAAAGCAGCCAGAATCCAGTCTCGGTGACCAATCCAGACTGCACACATTCATCTGATCCGAATACCACCACACCTAATGCTAGGATGTAGCTACTATCAAGCAATCACGTCAGCTGCACACATAATGAGTGCACCCAAGCACCCTATGATACCCTACTCTCTCGACTGACCTGGACTACGGTCGCCGAGGAGGTTCAACCCACAAGTGCTTTGAGGTCATACCAATGATATATTGAGCGCTATATAAATGCCAAATAACATAACATAACATATAGTGTCAAGGAAGAGACATGTGTACAAGGTCACAATGACAAAACCCTCCGAAACCTTTGACCTTGTCTACTATTCCGGCCACATCCAAAGACACAGGCAACATTTGGTGAATTATGGTGGGCTTTTAAATATAGTTGTTTTTTGCATTTGGTATTCCATAGAGTGCAATGAGAAATGCTATGGAAAGGCAAGTCTTGAGCTTATCAGTCATTGAGATTTTCTGAAGAAACCTAGCTAGCCCTTCCTGCGAAAGGGCAAAGGCCACAAATATTCAAAAAATCAGATGAGCCAAACTCGAGCTATTGACTTTTGCAATTCTCAACAATAGGACTACTTTTAAGTCAAGAAAAATCGTTGCAGGGTGTATAGAAACGTGCATCTGCAGATCATGCACATACAGCAACACATGTATGAAGACAGATGATAATTAACTTCGACTATGCATATTCACTTAGAAGAAGAGCAGAACGCAAGTGAACATGATATGCACAGGCAATATGCTCGGAATGACCATACACACAAAGCCACACCCCCACCAGCCCCACACACCGCAGATAAATGCATCAAACACAGCGATACCTGTGACGTAAGATCGGCATGATGAGACAGAAATGAAGGTCAACATGTTTTTATTAATTTTGGAATCATTTGTGAGACAAATACCTGCAGGAGTAAAGTTCTTTGGGGCCACTTTCTTGGATTGTCTCAGACACTATCTAAGCTACAGCCATAAGTATTTTTATTTGGTTGTTTTTTTACTTTTCTGGGTCTTAGGTACAGCCCTAAGCAGGCGTTAATTATTCTATTCTCCAGTGGTTCTGGTCTCTGGCAGTGTCTGAGAGATAATCCTCGTGTTGTCTTCTTGTGGTATTGAGGCTATTGCACGACCAATAATGCTAGCATTTATTTTGCTTGTTTTTTCCCCTCTAATTTTGACATCAAAATGTAGATGGAGTGTAGTGAAATATTGGTAGGGGCGGCAGTGGGTAGGTTGTGTGTGAGGGTGTCCCCCATTCTGTGGTAAAACATTTGAGAAAATAAAATTGCATTTTTCTTCGAGCAATAGATATATGCCTCTTCTACTATCTGAAATATAGCCCTTAATAGCCTTCTGGACCTCTAATTCCTTGACACTACCTTTGCCCTGGTAAGTATACCATTTAATGACAATCACAATAGTTGCCAGTCTATTCCATGAAATAGCCTCCCTGATTGGTTATTCCCTAACCGCCTCTAATAGTTGTTGGTTCTTCCCAATTTACCTTACTTCTTACCCAGTTGTTTTCTTGCTTCCACCAATGTTCTCTATGTTGCCCTGATAGGCAGTTGTACTAATTATCCCCACTTAACCACTGACTGTTTAAAATACTCAACTGCCATTTTGAAGTCAGGCAGTTGCAATGTGTGCACAACACTGCCTGCTGCTCAAAGCGATGGCAAACCGGTGTGCCGCCATCAGTGTGTGGATGTGTGTGGAGCTGTTGTGGGCTGTTGTGGGCTAATGGTCTTCTGCCATGTAGTAGATAAGTATTTAGCAGCGTCTCTGAGAGTGGCCATGTGGACTTCCTTCACAATGTCTCCCAGATTATTTTTGAGGAAGGTACTCAGGGTGAGTGCTTGGGGTCATCATGAACTTCTGCAGATCATACAGAGACTTACTTGATGGGTTGCATTGGGCAGGCCTCATTTTATGGGAAGATTACTATAGTATGAATCTCATTTATCAATGATAGGGAAGGTTTACATTTCATCCCATACCATCCGGTTGGAAAGTAACTTGTAATCTCCCTACTGGGGCATTGTGTATGTTGTAAAAGCTGCAGAAAATGTTCTCTGCGAATAGGAAACATTGTCCGGTGGTGGACATGGAAGTTGTGTACTGTACTTTGAGGTGGTTTGTATTTGCTAACGTGGGAAACAGGAAAGAGGAATGTCTGAACGAGCCCATGAGTACAGTTACTCTAAAGGGCTTTGGGGTGGTATCTCAGTTTCTTCAGTAACACGGATTTAGTAAAATGTCTGCATTCATGAAGACTATTCTGTGCTCTAAGAGGCATTTGATATCGTAGGCTTAGTTGCTAAGGTAGCTATGTTATTTTTATAAATGTACATAGGAAATCTCATAACCAGGAGATTAGATACTTTGATTTTATTTTTTCAAATGAAAATGCAATGTCGGCATTGCTCTTAGTCAAAACTTCAATTCACGTCCTACAGATGTTCATTTGCTTAGAATAACACTACTGGGGGCACAATTCATGGAAATGTGCACATAAATCCCGCAAGGGCTGCGCGCCGAGTTGGACACTGTACGAGCCTGCGCACAGAAAGAAAAATGTGTGCCCCACGTATTCATGGAATTTACAGTGCAAAGTAACCATATTCGCAAGTCACACCCGGATCGCACCCAACACACGCAAAGCATGAACTGCAAGAACAGCTACCTTTGCGTGCTCCCCTGGGTGCCAATAAACACCCTTCAAGCCGTGTGTCGGGTTTTCCGTAAGCAGGCCTGTGACTTGAGGACCCTGTGCCGGGTACCCGTAACTGCATCCGGCACCCCGACAACATGCGTATAACAAATCATAACTCACCCATAACTCAGGAAATAGGCATGCAAACCCTGTAAAATATTCCTGCACCCTGCTACACTGCTTAAACACACTCCTAAGTTATATCAGAACCCCAAATGAGTACACGCACCCCGAAATCCAACATGAAACCCCACCTGCATGCTGCAAATCCTACATGCAAGTGTGCTTACGCCCGCCTTCGGGTGGCGGATCGTATGAAGGAATTGCATGGCCATTTCCCCGCCAAGATGTTGCCCGATTGGATCAATGAATACGTCCCATGCCGTGCAATTGTGGGCATGCAAGGGACTGCTTGCAGGCCGCCCCTCAAAACGCCAACTTTTTTGCAAGTTCTTCCCCATTTTTGGTGTTCCGCCCCCTTCCCAGCCCCCTTTGCAAGCCACGCTCTACTTGGAGTTGCACGCAAGGGCGTCGACAGCTTGCACATATCTGTCGAGCCAGCGTGAACTCCGCGCAAGTCCATGAAAAGTACCACGCACTCGATTCCATGAATCGATGAAGGTGGTTTTGCGCACATTTGTGCGCACAATTACCCTATTTTTCCGCAGAGATACTTCCATGAATAGGGCCATGTGTGTCCACCACTGATGCTTGGATTAGGACCCAGATCATCCAAATTGAAAGTGAGCTATTTTAACATGCCCTTTTGGGGACAGAGTGCACAGGAAACAGTGAGAAAGAAAAGCAAGAGGCAGGAGATTTGGAATTCGATTACTTGCAAATCGCAGGCCATGGTAAAAGAATACATGGATGTATAGTCTTTAGAAAATGCATTTGCACTTGTGTAAATTCATTTCATTATGGAGGTCTGTGCTCAATATATATCCTGACAACAATATACTAATCAAAAAGACTACTTTTTAAGTTGAATATCAGTTGCACTTGTGGAAACAATGTTCATGTTTAAATACGAGAGAAGATGTGTGCTTTGCTTCTTGAACTATTTCCCATTGCTCTGGTTTTTGGCGCAAGCATGGCAGGAAGAGGCCGCCGGCAGCATTCCCATCAGTATTCCGTGGTCGTGTCTCATGAATAAGGAGAAACAGTGAAAGTCAAGGGGCAAAGAAGTGGAACGGCTCGGGGAATATAAACAATGACCCAACACAACCCCAATAGCTCGCAAGGACTGATCGTGATTTATCTACACTGGAAATATGCGCAGATACCTGATCACAATGATGAATCGCGCAAAGCAATGCTTATGCTTGCTGGGGCATGCTGGCATTCACGCGCAAGATCACTGGAGCCAATAGCATTCGAGTTTAATGCCCGACATTCTTCGCAATTTACCTGGATCGTGTTGGTCTTCAGTGCAGCTCTCTCTGCATCACAAAAGCACCCCCCAAAAAAGGAACAGCTGCACTCAATAATTAAAATGTGCCATACCAGTATTAGTCAGCACCTATCTCCCTTCAAGTGATTTACAAGTGCATATTTACTTCAGAATTAAATACTGCATTATATTGTTGCCCATATATTATTGCATGTTCATTACGTCAGAAGAAAACATTACGTTTTCGGAATTCCTGAGTGTCTCAGTCTTTATTAAATAAATGGATACCATATAGCTTAGAAAGGTTCCTGGAATAGCCACACCCATGAAAGTTACCACCCTGCATACAATGCGACGTTTCTAACCACCATGAAAGTGGTATTAGCAAGTTCTCCTTTTCAAAAGCACCATAACAGAGCAGAGGTTCTTAAAGGCTCACTATAAAAATGATTGTAAATACAATTTTTTGTGTCTTTCGTTCACATATACCCGTTTCCCATTTTCTGCAATTTTCTTTTTCTCAAATCGTATTTTACTTTCACATGTCTCCCCATCTAAATTCCCACCCTCCACCCTGTACTTCGAATTTACATCCGCAACTCCATCAATACCTCTCTCTCTTAGCACCCTGCACCCTTGTTATCCTTTGCACTCGTGACTCGGTTTTGGCCATTTTCATGCAATGGTCTGTCATGGGGCATAAGACCACAATTCCGCCTCAATTCTGGAAGAAAGAATGACTTGCTACTGCTGGAATAACTGGATTGTTTTATTTACTCATGTGAATGCATAAAGTGGGCATTCTGGATATTAGGGGCTAGAAGAAAAACGTGATTGAGGGCATGAGGTTGAGCAATAGTTACACAAATCGTGTAGAAAGGTTGCAACAGGAAACAAGACAAGTTATACAGAATGGAGCAAGAATGAACATAAGAGAATATAATATAAAGAGAACAAAACCAAAGCTGAAGGGGAAAGTCAGTCTTTTTGCAGAGCAATTTGGAATTACAGAGCACCACTGTGAGACTGGGGGAGGATAGGAGGAGCAACACGTTATTTCTATGGTGACTTGCGAGGGCATGAACGAATTAAATAAATGATGTTGGAACCACCATACTGTTGTTGCGAAAAAAAGTGGGATTGTTGAGGTATGAGTCTGGAGATGGGAAGAACAGTGGGTTGAACATGTAGATGGCGGCGTGGAGTTGCCTGTGAGGGAGTAGGGACATGGTAGCTATGAGTGTGATGGGGACATAGCAAAGCATTTTGGGGAAGCAGTGGGGGAGGAGGTCAGAAATAGATGGATGTGTACCCAGTAAATGTGGGAATTGATCAGTGACAACTGGCTAGGATGGTAGTGACCAAAGATTACAATACAAGAATTGCGGTGACTAAGAAGTACAATACACAGATGGCACTGAGGCATCTTAAAGTGGTAGGGACTGAAAATTGCCAGTACAGAAAATTAATTTAACAGTGATACTAGAAATCAAAAGGACAAGTAGTGAACACAAATCATAATACACTGCATCTATTAGCCAACTGATAAATTACCAATGATGGTGGGGATCTCAAACAGGTATTTAAGAAACATATTACAATTCCAGATGGGTAATCAGCAAATAAGTAATTGAGACTGTTGGTAGAGATGAGGAAATACAACACACAGGTAGTGTTCCTGCATTTCGAGATTTCTTCTGTTGTTATAGAGATTCATGCATTAGAAGGGACGTTTGTCGGGTTTAAAAAGACATCAGCCATTTTGTTGGAGGGATGAGGAGTATGAGCCAAGTCACCATACAAATCGCTGAGACCAATGAAGGGAGTCAGTTTGAGGAATGTGCCATATCACATAATATAGTTAGCAATATGAATGACTGGGATGTTTGCAATAGGGTGTATTGGGCTGCTCACCTTCCTCATAGTTATGGCCATTTTGTGATATGTTAGGCTTTTGAGACAAGGTCACTACCCAGAACTTTGCAAGAGGGTATGGGAACAACTTCAGACTGCAGTGGAAGGACCATTGGGAAGTAATTCAGCACCAGTCCTAAGCCAGGCGCAGTTCTTATCCTCCCACAGCAAGTACCAGCATATTTGTCATGCATCTGTTGCACCCAGCACCCGAACAACATGGCCTTTGACATCCCTTACCTGTACTGGGTAGGTGGAGATTCTATCCCTAAGGGAGCAGTGGAACCATGCCCAGTTTCCGTTGCGTGGCCGTTGCCAGACTCACCCAATGGGCGAAGCCATCTTACTTCCAGTGCGCAAACATGGACTCCTGGCCACATCCTGCTCTTGGACATACAAATGATGGAGACGGTTGCATGGCAACCAACAACAAGCAATCTAGATGGAGCATTCAGCCTATTTAAGCTGCGTGGAGACCACGCTCCTCACATCTCAACTTCTCTAGTTGTGCTTTGCTCCTTTCCATGTCTCCTTCTGGAGTTCTGTTCCCTTGGCTGAGCGCCCTTCCAGTATCCTTGACCTTGCTCGTCTGTGCCTTCTCTGTTGCTTCCTTGCTCTCCCTTGCCGTCATTACCATTGGAGTGTTGCCCTCTGCTCTTTCTGGTCTCTTCCATTCCCAGACCTCTTTACATTTTGGTGCCCTGGGTTTCAGTGCTTGCACTGTTCCTGCAGCACATCTCACCAGGGCATCATCTGGTGGTGCAGGGAGACTGGTGTGGGATTCTCTACATGTTTATTTCACATAAGGGGAGTTTGGGTGGTCTTTCTGGCTATTCACGTCTGCAAGCCTCTGAGTTCTGGAAAACATGGACAAACTGGCTCAACATCCTAATCTCAACGACTGGATCACAGGTACCAACCATCAGCACGCAGCAGTACAGTGCCACTATTCATGAGCAATATCCATGTGTCTGAAACCATGCCTCCTATGCCCAATGCTTTCCAGATGTTGTCCTATTCCTCCCAGATGCATCATACAGAACTGGCAGAGAGAGCAGTTCTCCAGCGCACATGCTATTAGTCTTACAATGAAGAGACCTGGAACCGGCAGAGCGAGAGCAACCCTCCAGTGTGCTGTTCTACCTGCATTTATTTACTCCAGAATCCTGGAGCTGGCGGAAGGGGAGAGATGGAGTGGGGATAGAACCACAAAACCTATGTAGCTGTGAAAAACAGGCCGTGCACCACTCTTCAGCATTAGTGGCAAGCAACCTAAAGCTGTCTCCGACACTCTGGACATACATTGAATACGCTGAGGGAAACACACACACACACATACTACAGTCACAATAGGGGAGCCCCAGCCACGGGGCCGTAACTCAAACTTGTACATTGTACTTGCACTCCCCGGAGCACCATCATTCCACAGCAGCTCAGCTTGGGGAAACGGGGCAGGACTTAACTAAACATATAATGCGTTTTCTGTATTGAACACCTCCTGCGCAGGAAAGCTCGGAGTCAGACAACCAATCAGACAATCAATCAGATCATGGGTAGAAGATTAAAGGAGTATACAGTGAGTTATGGTTTGTTTAGCTAAGGTCAGTGGAGTTGCAGTTGTCAGACCAAAGGGACTAGCATGAGGAAGGATGGAGACGCGAGATATGGAGGAGATTTCTGGTGCGAGTCAGGCATTGGTTATTGAGTGCAAGAGGTACTGTATTGTGAATGCGTGAGAGGGTAACACAAGTAGCGAGGAGAGAAAGTGTAGGGAGTGGATGAGAGGTACTTGTCTCAGTAAAAATAGGAATCTATGTAAGTGATTGGTGGTAGTGGTAGTAGAAGTGTGAAGGAGGCAGTAGTAGTGTGGAGGAGGCAGTAGTAGTGTGGAGGAAGGAGTAGTAACATACTGGAAGGAGTGGTAATGTGGAGGTAGGACCAGTAGTGTCATGGTGAAAATAGTAGTGTGAAGGGGCCATAGTATTGTTGTAGAAAGAGTAGGAAGATCAAAGGGTGGAAGTGTTAAGATGGATTTCCAAAATCAACGCTGGAAGTGGATTTTGGGAGGCCAGCCTATTATGGTGAACAGGGAGAAACCAAGATCTAGCCAACATCAATCAAGGGAAGGGAGAAGAGTGGCAAGGCGTAGACCCAGTTGAGCTGTGAGAGTGGGCTAGGGCTACTCTGAGTGTACACCGAACACTCACATTAATTCCAGTTAGACAGGCAAGTACAAAAATATACCATTATTTATTAGACCTTTAAAATACAGACTAATCAAGTAAATCTCTATGCAAATATTGTCACAAACTTACTATAGAACAGATGCATACATTCAGCCTTAGGAGAAGAAAGAATGCATATGATGTAATAACCAGTGTAACACATGTACCTCAAGAAAAAACTTGGAAGCACCTCTTTCTACCACTTAGCCGCAAAAACCTGGAACAACATCCCAAAGGAAATAAGAAACACTGAAGATCACCTAAAATTCAGGAAATCACTAAAAACCTGGCTCTACAACACCACAGACTAAACCTGAAAAATGAAACTGGTAAAAAGGATAACTAAACCAAAAAGACACGGACATCCCAACCGGGGAGAGTAAAGCCCACGGCAGCTGAACGGTTGACATCGGATAGACAGGAACACAGGAGGCACGCACAGAGACTGAGCCAACTGACCCAGACAATCCCACCGACACTTTCGCCCGCCCCTTGATTTAATTACCGCCAGGTACCACACTGGTGTGGAATTATCGAGACATTGCCAATCTCCCCACTACCTGAGAGGTTGTCTTTGGCAGATGCACTGGCCACTAGATTCTAAATGGAGGATAAGGGGAGCTATGTGAGAGCATGTTAGAGGCGGGGACTAGAGGAGTATGGAACCTGTATGCCAGTCAGACCCAGATCAGGACAGAGCCGCAACAGGGGAGACTACGCAAGCCGAGCACTTCAATTCAGGATAGAGACGCAAACTAACCAACCCTACTAACAATTTCCCTTTCTGCATACACCTCTCAAACTTCAAACCAAACACAACCAAAACCTACAGCACAAGAAACCGCACAAACTTCACTACATTGCAACAACAAAATAAAAACACACATAGCCTTGCACAACAGTACACGACGACTACCGGCCGCAAACACCCCAGGCCCAGCCAACGGACCCACTGGCCTGAGGCCGCCAACAGCACATCACTGCTCTCTTGCACTTTTCCTGCTTCCTCCCACTAACTCAACCTCCCCTCCTCTTTCAGAGCCACCAGAGCGCCAAGGGACCACTACGGTGGGGAAAGTGTGCAGTACAAATGTCCTTTAACATTAACCTTTAACATTAACATGTAAATACTCGGGTGCATGCAATTCTGTTTAAATACTCTTAAGAATAACCATAAACAGTGTCCATAACACTTAGTTAGTCCAGCCCTAAGATATTTTGTGTCCTTCTGCCAAAGTTAAACTTTTCAGGTGGTTTTACTAAGAGATTGGACAATGCCAGTGACTTTGGGCCTCATTACACGGTAGGCGGTAAGGGTTTACCGGTACCGGCATTTTACCGGTACCGGTAAACCCTTACCGCCTTACTACGAGGTCCCTTTGCGGGTTGGTACATTAACGCCTGCTTTTAGCAGGCGTTAAAAAACGAACCCGCAAAGGGACCTTGGTGCTAATTACGGTACTGCAATTTGCGGTACCGTAATTAGCGCCTTCCCCATTCCCATTATGCCCTATGGGGCAAAAATGGGAATGGGGAAGGGCAATGGAGGAAGGAGGAATTAACGCCTTCCCAACCTTGGAATAGGGCGGTAATGCCCCTTTCCTCCAAGGCGGTACCGGTAAATTAGCGGCATGAACCATGGCGCTAATAGTGCCATGGTTTACCGCCTACCGTGTAATGAGGCCCTATGACTCAAACGTCAAAAAGGTAAATAAAGTTTAGTTAAGTAAACTGAATCAATCCCAAACACTAGGATAGGCGTAGGAAGGGATCCCTGATCAGGTCTGCAACAACCAAAGTCATGAACAAGTGATTTAGCGACAGGACTTCCCACCCACATAAAAGTAACCCTATGGAGACTGGGGGGGGCAGCTATGTTAACTTACCTCCCTGACTCTGATTTCTCTAGAGACCAATGCCAAGGTTCCAGAAGACAGTCTTCTGTTATTTGTCCAGTCGAGGAAGACCCAGTGGTTGTGGCTGCAGATGTCACGTTTGGATGCAGAGTTTAGTTTTGGTCAGTCATAGTGTTTAAGTATCAGCACCAGGCACCTTCCATCTGAACACCCGAATGAAGAAAACATGAAGACTTCTGCGGAGCGGGCAACCTCAGGATACCTCTAGAATGAAGACGACGGATTGCAGTGGGACCCACCATGATCAGGTGGCAACAGGTGATCTTCAAGTGATGAACAAACAGGCAGGTCCTCAATGGCTTCTGTTGATGCTAGAAGGTTGAAAATGGAGGAGCAGGCATCTTGCAGTATAATCGATCCTCCAAGTTCCATGGATGCAGTTGGAACAGTGTTGGTAGCAGCCCAGAAGAGAGGTTGTCAGTCCTCCGTAAAAGGATGCAGCGCCGTTAAACCCTTAACGCCTGATTACGAGGTCCCTTTGCGGATTGCACTTTAGCGCCTGCTTTTAGCAGGCATTAAAAAACCAACCCGCAAAGGGACCTAGGAGCTAATTATGGCACCGTAATTTACGGTGCCGTAATTAGCGCCTTCCCCATTCCCATTGAGCCCTATGGGCCAAAAATGGGAATGGGGAAGGGGCCATGGTGAATGGGGTATTACCGCCACGCCAACCTTGGAATAGGGCGGTAATTCCGCCATTCACCATGGCGGAGTTGGTAATTTACCATCTAATAGCGCCATGGTTAATGCCAGGGTCGTAATGAGGCCTTGTGTCTCAAAATAAAAATATATATCATAAATAATAAAACCAATATCTTACATTTATCAGCCTGGCTAACTAAACACGTCAGTTAAAATAGCAAACAATTCTTTACAGAACAAAATCAGTGCAATAGTTAATGAGATGTGTTGTCTGCATTAGGCAAGCACAATATTCCAATGTAATAATCACTGAAGGAACAGCAACAAATTTGTCCTATTTATTACTATTCCTGTTCATTCGCTGCATAAGTGTTTTAGTGCCTCCACTACAGAGGAGTTATGACACAATGGGCCTCATTACGACCGAGGCGCTAATGGGTTAACGGCTCCGTAAAAGGCTGCAGCGCCGTTAACCTATTAGCGCCTAATTACGAGGTCCCTTTGCGGGACCCGACCTTAAAGTAGGGACCCGCAAAGGGACCTTGGTGCTAAGTACAGTGCCGCAATTTGCGGCACCGTATTTAGCGCCTTCCCCATTCCCATTGAGCCCTATGGTGCAAAAATGGGAATGGGGAAGGGCCATGGCGGCATGGGGAATTACCGCCAGCCAACCTCGGAATGGGGTGGTAATTCCCCATTCCGCCATGGCAGACACCGGCATGGACAATGGTGCTAGTAGCATCATGGTCCTCCGCCTAGGTCGTAATGAGGCCCAATCTGTGTAAACGATTATTTCTGGGTTTTGTATAGTGCGCCTCAATGTCCAATGGCCTCAATGTCCTCATGCATATCAAGAAGATGTATCTAAAGCATGTACCTTTGACAGGCGTGCTTGTTATGGAATCATGTGACACAATGTTGTCCATCTGCATAGTATGGACGAATGCAAACAAACTGAAAATATTCCAACGAAATAAAGTCAGTTTGATAATCTCAAACATATGTCTTTTAAAACTTTGCAGCACTCTTTCAATTACGCAAGTGTAGTTTGTTGCTCTCGTGTAAGATTAAAATCCCCAAATTTATGACAAATGGCTTGCACCCCTCAAAGTATGGCACTTATTAATTCCATAAAAGTTATATTTTTCTGCACTGATTTTAAAACATGCTCCATCCTAATGTCCCAGATACCTGAGTACTGAGGGTAATCTAAAAGCAGTCTCCATAATGTCCCTTTTACTTTGGGCCTCATTACACGGAAGGCGGTGAGCCATGGCGCTATTAGCGCCATGGCTCATGCCGGTAAAATACCGGCGCCGCCTTGGCGGAAAGGGAATTTACCGCCCCATTCCAAGGTTGGAGGGGCGGTAAATCCCCCTTCCGCCATTGCCCTTTCCCATTCCCATTTTTGCCCCATATGGCTCAATGGGACTGGGGAAGGCGCTAATTACGGTACCGTAAATTATGGTGCCGTAATGAGCTCCTAGAACCCTTTGCGGGTTGGTTTTTTAACGCCTGCTAAAAGCTAAAAGCAGGCGTTAAAGTGCCACCTGCAAAGGGACCTCGTAATCAGGCGTTAAGGGTTTAACAGCGCCGCCACCTTTTACGGCGCCGTTAACCCCTTGACGCCTGGGTTGTAATGAGGCCCCGTAACTCCATTGGTACACAACACAGTCTAAAAAGTAAGACAGTTAATACACATTAATTCACATATACCTGACAGATATTTCTTTCTTTAACAGTAAATACAGGAAATGAAGAACATGCACCAGTAGCAGTACCTCCTCCACAAGGGCATGGGTGCAAAGAAAATGAAACAAACACTGTACAAAATAAACATGACAGCCTGGACGCAAACATGGAGCAATTGCTGTACATTATTGCCAACTTAAAAGGTTTTGCACAAGGACATATTATGGAAAATACTAAATGCCACTGCCCCACCTGCACCTGTACCCCTTGCCCCTATCCCAGCCAAACATCCCCACAAATTCCCGGTAAAAAAGACGTTACGATGAGACCTCAATCTCTTCCTCCCCTGATGCCCAACCTGTAGAAAACCCCAATTCGCTGTATATGTCTGCATTTCTGCTACCCCTTACCTTTCCTAATTGTGTCTCTTTATGTGTGTATATAAAGTGTTATATGCGTACTGTTGCTGTGTGTGTGTTTTTCCTTTTTAAAATCCCTGTTAAAAGTCTGCGGAGCGCACAATTACCGGGGATGTCTCCAATTAAGCAAATGCGGGTGTCCAATGGACACCGTGCCTGTCCGGCCTGTCCGCATTCAAAATGGAAGTGTCTGTAGGACACCACGCCTGTCCGCAAAATTGTGATGCACTTTTAATTAGTTTGGGGAGCACACGCTTGTCCGGCAGACACCTGGGCACATGCTTGTCTCCACCCCCTGTCTGGCATGTCTGAAAGAAGTGGTGACGTATCTTCATTCGTTCGGAGAACGCACCCATGTCT
Organism: Ambystoma mexicanum; assembly: GCF_040938575.1. NCBI lineage: Eukaryota > Metazoa > Chordata > Amphibia > Caudata > Ambystomatidae > Ambystoma > Ambystoma mexicanum. The sequence continues at coordinate 892,807,795 of NC_090922.1, forward strand.
GGCGGAAACCTGGGCACATGCGCATGCTACCTCCTGAGTCCTACAAACACTGCGCCTGTTTGGAAATGTCCGCTGAATGTGTGTCACACCTTTAATTAGTTCGGGGAGCCAAACCCTGTCCGTAGGACACCTATGCACACGCGCACAACATATCCTGTGCAATAGCTGTCCCGCGGACAGCTGTCTCATTCGCAAACGTCCGTGACATCACCATGTAACTGCACCCACGCTGAGCATAGGCCCTTATTCGCAGAAAGTGTCCTGGCCCCTGAACATCAAAAAAGTGCTTTTCTGGGCAATCCGAGGTGTTTTACTGCGAAACTACACCCTTGGAGATGTCCCTGTCTAGGCCCTTGCCGATCTGGACACGTTTTGGAACTTTTTGAGATCTTTTTGGGGTTTGAAGTGCCCACAGAGCGTGCGACTGTCTGTGAAGCTCTCCCCAGAACCTATATATAAGGCCACACCCCAGTGCTGCACCTCATTCTGTTTTTGGCCATCCAGGACAGAGCAGTGCTCCAGATTGCTCCTTGCTGCTGAAATGGCTTTCTGATGAAATATGCTGTGCTATACCACTTTTGCTGCTGTTCCAGAACAGTGTTCCAACTTGCTCCTTGCTGGAATTGCTTTCTGCTCAATTCTGCTGTGCTGTACTACTTTTGCAGCTGTGCTATACTAATGCCAACCATGGCTGCTGCTGGCTCCGCAGCACCAACCACAACCCCTCCACCACCACCATCCCCACCACCTTTCCCAGGGCTCAGGGTGTGGAACGGGAGTGGTAATGTAGAGAGTGATCAAGAAGAAGACGAGGATGAGGTAGTGGAAGTCCATACTGCCAGCAGCCAGCGTGAGCCTTGGGTGTGGTAGATCTTTACCATCATTGGAGACATGCCCAAAGCTCGTGCAAACAAGGTGAAATGCACTGCATGCAAGATGGTGCTCAGTCACAGCAAACCAGGCTTGTATATCTATGGCACCACCTCTATAAGGCAACACCTGAGGTCAAACCACAAGGCTGAAGTTCGGAGGGTTGTCCACTTCAAACAAGGCAGTAGGTTGAGTTCCTCTGCAGCATGCTATGTATCTGCTTCTGCCACCAAAAGGGACACTCCTGTGGGGCAGCGGATCCCTGAACCATCCTCGTGGGCCATACGCACCGCAGCAGACCCTTACCTTTCGAGGGTCTCTGTATTGTGCATGTACTGTGATGCAGTACTCTGCAGCGTGGGGCAATTTCACACTGCTTTCGAGGCCACGGTCCGGGAGAATGAGAAAAACTGCCACCTACATAAGTGAGGCCCCCGAACATCTTCCTCTCTCCACCTGTCACGCTCACCTGGGTACTCTGAGGGAGTGATGGATCCCTCTGCATTCTTCCTATCCCTCGATAAAGGATCCTTCTCACTCTAGGTTGGAAAATGGAAAGTTGACCTGTCAAAGTAAGAGAGGTTCAGAAAATGGTTTATTCTATCGAGGAACCTACCCCCTGCCTTCTCAGAACCCAGTATACATGTGCATTCTAAACTGAACACTAAGCTCACCTTTGTGGTTAGGTTGGTGCGCTCTCTGTCCTGAACTATGCAGGGTGCATTTCCTTGGGTGGTGTGGGTCCCAGTTGCTTCACTGGGAGTGTTTCACAGAGTTGCAGGAAAGTTCATTTTTGTTGCTCCCTAAAAGCTTGACTCGCTGCTAGTTAAATGATTCTCTGCTTGCAATTTTCAGTAGGAGCTGAACATATGTCCATAAACAAATGGGAATTCCTTGCCACACTTGTGTTAACATCCACCTGTGTTCAATACTGGAGGAATACAGCTGACTTGCTGGACTATACGGTAAGTTCTGTGATTGAGCGCTGTCGATGAGTGGTTATGAACGTAACAGGTTGTCTGGCCCCTAGTAAGTAGTGCCTCCACTCCTTAAGAGCGTCTCTAATTGCCAATAGTTCCTTATCCGTAACTGCGTAATTTAGTTCTGCAGGAGAGAATTTTGTTCCACCAAAAGGCCACTGGGTTCAGGCGGCCAGTTTCCAGGTTCAGTTGTGACAGGATGGCCCCTATGCGTCAGTCTCAACAACGTAAGGAAGATCTGGTTGCGGGTGTTGCAATATTGGTGCTGAAGTGAACTTGTCCTTTAGGGCTAGAAACGCCTCTTCTGCCTTTGGAGTCCATTCAAACTTTCAATGTTTCTGTAACAAGGATGTGATGGGGTGTTCCATATGCGAGAACCCAGGTATAAAACGTTTGTAAAAGTTTGCAAATCTGAGAAAACTGTGAGGATCGCTTTTATCTTTCTAGTGTCCATTCTTATGCCTTGTGGCGATAACACAAACCACAGGAACTCTACTTCAGTGATGTGGAAGGAGCATTTTTCGAGTTTGGCATATAGATGGCTTTGCCACAATTTGTGCAGAACGGCGCATACATGTTCTTGTAAACTGGACGAATAGATAAGAATATCGTCGATGTATACTACTGCACATACATCTAATAGCTCACGCAGAACATGATTCATAAAATGTTGGAATATCGTCGCCGCTGCATTGCACAGTCCAAACGGCATTACCTGATATTCGTAGAGGCCATATCGGATGCCAAACGCAATCTTCCATTCATCACCCTCTTTTACACACACCAGGTGGTACGCTCCCCGAAGATCTAACTTTGTGAAAATCTGTGCTTGTTTGACCTGGTGAAGCAACACTGGAATCAGTGGCAGTGGGTATCTGTTTTCAACCGTAACCTGATTCAGAGCATGATAATCAACATGTTCTTAGGTCCCCCAACTTTTGGGCACAAAGAAGAGGGGAAAAGCTGCGAGTGACCTTGACGGATGGATAAAGCTGTTGGCCAGGTATTGGTCTAGGTAAGTCTTCAGGTATGCGTTCTCTTTTTCTGTCAAGGCGTAGATTCGACTGCATGGAATTTTGGAATTTGTGCCCCTGGTAGCAAGTCAATTTGACAGTCGTATGAATGATGCGGAGGCAATGTGTTGGCATGCTTCTTCGCGAAAACATCTTGGAAACCTTGGTACTGAGGTGGTAGAGTTCCCACCATACCCAACACGGAAGCAATCTTCAGGACGACTGGTAGAAAGTGTTCTGTGACGTGCTTCTTTTCTTAGCAATGATGACATTCTTCGGTAAAAAGCAAGGTTCTAGCTCACCAATAGATGAGAGGGTTATGGGTCTCCAACCATGCTATCCCTATAATTACCTGGAACTGTGGGGCAGAGATAAGGTCGAATTACATCTTTTCACTATGTCCGTCTTGGCAGAGGAGTGTGACTTCCGCTATTCTTCGCGTAACCAGATCTGACAGCCGTTGAGTCCCATCCACTGCCGTAACGTTCTCTGCTACCTCCTTGGTGCGGATGGGCAGCCGGGTTCTTTCTGCCACTCCCAGATCCATGTAGTTTCCTATGGCTCCACTGTCTACAAACACCTCGAGGGCATGCATCTTTGCAGAGTGCGGTGGGTCGATAAGGATCACTGGAATTACGAAATGTGAGGCCCGGGGACCTTTTTTTGCACTCAACAAACCGGCCTCTAGGTTTGCCGGGCATTGAAGTTTTCCGAGTACTCTTTTTCTTTTTCACTTTCATTGACTCCCACTGCCTTTTGAGGAGGCTTGGCTAGGCAATTTCGGAGGAAATGACCGGACTGACCCCACAATATAAGCACAAATGTTCTTGACGTTGTTGGTCCCTTTCTGCATGGGTTCAGGATGATCAACGGAATGCCGGGCTGGAGTCTCCTTGGGATGGACATAAAAGGTTCTGTTCTCTGAGCGATTTTGGTCAGTCTTACGATCTTGTAGCCGATGATCCAGCTGTATGGCCAAATTGATGTACTTTGCGCACTTCACGGGAGGATTCACAACCTGTGCGAGAATGTCTGTTAGCTCTCCCCGCAGTCCTCTGTGGAACAATGTGACCCTCTTTTCCTCGGGCAAATTTGTCTCAGCCACCAGGCAATTGAAGGTTGAAACATAAGCCAGGAGTTCTTGACTACCTTGACAGAGGGATAACAATTTGTTGTCTAACGCTTGTCCCTGAGTATGGCGAGCAAGAATCTTCTCAAACTCTCGCTGGAAGCCTGGGAAGTTGCATAGTAGTGGATCGTCTTGGTTCACCTGACCGGTCCGCTGCATGACCTCGCAAATACGACAGCACAAATGCCATTTTAACCTGGTCTTTTGGGAAAACACTGGGTCTGCATAAGAAATGTAGCCAACATTGGTTCATAAAAACTCCAAACTTTTTCGGTTCCCCTGTGAACCTTTTGAGAGGCACTAATGGGATATTACCCAGGACCACCACCTGTACTGTTGTCAAAGCCTGCGGAACAGCTCCCGGGGGGAGCTCCGCCTGGCAGTGGAGCTTGCCCTGCTTGTGTTTGCAATAGCTGGCAAGCTAGTTCCTTGATTCTATCCCTACTTACCACCAATTCAAGTCTGAGGGCATTTGTTTCTGATCGGGCAGCATGTACTTCAGCACGCAGCTCTCCTAAAAGCTGTGCTAACTGGTCCGCATCTGAGGACTCCATCGATCAGGCAGAGGGGTTTAAGGGTGGCTTTGTGTTCTGTCACACTCACCTGGGTACTCTGCGGGAGCAATGGATCCCTCTGCGTTCTTCCTATACCTCGATAAAGGATCCTTCTCACTCTAGGTTGGAACATGGAAAGTTTACCTGTCAAAGTAAGAGAGATCAGTACCCATGACACCACTTGCCCTTTCTTATCCCTGTGGTCGGTGCCCCTTCATTACCCTCCCTTCCTTTCCTTGTGTGTTGTGTATAAAATAACAAACAAAATACAAAACAACACAAACCAAATAAAAGCCTCTTTTCAGAGCCACCTTTCACAGTTTAAAAATAGAATTGGCAACAAAATGATGCAGGCCCCTGTGCAGCCTGTAATGTCAGTGGACAGCGTGGTAGTCCAAGGACATCTGTAAACAAATTAAGGGGTGGTGCCATCAAAAACATTGCACTCTTTTCCAGGAGATAGTGGTGGCTTTGAAAAGAGACTTTTTGAGGTGTTTGTTTTTGGAAGTGTTGAAGTGGGCAACACCTACTGGAAAAATGCTTCCTATACTTAAAGGAATGCAATGCATTTTCGATATGTTGCAGAAAAAGCTGATTACAAGCATCAGTAAGATGGACTCCATCGCTGCGAAAAATGTTTGTGCTACGAAACAAAATAATTTCATTGTGGAAGGAGGACATGCCAACATCTCTCAAAAAGGCACAAATAGCCTTGTTAACATTGTTCCTGACTAAATGAAGAAGAATGCAGCCACATCTGTCTGGCAATGTGAGAAAAAATTACTCTGGAGTTTGTAAACATGTCCATGACTTGCCCAAGTGCCTCTTTCATCGAAAACTGCATAGAAATTCCAGTGACATGTCCAAAACTGTTCGGTCCACAATGAATGATAATAATGTCTGTATGATGGAGTGTCACCAAAGTGGCACAAAGAGGAACCAAATTCAGCCACTTCATTCTATGCACTCTATACCAGTGGACATCCACATGATGGAATCCAAGATGTGCAGCCACTCCACAGTGCTCTGCATGTACTTCCAACCATGTATCCAAATCCATACACTCTGCCTCCTGAACGACAAAGCCATAACCATAGCCATCTCCATAGCCATCTACAGTCCTCTCAGCAAATAGATCTTCTGCCACAGTCTCTCCTTGCACACCACAGGAAACCTTATTGATCAAACCCCTGGCCTCCACAGTACCATTTCCACACCTGTCATCCTCAAAGGTCCCGCATGAGGCACGTGCCATCCGCGAACATATCGTCCATTGCGCAGGGGTGGGGGAACACATTTCAACCAGGATAAGGTGTTTCTTTATTAGTGGTGGTTCTGAAAAGAGCCTTTTTTGTGTCTTTTTTATAGGTGTTTAAAAAAAACCTTTTTAATTTTTTTAAAAACTTTTTTATCTTCCTTTCCTCCTTATATCAGCCTCTTAACAGCATCCCTCAGATTCCGGAAAAAATGATAATTGCCCAAAATTGAGAACACAACTCCTTCGGCATAAAAACAATGCATATTAAGACAGACAATGTTGTCAATGGAAAGAATGAACGTATGTGCATGGCGCATCACTACACCCATTCCTTTATTCACAAGCAGCCTTCCAAGATTTTGCTGGGGATTAACCACATTTGGTTGCTCCCATACTGCTCTTGGTAATATTTCCGAAAACACCACCTTTGCACATGGGAACATTTTGATTACTCTATCCACGAAGGACTTCAATTCAAAACAGGAATCAAACTTGGGGCACTGATATAACCCAAATGTTCTCCTCCACAGTGTACCAACGAAATATCGGGACTACCAAAAGTAGAAAAGTGTCTACAAAGAGAAACCAGTTCCTCCATATTGCATCCAGGCACACTCCACCACAAAACCACCATGCCTGGAAACCCAAAATCTGCAAACACACCCTGGATTTTGCATAAATCTCCAGATCAGCAACATGCCTATCACCAAGTACCCATACACAATATCCTACCATCTTCACCATACAACCAACACAGCAATGAAGACAATATAACTCTCTCTTCCTGTAAAGCACACACTTAACACCTGATTGGATAATCCCCATAGGACACTCCCATTTCCATGCCAATCATGCTGAAAGGCCTCAAATTCAGCACGTGTGATCCACAGACTACCATGGTATCTGCAGATCTCGTAAAACAGGGGCAGCCCTTCTTCCCTTTCCACTTCACTCTCTGCACGACTCCCTCATTGGCTACTGTTAAGCAGTCACACAACCATCCACCAATCACATCCAAGACCTCTACATCTAACTCTATCATCTCTGTTCAGGACTGCAGATTTACAGTTAAACACTCAGAGTACAGGTATTGTGTGATTGCAAAGCACCTCCAGCAAAAAGTACTGTAAAACAATCCAAGATTTCTGCTTCCTGATTCATCCACATCTCCATCCATCAACAAAAACTACAGGTATGAATATTTGTTGTACAGTACATTTGCAACTCTTTTATAAATGCCTGTGAACAGGATACTTGCCACTTAGCCTACATAACCTAATCAAAAAGCATACTGTCATTTGTCCCATCACCTATCACCAAGTTGCACTTACGATGCTATGTGCTTTGAATGTTTTCATGTACCCATATCACCCATTTTAATGTGCAAACAGTTATTCTCTTCTTTCCTTCTGTCATTTTTGCAACCACTTCCCCCACTAACACAACTGCTATAAAATTCCTAAAATGCACAAAGAAAAGAAAAACTGCATGTATCTCACCAAAGCATAGCAAGTACATAGATTGCATGCATCTGAATAGGGTGCCTGACACTGACCTTGCACCGTTCACAGAATGCACCAATACTTAAAAAGCAACACAATTTATGTGTGCATTGAGAACAGTACCATTTGTAAATGTGGATAAATACATCAAACAACTGAAATGATTTCTCCACCCATTTAACAAGCATCTATCTGCAAAAGACCCCCCCTTCCCTCTTTCCCATCCGCCCCAAACCAGCAGCCAGTGGCACCCTCTGTCCCCATTCAGGATGACATTTGCTGCAATATGACTGTATGCACTACTGAATTAATTGCCTTCTGCTCATTTTCTACATGTATGATGTATGCACTTGTTAAAACAATAAAATGTGTTTTAAAAAAAAAACATCTATCTGCAGAAATGTTAATGGAATTCCAGCCCCAGACACGAAAACATTTTCCTTTCCAATCTGTACAGCCTTCTGAACCTTTCTCTCAACCTACTACAACTTGCACTAATCCATTTCCAAACTAAATAGTGCTACAGCAACACACACACGCTTGCAAAAGTGCAACTCATATGGCACACTTATAAATAAACCACGGACCCCTTAGCAAAAATGCTGATGCTCCCAAATCCCCATTGATATACAAAGCTATCCAATTTCACACACACTAACTCTTCCTGCCAAGACATCCTCCTACAATTTTAAATAATGTATTCTCCAAATGCAATCACTATGCCATTAACATATGTACCTGCTTCCTTCTTTTGCAATTGGAGTGAACACGACTCTCGTGTGGCGTCTCAAGTGGAAATACAACCCAGAAGAAACCTCCTCTCAACATACAAAAAGTAAGTGCAATACTATTGTAGTGTTCTGCCTTTAACTCAGACAGTGCAGTGTTCTTATATTGTAGGCTATGCAATTCCATCAACCCAACAGTATTTGCTTTACTCTTGCTCACTGCACCTCAACAAGTGACCACTTCCTATTGTCATCTGAACGCCAGTATACTAACACACAGATACCAATACAGCCTTCCCAACCTAAAGTAACAGCCCATTACACAGTCACACAGTTCTATGTGTATGCCTACCCTCATATTCAAACATTCATGCACAGTTCACTCATATACATTGCACAACCTCCACACCCACACTTTCCTTTTTTCTCCAACATATACTACAGAATGCCTACCAAAAAGCAACTCCATAGAAAACAACACAGAAATAGAGCAGATCAAACTAAAAGCATACACAATAGCCATCTGCCTCTTGCAGAATTTGTACAGAAAGTTCAAACAAAACAGCTAAAACAGTCACTAAGGAAAATGGAAGCACCTAACAGGAAAGAAACTAAAACGCCTCTTTCAAAATGTAAAAATAAAAATAAATGTACTAAAAAGATTGCAATGACCACTAGTGCTAACAGAGCACCTCCAAATGGTAATGTAGCCACAAGTAAGCATTCCAAAAAAATAATTTTACAAAAAATGTTCCACCACAGAGTCCTTCAGAACCTTATAAATACAGGGGGGAAATCTTTATTTTATTATTAATGTGTTATAGTCTACAATTAGACTTTACACATGACAAATGCAATGTACTAAATAAAACAATTTCAAAACAGTTTACACAACATAACAAAGCAATTTACAATACATAAGAACATACTACACGTAAAAGTAAAAGGTAAAAAGAAAAACCTAATCATAGTTATAAGAGTTTTACAGTTACAAACATTTTACAACACCTATCTTCACGAAAGGCAACCATACACCCAAGTTAAATCGCAATTAAAACATATACAAGTTTCACTTACTCATATTCAAGAAAAAGAAACAGAGGCAAGGGCTTATTTTCCAATAACAAATGGTAGATAGCTTTTATGCATTACGTTCTGGCAGAAAATAATGGTATAGAACCTACTGCCCAAGGTTTAATTTTACCCTTTCAGGGGAATCTATTCAAATAGATATTTCCAATAAGCTCTCAATAGATAACCATACATTGTACATAGCCAGAAGAAGTTTGATGTTCGTTGAGTTAATAGTGCCGCGCCAAAAGGCTGTAGTAGCTATGTACTCACAGTTATGAACATGTTTACTATAGTGGGTCAAATAAGTTGTTAATAATTTAGGACAGTTTGTTAGAACATGTTTACCTGTTTCAACTATTGAGTGGATCTGTTTTATTGGGCCTACATTGGCTAACACCGGTAGATGGTTCAACCTAAGCAGTAAGATGAAGCGTCTTACTCTGATTGGCGGGCATAAATTGAGGTAAAATTGCATTTTTTTAATATGTGTATTACATATACGTGATAAAGTGGTATTTCTTAAGTTTTTCCAAGTAGGCGTAATTCTCAAGGCAATCCCCCATGTCAGCTTTTATTTGTAAAGCCCTCTTTGATCTACAAGTAAATTCCACATCTCGAATATACCATCCAATTTCTTTCAGATAAGTCTCGGTTTTAGCTTTTAGGGGTATTTGCCGAGTGTATCTAATAATCTCTTTACTCATGGTTTTCATTAATTGGTTACCAGTTTTACTAAACATTAGAAGATATAGTTCAGCCCTTTTCCTGAGGACCTGTGATTTTAGGGAAGGTAAGCCCAATTGAAGCCTAATGAGGGCCATTGGTATGCAATTCGGAAAGGCCAAGAATTTGCCTTCCGCAACCTGCAACAACTCAAGGTTCATAGTTTGTAAGGCTTCAACACCATAGGTAATCATCAGTGAAAAAACCTGTTGATACAAATAGTCGCGTAGCCCAGACAGTAAAACCTCCATGAGAAATGGTGAAGCGATATACCATAGCAGAAATTTGGGCTGCCATAGTCATCCTCATCTGCTTGGATTGAAAGTAATCCCTTTTGGTTTCAAATTCGATTCCCAGATATTTGTAATTAGGGGTGTATAAAATCACCAGCTCCTGAACTTTCAGGCTAGTATGTGCTACTTTTTTTGACGTAAACAGCATCACTTGAGTTTTCTCTTAATGTATTATTAGACCAGTAATTCTAGCGTATAGCCATAAAGCTTCTGCTGATCTGCGCAGCCCATTTAGAGTGTGATCTAATATCACTAGGTCATCTGCGTAGGCAAGAACTGCACATTGTTTATCACCAATTTTAGGAGGGCAATTATAGGCCTTGTCAATTGCAACCGGTAAATCGTAAGTAAATAAATGATATAAGGTCAGGGCCGTAAAACACGCTCTGTTTTGTTCAATTTGAGCGGTCATATTCCCTTGATGGTCCAATTTCAGGGAGACCGTATTGTTTTGGTGGAGGAGCCTAAGATAATATAGCAGGCTTTGAGGGCAGCCAAGGGATTCTAATTTGGTCCATAATATGTTTCTACGGATGTCTCTACGGACCAAATCAAAGGCTGCCCTGAAATCAACAAACAGCACATACAAGGTGGTATTATCCTTGTTTCTGGCCAACGTACAGAGGGTATCTAAGATCACCAAATTATGCATCATAGAATAGCTGCTTTAAAAAAAATTAAGGATATTCTCTTTGTCCACCCATTCGTACAATTTGTCAAGGATTAGGCCTGCAAAATGTTTCCCGGTACAATCCAACACTTATAATAGTCTGTAATTACCAGGGTCGCTCTTATCACCCTTCTTATGAACTGGTATAAGTGTGGCTGTTTGCCAGGAACAGAGTATTTTACCTTCCAACATAATTGGAAAAGGATCTTTAATAGCTTGGCCCAGAATATGGGATTACTTTTCAATGTGATGTTAGCCAAACCATTATGCCCAGGAGCCCTTGAAGATTTGAAATTCTTAATTTTTCCAATGAATGTGGAGATTGTTACTATATTTGGGGACCTAGATGGAAACTTGTTTATGGACTCTAGTATCTCGGTGTTATTAGGCAGGTTTCGCTCTTTCAAAAAACGTTCCCCTATATGTGCACCAATAGGATTAAGGATTGAATTTTTCCTATTGCTTCTAACTTTTCCCAAGAGTGCCCAGATATTTCGAGAATTATTGGTGCATAGTAAGCATAGAGTATCTTGCCATTGCTTTAGTTTCTTGAGATACTTCCTTTGTCTTAACCACGACTGGTTAAGTTTTTTTCCGAGCAGAGAGGTAGGATTTAATTGACTTTGATGTTTTCCTTTCCTTCCTAATATTTGCTCTAAGGAGCCTTTTGGCATCTCTGACTTCATAGTCAAATGAATTTTTCCTGAGTAGACCAACAACCACACCACCCTTACCGACTCTAGTGTGCTCTTGGGCAAGTTTAGAAATCCAGTGTTCAATATGGTCAATAGACATAGGGCCTCATTACACAGAAGGCGGTAAGGGTTAACAGTCACCGGTAATGGTACCGGTGACCGTTAACCCTTACCGCCTTACTACGAGGTCCCTTTGCGGGTTGGTACTTTAACACCTGCTTTTTAGCAGGCGTTAAAAACCAACCCGCAAAGGGACCAGGGTGCTAATTACGGTACCGCAATTTGCGGTACCGTTATTAGCACCTTCCCCATTCCCAATATGCCCTATGGGGCAAAAATGGGAATGGGGAAGAGCAATGGGGGAAGGGGGAATTACCGCCCCGCCAACCTTGGAATAGGGCAGTAATTCCCCTTTCCTCGAAGGCGGTGCCGGTATTTTACTGGCATGGACCAAGGTGCTAATAGCACCGTATTCCACCGCCTACCGTGTAATGAGGCCCAGAGTCTGAAAACAGCTGGAGTCCCTATACTGATCCTGTGATAGGGTGGCTACCACTTTAGCTATGTTTTTTTATGACCAGGAGATCCTAGGTGCTGCATGATTAGCCCTTAGGTCCCCCACAGATTTAACCATATGATTTACCTCATCAATATTAAGAGTCAGCCCGAGTGATGCATGATCGCTGCAGTTGTTTTTATCTATCTTCATATCCTTCACCCTACAAGCAACATCAGGCGACACAAACATGTAGTCCAAAATACTCTTTGCACCATCACTTTCCCAGGTAGGTTGACCAGGGAAATCATTAATTGTTCTACCATTTATCTTCTCCATGTCCCACAATTCAAAAAAATTCAACCAATATTGTCCTTTGGAGTCAATTTTCTTAAGGCACATTACATTCTTAGGTCTTAAGTTTGGATTACTCAAGGTCCCCACGTCTCCAGACATATAGCAATTAAAATCTCCCACAATCAGTATAGATTTATTTTCCTGTTTATATGTCCAATTAACCAAAATATTGTGAAGAGACTCTTGAATAATGGTAGGATGAGCATCCCCCTGGGGGTTATACACATTTATCAGTAACATTTTCTCATCCTTCTGCTCAATCCGTATAACCAGTTCTACCACAATCATAAAATCATCTGTTTTGGTTTTGATGCAATGTGATTTAACATTATGTTGGATCCCCACCAAGAGTCCCCCAAAGGGTCTGCCCTTTTCCCCTTTTTTAGCAAGGGATTGGAACACTGTGCATCCGTTCAACACAATAGGGTCAGTCAGCCATACCTCCTGTAAGTAAAAACAGGTATAGTTACTGATATATGGTAGTGATCCCTCCTGAGAAATCAAATGGCTGAAACCTCTATTATTCGATGAAAGGAATGAGATCCCTCAATCATTTTTTAATAGCACTGGTAAAGATTCCGCCAACCAGTTTAAAATGTTTTGGATATCTACCAATTGAACCTCATTGCTTGCAGGGAGCTGACTTATACTAGGCTTGATCTTGGGCTCCAACCGCACTTTCCTTGGGCAATTCAGGTCGTCCTTTCCAGGGTCCACATCAATTTCCACATCCACCTCCAATAGGTAATCCATGTATGTACGTAACAAATTAGCAGTGGCCAGGAATTTACAAAACATTCGTATTTAAGGTATTTAATGGTTCAATATATTCAAAGTCATCTGATGTTAAGATTCTTAATTGGGGAATAGAATGGAGCCTGATCAGAAATTCTGTTCGTGTTAACCAATCATGATCGTTTTTTTGGTAAAGATTCTTGATTACACAAGTACGGTTGTTGCTCATGACTGGCTTCTGCCCCTTGTTCATCTGTCCTGTCTTTAATGAGGTCTCAAGGTAGGGGATCAATCTGGAATTGTTCGGGGTAGATGAGATGTTTTCTACTGATTCGTCGTTTCGCATAATTGAAGATTCAGGTGGAATTTCTTCTATCTCAGGTAGATCTTTATCTTTCTCCAGATTTAGCCAATTCGTAAGGCATCCTTCTCTTTTAGAATTTCTCTTATTTGCCTGTGCTTTTTTCCTGGTGTGTTTTTGAGCACAGGGGCACCCTCAGCTGGTAGGCCGGATGCTGCAACTAGTCTTTTCTTTTTTACCGCCCTTTTGGCCAAACGCTGCTGTTTACGTGAGAAGAAAATTATCTCAGTATTGTTGGTCACATTCAGATCTACTTCCAGCGGTGGAGAGGGGCCTTTGATCATCCGAATAGCTTCAGACAAATTATTCTCAGTGTCCTCACTTCCTACTTTCTCTTCTATGCTTGGTACTGCCAAGTTGATTGTATTTTCCAGAATAAGGCCAAAAAGTTTGAGTAAAATATTCAGTGCAAACTGCACTGAAGCCATAGTTGATTGCATCTCAGCCAAGGCCTTTGTATCTGAAAAGGAGCCCATATTGGATTCTGTTTCTATAGTTTCTGAATGCCTTGCCAAATCAGGAGACATAGATAGCCTCTCCGGAATAATCACCGGTGGTGGAAGTGTTTTCAATGTCGCGTTGCATTCCTTGTCTACAATCAAACTGTTTAAGACAGGAATCAATGATCTTTGAACAGAGAGGCAGAGTTCCAATAGAACATTATTGTCAATCATTAACACTGAAGAGTTGTCTTGCACCACACTTCCATTCTTAGTAGACCCTCTGTCTTTTTCAAGAATTTCCGGGATATGATCAGGAGAAGCATTGCGTGGAAAAAAATGTGTAATATCGCCTTTACTCATTGGTATTTGCTGTTTATGTTTATTGTTGGCATCGCCTTTTCTCATCTCCTCAGTAGCTGCCTTAGACTGCCTGTTGCGCAAATTATATTTATTTTGCACAGGTTTTCGTCGGGGTGACATTCAGCTTCTCTGAAAATTGCTGATATTATGTTTATTAATTCCCAAAGAACATGCGTGTTTTCAAGCCCGAGAGGAATTTAGCAGTTGACAATACAGCAATATCGACTGTAAAAAAGCTGAATCAGAAGGTAATTGCCCAATTCCTTGTTCTTACCCAATGTTTACCGCTATTAGCAAGAATTGACTACTGATTACCAAAAAGCTCGTTGTCCATCCGCGAAAAACTATCCAGCCGCACCTGCACTATGAGTTACAGTAGATCACTCACTGAGATTCACTACTGACCGCATCCGACAGTTTTCTCTGTTAATGGTTATTACTCCATCGGCTTTTATTACCCGTCTACCTCTCAGCGAACCTTCATCCACTCTTAGATTTAGAGGGACTTATGCACGCGAGATAGGCAGTCTATTTTACTGTCAGGGGTTAGTATAAATTCCTGTGGCACTGAACAATGTATTTGGTTGTGCCCTGCCACTCCAGGCTATGTTGGTAGTGAGAAAAGGGAGAGAAAGCTGGGGATGCGGGATCAAAGAGTTGTAATTCTGCAGTCTCCCGCTAGGGTGCACTCCGCCCCAGCAAATCTCCAAACATGCAGTCTCCAGACACAGCAATGAGACCCTTCTTTCAGCTGGCCAGAGTATATGCATACTAATGGAACCAACTTTTCCCTAAGCAAATTCGCTTTTGCACAGGCGCATGTATGGGGGTTACCTTTAATTTAGAGGGTCATTAACTGCCTGCAGCCACTCAGCGAGGGGGGGAGCAGCAGGTCGCAACCCACCTCACTCGTGCAAAGAGATTCTTCTCTGCCGAGCGCCACTCAACGCGGGGGAGATTGCTGTCCGTAGCCCACCTCACTCTTACAGGCTGAATTATTGGGCACACGCGGGCAGCGTCCCCCTTCCCTTCCCATACGGCTCACCGTCTACTGCAACTTACGGGTCCAAATCACAGGTTAGAGGGTCTGGAAAAAGTGCTCCAGTAATCCGGGTCTCAGGCTCTAAGAACCATGTCAGCTCCAAACGCACGTCGGCAGTAGTGGTTAGAGTAAAGGACCTCACCAGTCACTCCAACAGACCACGCAAGATGCACCAGATCGCAGGATCAAGCCGAATCAAGCCGCACTGAGCACTGAGCACAGCTGCTTCCGATTCGTTTGACAGCTATGTAACTAAGCAGGGCGCAAAAATCACATTCAACCCTTAAAACTTACCACAGAAAACTGATCCTGGAAGCTCTTGTAGACAGTGCAAAGCTGCTCAACATGAATGAATTATTTAATTACTAATTAATTTTAAACAGAATGAAACCACTAACTAAATGAATTAGTAAACTACAACCAGTACTTTGCAACAAACACAATATCAGCATAGATACCTTTGGCAACATATGTACAGGTGAGTGGAGTCACTCCACCAGCACAGGGCCATATTTCAATGAAGAAGCATACAAACCAGAGAAAACAAACCAAATTGTCATACATAACAGTGGGCGAGGGTATGAAAAGGTAGACAATACAATAATGTAAGAAGAAACACTGCTTTCAAGAAAATCCCCATCAAACTTACAATCAACTCTTCATTCCACTGGACCAATACGCCCCATTACAAATGGCTGTGCACATCAATGTGTAACATGCACCAAAACTCTATCAAATATTTTCAGCAGTTCCTCAATCACTATGTGAAATCCAAAGACAGAGAAAAAATGAAAATACTACAGACTATGGACTCCTGTTCCAGTGCGCTAATACACAGGACTACCAGGAAATTCATTTACCTGCATTTCTGGACCTGCTTGCAAAAGCACCTTCCACCATATCAAAATGTTAGCAACACACCATTCTGCTGTAAGAAATCTCGTTCACAAACTGTACTATGCAAAAAGACGTGATTTAGCACTGGAGCATGTACATGACATTCTCCTACATGCTACAGCCAAAGAACTGCTCGAAGAAATACACCACATTCAAAGCAAATATTTTGAAACTGAAGAGCACTTACACAATCCAGTAACTATAGAAAACCATAGTGACAACCTTGTGGATGTCAACCTTCTATTACACACATACAAAAAAGAAATAGCAAAGTTTAAAAGCACATCTGCTGAAGTACCAAACCAAGTATGTGTGTGTGTTGTCTAAGAACTTTTTATACAAATAGCATGAAAACTATAGATATAATGTACAAAATAGAAGACAATGAGGAATCCCATTGGTTCCAATTAGCTCTCTATCTCATAGCAGAAAACAAATACCAAATTACTAACTCCACAATACTGTGCACATACTGCACTGCAAAACTTTACAATAACCAAATGCCTTCACGGGGTATCAGTAATAATTTGGAAATATTCCCACTGCCAAAATCACTCCAACAGCTTAATTTGTATGAGTCTATTATAATCCAAACAGTACACCCATGTTAAGCAATAATACGACTTCAACCAAGAACAGCAAAGTTGCATCCCTCTAAATTACTGAAAGGCATTTGTGGCAAAGTAGTATATTTGCCATTACATCTCAAAGAAAATGTAGGCACTCTACGAGTGCAATGGCCAATAGAACAATTGTTGATTATCCTGATGAATGGCGTACCTACAAAAGACAAACAAATTGCCAGCAACTAGTAGACTTAAACTTAGAGAAGCCTGCAATATTTTATATACATCAATGAATACTACAAAGAAATAAACATTGAAACAAACCTGAGGGAAACCACCAAAATAATTCAGGACTCCTCAGCAACTGGCCATTTGAACTTCTAGATCCTACTACAGCCTCCAATATTATTAGACCATTATACAATTCACCCACTGCACTCCAAAGACACCATAGATGATGCACTAAAAACATATCATATGCGGAAAGCCAAAGGATCTCCAATCAGTATATGGGAAAAGAGTGCAGAAGCACAAGCCTTTCCTCTTCTTTTTACTACTGGAAAAGGTAGAAGGTACGATGAAAGTTGCAAACAAATAACAGCATCAGAATAACGCTCTATTCAAATGTATTCTGAAGGCCCCAAGATTCATACAAAACGTGGAATACATATTCCACCTCCTCTTTGAAAATGAACTAGCAACTGTATGTTATGGAGTTGCAGACACATTGAAAACAGGTTCCAATTTATTAAACATGTCTGCTACACAGCTACTTCAAAAGGTGCAAGAGAAAGATGAAGTTTTACAGTCAAATATTACAAATCTCTTGGCAAACATGCGTGGTACAAAAGAATACTGGTTCTGACGGCACGCAGATATACAGTATATGCTACGCAACCTTGGCTCGCCCACATGGATTGTCACTTTATGTTGTGCATAGTATGCATGTGAAGACTTGCACACTTTCCTACACACGGCCAACAAAAACAAAGCAGCTATAGGCATGAAAACACCAGGAGAACTCTGCTCTCTTGATCCTGTAAATTTATCAAGGTGGTTCCATCATCGCTTTATTGCCATGCTGCACTTCATTTGTAATAAAACACTTCCTACAATCGGAGAAGTAGAACACTTCTTTTGGAGAAAAGAATGTCCAGCCAGAGGAGCATAACACAGACACATTCTTTTGTGGATTAAAGATGCTCCTAAATTTGGTCAGGACACTGATGCAACTGTTTTGCAGTTCATTCACAAATATGTTATTTGTGGAATCCCTTCAGAAAGTGCACATAACGACCTAAATGCACCATTTTTGCAGTTTGAAAGACAAGAATTGTCGACGCAAATATAAAAACAAAGGCAAATACTACACCAAATGCTGTTTTGGATTCCCAAGACCAATTTCAGCAACAGGACAAGTAAACAGCTTCATGTCTTTGGTTAGACACAGTGGGAAAGGCAAATCACATAAGAACACATACTGCATAAAAAGCACCAAAGAATCAAAGTACATTAACGATTACAATCCATTCATTGTCCTCATATGGAATGCAAATATAGATATGCGGAACATTGCAGACAATTCCACTGCAGTTGCACAATATGTCACAGCCTACTGAACCAAAGCAGAGAAAACAGAGCTGAAAGACCTCTGGGATGACATATCATCAGACAAAACACTGTCAGAGAAAGTGTACAGCTTTGGCATAAAAATGCTCTCCCATAGAGAATGTGGCTGCTACGAAGCCGCAGACAATTTAACCGGCACCGCTTTATATGGGAAATTTGAAAACATAGTCTGGCTAAGGGCCTCATCATGACTTCGGCGCTAACCCTTAAATCTGGCGGTAGCGCTATTACCGCTGGATTTAAGGGTCCACCAAAGCAGGACTTCGGCGGATTTCTCCCCAGCTCTGAGCTGGGGGGAAATCCGCTGAAAATGTTCACTATTACCGCCGGCGGGAAATCCGCCGGCGGTATTAGCGTGAAATTTCCCCATTGAGCCCAATGGGCAATGGGGCATTCCCGAATGGGCTCAATGGGGAATGGGGATTGACATTACTGCCGAACTCGTGATCCGGCGCTATTAGCGCCGGGGAGTTTGGCGGTAGGGCTAATACCGCCCACGCTAATAGCATTACCGTTACCACCCAAGTCGTGATGAGGCCCTAAGTCTTGGTCCTGCTGCATCCAGAAAAAGAGTTATCAAATTGTAGCAATACATAGAAACAATAGGCAAAAAGAATCCCAACAGCCTGGATATTTTGAAAAACAACTTATGGACACATACTACCCAAACAGGGGTACTGCTTTAGAAACCATGTGCGTATACCACATAGCCCAAAACTTACATTTGCAATAACATTAAACTGGGTGAGAAAAAGCTAAATACATAGTCGAAAGTTCTGTGGGCAGCCAGTTTAAAGTTACCAAATGCAGCATGATTAATCATATAAAGCTGTCATAACTCCTCAACACAAAGAACAGTCCTACATGGCCCTACTGCAACTTCTTAAACCATGGAGAAAATAAGAACATGTATTAGACACCCATTACTCCTATGAAGATGCTTTCAATGCAAGTGAAAGCAACATAACAGATATAAACTGTGCGCGGTACAAAAACATGTTGGACAATGAACGCACAACAAGAAGAAGAACTTCAAGCACAACTAAATATAGATACTCCTCAGAGCAGTCAACCTTCTCTGACAGGAAGCCAGAACCACTTGGGCAGCCACTCATAGCAAATGAGGTAGAATTAGCTATGACTGAAGTCGAAAACACCATGTGCCAGTATTAGCTATCTGCAGAAGAGATTTCTCTACTGAAATCACAACTGAACAATGAGCATTGTACCGTTTTACTAGAAGAAACTAAAGAAATTGAACATGGTATGCAGCACGATACTAAATAGTGTACCGGTCAACACTATAAACCTGTACTGGTGTATTTAAGTGGTCAACCTGGTTCAGGCAAAACATTCTTAATAAAAATCATCAGTAAATTCCTCCAACAATTAACCACCCCCACAGGTTTAGCAGCCGATAACATAGGTGGTGTCACTTTACACCGATTGCTACTCCTTCCAGTAGAACACCAAAACAAATTAGACTACTACAAACTTTCAACAGAAGCATCTATGGAGCTACACAGAGTTTTGAAACAAATTAAAATGCTCCTAATAGATGAGGTGAGCATGGTGGCTTTGATTCCCTTCAGATTGCAAGAGGTCCTGAAAACAGATTACGAAGAACTCTTTGGATGAAAACATGTTATTTTTTTCACAGATCTCCTTCAATTAACACTGGTGAAAGGTGAACCTATTGTTAAAACCTTAGGACACAAACTGTGGTGTAAAACTCTTGGCAGCATAGGGAATGTAAATCTCTGGCAACATTGCCAATACAGAGAACTAACTGAAAACATTTGTCAGTCTGCAGACCTCACCTATGCCAGTATTGTAAAAAGCATTCAGTTTGGTGTACTATCTAAGGAAACTCAGTCCTATATATATATATATATATATATTTATATATATATATAGGACTGAGTTTCC
This sequence comes from Ambystoma mexicanum, assembly GCF_040938575.1. Classification (NCBI taxonomy): domain Eukaryota; kingdom Metazoa; phylum Chordata; class Amphibia; order Caudata; family Ambystomatidae; genus Ambystoma; species Ambystoma mexicanum. Next base: position 892,828,099 of record NC_090922.1, read on the forward strand.
TTAGATATATATATAGTCAGTGAAAAAAACTTTGTTAAAGGGACGTTATGGTTAAGTTGCGCTACTAAAAACCTATGAAATTCAGTGAAAAAACTTTGTTAAAGGGACGTTATGGTTCCAAGTAAAACCGAAAAACCCTTGAAATTCGCCAGTTATGGTAAGCTAAGCAACCATAACTTGTGCCACCACCGTGCGCTGCTAAGACTAACACCCAGGACATCAACAGACCCTAAAGAATGCCTACCAAAAGTCAAGTCCGTAGAAAGCAACGCAAAAGTAGAGCAAATGAAAATAAAGGTGTCCAACATAGGCATCCATCTCTAGCAGAATTTGTAAAAAAAGTTGAAACAAAACAGGTAATACAATCATTTAGTGAAACACAAGACGTTTCAAGTACAACAACTTTGCTTCCTCTATCAAAATGTAAAACAAACCAAAAAACAATTAACAGAAAATCAGCTATCAGTACAGATAAAACTACTTCTTCAAATTTGAATATAGTGCAAAGTAAGCATACCAAGAAAAGTATTTTAGCCAAAATATACCGTCACAAAGTCCTTCAAAATCTTATAAAAACAGGAGAGAAATCAGGTTCAAAGCTTAAAACCTATCGTAGGAAATTAATCTTAGAAGCATTGAAGGACAGTGCAATTCTTCTCAAAAGAAATTTATTTATTTTACTGTTAAACAAAATGAAACCACTAACAAAACTAATAACTAAATTACAAAAAAGACTTCTCAATAAGCGAAATATCAACAGAAAGAACTTCTTAAGTATCAGTGGAGGTGAATGGAGTCACACTACAAGCACAGAACCATATTTTAATGAAGAAGCGTACAAACAAAAGCAAACGAATACAATTGACATACATAGCAGTGGTCGAGGTTATGAAAAAGTGAATAATACCATAATGGAACAAGAAGTACTTCTTACAGAAATATGCCCTGAAAACTTAGAATTACCCCTCCATCCAACTGATTCAGAACGTCTAGTGTACAAATGGCCATGCACGTCAATGTGTAACATTCCCAAACAATGTTTCAAATCTTTACGCCAATTCCTCAATAAATATGTAAAAAGCAAAGACAAAATCAAAATTAAATTACTGCAAAATATAGATACCTGTCCAGTGCGCAAGTACACAGGACTACAAGGACATTCATTGGCCTGCATTACAGGACCTACTTGTAAAACCACTTTCCATGATATCAAAAGGATATCAACACATCATTCAACTATAAGAAATCTAGTCTATAAACTGTACTATGCTAAAAGTCCTGCTTTAGCACTAGCAAAGTTAAATAGCATCCTTTTACATGGTACAGCAAAAGACCTACTTGAAGAAATTCACTATATCCAGAAAAAATATTTTGGAAGTGAAAGCCATTTACAGAATGAAATAGCTTTAAACCAATTAAGCAACAATTCTACACATGGCAACCTTTTGCTAAACACATACAAAAAAGAAATACTAACATTTAAAAGTACATCAGCTGAAGTACCAAACCATGTATGTGTATGTTGCCGTAGAATTTTTTATAAAAGTAACACAAAAACTGTGGACCTATCATACAAAATAGAAGACAATGAAGATTCTAAATGGTTTGAATTAGCTCTCTACCTTGTAGCAGAAAACAAATATGAAATAACTGAGCCCTTAATACTTTGCAGTTATTGCACTACAAAACTTGACAACAACCAAACTCCTTCACATTCTATCACAAATAATTTGGAATTATAGCCAGTACCAAAACCTCTACAACAACTTAATTTATATGAGAGCATCATAATTCAAACAGTACACCCATTTCAAGCAATAATATGCCTTCAACCAAAAACAGCAACATTACCTCCCTCTGAATTGGTAAAAGGCATTCGTGGAAAAATAGTTTATTTACCATTAAATCTAAAAGAAAATGTGCATACTCTAGGAGTGCAACGTCCAATGCAGCAATCTTTAATTATATTAGTAAATGGAGTACCTACAAAAGAAAAAAAATATGGCAACAGCTGGTAGATTTATATAAAGTTAGACAAGACTTCCAATATCTTAAAGAGAATAATGAATATTACAAAGAAATTAATATTGAAGAAAACTTGAAAGATACAACTGAAATAATTCAAGAACACAAGAAGCTGTTCAATTTGAGCTTCTAGATCCTGCTACAATAACAAATACTTTAGACCATTATACAATTCATCCTTTGCACTGTAATGACACCGTACAAGATGTACTGGAAACTTACCAAATGCGTCAAACAAAAGGATCTCCAATCAGTATATGGGAAAAAAGTATAGAAGCACGTGCTTTTCCTCTACTCTTTCCTACTGGCAAAGGAGGAAGGTATGATGGTAGACCTATGCAAATATCAGCTTCAGAATACCGCTCATTACGGATGTATTCTGAAGATCCCAGATTTAGACAAAATGTGGAATACATATTCCACCTACTCTTTGAAAGTGAACTAGCAACTTTATGTTACGGAGTTGCACACATATTAAAATCAGGATCACACTTTCAAAATATGACAGCTACACAATTATTAGAGAAAGTGCAACAAACTGATGAGGTTTTACAATCAAATATTTCAAATCTATTAGCAAATATGCGTGGTACTAAAGAGTACTGGTTTCGACGTCATGGAGATGTACGTTGTATGATCAGAAACCTTGGCCCACCCACTTGGTTTGTTACATTAAGTTGTGCAGAATATGCATGGGAAGATTTACATGATTTCCTACGCATATCAAATAAAAACAAAACAAACATAGATATTCTAACACCTGGAGAACTTTGTTCTTTGGATCCTGTTAATGTTTCAAGATATTTTCACCATCTCTTCATTGCTATGCTACATTTTATTTGTAATAAAATTGTTCCTCCCCTTGGAGAAGTGCAACACTTCTTTTGGAGAAAAGAATACCAAGCCAGAGGAGCACCATATCCACATGCTTTTATGGATTAAAGATGCTCCTAAATTTGGCCAAGACAGTGATGCCACTGTTTTACAGTTTATTGAAAAATATGTCACTTGTGAAATTCCATCAGAAGCCACAAATAGTGATCTTCATGCACACATTTTACAATTTCAAAGACACAAATGTGGAAAATATTGTCGTCGCAAATACAAAAACAAAGGCAAATACTACACCAAATGCCGATTTGGTTTCCCTAGACCAGTTACAAATACAGGTCAAGTAAACAACCTCATGTCTTCAGTTAGACATAGTGTTAAAGGTATGTCACCTAAAAATACATATTACATAAAAAGAAAAGAAGAAGAAAAATATATCAATGATTATAATGCAATCATTGCCCACTTATGGAATGCAAACATAGATGTGCAGTACATTGCAGACAATTCTACTGCAGTTGCACGATATGTCACAGCATACTTAACTAAAGCAGAAAAGACAGAGCTCCAAGACCTCTGGAATGACCTGTCATCAGATAAAACAGTATCTCAGAAATTATACAGCTTGGGCATAAAAATGCTCACCCATAGAGAATGTGGATCTTATGAAGCAGCTGATCGTTTAACTGGTACTTCATTGTATGGTAAATCTGAAAATATAGTATGGCTAAGTCTTGGTCCAGCTAAATCTAGAAAAAGAGTTCTAAAATCATATGAAGATATAGAAACAATAGCCAAACATGATCCCAACAGCCAAGACATTTTAAAAAACAATTTATTGGACACATACTACCCAAACAGAAGTAATACTTTGGAAAACATGTGTCAATACCAAATAGCCCAAAACTACACATACAAAAATAATATGAAACCTGATGAAAAAAAGGTAAATATAGAGTGACAGACTGTGAAGGCAGCTTAGTTAAACTCACTAAACCAAATTTAATTAATCATATCAAATTGTCATTGAAGACTCCTCAACATAAAGAAGTATATTACATGTCCCTGCTACAACTCTTCAAACCATGGAGAAAAGAAGAACAATTAATAGATAACTATGACTCATATGAGGATGCTTTCAAAGCAGATGAAAGCACTATAACTGATGTAAACTTTACACAGTACAAAACAATGTTGCACAATGAACAGCAACATGAAGAAGAACTCCAAGCCCAACTAGATATGGATACTCCTGACAGTAGTCGACCTTCTGTAACAGGAAGCCAAGAACCACTAATAACAAATGAGGCAGAATTAGCTATGATAGAAGTAGAAAACACCATGTGTCAGTATGAAGATAAGGAAGACTTAACTATACTACAATCAAAACTAAACAATGAGCAAAGTAGCATTTTTCAAGAAGTAACAAAACAAATTGCACATGGTGTAAAACATGAAAATAAAGAATGTTCCTGCCATAATTGTAAACCTATACTACTGTACGTCAGTGGTGAAGCTGTTCTGGCAAAACATTCCTAATCAAAATCATTAGTAAGTTCCTTCAACAATTGACAAACAACAAAGTGTCAGCTGTTGTCACTGCCCCCACAGGTTTAGCTGCCTACAACATAGGTGGTGTTACATTACACCGATTACTACTATCACCAGTAGAACACCAGAACAAATTAGACTATCACAAACTTTCTGCAGAAGCTGCAATGGAATTACGCAGAGTATTGAAACAAATGAAAATGCTACTAATAGATGAAGTGAGCATGGTCTCCAACCTGATGTTAGCTTTGATTCACCTCAGATTACAAGAAGTACTCAAAACAGACTATGAAGAGCTCTTTGCAGGAAAACACATTATTGTTTTTGGAGATCTGCTTCAATTAACACCAGTAAAAGGTGAACCTATTTTTAAAACATTAGGGCACAAACTCTGCCGTAAAACTGTTGGCAGCATTGGAAATGTCAACCTTTGGCAACATTTCCAATACAGAGAATTAACAGAAAACATGCGCCAATCTGCAGATCTAATTTATGCCAACATTTTAAAAAGTTTGAGAGTTGGTATACTTTCTAAAGAAGCAGAAGCAACATTGAAAACCCGGCACATTAATGCACTTTATGGCGATAATGCATGTGCTACAGATGTTATGGAACAATTAGCCCACAAAAATGTCAATTGTATGGCCTTAATGCCAACTCTTGCAAGCTGTCTGAAATTCAATGAAATAATGTTAAGTAAAGAAATGCAACCAATAATGGAAATTAGCGCCACAGACAAACTAGATGTACATGGTATGACACTACCCATGTGTGACCAAGCCACAACAAGACTAAATAATTTAGAAAAATCAATCTCAAACACAGCAGGCCTAGAAAAGATGTTAAAATTATCCTTAAATTGCAGAGTAATGCTTAAACGTAACCTTGACGTGGACCAAGGACTAGTTAATGGAGCACTGGGTACAGTTGTTGGCTTTCAAACATACCCACGTGACAACAAAATTCAGTTTGTCAATATACTCTTTGACAAACTTTCAGAAGTAAAACGGATAGGACGCTCAACAGCTAGATTCCTTCTCTTCAAAGATATGTATGTACGCAGAGAACAATTTTCTCTAACTCTTGCATACGCAGTCACGATTCATAAATCACAAGGTCTTACCCTAGACAAAGCAATGATAGATATTGGTAACACAGTCTTTAAAGAAGGCATGAGCTACGTAGCACTATCACGCTTACGTACACGGTCTATTTCTAATCAACTTTGATGCAAGTAAAGTAAACGCTGATATTCCTTGCATTTTAGAATATAATATACTTCGCTCACTATACACTCCCCATCTAAACACATATTCTGTTCCACAAAAACTAAAACGTTGTAAAAGAAAACTAAATCAAACAGAAATGCAACAGGACGTCACTGCAAATCCTCCAAAGAGAGTAAAAGAAACCAATACTTCATCAAGTACCATAAACAAAAAAGAATCAATTAGAGAAAGTAAACCAGGTACTTCTTTAAAAGAAGTTAGATACAGAACTACCTGGACCATTTAAATTCTCAAATATAGTTGGTGTAAATTGCTATGCAAATGTAGCAATGAATATTCTATTTCAATTACCACCAATTGTTGACAACATTTACTTACACTTTAGAGACCCATTGTGTATGCAAATGTTAGTACTTCATAGAAACGCAAAAAACAATCCTGACAACACATATAGTGTTTATGGAATAAGGCAACAATTGGACTACTGTGCTGGAATGGTGAAATTCACTATAAACTCACAGGAAGATCCACAAGAATGTTTAATGTACTTACTACAAGTACTGGAAAACAAAAACATACCTATAAAGGAAATCTTCCAGATTTCATACATGTGGAAACATACATGCACTCTGTGCAACAATGTGACACAAGAAGAAATTCCCAATGAACGCTTCATATATATATATCAATACCAAATTGTGAATCCATTCCATTTCAGCAACTTGTACAAAATGCAAACCATGGTAGATTATGCTCTACCTGCAATTCAGATAATCGCTCCACGTTAGTAATACAAACACATAGTAAATGCGTAATACTAATGCTTCTACGTTACAATGCAGATGTTACCAAAAACAACTGCAAGCTGACTGGATTCACACATAGTCAAATATCACTTGGTAAGAAAACCTTCACAACAATAGGTATAATCTACCAGGCAGGAGACACAACCAATTCAGGGCACTACACGGCATATATAAAAAAGAAATGTGGATGGTTTGAATGTAATGATAGTACCATTAATCTAAAGCAGAGATTACCAGCAAATCTTACAAACGCTTATTTGATGTTCTTAAAACCAAAATTTGATAAATAAACTGTATTTAAACCTTTAAGTAAATTTGTGTTAAAAAAATATAAACTGTTAGAATACTCCAAAAGCTATCTTACTGCTCGAAGATTCTACAACAACTAATCAGATAAGTGAATACCACTAAATTAGACCAAAAAATACACAGTTAGAATACGCCAATTGGTATCTAACTGTCCCAAAATTATAAATGTGTGTTAAAATAATATAAACTGTTAGAATACTCCAAAAGCTATCTAACAGCTCAAAGATTCTACAACAACTAATCAGATAAATGAATAAAACTAAATTAGGCCAAAAAATACACAGTTAGAATACGCCAATTGGTATCTAACTGTCCCAAAATTTAACAATATCCAAATAGATAAATCAAAACCACTAAAATATATTAAAAAAATAGACAGTTAGAATATGCCAATTGGTATCTAACTGCTCCAAAATTTTATAATATCAAAACAAATGAAGAATCTGTTACTGCTCTAAAAAAAATACAACAAAGCAAAGTATAAAGCATTAGCCAGAAACAACAAGTGAACACTGAAAACAAACAAACAAATAAACTGTAGCATAACAGAAAAAGGGTTTTTTTTTAATCCAACATGGATTTTTTTTTCTCCCACAGACCCAATGATTTAAAGCAACAAATACAGAAACTGAGCAAATTGCACAGTACTCTGATTTGTACTCTACTAAATATGAGGGTCGAAAATATATTGCTTATACAATGTAACAAGTCATTACAAAATACTAATACTAACATGCTATTTTCTTTTATCACAGAAATGAAGAAGAAAAACACGGACTCCCATTACTAGACCGAACAGTAAGTATACAATAATAAGGACAACCATAGCAGCTTATCACATCCATAGTATCTTATACCTTTGTTCCTTATACATTTGTTTTTCACCCAAAGTTATAAGCAAATATGAATGTGATATGCTGCGGTGGTTGTTGCCAGGGCATAGAGTCTTGGGTGCATGGCCAAATGCATGGCCACCCCCTACGAACACTCCCCGGACACCGCGAGTGTTCTTAGAAGCTTCTTCAGAACACCACCATCTTGTTTATTTGCGAACATTTCAGGACACCGCGGGTGTTCTTAATACACATTCAACTTGACAGAGAACAATATGGACAGCGTCCTCAGGACACCCCCTACGAACACTCCCCGGACACCGTGAGTGTTCTTAGAAGCGTCTTCAGAACACCACCATCTTGTTTATTTGCGAACATTTCAGGACACCGCAAGTGTTCTTAGGACACATTCAACTTGACAGAGAACAATACGGACGGCGTCCTCAGGACACCCCTTACGAACACTCCCCGGACACAGCGAGTGTTCTCAGAAGCGTCTTCAGAACACCCCCATTTTGTTTATTTGCGAACATTTCAGGACACCGCGGGTGTTCTTAGAACACATTCAACTTGACAGAGAACAATGCGGACAGCGTCCTCAGGACACCCCCTACGAACATTCCAGGACACCGGGAGTGTTCTTAGAAGCGTCTTCAGAACACCACCATCTTGTTTATTTGCGAACATTTCAGGACACCGCAAGTGTTCTTAGGACACATTCAACTTGACAGAGAACAATACGGAAAGTGTCCTCAGGACACCCCCTACGAACACTCCCCGGACACCGCGAGTGTTCTTAGAAGCGTCTTCAGAACACCCCCATTTTGTTTATTTGCAAACATTTCAGGACACCGCGAGTGTTCTTAGGACACATTCAACTTGACAGAGAACAATACGGACAGCGTCCTCAGGACACCCCCTACGAACACTCCCCGGACACTGCGAGTGTTCTTAGAAGCGTCTTCAGAACACCCCCATTTTGTTTATTTGCGAACATTTCAAGACACCGTGGGTTTGCGTAGAACACATTCAACTTGACAGAGAACAATACGGACAGCGTCCTCAGGACACCCCCTACGAACATTTCAGGACACCGGGAGGGTTCTCAAAAACGTCTTCAGAACACCCCCATTTTGTTTATTTGTGAACATTTCAGGACACCGCAGGTGTTCTTAGAACACATTCAACTTGACAGAGAACAATATGGACAGCATCCTCAGGACACCCCCCACGAACACTCCCCGGACACCGCGAGTGTTCTTAGAACAGTTTCACTTTGCTTGCGAACAAAACGGACACATATTGAGTCCTTAGAACACCCCCCAGTCAGTTTATTTAGAACATTTCAGAACACCTGTGATGTCCGCAAACAAATTGAACACAAAAATAACGTCTAACACATAAAAAACACAACTTTCATCCTATCTCATACACTCCCACCCTCCCCAAACACTCCTACACACCAACACACTCTACTAAATACACATTTTGAACAAAGTTTCACCGGGCTGTCCGCGGACATCCGCAAATCCAAGATGGCGGGCGCTACCGAAAAATCTGACGCGCTTCACGCTCCACGCCGTCCAATCAGCGAACACGTTGCATGTCCGCGAACATCACGCAAGACGATTGGCCAATCAGGACACTGTCCGCGGAGCGAACAGGGAAGTGTGTCCGCAAACCGAACACAGATATCACTCATTTTTTTTACCTACTTTTTGGTCATTTTAAAAAAAAAAACTACTGGACGGATTTTCACCAAATTTGCAAAAGCACGCTTTCGGGACCAAGCCGCTGCTCCTGGTCCAAATTTGGTGGAAATCCGTCCAGCGGTTTGGGCTGTAGGCGCGAGCAAAATTTGTTTCCCATTCAGTCTATGGGAAAAAAAAAAGTGTTGGGACCCCCCTATAACTTTGCCCCCCCTGGACGAATCCTCATCAAACTTTGCAAAAAAATTGACCCAAATACTTTTTTTTGCAAAGTTTGGTGAGGATCCATCCAGGTAGAGCGAAGTTATAAGCCACCCAAAAAGTGCTCTTCCTATGGAAACAGCAACCTAACCATAACTATATGGCCACTAACATATATAGGATATATATATCCTATGTACCAGATACATCCATGAGATGCTCATGGGTTACCACATATGCTTCACACATGGGAAAGTATCACTTGGCAAGAAAACCTTCACAACAGTAGCCATAATCTGTCACACAGGTGTCACAACCAGTGCAGGTCACTATACTGCATATATTAAAAAGCAATGTGGATGATTTGAATGCAATGATACTTCTATTTCTCTAAATCAGAGATAACCAGCACATCTTGCAAATGCCTACTTATGATTCTTTAAACCAAAATGTACTCACTGATCTACAAAGTTAGAATAGCCTACTGCCCAACAACAACCAGTACATATATAATTGCAACACAAAAAATAACTTTCTACTCTGTGGAACTGGAACAACTTAGCATACAGCAACTATCCAAATAAATCAGTTTGTCTGGTATACAATTCTTTCCCCAATGACCCAATGATTATATTCACAAAAATAATAAGCATAGAAAAGACACACTAATATTGTTTCCTACATAGTACTTAAAAAGAAAGTTCTGAGTATGAGGGTTTACAAACTGTCCTCAGTAACCTCTGAAACCACCAACTATTAAGGCAACAGCTGTCTAACAATGCCCATACCAATGCAAGAAATACGCAAATATTACTAACTACACCCATAGTGCTGCAACGGCACTTCACAATAGTGAAAAATGAAAATGTACCAACAAAAATGCACATGCCTGAAAACATACCCTGCAAAAATGAGAAACTGTAAACAGAATACGCCAATTGGTATCTAACTGCAACCATAATACTTCAATATTACTTGCAGCAGTCAAACTGCCAAACTCAACCTTCACCAACCACAGAGCTGCAAACATACGCTCAACAACTTCCAAACTATCAACAGTTAGAATATGCCAACAGGTATCTAACTGCAACCATACTACCACAACTTCCAAAAGAAAAATCATACACCATTTCAATTCCTCCTACTGTAACAGTGCACTGTAAACATGTCACTAAAACAGACTGTGCAACATAATAAAAAATGAACATAGAAAGGTTTTTTTTTAAATCCTGCATGGATTTTCTTTTCCCATAGACCCAATGATTATGCAAAGAAACACAGGAACTGTGCACATTGCACAGTAGACTTGTTTAAAGCATGGTACGTATGAAGTGCTAACTATGAGGGTCCAAAAAAAAAGTATACCGGTGTCTGCAATGCAATGCAATACAACAGCACAAAGTACCTATCCTAACATGTTATATTTTTTTTTATCACAGAGAATGAAACAATGATTACTCCTACATTTCCACATACCATGCACAAAAATTGCATAGGGCATCAACAATACAAACGCTAAGTAAAACATTATTGTTGTCATACTTCTTTATAATCTTCAAATTGCAATCTGTACACTTATTTCAGCAATTCATGTACCAGTATCACCATGTTGAATGCATAGGTATATTATACTGTCGTGCTTCTACCGAGGGCCTAGACTCTTGAGTGCATAGCCTACCGTCTATGGCCCCCAGCCATGCACCCAATACTCTAGACCCTGGCCACAACCACCACAGCATAATACAGCCATGCATGCATGCATGCAAACATCTACCCACACACCACAAACCACAAACATAACACAGCCATCTGAGCACCTATCCACTTCAGTTAACACACGATTATAGTACTTCCAGCCAATGGACACACTCTCTGATGCATGGCCTCTGCACCCAAGACTCTACTAACTGCAACCAATACATCATAATACAGTAAACTACCAAATAATCTGCCCAGTGGCCACAACCCCAACACAGAATGCATCCACTTCTGACGCTGTCCACTTCTGTACACAAAGTATTCCAGTATGTGCAACAAGTCAGCACACTCTTGAGTCCAATAAGCCAGGCTGTGGCCTGGCCAATTTTCTACAAATACCATTACAGTACTTCAATCTATGACCACATTCTTGAACTCTAGATTGCATAGCCTCCATCCATGCACTCTACTAGCTGTTCACAATCACCACAGCATAACACACCCATGCACCCAATTTCAGAAAGATTTCCAGTTTGTGTCAGTTTGTGGGACTTGAACTCAATATTACAAATACCAAAGGGAATTCTTATTCCCTGCTATTAGTAATGCTAGGTTTGTGTAACAGATGTCAACAGCAAGTACATTCTCTGGCAAACATTTCTGGCTAGCTGGCAACAGAAAGTGTAACAGTCCAGGATTTTCTGCAAAGTACTGGATTTACCACTTTCAAGACATGGAAAGTAAAAAAATGCTAACTTCTGTTGTTGTGCAGGTTTCTGAATGTTCATCGTCTGCTGCCATGGAGAAACATGGCTTCATCAAATCCATTCAACTTCTGCAATCCAGAGGAATGCAAATAGACATGATAGCTACAGACATGCATGTTTCAATAGCATTTGGCATCAATTTGATGTATGGCACATTGGTAAATCAATCAATAAAAAAATAAAAGCTACTGGGAAAAAGAAGGGTTCTGCAAACCTTATAAAATGGTGTCAGTCCATCAACAACCATATTTAGTGGATCTGTGGAAATTCTGCTTGAGAAGTCACATTCATTGATGCACCATTGTACCAACGTACTCTCATGGACAGAAAACCAACATTTCCATGAATGTGCACTTGGACCGTTGGCGAGGGACGAAGAACGGAAGAAGAAATGGTTGGTGCCATCTTCACCTCCACACAAAGCACTTGAAAAGATTGTGTAAGATAAAACGCTTTCCAAGGACCTGAAGCTACTCACCAATTTCTATCACACTGTAGATTTAGAGGTGTTCGATAATGTGCCTAAAGTCGAGGCCTAAAAGGTTGCACTTCAGCATAGACGGTATGCAAGGGAGAACGAGATTAGCCGTACTGGCCCATAACAATAATGTCAGTAGGGATCAAGCGTAAACTTCAGGAAAATGTGGGGCGCCACGTTAGTACAAGGCCTTTACAAAATGAAGCAAACAATGGGTGCTCAAGCCAATATACGAGGAAACGGATTGTGAATTTGTCAAAGATCTGACATTGACTGTGTTGGCCATGCATACTCATAGACTGGAAGTTGATTTTGTTTCCAGGACCCATACAATGCCACAAAACATTGTAAACAACCCTTGTCCTCCAAAATCCGAACTTGTAGTAAAGCGTAGTTCTAGATTCAAATAATTTGTAGCTCTCTGTAAAATGCATTTAGATTCACATCTGGAGGTGTTATAAATGCCAAATCATAAATGCCAACAAATAAAATTTGAATGTAAAAGAATCTGTATTTGAATATTGAATTTTATGTGAATTCAGTTTGAATTTGAATTGAATGTGGGAGGGGAGGCCCACAAGACAGCCTGATTTGTTGGCATGGTGTTGAGGCTCTAAACCTATTGCCTGTCTATTTTGGCAAGTACATTCTGCCTCAATCAATTAATTATGTATTTATTTCTGTGTTCTCTGTGGTAAATTGGGGATTATGTTGATCATGTGCAATAGCCAATTTTGAAATGCATATTGGTAAATTGAGTCCACAATGGTTCAGAAGTTAGCTCAGTGCGTTAAGCACTCATTGCCAAGATGTGTGTTCTTATGCAAGATTAGAATAACAGATTCCTGTAAGGCTGACTGAGCCTTTCCTATGTCTGAAGTTTATAAACCTGCCTGCATATGTACTTGGGCTTGCAGGTGCTATTATTAGCAATGTATCTGCACCAGATAAAGGTTACGATAAAAATAAACATCTCATCCTTATGATGAAGGTCTAGAAAATAGTTTGTTCAGATGGGGTGCTGTAAAACCTAGGTAATCACCTCCAACGATGAGCATACACTGTTAGTCCAAGAGAAGAATACGTATCCAAATTTGGAACCAAAGCATGCGTCCTTGTATCCTGTATCCTGCTTTACCAGCAGACAATACAGTGATCCTGGTCTCTTCATCTAATATCTTGTACATAACTGTACTGTCTACATCTTCACACAGACGCTGCTCGCTTCAACAGTACAGAAACCATAGCAACAAAAGTTTAGAATGATTTGTGTATTTTTGAAGCAATTAAACAAACTCACCATTTTAAAAATATTATTTTTAACATTTCCTTTCATCGAAGTTCAACTGGCACCTCCGCTCCTTCTGAACTCTGCCTCATCTGAACTCTGCACCCCTCCTCCAAACTCTGGCCCTGCCTCGGCCCTTGTGGAATCCCACTCCACATTTCTTCCATTTCCACTACTTACTCCACCTACTTCACAGCGCTCACCATTTACGCAGCTCTGAAATACTCCCCCATGTTCTCCTGTGAGTGTTCAATGTCTGCGGTTTGTGTTTATAATTACGATTCATCCAATTATCAGTTATACAATAACTTGCTGTTTGCACTACCACTTTTCTGCTTTTATTATATTTTTAAATTTATTTTGATTGTTTGGCATAGCACTTTCACTTCTCCCCACCCCCATGCACTTTCACCCTTTTCCTCTCCCATGCACTTCCACGTTCTCAATGTAACTGGGCCTAGTAAGATCGCTGATAAATTCTCCCCTTACCCCCTCCCTTCCTCCCTCGTCGCACTCTAAAACACTTCTGTTTGAGGGCAATACAAATACAATATCAATATCAATTGTGATATTCCAGTACAAAACAGCGACTAAAATGTACTTTTATTGTCTTATCTCGACAGATATCTTCTACCATACTGCATGTGCCACAGTTTTCAGCTAATATCTGATGGATTGTTTAGCCAGCATTGGAAAATAACTGTCCACTGAATTTTCTCCATCACTGTGATATGGGACAACTGACATGGGCCAATCTGTCCTTTCACGGTACCAGTAACAAGAAGTAAACTATCAGCCTTCCAAATGTAGCAACTTGCAGAAGCAAAAGCATTCCACTTCAAATTGCAACAAAAAGAACTTCTGCTGCACCATGAAGACACATAACAAATGTCATTCCTCATAATCACCATATCATGCACACATTTGAAACCACAATAGAATCATGGGATGTTCCTTATCTGTAACTTCCATGGGAACAAAAATGTGTTAATTTTGTGGACTTAAAAATGTCTAGCAAACGTTCTATCTTAAATAAAAGCACTTGTTACATTGCAAACTGTTGCTGTTTCCTTACAGAAATCTATATGTCCATACCATTTTTTAGCAAGAAAGAAAACGTACCCTGTATATGACAATATCTCTGTTTACATTCCTGATTCTCCGGTAACATTGTGGCGTAAATAATAATGAGGCACGTTTGGGTACAATGCCCATAAACGTAATAAAAAAAGGTAAAGCAGTTTGTTGGGACTAAGTAGATCAGCTGCAAGAGTGGCCCATCTCTATTATTACCGCAAGGGAATTTGAATTTAGGGCAACACACCAACTGTTAACATTAGCAGAACATCACTGCACCGAATACTTTGTTTTCGCATTTATGAAAGTGAGTAAAACTAAGGTAAGATGCATAGAATTATTTTTTCATTGATCACAGTATGCTTAACAGGGGATGCCCGAACAATCGGAACAACAACATTTTTGAACGCACTTCCCTTTTCATTTCATACAAAATGTTCCACCGTGGTGTACTTCACTCTCATTGACAGTGTAACGCTCCCCAAAATGAACAAAAAGTAGTTTGAAACATGCTAAATATTTTGATACTTGTGGCCTGCCCACTATTTCAGTACTTTCATTTTGAAGGAACGTATTGATCCTTTTCACCTATACAGACAGCTTCACCCCTCATACACGAAAACATAGTCAGTCTACAGTAGAACACCATGTTTATCTGGGTTTTTCTTAATAGATTTTGTACACGTTGCTGCACGTACATAGAGCGGCACACTTCAGCCATCTACTGACAGTCACTTTTTAACCATTCTTATCAGGCACAGTTTGGAATCTTGCAGAATATTACTGTCTATATGACCGGAACGTATTGAACATTCTTCTCACATTTGAACTAGGTGATTAAAGGGGGCAATCCTTGACAATGATTGTGCTCAATTAATATTCTTTAAACATGACAAATGTATAGTAGAAAATATTTATTGACTTTAATTTTTGTACTTATCCTTTAGATATCACATAGAAAGCTAAGAATTACTTATCACAAGAGGTACACAAGAGATACTTGCTCCTGAGGAAGGGTTTAGCCCAAAACGCTTTTTTATTTTTTGTTGATTAAAAAATATATACAAATGTAACATTTAAACATTTTTGATTTCAGAAGTTTTCAGAATTGAACCATGTTACAAATCACCTGATCACTGAACTCATTGAAATATGGGATACTGTACATTCAGAACTTACCTATATAACAGTTGACTGTTTCCAGCTACTAAGTTGTGGAGGGGACGGGAGTGTCCATTAGCTTCTGAAGAAGTGTCCTTGAATTTGGCCCACCTTGATATGTTGCATGCTGGTATATGTTGGACTCTGTTAATGACTCCAATCAAGCAGTCCCACTAAGTCAGTGCCTTGTCTGGGATTGCTCAAGGGAAACCCTTATTTATTTATTTATAATTATTTTTTATGACAAGTTATAATCTGGATGATGAACCCTTGTATCACGCCCCTCTCTTAGAATCCCCCTGACCCCACTGAGCCAAGAAGTAGGTTTGTTTTGCAAATTAAAAAGGTTTATTTGAAAAATTAAGCAATAGATATATATCACACTTTTATAATAAATTAATATTTAATATCACACTTAGACATATGACAGTGAGTGATCAACAATGGATGATGTTATACTAGCACACTGGTTTAATTACTTAGGAGTAGTATAGAGGATAAGGTAGCTGAGAATGCTTTATATGGTACAAGGAAATGCAAGGTGGAAAAGAAGCAACACAGGAATAAACTTGATATGATTTCAGCAAAACATAATATAATCACGTTTCCCCTTTTGGCAATTCACCCTCCCCCCCCCTCTATGCAATGTAAGGAGGTGGAAGTAACACACACAGTCTTCAGGAATACAATCCCAGTACAATAAGAATTCAGTTCCCCCCTAGTAAACTGAGAGCACCAGGGATGATTTTAAACACAGGCAAAGTACTTTAAAGGTGGTATGCAAAGAAGGGAAAAATATGCTAAAAATTATTTTAATTCCCTATAGAGGTTCAGGGTGAGTGATAGCTACTTTAAATTAGTTCAGGATCACTTTAGCAATGCTCTATGAATGATTGAATGATTGTCAGGTTGCAAACGAATTTCAGCAAAGGAAAGCAAGGAGCTGCTATTTTGACACGTGAAGAAATTTGAAGAAATTTGAGCCAAATCGCAAATCGCGGCACTTTTTCCGAATCTTAGCTTTAAAATGAAAGTTAAATCTCGCTTCTATCACAAACGGTTCAAGAGATATAGACGATTTTGTGGAGGTAGATGACAGTTTTGCAGCTTTAAAGTCACAAAAGGACACACAATGCTATGGTGTAGTTCTAGATAGGTTAAAATAGTTTGAATTAGATTATTTTAAACTAAGAGATTGTTTTTGCACAGTTCTGGCTGAGTACTCACACTATATTTTGGACAGGAATGCAACTTAATCACGGATCTGGTCAGGATTGGCTGCGGTTCTCTCGCCACTGGGTACTGGTTCTGTGCACAGCGATTTGGGTCAGATCTCAGCGTCTGGTCTGGGTCTGGTCTCTCTGGATTTCTGGTCTCTCTGGATAATTCTGCCTTCTGGGTCTGCTACCGGTTCTGGCAAAAGTTCTTGCCAAAGATTTCAAACAGCTCGCCCGGCTGTTGAATGGTTTGCTAATGATTTGGAGGCCTGCTGAAAAAGGATTCAGTTTGTGGATTCAGGCCTCTCTGCTACAAGTTCTGGAGTTAAGTTCTGGTCTCTTGAGATTGATGGATTTGAAGTCTGGAGTCTCCCGGCAAAGCGTCCCGCAAGAAAGTGGAAAGTGAATGTACCTGTCTGGCTTCCAGTGGCTCTTTTTATGTCTTTAGAAAGTGGGTGTGTGCGTAGCGTAACTGAGCCTGCCCCTCTCAACTTATCATTGGCCCAGTTCTCCTCTCTCCCTTGATTGGGGGAACTGAGTTGTGAGTCAGAGTGATGAGGTAGGTTTATGGTCAGAGGATCCTCCCCTTGTCAAATTGCACACAAATCTATTTCTGATCCAAATACCCATTTATCTATGTACCATTTTTCTAATATTATCTGTCCAGTTAACATATTTTCTGTAGCACCAAACCATCTGATCCCTGTCTTTGTAAGATGTCGTGTCAACTTTTGACAGAATTCTGCCCTTTTCATCCAGATAACGACCTCTAAACTTTTCCAGATTCTACACAAACATGCACAAGGAATATGGGCATCAGATGGTAAAGTGTCAGATTTTTAACATACAGACATTTGGGGTAATACCTTATTTTCCACTACTACCCCCAAGAACATACCACAGAGTCCTGACACCTCTTAGAATGTCCACAGAAAAATCACAAGAATGATGATAATATTTATATAATTTGTACAAATCCGGACTATGAATTATCCACCTTTTTAAAATTATGCTCTGGCCCCGAGGGGTGTGGTTTTCCAAAGTGCATTGGTGGAATTTCTGGTTTATCCACTTCCCCCAAGCTCAGCTTGCTCACAGATGCAGTGCCCCTCCCCGTTTCCTTCCAAGAGGAAGCCATTTACGACCCCCCTAATTTAACATTTGTCTTGGCCAAGGACAGTGCTTTGTTTAGTTCCCTGCAGTCCCCAGGTGCCACTCCCCTAATTCAATCAGAGAGGTGTCATCTCCTTTTGGCAGGGGCAGCAGAATGCAGCCAGGCCTGGGAACACAGCTGCTGATCAAGTTTCAACTCCTGTCGGGGGTAGTTGTCAGGCAGAATTCAATCTCTTTCAGCCGGGCTTCAGCTAAATGTCACTTTGGTTCCCAGTTTTCTACATTCAAACCAAACTTGCAATTTTTACACATGCAGCTACAACACTGATTCTAAGTTCAAAACTATGACATTTAAACAATTTCAACCTATGTGATAGTCAACAGTAGGTCACTCATTTATTTTAAAGCTTTAGATTTTAGTGTCTTTCAGTCCAATTTCACTTCAGCTGCTGACATCCACAGCTTAGCCAGTTTTGTTATAAACATTGTTTTGGGCTCTTTCTCTTTCCAGATTTTGTATGCACACAAGACTACATTCTGCCAAATATCTGCTGGTGTTCATTGAGATTTTTGAATATCTTGCACTGTTTAAAATAGACATTTTTACCTTGCATTTCAGAGAAACAAAGGTGATTTCAAAGCGCTTTCTGCTGTTTCTCCTTTGGCACACATTTCACCCATGGCACTCCTGGCCCATCACGCTCGCACTGGTGGGTGGCAGGTCAAGGGACCATTTTGTTGTGCGCAAAGCTGCACGGTTCTCCAGGATTCTGGCGCAAATGTGGGCTTTTCCGCCCTCTTGGACTTCCTAAGCCCACAGCACAAATGTTGTAGCATAATAGTCCAAACGTGGGTCATGACACCCAACAACATCGGTGGTGAGTTTGGAGTTGTCAATGTGTTGCCTTATTTTGTTTAGATTTTCTATGACAAATGTGTTAATGGCATTGCGTTTGTCAGTTTATTGTGCTATTGCAGGGCTTAGACAGGTGTTGATGTAGTGCTTCATGGCTTGGAAGATAACTCTGCTATTGGATGTGTCCAGTGTTGTGCAATACCCTTCGTTGGCTATGAGGATGAGTGCTCTGTGGGCATAAAGAAGGGTTCTCTATATGATGAGATTATGTTGCTGGGATTTCCTCCAGAACTATGACTTTCCAAGGATGACACACATGTTGTCAATGAGTTCATCTGTGTAACAGGATGTAGAGTACTTATGTTTTTGTTATCAACATGTAAGTCTTACATGGATGGTTCTCAGTGCAGTTAGTTGGTTATTAACATTCAGGTATGGGTTGGATGCATATATTGTTTTGCCCCACTGTTAGTACTGTAACCTGCTTACTCCACGACCGCCCGCAACCATATTAGCCACAGTGTTGTTTCCTGTATTGTACTGCCTGCCCCATTGCTACCACTGCAAATTGCTTACTCCACCACTGCCTGCTTCCATAAATGAGCTAGTGTCATTATCTGTCTAGCTTGCAGGCACCAAACTTCCAAATCTTATCCTTTGCCTATCCACAAGACTTGTGTTTTCGTGACCCAGCCCCACCGGCTACAACACAGATCACTGACACTCTTACCTGGTGTCCTTGATCCGACACCGCCTGACCTGCCCATCTACTGTGCAAAGATGACACCTAACCTGCCTATCACACCTACCAACCACTCTAACCATGAGGGGTCCCGCCCACACCCTTCCTCCCTGCACTCACTACAGGTACGCCCAACCTTGTCACCATGAAAGTCACGTCACCACCCATCTCAGGCTTGCCATCACCTAAGCCAACACCAGGAGCTCAGAGTCACACACTCTCTATGTCCTTACACCTAAGGAACCAAACAATAGGGTCACGCTCCCACCCACGCTACTCGACATTTCACAAGCACCAAGCCAAACCTCCTTACCAGCTCCTAACCATGACTACACCACACTTACAAATCAAAACCTTTGCTCCAAGCGCCCGTTGTCATAACCAAACCCACGCCTGACAACAACCCCTCTACTCAAATCCAACTCGCACTCATTAATTCTAGATCCATGCCCACCCATGCACACAAATCAGCATTATCACTAATCGGGACCTTGACACATCAGCCATCACAGAGATATGGCTACACAAAGCTTCCGGACCAGCTATATGTCAAACCCTACCACCAGGATACACTATCCTCCACCAGGATAGATCCCTGCACAAAGGTAGGGGGTTACCCTTATTATCAAAGAATCCTTAAAAGCTAGACAAATCAAGTCCTCCACCTCAGATAACTTTGATGCTCTAGCTGTGAAAATCTGCTCAGAGATTTGGTCTTTATTCAAAAAGTTGACAACCCAACCCACAGCAAAGGACACATAATCGACTGGCTTGTTGATCATAACTCTGGCCTCGACATCAGCTCCAACACCCCTCGCCTATGGATGGACCACCATCTTCTGCATTTCCACATAACTTCCAGAACAGTAGCCCAACACAGACCCCTGAAGCCTGCCGGTATGGCAAGATAAAAAAAATTAACACCAAAGACTCTTGGAAGCATCAGCCTTAACAGTACCACCAACTAGCAATCCGACAGAAATAGTTGACCTCCATAACATCATTCTTAAAGAAGCGGTAGATACTATCGTTCCGCTAGAGAAAAAAAGTGCAAAAAACATTCAACATACAAACTCCTGGTACAGCCAGGACCTACTAGACCTTAAAGCACTCAAGAGGCAAACCCTTAACAAATGGCAAACTAACCCCTCTGCCTCCTCTAAGGAGTCACACCTCACAATTGCCAAGGATGACAAAAACGCAACGCTACGTTGTCCGTAGCAAAAGCAGTCTCCTATAACCTCAGATCCGGCAAAGGAAAATCCCAGTCCAAGGAACTGTTTGCCATTTTAAATGAACTAGTCGTCCCTCCCATGTCTACACAGCAGACTGTGAAGGACGAGAAATGGTGTAATGACAACCAAAACGTTGGACAAAATCAACCTACTCCAGGAGAAAATTAAGGCAAACCTCAACAACCTGCCTAAGGTAGCGCCACCTACACCCACGGCTCTAAACCAGACCCGAGTGTTACACGTACCACAGAACCACAGATACCCTTTGCCATCAGAGAAGTTACCATACCCGAGGTCATCAGTATTATGAAGCATATAAAACCGTCACTATGCAAGGGTGACATTTGCCCAGCAAACATAATTAAAGACTGTGCTGAATCGCTAGCTTCCTTCATCACAGCCTTTATTAATGCCTCATTCGCCACTGGCACTGTACCCTTCTCCCTTAAGGAAGCATGGGTCCATCCTTTGCTATAAAAGCTCACACTGGACCCAGAACTACCAAACAACTACAGACCCATCACCATAGTGCCTTTACTGCTGAAAATTCTAGATAAGGCTGCATACTTACAGATCCAGTCCTATCTAGAACTGAACAACATATTGGGGAAAAGGCAATCTGGCTTTCACCCTCGACATGGTACTGAGTCAGCTTAGCCAGACTTGAAAAATCAGCTACCAGAGAACATGGACAAGGGCAACTCGGCACTTCTCCTGCTCCTCGACCTGTCGGCTGCATTGGACCTGGTGGACCATAGGATCTTAGAGAAACACCTCGCAGACACTGCACACTTCTCCCACGAAGCCACCAAGTGTATAACCTCATTCTTGGAAGGCCGTGCCATGAGAGTCATCTCAGACCAGGCATCTGGCGATCCATCTCCCATTGGCTGTGGAGTGCCACAGGGTTCATGTACATCCCCCACCCTGTACAACCTCTTCACCCTGCCACTATTCAATGACCTAGTAGAACTCAGCATAACGTTCACAAATTATGCCGATGATACACAGATTCTTCTCCCACTATCTGGTGATTATGAACGAGACCTTAAAACACTACAAAAAATGTACGCAATCATCCCGACCTGGATGGCGGCCAGCGGCCTCTGTCTCAATGGGGACAAAATTGAAATCCTATTGGTAGGCCCCAAAGAGACCCGGAACAAACTAGACAGCAAATATTGTAATTTCACCATCAACAACACTGTGATCACAGTTTCTGCAGCAGTAAACATATTGTGAGTATACCTTGACTCCTCACTGTCCATGGACAGACAAGTCAGCTATATCTCAACATCAGCAGCACTCACAACGAAAATTATTAATGCCATCAAACCTCACCTCTCTTCCACGAACTGCCTCAATATTGCCAGAGCCACCATAGGTGCAAAGCTGGACAATTGCAATGTCCTCCTCCTAGGTACATCCTTAAAAAACATCAACAAATTACAAGTCACACAAAATGTATGCTCTCAGAGCCACCCTCAGCATCCCTAGAAGAGAGCACATATTCCAAGCGAAGAAAGACACCCATTGGCTCCCAATCAGAAAACGTATACTGTTCAAAACATTACTCACAGATGTATGTCTCAATCCGCTCCCCCTTAGCAGAACTCATACATCAAGTTCAGTCCCACAGACCTGTTTGTGACCTATACTCACACCAACTCACAGTCCCTGCATTCAAAAGAGTCAAAGCAGGGGGATCCTGCTTTGAAATCCTAGCACCTACAGCATGGAACTCACTACCACTTAACCTGAGAAAGGAATATTCTCTTATAGCTTTCAGAAAAGCACTGAAAACAAATCTGTTCAATTAAACTGCTCTCTTGCTATTCCTAAATACCATGTAACACGCATAATGTCCGAGATGTATTCATGTAAAACTGTATCTAAGAATTCCTACGTGCCAACTGCACCTAAGCGAATTTTCTGTAACCATGCCACTATGCCTCAAAGCTGCTGTGCGCGTTATAAAAATAAATACATAAATAAAAAAATAAAATAGGGTAAGCTGATTAAGTTTCTTTCCATGTGTGTGCATGGGGAATTTCATGACGAAGTGGATGGGTGTCTTGTGTCACAAATGGATCAAAATCACTTCTACTTCTAGAGAAAGTTCACTGGTTTTTACTTATTTAAGCAGGGCACCACGGTCGTCCCACACTCCCTTGTCTAGTGATAGGGCTTCCAACACTAACCAAGGAATCCCTGGTAACTACATTAGTTGATAGAGAATATTGACCTCTGAAATCTGGTCTCCAGTTTACTGTCATTGAAAGCCTGAAGACAATGGGCCTCATTACATGGTAGGAGGTAACCATGCTACTATTAGCGGCATGGCTACTCCCTTACCGCATACCGGGTCCGGGTAGGCAGTATGGGGACTTACCGGGTCATTCTGACCCTGGAGGTCTCGGTAAATCCCCATTCCTAATAACATTCCCCATTCTCATCTGAGCCACCATAGGGCTCAATGGGAATGGGGAAGGAGCAAATAACAGTACCGGAATTTGCGGTACCGTTATTAGCTCTGAAGTCCCTCAGCGGGTCCCGTCCTTAATGCCTGGTCAGACCAGACGTTAAGGACGGGACCCGCTCTGGGACCTCGTAGTAGGGCGCTAAGGGATTACCGGCACCAGTGACCTTACCGGTGCCGGTAATCCCTCAGCGCCTACCGTGCAATGAGGCCCAATTTCCTTCTCTAGCCAAACTCACTCTGGGACTTTCTAAACTAACCCGTCACTATCAATGTTGTTAGTAACTAAACAATGTTTGGGATTGTGCCTTACGGCCACTATACCTGCCCCTGTGTCCTTCATCTCATGCTGTGATGTTCCTGTCTGTGTCTCTGAATAGTATCCCCTCTCTACTCACTTTCATTCAAATCCATCTACATCTCTCTTTCTTCTCCCTATGTCTTCTACCTCTGTCCTTCTAATGTCTTTCACTCCTTCTAGTACTCACCTCCACCCTTCAATTTTACAACTATTTTATCCTCCACATACTACTGCCTCTTACAGACTTCTATTACCTCCTGCACACCAATAATACTACTAGAGTCCACCTTCTACTCACTGCACTCTCTTAAAGAGACTCACTCACCCCACTTGTTGTGCACGCACACTACACAATACCACGTGTTCTCACCAACCAATATCTCACCTTTTCTTCAATTAACATCCACACTCTAGTCCAATATGATTCCTTCTGCTGATCCGTTGGTCTGATACATCCTGCACCTCTGACCTTGGCTAAACAACCCACACATTTATGATTCCTTTTGCCTCCTTTATTCCATGTCCTTCTCACATTGGATTACTGTCCCTGTCTTCCCCAACCAGGAGGAGTTATACATCAAGGAAGTTACAAATAGTGGGTTACTCCGACCCTTTTCTCAACACAGGGCAGCCATGAGGCAGCAATGGAGGCGTGCACTGCACAGTGTCCAAGTTCATGTTAGAGGGGGTTGACAAGGCTTTCCCAAAGCTAAGATCTCATTAAGCCGTTACCACTTTGTTACAACTCCTTGGTGGTCTATGTCCTAAATCAGTTTTGCAGCTGCACCTGCTGGCTTTGGGAAACATTGTGCGGTGTCAAAGAACACCTAAGGAGATTGCTGATTCTTCCCTCACTGATGCTCTCTCTCTCTGTGCACTATTCAGCTCCAATCACTTTATGCAGGTATTTTGGGCCATGAATGGGTTTCACTGCTATGTGTGGTTTCTCTGTACTGTTACTACCTCACTTGTGGGACTAAAAAAGAGAGGGAAAACTTGCCAGTACTTTCTTCACGAGGTATGGGATGGTCCAAGTTGGGACTGCAAATGTATAAACAGAAAGGTGTGGCAGGGATGGTAATTGGGGCCCTCTCAGCTTCCACCAACCCCCATTGGGGAAGCACTGGCTCTGGCTTCCACCCTCGTTGGGCTCCCACTAGAGGATGAGAGGAGTTCCTACCTCCCATGGTAAGGTCTAGTTACTGACCTTGTCACACATGGTTGATTTTGAATTAGCCCCAGTTGGGTAGAACTGTGTGGTTGTGAATGATGGGTATGTGTGCTTGGTCTGTCCTGTCCAAAAGTAGGATGGAGACATTTGATGTCTCGAGAGTTAGTGACTATCAGCTAATGTGTTGAAATTGTTGTGGGTTGATTCTATGAATATCTGCCTGCAATCAATAGTCTCGAGCACAGTGTCTCTTGTTTTCTTATTTTTATATGTGGGCGAGGTTTAGGATGGAACCGGCGAGATACACATGCTCCCAGGGTACCTATGATGCTCAAACCAGGGGGTATTGCCGTTTCCTGGTTCCAACAGGAATCACCGTAGTCTTCATCTTCCCTTTGCTTTGGTTGCACATGTGAGATATGGCTGGGATCTTATAGTTAAGAAGTAAATGCAATAGGTGGAGTAGACACAAATAGAAGCAAGCGATTAGCATTTATTTGCAGATGGAAAACATCGCATTAACGTTATCCACTTGCACAAGCAGAACAACTGCAAAAGACAAAAGACACCATGTTGCTGAAGGAAGGACAGGTAAGAAAGGGACTGGGTAGATGAAAATAACAGGAGATTATTAGCAGTGATGTGCAGGTGCATTGGTCAGAGGCCACCTGATGTTGTTCCACTAGCACCAACTGATCAACTGAAATCAAGTAAAAATAAAGATTGTTAGGCAGCTTAAGAAGATAAATAAAGTTGCAGGGTAGACAACGAGTGGATCAATATGATCGCTGATTAGCAGGTGGCTAGGACAGAGTTCAAGTGACATTAAGTCACATGCACCTTTCAGCCAGATAAGGACTTGCTGCGAGTCTTAAACTGCTTCACTTTGGAACCAAGTCCAATCCTTGTGCCTTCTATTTAAGCAGATCCGTTCATGTCTGTTAGTCTGGGTAGATAAATACAAATGATCTTAAACGTTCCAATTTCAATATATTGGTATTTTCCGTTTTGGTAGCCTTATGTTTGCTGTCTGTTTTTGTTGTACTTCTTTCTGGCCATGTAGAATTTCATACAAGTTAAGGTTGATTTTGTGACCTCATGGTATATGTACTTTCTTTGGTTCAAATTCACAATTTAAATTATCAAAGTAGATTGTGATTTAACATGTGCCTTGATAATCATTCATAGTTTCTGATTTAAAAATATTATAATTAAAAAGCTTAACAAAGCAGGCAGACAATTCACAGTGCGCCATCTTTTGATGACACCCCAGTGAAGCTCTTTGTTAATAATCCAGTTGCTATGTTAACTAAAACTACACTGAATATCAAACTAGGCATGTTCAACTAGTCTTCTCACACAGTAAGGTGGTTGATGCTTAACTTTACAGACCCTCTCAGACCTTTACAGACCCTCTCAATCTCATCAATTGTCTGCTGTGTTGTATGTCAAGCAGTTGAACATGATCTTTATAATATTGTCATCCCTTCTCAGGTTTTGATCCTCAAAAGGCAGGATGTCATCTATACAGGTGAACACTCTTGGGTTAGTGGAAGATTTGTTATTGTGACTATGGAAACACTGTTACATTCCTGATTTTTCTAGTCCAGTCTATAACTATGGACTAGATTTGCCATCTGCTGATATTACACCAACTGCTAAAAGCTGGATCTGGAGTCTGTGGCACTAACTTCAAATGGCTGTGATTGTTCCTAATGGGCCACAGGAAGAGTTTGTAATGTCTCCTTCTGCTTCATTTCCTTCTCCCCTGCTCTGGGGAGACCTTTGGGATCAGCAATTCCCATATTTTTGGTAAACTTTATAGTAGTCCACTCACTTTGCTCATTCACTAATATGATTTATATGTGTTTCTTATGCCAAAAACACCAATATTCTGCTTTCCAGGGATGTATTTAAAGTGTTGCTTTCCAGGGATGTATTTAAAGTGTCAGCTAAAATATGCTGTCACTGATTGGAGGCCAATGAAAATGAGATGACTGGAACTGGCTAAAGCTTAACTCATAAAATGCTGATTTTCTAGGAAGGATCTTTGAGGTCAAAATTCCTGGTACTGTGGCAGGTCAGACATAGGAGACGGTCACAAGAAGATGTTTCAACACATTTCTTTATTTTGGAAAATAAAGAAAACCTTCTCTAAATCCTACCTTTAAGATGGGATCCCTACTCTAAAAAACAACACATGGGTGCTCGTCAGGACGTCTAACAAATAAACTCTGTCCTTTGTTAAAATCAACGCTATCTTATTATCTGTCCTAGCACTATGAAAATAAGGCAAGACAATATAAGCTTTAATTTAGAATAGGATTACTCTTCCCCTTGGGTAAATCAGTGGTGGCTGTTTATCTGACCCCTACCAAAGAGTTCTTAAAGTATGTTTTCAGTTGTTGGTCTGGTAGTTCCAACAAACAAACATATACGTCTCTGCTTTCTTTTGGCAGTGCATTGGTCTTATCAACCAGTCCGGACAGTTTCTAGTGTATCTCCTCTTCAGAGATATAATAAACATAACAGGTTCTTCTAATCTGGATAGTTTGATATTCACACAAACGATACTGTCTCTTTATACCTGGTTGGATATCTCTACGTTCAACCTTGTGTAGCCTATGGGACTTCTTGGCTCAACTTTGGTCATTACTTCTCTCACCTCCTCCTGGAGCCTTCAGATTATTAGCTCTGTGTGGGCTACAGGTTTCTCTAACCCTGTTTTTGTTGTCAGTTCTGGCCCCTCATTGTAGGGTATTTGGGGTATTTAGATTGTCAGCTTCACATGGGGCTGGTTGGGCCTTACCACCATCCACCCACTACTCAGGTGATGCTGCATACCTTTTCACCAGCGTTGGGGCTCAGTAGTGGAGGAGGTCTCTCTGGCCAATGTTGACCTACATTCTTGACTTGGCTCTGGTCTGAGTGGTTGGCTTTCTCACGTTCATTCTTATTTTTTGCGACAGTGGCATCAGAGAGGCTGGACGTTGATATGCTTCTTTTGGTTTGGCTTTGCTTCCTTCCCAGTGGTCCCAGGGTCATCTAGATCGCCACCATCATCGAAACAACAGAATTTCACGGGCTGCCTTGGATCTACACCCATCATACCGAATGCATGGCTCCCTGGTTCTGCTCCTGCTGCGAGGGAGTCTTTCTGGGGCTGCGCAAGCCAGCATTTCTCACTCTGAGTGATGCTCTCTCACTCTATTGTCATCCAGGTTTATTTATGTCCCTCCTTGGAATGCAATGGGAGAGTCCATTGACTCTGGTTTTTACAAAGACGTGCAACAAATGCAGCTCAGAAACCAAGCCATCCACGTTAAAGGGCCCTGTAGAGGTTTACCCTGTTCAGTTCCCATATAACAGACACATACTTGGGACTTAGCAGTGAAGGGAGTTGGACAGAAAACCTTACTTGGAAATCCCTTGTCTCAAGATGGGGAGAGGGGTCACCTCCAGTGGGATCCCAAGTGCATTGTCCCCTAGGGAGGGTATTGCATAGTGGGGTCACCTTCCTAGTCCTAAATGGTTTGGCTCTCATTTGGGGAGAAGGGAAAAAAATCCCTGGATTCATCATAGTGCTGTGACAATTCCCAGGATGTTGTCATTACTTCTGAAGGGGGAGCCCATTTCCATGAGGCCAGGGAGGTGAGGCTGCTAACTGATAGTATCTCTGGGCATGGTACTCAGTGGGTGGATCCCATCGGAGGGGAAACCCCATTTGGGATCAGTGACAACCATATCCGTAGAACGTGGTATCCCTACAACACCCTCACCTCTCCTTCACATCCTTCCTCTCTACCCCTACCCTCCTATGCCGTGTATTTCTGTAGTAAAACAAAAGTTGAGAGTACTGAGATGAGGAGGATCGCTAATGAGTTACACCAGCATAACACACTCAGTACTGCGACAAGGAGACGCAGAGCAGTACAGAGTACTTACCAGAACTACTTTTCCCATTCTAGTGGTACTCAAAAGGTGATTGGAAGAAGCTGAGATAAAAGCAAAGAAGGAATTGGCGAATGGTTTCAAGCCCACCCTGGAGGAACCACAAGACCGCGCACGTTCAGGGAAAGAGAGACAGATCGGGTGGCCTAGCAAGAAAGAGGTCACTGTCCACCTGTTCTGTTCTGGAGTGCAATGACAGCACAGTCAGCAGCAAGGAAGACACTCCTGGCATCCCTGAAGGTTGGCTTTTGAGGAGGAGTGGGCCCACACAGACAAGGAAGAAGCAAGCATGGCAGAGTCATCCATGCTGCATACGAGAGAAGGAAGCAGGGGAAGCCGCACCACAGACTGCAGGTGCACAGTATGTCCCAAGAACATTGCAGACCATGAAATAAGTTATGCTGATGAACAGGAAGGCTCTGAGTGCCTTGTAGAGTGGCAGAGACAATCCAAAGAGGCAAGTAAGCCTAAAAAGCCACATGATGGGTCTGGGACCCTGTTGAAATTCAAACGACATTCAAAAAGCCTAATCACAAGAAAAATACTTGGCAGAACAATGAAGCAAGTTTAGCGGGGTACTGGTGAAAGCCTGCAGTGTGAGTCTGGAACCAGCACCCATAAAAAAGAACTGTGAGAGTGACATACAATAAATGCAGTATTTGGCAGGCAAGTAAACCAAGTCTGTATGTGATTCCACAACTTGGGACTACATCCAAGGTATTCTTTGTATTGCAGTACCTGATAGGTGGAAACTAGGTCTGCCAACCAGGATCAGGGACTCACCACAGCTTGGGAGAGCATCCAGGCTATTCTTCTTTGGTGCAGTACATGGTAGGAGGAAACCAAGTCTGACAGCCAGGATCAGGGATGCACCACAGCTTGGGAGTGCATCCAGGCTATTCTTCTTTGGTGCAGTACATGGTAGGAGGAAACCAAGTCTGCCAACCAGGTTCAGGGATGCACCACAGCTTTGGAGTGCAACCAGACTATTATTTCTTGGTGCAGCACATGGTAGGAGGAAACCAGGTCTGCCAGCCAGGATCAGCGACTCACCCCAGTATTGAAACATATCCAAGCTCCTTTTTGTGCCTGGTGAAAAGGAACACGTCTGCCCATCATGGTCGGAGACCCAGCTACAAAAAAGAAGGCTTAGAAGGGCCAACTAGGGAACAGAGTTTTCCCCAACAATTGATGAACTATATTCCAAGCCTGAACAAGGAAGGGTGATATTCCCCAACACTTCAGGATCTGAAGATTCCATAACTGTCTTTTGTCCAGGGTAAGGGATTCACCCCCTTTGGTTTAGAAATAACTTTTTTTATTTAGTTTAAAAACTAGAGTGTAAGGGACAGAGTTAGGTACCTGACATTCAGATTTTTGCTTTGGACATTCTGACACTAGTTTGTTTTTCAGTTGTTGCAGGGAAACCCCTCCAAGAGTTAATGCAAGACAGGGTTTTATTTTCATTTTTTCACTTAAATAACAGTTTCTTATAATCACCATGACCCCTCAGTGTCAGAGTCTTACTTCTGCAGCCTTACAGTACACAGTAACAAATAGAAGCCTTCACAAGTCAGGATAATATGATTTAAAAGTGTTAATCCTTTACTTAAATGAGAAACAATAGAGAGCACTGAACCAAGGGATTACCATTGAAACTCTCTACTGGTCAATACAATGAGGGATATGGAAATTATAGTTAATTCAAATAATTTAATATAAGGTTCTTACAAGAATCACCCTTTGCTGTTCCTCACCCAAACACTGACCTAAGCATCACAAGGCAATGGGCCTCATTACACGGACGGCGGTAAGGGTTAACGGTCACCGTTAATGGCAACGGTGACCGTTAACCCTTACCGCCGTACTACGAGGTCCCTTTGCGGGTTGGAGGATTTAACGCCTGCTTCTTGCAGGCGTTAATATCCAACCCGCTAAGGGACCTCGGAGCTAATTACGGCATCGCAAAATTGCGGTGCCGTAATTAGCGCCTTCCCCATTTCCATAGAGCCCTATGGGGCAGAAATGGGAATGGGGAAGGGCAATGGCGGAAAGGGGATTTACCGCCCCTCCAACCTTGGAATGGGGCGGTAAATCCCCTTTCCGCCAAGGCGGTGCCGGTATTTTACCGGCATGGACCAAGGTGCTAATAGCACCTTGGTCCACCGCCTACCGTGTAATGAGGCCCAATGTCTTCATACTGGGCAGGAGGAGGAGGGGCAGAGGGCTTGTCCATTAAAAAAAGCTACCAACATTGGTCAGAATGCAGACCCAATAAATTGATCAGGGAGACTCCTGTGCTTCCCTTCAGCAGTAGTGATGTGAGTGTATGCAGTGCAGCAGATCATTCAGGCTCCTTTGTGAAGTGAAGGTAGTATTCTACAGAATAAAAACAGCCAGAATACTTTTCTGCACCAATGATACTCAGCTCAATGCTATGGTGATTAGAATACAACGGACACACACTAGCACTGTGATAATATGCCTCAAGAACACACCAACTCTCAAAGACAGTTCAAGTTTTTTTTATCTTTCTCATTTCCTGTGGACTGTCCCTCCCTAGTCCTGGAGTACCAATACCCCAAGATGGTCACTAGAGATTGGTAACCCCTAATATCTAGTAGCTGTCAGGCTGAGTGGCAAACACCTTATCTATTTCATGTCCTCTGGGATCAATCTAGGTGGACCCTAACCAGGTTCCCCAAATGTGAATGCTATCAAGAATAGGTGCCTACCAATCACCCAGTTATAACTCAGTTCATTCCATGCAAGCATGTTTCCCCTCACCCTTTTGTTCCAGGGTTCCTATCACTCTTTTTTTACTTTCTTCCTTTCTCTTTCTTTCACTGTCCCTCCGAAGTTCTTTTTTCAACTCCTCCTGCTCATCTCTTTAAGCTACTACTCTTCCATCTCTCCAATCTACTAGGACTTCGCTCATTCTTACTTTGAGACTTAACCAAACATGCTGCCAATATTGCTTAGCCAGGCAACCTGATTATGAGATAAAATGTACGTAGCACTGGCAGGTGCATAGAGCCGTTGCTGATTAGCAGTAATCCATTCCTTTAATTGAGGCCCCCATTCAGTAAAATAAGTAGCATTAAATCTGTACATTGCGAGAAAAACACCACATTTTTTTTACCCTTGTAGAGGGAATAAAAGCCATCTCGCAATGGACTTGTAGTGGCTCTCCAAGTAAAGTGAGCAGTGTTCTTGGAGTTTGTGAAGCTACTGTGAGATTGCAAATCAAGATGAATTTATAACCATTGATAATAACTCACTATTGGGCATGTGCATAGAATTACAGCAGAGAGTAAACACTGTGAGGAGTTTCACAGCCAAGGAGGTAGCTGATAGAAGCCCAAATATGTGCCTTAGCCTAATTTATCAAAATCACCAGATTTGGAAAAAATCCACGAAACTGTTCAAGCAACACGTAGTGAAAAAAGTGATGCAGCTTCAATATCTAAGGCACCAAATACTGACCAAATCACAATATGCTTAAAAGCTCTTATGGCTGTATTTTAATACAAGGGTCTCAAAATAAAAATAAAGTCCAATTAGAAAGAATACTTGAGAGAATGCAAGTTAATCGGGAAATGGATTGTCAAGGTTCAGCTATGCTAAACTCTAGTATACTAGTGAAATCCGGTCATAACTCCCCCTTAATTAAGCAATTCCAATCCTGTGTAAATATTTGATCAATGGCAAAGTGCTGATCAGTCAATCGAGAAACTCAATCCTCCTGGCATATCTGAAGGTGAGAATTATTTGAACCATTCTGCAATATCGATGGTCAGTGAAGTTCAATCCCAAAAACGGAATAGGAAGAAGTGTGGTACTGGAAGGAAAAGAAGGAAAAGCAGCGATAAAAATCTTACAAACCCCCCTAAAAACGATTTGGAGAATAGAGCGCAACCTCCTTAATCATCCATTGTGAAAACTGGTGAGGAAATGCAAATGGTAGAGATTGACGGGAAATTCCTACTACATCACAAAAAAACTGCTGGAAAAGAAAAAGAAGCGCAGAGTAAACACCATATGAAAAAATCCATCGATTCTGGACAATTGGGTCATCAGTACTAAAGGCATGGATGAGCCAAGAGAAATGATGTCTCTTGATTAGCAGAATTATGATCCATCTGGAAATGCTCAAGTACTGCTAGTGGGAATAGAAAAATATTCTATTTTTAATATTTGGAATTGGAAGTTGAAACAGAAGGAAAAGTCAAAAGCGTGAAATATGGGATGATAAATCATATAGCTAACTTTGGATAAAGACATGAGAAGTCTAGTCTGTTGGTCCAGGATAGAGCTGGGAAATATGATTTAAACATATTGACCTTCAAATCTTAATTTCCAGCTCCTTATTAAGAATCTTTAAATATATCTTTCATTTTGAATTTATTGGACGCAATCCCACAATTACAAGTGTTGTCTTCTAAAGATATTAATCCAGTTATTTTGCCTGAAGGAAAGGTGCAGTCTGGAAACTGGTTGCATGTCCATATTTTATCAACTCATCTTATAAACCTCATGATGAGCTATAACTCATCTTTCTTAAAAATGGGGTAATCATTTGGAAAGGATACAATGGTCCCCTGGGGCATCTTAATAGGAATTACTCCCACCCTACCCCCTTTTTTCTTTCTCTTCACTGCACTTGCATGC
Organism: Ambystoma mexicanum; assembly: GCF_040938575.1. Classification (NCBI taxonomy): domain Eukaryota; kingdom Metazoa; phylum Chordata; class Amphibia; order Caudata; family Ambystomatidae; genus Ambystoma; species Ambystoma mexicanum. The sequence goes on from NC_090922.1 coordinate 892,861,798, forward strand.
TCTGCATGTCACAAGGTTTAGTAGGTTTGTTTCTTCTATTCAGTGTACATTTTCAATGTATATGTGCTCCCTTGTTCACTTCCATTTTGCCTTGCAGTGCTTTGATACACTGTCTTGCTGTATAAATATTGTATACATAAAAAAATAACATACATACAGGTTTTTCTCATGATGAATCATTTGAAAAATATCATGTAACGCTAGAAGTTGCAAAGTGTATTACAAAACAAAAATATAAACTAACTCTGATTGCCTAATCCATATATCCTCGTTGAAATGACCAGCACCTCTGTTGGAATACAAGAGGCCATGGGCACTTTATCGAATGTAGAGAGTGGGCATCATATTTGACTCATTAAGATATTTCTATGCTGCAAGAAATGTGGTTGAAGAATGAGATGGTTATGAATGGATATAGTTAGTTCATAAGTAGTGCCCACAACTGTCTGTCGGGTCACCCTAAGTGAGGCCTGATTATGTGTGCCAAAACTCATCTCTCCTTGCATGAATACAACATTTATTATAGCTATTGTGAGGGATCAAGAGTAAGACTCGGACAAAGTAACAAGTCTTATATTGAACAAATATATTTATTATCAAAATAAAAAGAGGGGTTTGAGAAATCCTACATATCCCTGACTCTAAGAGGGGTTTACCTGCTTCAACAAAACTAAGGAAAATCGGTGTCAATATGTCTAAAGCAAAAAGAGCTCTCCGTTCTGTGTCCAAATTCCTAAGATGACACACTAAACTCAATATAACATGGAATGTGAATGTCTCTTGGCTGAACACCTGCAGCTTCCTTCTGAAGTGTCAAAGGTGAAGAGGAGAAAAATATATTTCCACCAGGGAAGCATCCTTCCCTTCCCCTAAGGTTCTTTTGGTTATTCACAATGTCACTTTTGGATATGTTTTCCAAAGTCCCAAGGGGTTTTCTACATTTACAGAACACTTTCTCCACATTCCACAATTCTAAGGGGGATAGCTCTTCATTTTAGTTATCTGAGTTCTCTTGATTCCACAATCTCAAGGAGAATGGCTCTACCCTTGAGTTTTCTCTGATTCCACAGCACTTTACAATTCTTTCTCTGGACCCCTGATCTCCTTTTCAGAAAGGGGCATGGTGCGTCCCTTTTGGTCCGCAATTCTAAAAGTGGGGTTAAGTTCCTAGTTTTCTCTGCACTTTCTGGGGGTCTTTGACCCATTTCTCCAATCCCTGGTTTAATTTCCTGACAGATTTTTCTTTCTCTACTTGGGTGTGGGTCCCAGACACAGACTCAATATATGCCTGGTTTAATCTCCTAAAAGTTCTTTTTGAGTCCTCTCAATATTCAAGTGCAAATCCCAGGTTCACATTCTTCATTAGCATTTGCTAATTTCTGTATACAGGTAATTGTATTTTTTATATGCCAGGGCACTGACCCTTCTCCAACGGGGTTAAATGCCACAGCTCACGTGTGTGGGTTTTTGCTCTGAAGTGCCCCAGTATCCCAATCTCCTTTTCTGGGCTTGTGGTTTGTCTTCGGCATGCCTCGCATGTCACCATTTTCCCTGCTCTCTGTCTGCTGCCTGGGAGTGCGTCTCGTCGGTTCATTGGTTGCCACCTGGTCTTCTCCTTTGCTTGGTAGCTCCTTCTGCTCAGAACGGCAGCGCAGCAAACTCTCTTCCGTCTGACTTCCTTGGATGCCATCCTCACTAGCTTCTTCGCTCAAGTCTGCAGCTCGCTTTCCTCCCGTGTCCCAACCAGTGTCGGAAGGGCTGACTCTCTTGTTCTGTTCAGGTGTTCCATATTTGAATGTCCCGGTACCTGTTAACATCTTCCAATGACTAGTTATCCTCATTACTCCATCCCTCTTCCTCGTCTCAGTGTTATAAAAGGGGGGATGCACGTAAGTCCCAATACTTCCTGTTCCTGTGTTATTAAAGGGAGGGGAATATATGTAAGTCCCAGCACTTGTTAACATCCTCCAATGACTAGAACGCAGTGTGGGCTTGACGCTTCTAGTGATGTTAATTCCTCCATCTCTCTTTCTCATTGCAGCATTAAAGGGGGAGGTGTGCATATAAGGTTGGTGACTAGTAAACAACAGAGATTCTTTATCCACCCTACAATATGCCCACAAGAATGGGGAGGTGAAGGAGTGTTGTTAGGTGCTAATGAAACAGGGAATACCACGTTTGACCTAGCAAGTCTATCCAACTCCCATGATGGTTGTCTTCCCTCATCTGGTCTTCCCTCAGAGAGCCTCCCCCAGGTTCAGGATCAGGTAGTTTCTGCCTTTCGCTGGTCACATAAGGAGAGACTTTCCCTTGGAATTTAGTGACAACATCACTAGATTACTCACAGTATTCAAATGTACAATGCTGAGAAATGATGCTTAATACAGCTTCAGGCATCAATATTGATTCCTCATTAAAAGTTCTAATGAGCACAGTATAAAACCCTCCAGGAGGGGTGCAGGCACATTCCATTATGGTATATATTACAAATGTTATAAATAATTGGACCTGGAATAATACAGAAGGAGATATAATTTTGTGTGGAGACCCAAATGTGTATTTTAACATCATTTATGACTTAAAGTTAAGGGAAATTAATGTAACCTCCTTAAATGGATACCATAAATTAAAGATTGGACAAGGAGTGAAATAGGTAGTCCAGGAAGACAATTTGTATCTTATAATGTTGCAGGATAATTGAATATTCATGGAATAACAATAACAGTCATAGTAATATTGACTACATATTTATGACCCCTAAAACACAGTAAAACATGTCTAAACTAATTGTCAACACAATAAGTGACCATGCTGGCATGTCCATAACCATTAACTTAAATCATAGCATTGCTATTGCTATACTAGAGTGTTACGTTTAGGTCAATTTCCAGGGGAATAAACTGAGATGGAGCTATGATAAAATCCAAGAGATTATTGAATTAATCACAACTGATCCAGTAGTATTGAGTTATTATGGGTGTATGAATGGAAATCTATCTAATGGTAAAAAAGATTGGCTATGCTGGTGCAATTAATTTGGAAAAGGACTATGAGGATAACAACTGCCAGCATAAATGCCAGATATAAAATCTATGAGCATCATTTAGCAGTTAAGAAAAAGCAACTTAGAAAAAGTATCCATGGAGCACATGGAGATCGAATTATGCCTAAAGAAGAGAAGCAGATCACCCCAATTCACTTAAAAATAAAATATAAAATTGGTGCAAGGACCAACAAATGTGCAATGGCAACTAACGTATTAACACCACATTCTGGAGACTGGTAAATGTGTATTGTAATCGTAGTGATAAACCAATGAACACTTGAATAAGTGAGGATTAATGGACACAGCAAATTGAAGGTATGTAATGCATCCATAACAGCTCTGAAGTAAATTGTGATGTTGAGGAGAAATACAAAGTCAGTATCTGTTAGGTAGAATTTACATCTTTCGTGATATTCTCCTCAACTGGTGAGTCACATTGTGCTGGACTATTGGGTTTTCTGACTCCCATGAGTGAGTGGGAACCATTTTCCTCACTCACCCATTCTTATTTTTGTACTCTGGGCGCCCCTTTGTGGGTCTATTTTGATGGAGTCATTTTCCTCCGTCTTTTCTATGGCATCTGTAATTTCCTATTGTAGCACACAGCACCTTGTGTGCAGTGCTAATGGAAGTTCCTTGAGCCTCCCTCTTGTTTTTTTTTGTTCATTTCCTTATGAGAACTACTGTTCCCAAGCATAGGAAAGTAATTTGTATCCTACCTACACTCTTCTTGTGAAACCAGCACCACCCACCTTATGTGGACTGCTGAGGAGACACTTTATGTCTCTTTGTCCTTTCTCCTGTAACTTTTTGGTTACAATAACAATTCCATCTGAGTGGTTGGCTGCAGTGGATACTTTTTCCATCAATTCTGTGAACTTACAATGCAGGCTTCTATTGTAGCTAGAGTAAGGCTCATATGGGACACCATGGATCCAAAATGGTTCCTGTCTTCTTATTTTGCCAACTCACAATGGTTTGTTCTTTGTTGGTCCTTCTTCTGCCATGCTGGTTGGGGGAGGTGGTTGTGTGTCTTTTGTCTTCCCCGGGATCATTTGTGAAGCCCACCCATAGGCACCATTGTGTATGGGCCGGCAAGAAACTCAGATTACTCTGCAACTCCACAGGACTTTGTGCTCCAGTATGCCTGCTTAGATCCAGTTCTAACTGGGTGGCTAGCTGTCCTGCAAGGACAGCCCCCACCCCAAGTTTGAATGAAAACATGCATGGTGAATGGCTGGGTTACTGCATAAAAGGCAAGCACCTTGATGCTGAAACCATAGTCAAACATTGGAAGATCCATTCTGGAGAGAAGAGGAATAAGGACATCTGCATCTACCTCCAGTGACCACCAGAGCCATCTGAGTGACTGCTGCTGTTTCAGCCATCTTTTCATAGTGACAAGGAAGCTTCAATCTGGAAGACTCCCTCCCTTATAGTAGTGAGACCAACCAGTATGAAGACAACCAGTATTTCAAGCCTGTATTTCAAGCCATCCCAAACCGCCAATACTCTGGGATATCTGGCCAGTGTGCAGTGTATCATCTTATGAATAACAAAATCTCCCAAAAACGTTGGTGAAATCCTTGTGAACTCCCAGAGACAGGATTCCACTCTTTGAAGTACCGAGAGAGCTAGCTGAGTGAACTGGGCTGTAACCGTGCATCACTGGTGCTATGAAAAGGGCTCCAAAACCACAGAACCAAGAATAATCCTTTGTTTGAAACCTCTCCACTCTACTGATGCTGCAAAGATCCATTCAGAGTCCCTTCTTTGGTCTGCCTGATCAAGAATCTGGTGACCGGTTCTACTGCTGCTGCATCGTGGAAGCTTTGTGCTGCAACTTCTTCTTTATGCTTAAGGTACTGTGAGACTCTTGGTAGGACTTACCTAGAGTTGCTTCGTTGTTCTTATGTTGCTGGAGTACTGATTTGTACATTTGGGAGTTTGACCATATTCGTTCGTACAGGCCTAACACCTTTGCACCTGCAGGGCGCCTTCTACAAAGTCCCTGAACCCTTTTCCCAACTAAGAACTGTACTATTTGCAACAAGTCTTCTTCTGGAGCTCTTGACATTCTGCAGCTTGTGCCTTATACATTTTGCCCTCCAATCTGACTCTGAAATTCTCATATTTATATAGGGAAGGACATCTAAAGCCTAAGCCCTCTGTCAATGTAAATGTACGTCTTACCTGTTCTGTGTTGGTCTTGATTCATGTAACTCCTCTCTGAACCACTGGTTTTACAGTATTATTTGCCAAGTGTTTTACTTACCTTACCTTGTTTCCAACTATTCTAGAAATGTTTAAAAAAGTTGTTTTACTTACCAGTATTATAAATCAATGATTGTTGGTTGATGAATACCTTTTCTAACCTAAAGAAACTCTTTCACTTACCTTCATTCCAACTAAAGGTTTAGCATTTCAATTTGAGTTAGCCTGAAAAATTCCTATTTTGTATCTGTATAAAGGTGTTCCTTACCTGAATTGAAAAGTGACCTTAACGTTGCCTAGTTTGTTGAAATAAATAATCATTTATATATAACTGCAAGTATGTAAGTGTCTTTGTCACAGTCTGTGTACTCAAAGGTATTTGTACTCTACTACAACCCTTCTCTTTCATATGATAAGCCTGGCTGCTCAGCCATAGCTACCAATCCTTTTCTGTAGTTCAGGCCTATACTAAGAGTTGGAGTCCTGCAGACTAAAAGGAGAGTCTTCCATAATCCTACCTTAGGTGGACTTTAGTAAAACTTCCTGTTTCCAATTGACGAAGAGGATATTTTTAAATGTATTATGGCTCCTTGTTCATCAGCTGCCACCGGCCAAGACAGATTATCAAATAAAGTATTAAAGGGTAGCCCCAGGAGGTGGGTACATTTAATAAATACCTTATATAAACAGATATATACCATTGACATGATACGAAATGCCTGGAAATTATCTTGCATTATTCCAATTTATAAGAAGGGCCCAATAACTGACCCAAACAGTCATAGATTGCTGGCGTTCCTAGAAGCAATTGGAAAAGTGCTTGCAAATTTGGTTTTTCAGGAAGTCTGGAAATGGGTAAAAGAAAACTAATTAGTACCTCCATATCAGACAGGCTTCCGAGTTGGCCATAGAATACATCACAATACGGATTCTCTAATGTTTGATATCGAATGTAAAATAGAATCCTGGGAATACATTTCATCTAGCATTTGTAGAAGACAAATGCTCCTTTGATACTGTGGACAGAAGGAGGATGTGGTGGAAATTGGAATCCTGGGGCATGCCCTGTCATCAGTTTTATGATGAAACATATGTTAGGGTTCACCTAAATGACTGTGATGAATTATTTGAATGCATACACACCAACACCAGTTCAAACAGGGGTGCCTACTGGCACCCCTATAATTTAATCGATACATTTCTGATTTGGATAATCATGTCAACTGTACAAATAACTACCCGCCAAAAATCAATATTGAACATCTGATATGATATGGCATTTATAACGCGCCTATACACAAGTCTAGCATAGCTCAACTATGATAATACTATTTTCAGTATGGATAAAACTGCTATTGGTCCTCAGAGTTCTCTCGCTGCACTGTCCATATTATTATATATATATGCAGAAAAAGAAGTAAGCAGGAACGATCAGAAAGGGTGTCCCAGTACGTTTAGGTCTTACTGTTAAAGGTTAAACTGCATGTTACAACCATATTCACCATTCCAGAACTTCTCTTGTGTAAGTTAAAGCACACATTCGATAACAGCGCTATTCTGAAGCATGGAGGACCTCTCAGCCTGAGCGGTCACAGCGGACTTCATTTTATCTAGAGGAAGATGGTGCTGGACCTTGTAACACTAAGAAGGAATCACTCCTCACACCCCATCTCCTCCTAAATTTTGGAAAATGTATCACATTAGCATCTCCGGTTAAATGCTTAGAAATTACAGGTGATAAATGCCCAGGCCTTTCATAAGCAGTGATATTTGAAAAGAAGGTGGCAACATGGGATGTGTCCCTTCATGACAATAGACACGCGGGGAACTGTCGTTGGAGCCTTAAGTGCAAGTTCCTTGAGCTATTGTAAAGCTCTCCTGGTGGGGAGTTCAATTAATCTAATCAGCAAACTCCAGGTGGCACAACAATGATTTAAATTGGCAAAATATGGTAGGTGGGAACAACAAACCCAATATAACACTTGACTGGATAGCATTCACAGATGATATCATACTGTTTGACAAAACTGCAATTGGTTTACACAGAAAGCTCTCTCTTTTTCATAGCTATGCAATTGACAACAACTTAATGGTACATAGTCAAAAGTCCAAGTCCCTAATATTTACCACCAAAAAGCAGCCAAAGACGTTTAACTGGAGAGTGGGAGATGAATCCTTGGAAAGAGTGGAATCCCTAAGATACCTGGGCTATTGCTTGGCAAACAGTAGTTCAATGGTCAGATTGAAGCAATTTCTAAAGGATAAACCTACTCTGCTCCTGGCTAAGATGAAGAGAATGTATTCTAAAATGTGTTGGTATTCCTAGAAGACACTGATTCAGTTCTACTTGCTAAAGGTAGAACCTACACTACTCTATGGGTTAGATATCTCAACGTTTGACATGAGGGCTTACCTGAACATAATAAAAGGGCAGTTGTGGAAAGAAAAAACCCAGGGTTGGCCAACTCGATCCCAAATGCAGTCCTTAGACACAAGTTTGGTCAGGTCTCCTTGGCTGTTGGAGCAAAATGGAGGAAACTTGCAGAGTTTGCCAGACTATCAAACACTCCAACAAACTCGCTCTATCAACAACGGGGAGGTGATCTGACAGCGAGTACAGCAGTCCCAATTAATGACTTCAAAACATCTATGAATTGATTTCTATGTCAAATCGGATCCACAAAGGAGTAGCTAGCTAATATCATATGCAAATTAAAAAAATAAGCTGTTTAAGTGTGACTGGTGAGAGACAGTGGACTTGCTATCCAATTACATTCTCTACACAGGACATGGAAAGTTTCCAAGGAAAAGGGAGGATACCATAAAATACATAGGCCTTTTTCCATGCCCCAATATCCGAACACAATACATACGCTTCTGTTTAAATCAATTTTGAACATTGGAGCGGACAGCGAAATGGGACAGGTCTAGAACTGACTTGCAAGGCAGACTGTGTAAAAATGGTGAATATGAATTTATTGAACTGTATGATGAAATTTTTTAAGAAATGAATATTACATACATTTAATTGAACTAACATGGTGTGAAAGAATTGGGTGAGTCGAGGAAGGTTCTTTTGGATGATTTAAGTGATACATCCTATAACCCTCTTGCTGCGTGCAAAAAGAAGAACCCTGGGATCTCCAAAAGATTAAGTCAATGGAATGATGGCTGCCTGGAGCCTTAACTGAGTTATTTGTGTGAATGCTCCATGGCGATCATTTACAGGCGAGAAAGCACTACAGAGTATTAGCAGAGGATTTCCCTACCAATGTACTTGTAACTTGATCCTAGATGTAACCGAGAAGCAACTAAGAACATAACTACAGTGTTACCTTTTGTAACATGTCTTCGAAATGCCAATTATTATTAGGGGTGTAACCAGAGCAGTTTGCTACCTTTGGGCACCAGCCAACCTCCTGTCTTCGCTACAGCTGGCCCAAAATGCTGCTATGTCATTGCTGGACACAGTCCATGAAAGGGACCATCCCCTGATCTACAAAGAATCTTGCATTGACTCCATGTTAAATCCTGAATTACCATCTGTAGCCCGATCACCCATGGCTGAGCCGAGACCTATCCTTAACCCAAAAATCTTAAGGTTCACCACTATGAACTCTTTGCCTATCTGATCTTGGCTGTCCTGCCTTCAATAGGTCAGGTTTGGTATACAGAACCTTCAGGACTCTAAATACCGGGAGAAGCGTTTCCTGATATTCTGCAATACCTGTAGCCCCTGTAACTTTCTGAGAAACCCAAACAGGCTCATTAGAAGTTTGCCAGTCCGGAGTTAAGATGCCGGTAATAACGTGTACCGGCACCTTTCCCGACCAGCAAAATCCAAGTCTGCCAGTAGGGGCTGTGACCTATTGGCAGCCCTGACCTGCCAGTAGTTCAGGCCCCTACCGGCAGACAATTGCCACAATCACAGGCATCAGATAAGATGTGGGTAATAACATGTACAGGCACCTTTCCTGACCGTCAAAATCCAAGTCTGCCTGTAGGGGATTTGACCGATTGGCATACCTGACCTGCCGATAGTTCAGGCCCCTACCGGCAGACAATTGACACATTCACAGGCATCGGAAATCCCGATCGCATGGAGTCCTAATGGAGTCCATGGGAATGGGGAGTTACCGGCGTCTTGGCTGCCCGTAATAACACAGGAATGCCGGGATATCAGCTGGAGGAAACAGTACAATAGTTCCCCGGTATCCCACCGGAATTACCGGCAGGATACTGGTGTATGTATATTGAGCCCCAAAGCCTTTCCTTTGTGATCCTGATCTGCTATTGCAAATCTACTCTGGCTGGTGCATGATTTCCAATACCATTAGACAGTTCACAATGTAAGAGTGGCCTAACTTTTCTGGTCGAACATGAGGTTTTCCATGAGAGAGTGTACTCTGTGTATGTGACTAATGAAATTATAATGCTGTGGAAATAATGTGTGGACTACTAGCAGGGTAAACAACGGTATCTGACTGAAACACAGGGCTGGTGTCACATGAATTTGCGTGCATAGGGTAATACATTGCACCCCTGCCATAACAGGATGTATGAGTTTCTAAACAGGCAATGATTCTGTAAACCAAAAAGCTTGAAACTCACATAAAACTCAATTTAGGTGGGAAGCCAACCTCAACCCCTTCTATGCTGAGAGAAGTCCGTGTACTAGTTAGAACGAGTAGGTGAAACACATGCTGGAGTAGGAACGCATTATGAAGGTCACATTTGTGACCGGATGATCGGCAGCTGACTATCCGAGTTGTTAATAATGCCTACATCCAGCTGTTCCTGCTTCATTAATTCGCAGCTGACTTTGTGCTCGCTTGAGAAGGGTTGTCAATCAAATAAACATAACAAGGAAAACAACTTTTTTTACAACCAGCTTCAGGCTAGACAGTCACTTAAATAGGATGGACCCGACAGCACATAGACCAGTGAGCTCACTTAGATAGCTCAGAAAGGTGAGTGGGGGACATACCTCAGCCAGGTAAACATTCCATTTGAACATTTGTTGCATGTTTGAATTCGCGAAAGGGCAATTCAACCTTCATTATTTCAAGGTCAATTTAGTGGGTGTTACGTAATTGGATACCACCAGCGCCTACTACTGCACCACTTACAAGAGGGAGATATTGGTCTTGAAGCACTATATAAAGTTCAATAATAGCACTGTATTGGTGATGTTGAGAGTGGTGGGACTTTAAGTCAGTACTATAGAAAGATGTTTGAATCATTGTTTAAACATTTGCCAAACCTTTTTTTTTTAAAATAAAAGTACACCCACTCAAAGTTTCGTTGAAACCAATAATGACAGCCCACGTTGTCGTTCTTCAGCAAAACTTTCAGTACTTTGCGTCTTCCCAAAACGTTTAAATCTCAGCAAACTGCATTTTGAAGCACACAGAACAAAAAGTACGTTTAAAAGCTAGCCTGTTAAGTAATTGTTCACCTATCATTCCACCTACGCCGCTTTTACAATTCACTCAGGGTAAACCATCTCTGCATTTTGAAATCGACAGCTTGTAAAAGAAATTCAAAGCTCTATTCACGATGCAGGGAAACTGCATCTTGCCTACGCAACCTTCCCATCAAAACAGCCTAATAACAAGGGTAGCAATTAAAGTCGCTTTGATTCCTAGCGTATTATTTGACCTCAGATAAAACACGTTCTCACGTGCTCATTCATTTTTTCTACTTGAATAAGGTGCAGGTATTCTTACAACTGTGTATTCATAATTTGTATTTTAAAATATGCACTTTTACTGTTGTGTCGGATTCCAGCTCAATTCCTTGTTTGACTTTATAAATCTGGATTTATGCATTATTTTCGGATGTTGTATTTTTATTTCAGGTATCTGCCTTGTTCTCAAATCAAAGCAAAGGTACAGACGTATACCAATACCAAAAAAAAAGAAAAATCATGCACATTTAGAACATTCATTGTACAGGCGATTTAAAACTCGGGAAACTTCACAAAAGAATAGCTGTGTAAACACCTGGTTATAAATTACATTTCTACTTCATATTAGGACTATGGTTCAGTTACATTTTCAATCGAATCTTTTTCTAAAGACAGAGGAACTCCCCCAAAATTGACGCAAAACCTATTTGAGAGACACAAAACCAAAGGTTTGATGACCTTTGAATATTTACAAGTCTCCTTGGGGATATGAACCAGTCCTGTGCAGTCCACCTTGCCCCCAAAGCAAATCAATGCCTCCCTGCTTGGCCCCACTGTTCCCCTAGCCCTTCGCCAAAAACCTGAAGACTAGATTAAACTTTCCTTGCATCACTAGGGCAGTAGAGCATGTTAAATGGTCCTGAGGGGCATGTTGGCAGCCTGCATTCCATTGCAGCTGCCTTATTTTTACCACAGGGCAGGGGTGTTGATAGGTCTTGAAAAGATCTGGGACTACATTAATGTTGGGATTGTTAGTTCTCTGGGCTAGCTATCCCTTTGGTTGTAGCCCCTGAGCTTCTAACCACAACCAAAAAGACCGAGTGCTATAACGTGCCTCCGTTTCCCCTCCCCTCTGCCACTAGGTGACCTCAAACTATTTTGCACGAATCTCTGTACAAGGTCAGAAAAAAAGAAAAAAAAAAGGAAAAAAGGCAGGTCCTTAAACCACCCAAAATTTGGGACTCCCCCAAATGAGCTTAGTAATGACTCTAACCACCAATCCTGCACATATTCACATTAGGCCAAGCAAAGTCACCACAGAAAAACAATCCAAAAATATATTGATAAGCAGTAAAAAGTGCATTGATGTATGTGTCTGGGGTTGGCCACTGTGCATAGATGTATTTACACATAGGCAGACTAAGCCCAGGCTGGCAGATTGCCGGGGAACAGCATTTTAATATAGTTTATTTTCAATGTACTGGTCCTCATTTCTTTTTTAAATATAAAGACAATTTGGTTTCTCCAAGTCTGGCTAATCCAAAAAATTGTTACTTATTTTGAGCTGTTAGCAGTGATTCCAATCTGACAGCTAAAGTCTTTGATGGGCAACTTGTATATATGATTGATATTTACAAAACTTTATTGTTAAGGTGACTTGTTGTATAACGGAAATCTGTACCAAACCCAGCGTGCTTTAGGTATTTAGTGATTCAGTCATCCAACTCTCACCAACATAAGTGACTGGTTTAATGCTCTTTGATCATTCTTGCCTTCCCAGAATGCCCTTTAATATGAAAAACAGCCAAATCCTAATTGATTTTATAGTTGGCACTTCGCATTACCTTTGGAGATCTTTCTAATGCACACATACACTGTGTTAAGCAATCACTTTTATATTCAAATACACAACATGCATTTTTTTAAAGCACTGCAAAAATGAGGGTTTTCCCTTCAGAAAAGTAAAGGTTAAAAATAATTTTACAGTATTAAATGCATGCCTATGCTTATGTCAGGCACAGAGTTCCTACAGGTGGCACTAAAATGATGTTCAGAAGCCAGCACTAATTTCCTACTCCAACCCCGCATTTCAGAGGTCTGTGAACACCCAAAAGGAACAAACATGAAGAGTAGATATGAATGTGCAAGTGCATCAACAAATGGGTGAAAGGATGCCCAAAGATACAGAAGGAAGAGAACAAAAACTGTGTGCCAAAGGTAGACACTGTTTCATAGCTGTAAAGGTGAGTGTAAACATATCTATTCAGTCATCTTTACACAAGATGCTCAGTGCTAAACCTGTTGGGTTTATCATGTGTCTTTGATGACATTCTGCTGCACGCTCAGTACTACCAAGACAATCAACTGCAACGTATGTCACACAATGCATAACTGTGAGGTTTTTAAGTAATCTTTACAATATATTTTGAATACAAGGTAAGACTTTTACTGTGAAACAGTACTTAAAGCAATAGCATGTGAGCTATATCTATACCCACAAATCTCAGAAAGTTCCTATGTATTGTACGGTCCAAACAACTTTACTGAGTTAGCAAACATTTTAAATTACCTTAAATGCATGCTGGCAAGACCAATAGCCTAATCCACACCCACAAAGGTAATGTTGTGCTGGAACGCAAGATCCATTGCTCAACTTTACCTTTGGAGTGTTGGGTATTTTGAACAATTGCACGAACAGCAATGATGTACAAAGGTGCCTGCACTGTGCTGGTCCAAGGAATGCTGTTGCTTCCTACACATGAATGTTCAGGATTCCCCTTATACATTACTCCACCGAGAAAATGCACAGCCAAAGGTTCCAAGAGCCTTCTCCAACTGTCTCCAACTGTCTTACTCTACCGAGGTGTTTATGCCCTGGCATAGTTTACAAAATTCAGTTGTGATTTTGTCATATTTTGTCATATTTTATTGACGTTCATTGCAACCCAAGTGATTGGAGGTACATCGGCTGCATCTGGTAAATTGTCTTATTGCCATGTCCCCCCTGCTAACACTAGAGCTGTAACCATGAAAAAGGGGTTGAGTTCTTTTTATTCAACATTTGTATAAGACCTGCCTATACAATTTGCATATATTTCATATGTAAACGTTATCATTTGACAAGACCAGATTTAGAAATGGGAATAATACAGACCATCATTGAAATTAAAATTCCTTGTTCCAACCTTCTCTCACTTGTTTCCAATTGCTTCCTCTAAACAATTGTTTTCAGGACATAAACAAAAGTAGACATTTGGCCACAACAAGTACCTCTAGTTCGCTCAACTGTAGAACACACTGCCATCTCCAAATCTTGGGCAGCAGAGATCTGAAAACACTCTTTCAACTAACATAACAGAATGTGACAGGCTTGAATTAATAGAGAGGAAGCAATAACTTTCTAATCGCTGCAACCTTAAACACATCCTCATACATGTTATGCTGCCAACATGGGGGTAAAGGGGCATAGTTTGGACAATGTTAATAAACGTTGTTGAAGGGGTGCAATCAGGTGAAGGTGCAGAGTAAAGTGGGGGATGGGGTGCATGCACTTATTTGTGTCTAGGGTAGCAGAAAACCTAAATGCACCACTGCCTCTCTCTGCAAACTACAGTCGGAGGTTGAAAAATTGAGCTCTTTAAGTTGTAAAAACAGATGACATCGCCAGCAACAATTCTGGAAAGAACAGTGGTGGTAAATCCGCCACACCGTTGTTTCTAGACCAGCTGATTCCGCGTTCTGCAGACGGGAGGTGTCACTCCCGCCAGGTCTTACCTGGTGGAAGTAATGCCACACGCCTGCAGGATGAAATGAAAACGGTGTTTCCATTGTGTTTCCATTGTCCTAGGACTCCATGGGAATGGGGATTTACTGAATTCCGCTTCCGGAATTACCAGGTCACCAGGGTTGTAATGCCCCAGTGATTCCGGCAATCATGGAGACGGAATGGTATTTCGGGTCTGGCGGCAGCCTACCAGTTTTCCGGCACTGCTAACGCCAGACTCGTAATGAGGCCCAATGTATTGTTATTGATACCAATGAGTGCAATGGAATGGTGGATAAATTGCAAAATCGGACACAAATAGCTATTGATCTCAAAGGCCTTAGGCAATTAGGGAAATAAACCTGTGACAAGCCATGCGCATTGATCATGAATCCCCATGTAGCGCAAACAAAGACCACACGTGGCTTTAGGCTTCAAATCGAACAACTTGCTTGGAACTACATGTTCAATCCCATAAATACCATGTCAAAGTTACAGAAAATCATGGATTTAAGTTATTTCCCTCCCACCTGTCTAAGACGTGCCAATGAGTGTCATCTAGTCTAGCTATGCAGACATTGTAAGCAGATTAGTCGAGTCCCCTGACTTTGAAAGTATATCACATATTGCACATCAGCATACAAAAATAGGTGGCTTCTTCCTAAATGTAAAAAATCGACAGCAGTGGGGGCAAGCTTCCCTACCTTTGCAGCTAGACATTGGAACACTCTCCTGACATCTCTTAGAGGCGAACAGTCGTACTAGGTGTGCACGAGATCACTGAAAATGTTGCTTTTCAACCAACTTTGCTTTTAAGGGCATCGCCCTGCCTGACCTTGTGCCCCTCCCACTATTTCCCCCAACCCTCCCCCCTCCCGACTCTGCATGCCCACTCAAGACTAAACTGCAACTGGTTGTAACAGTGCCTTGATGCCTATGAGCTTAGTGGGCTATATAAACGTACAAATCAGTACAATAAATACATAAATATTGTATTATATGTGTATTTGAGGTGGGTAAAGTGATTCAAAATTAAACATCTTACATAAGGGTATGCATGGGTAGTAAAGCCCATTTCTGGGTACCTTTGTATTTTCCTTAATTCTTGCTCCCAAGCAAGCGAAGTTTGAAACATAAAATAGGGTAAATGCAATGCACATATATAAGCGGTTTACAGGTTTTTACAAATGGGAATTCAAAATTATTCATTATAGCTGATTCGTTATAACAGCTGCTGAACATATTAGCACATGTTGCAGTTCTCTGGATATGGTAAGGTTATATTAATGACTGTTATTGGAGTATCAACAATGTCCTTTGATGGTAATTTACTTTCCAGATAGCAGAACAAGACTTAGTACTTGGGTACTCATCTTTAAAATTGTTGGCCAGATATGAAGCACAGTGTGGAGAAGGAGACAAGTACCACCAGCACAAGCATCGTGCACATGTTGCCTATATTCTGGGAACCGGAATGTGAAATACGTGCAGTACAAGTGAAGATAGCAATACCAAGGAGAATGCTGGAAGCAAGGTTCCCATTGCGAAAACCATACCTGCATACATGACAATATGATGGCCATTTGAATGAGATACCAGAAGGAGTGTGAAAAATGAGCAAAAGAGCAGATTGGTGACGTCATACGAAGCAAGATTGATAAACCCAGAAGAGATACAGGGACAAGAGAACATAGACTTTCTATAGGCATCAAGAAAGCATCAAAGATAAGCAAATTTCGGAATGGAGATGAAGATGCTTATGCTACAGAAAAGATGAAGACCATAAGTAATTTTACACATGTACAGATGCAAAGAAACACAAGCAGACAAAGTATTCTTAAGGCTACCTATGTAGTGAATAGATTGTGGCATTCGCCAACATATATATATTACATGGGCCGCGGTAGTGGCCGTGTAGTTATGGTTAAGTTGCTAAACTCATAGGAGGAGCACTTTTTCGGCGGCGTATAACTTCGCTCCCCATGGACGAATCCTCAACAAACTTTGCAAAAAAAAAAGTACATGGCCGTTTCTGATTTTTTTTGCCAAGTTGGGCGAGGTTTCGTGCACGCAGGGGCTTGGGTCAGAAAGCTTGCTTTTGTGTGTTTGGTGGAAATCCGGCCAGTACTTTTGTTGCAAAGAACTGAAATGCACGTCCCAAAAAATGAGTGATATCTGTGTCCACTCCACAGACCCATTTCCCTGTTCGCGCGGTGGACAGAAGTGTCATTGGCTCGCGGTACGGCATGCTGTCAGAGAAGTTTGAGCATGGCCGGCTGGAGGGAAGCGTGGTGTGTGTCAACATTTTTTGGGAAAGACGGCATGGTGTATCAGAGGACAGTGCGGTGGTGGAAGGGTCTGGAAAATGTACTGTACGTAATGTGTAGCAATAAGGGAGGGAACCGGTGGGGGAGTGAGAAGTGGTTCATGTGACATATGTAGGCGAGTACTTTGTGTGGTGATTGCAGGCAGCTGTTGTAATGGCCCTATAGCTTCTGCCACAAGCTGTTTGCGGTGACCTCTTTTCGTTGTGAGTGGTGGCAGGTCAATTGCAGGAGGGGACTGAATTGCACATGACATAGGTTGGGTGGGAGCGCAGGTGGCTGTGTGCTGAGGATTGAATTCGGTAGTTGGGCACATGGTGGTATGCATGGGTAAATGAAGGTGCAGTGGGTCTGTGGAAGGAATAGGGTATTGGGTGCATGGCCGAAGGCTGTAGGCCCTAGGGTGTAGGGCATGCACTCAAGAGCGTCGGGCTGCAACATACCCACAGCAGGAACGCATGTTTGACTCTGCATTCGTTAGAGGGTGGTGCTTGCGTAGAGTGGTGTCTGCAGATTGGTTGCAGTAGGGTCAGTGTTGCGAACAGAATGTGGGTTAGTTGGCAGTGACACAATACTTTCTAAATGGAAGTGGGTGAGACAGTAGTATGTGAATGAAAGGGTGAAGGGGTGCCGAAGACAGTGTAATGTTTATACATTATGGTAAGTGTTGCATGTAACGTTGTGCATATCCATTGCAGTGTGGAGGGTGGTTAGGAGTGCTGGTGCCAGTGATGCGTATGTGCACAGTGGTAGTTGGTGACATGCTGACATGCATGGTTGCATTACAGTGCAGGGAATGTGTGCAAGGAGCATACCCACTCGATCAATGCAGGTTTCACAGTGCATGAGGCACAGGGTGGTGCTCTTTGAAAAATGGGTGTGGTGCACATTGTCGACATGTTACAACACCACAGGTGTGTTGGAAAGCGTGTATTGTGCATTCTTTGGTTGTGGTGATAGTTTTAACATGCCACAGTATTTGGTGTGGTGCGGTGATAAGTTGTGTAGTGTGGCCAAAGGGTTCAGTGTTTACATAATGTGAGTATGAAAGTGGGTATGGTTGAAGTGCAGCTTATATGTGGTTGGTTCCTCTGTTGTGTGCAGATTTATTGAATTAGGCCCAATGTTTTGAAGCTGTTGTGCAGAGGTTGCCAGTGACACAATACTTTGTGAATGGCAGTGCGTAGGGGAGGTGGAGGCTGTGGTATGTTTGTGGATTCTCGTAATTGCAACCTGTTTTCGTGAATGGGTGTTTTATGGTGTGGAGGAGTTGGGGTGAAGTCCCGCTGCCTACGTATGTTACGTTTGTGCATAATGTTAGGTGCCCACATGGTTGCATCTTGTGTGTATAGTGATGTGTGCATGGCCAAAGGAGTGCTGGGTGTGTCTTATGATCTTTGTGGATGCTGCAAACATGCATTATTTAGCAGATGTTTCTGGTGGAGGGGAATTGCAATCAAACGGAACATGTACTGAGAGTGTTTAACAGTAAATATGGAGTGGTGTATAGAAATGATAGTGTGCAATGCAATTCAGAGGTTTTGTATGTGATTGCTGCACGCGTGTTGGAAAATTTGACAGCACCCAATGGGGGGAGTGCTGCAAAAAGTGGCCGTGCAAAGGGTAGAAGTATTGTGTGAGCTTTACTGGGCCGTGGCCCTCATTGTAGATGGGAAAGCGCACGTGCACATCCTGCCATTATGAGCACGGTGGAAAGGCAAATGGAATTTTGGGAAATAGGCCAATAGAAGTTTAGGGCATGGTTGACAGGAAGAGATGGTACCATTTCATCCCAATACTGTGTCGTGAGGGTGGTTGGATGGAGAGACGCACAGTGCTTATCATTGGTGATACCTTTGTGCGCCATCTGCACAGGTATTGTGTGTAAAGAGGTGTTGCTGGTAATTTCTGGTTGGAAGGAGTGGACGCTTTCTGGACCTGTCAGGGTGACTTCAGTTTTGGCGGGATGGTTCGCCTGTGCAGATATGTTGCGTCCGTCACAAACGTTAACTTTGTCGTGCTGCACTATGGACGTCTACATTTGGGTTACATGTCATGCGGATGATTAATCCATCAACTGAATAGGTTACTGACCGTAGTGATGCATATTTTTCCTACTGCCAAGGTCCTTTTCTCATGTATAACGCCAAGTGGATTATGGGTTCATGACAGTGTAATTTGTCCCCAGCCAGAGGTATGAAGGTGTGCGATAAACAGAATTATATATGAGTATATGCTGGCATGTTCTCCATCCACTATGAGATCATGAGGTCGCAAAATAGGTCGCAAAATATGCAGTGGTTCTGTAGAAATTACATTTATTTGAGCGCCATTGGGAATGTGGTTTTCTTTTACACTGTGCAAGAAGCATTGAACAGAATGTGGTAGAAATGTGAGGAGAGTCAAACAGAAACTCCTATAAAGAGAAAATACAAAAAAATTTGCTTGCACGCACGTCAAAAAAAACAAAAAAACGTTATACATGTCCGCTGGAAGACTGCATCCCCTATCCAGTTTGATATTGTTTACCCCCTCACTATCACGAAAAGGTAGTGTATTACGCGGTACATTCAGGATTACACGTGGATGTATGTGGATGGAGAAATTGTGCATACATTCATTGAACTTTGTAGTTGACTTGCTTTGAAATGACATGACATTTTTACTGTAAATGTCTAACGGAACATTTCAAGTGTTGTACAGGAGTGACAGTGTTGGATGATGGCAGCTGATCCGGGCAGTTCAATCGGTTAGAAAGGGGGTTGCTGTACAAAGAAGTTTCTTTACGTTATGCAGAGCTTTTCAAGAGAGTCCAAAAAAAAATCACTACTTTCAAGAAGGGCACCAAGCCAATTTAGATGGGGTGTGCAGAAATCGGGATGGCAGGCATAGTAACATGAACGTTATAGTGGGGGAAAAGTATGTGTGCAGTGAAACGTCATATTCCAATGGGCGAAGTATGCCATATGCACATGTCGAACAAAGGCACAAATACACTCCTTTGCAATGTACCACACTGTCTGCATTCACAAACCAAATAGGAAATTACGCTGCCACATCGGCGGCTGCATAATGCGATAGAAACTTATGCAAGACATCGGAAACAAACTCATGAACTGGGCAAGGGCCTCCTTCATCGCAAACGGCACTGAGTCACACATGCTTCTGTAATGAGACCCCTTCCGACCTCTGGCTGGTGACTGGAATCATTGGAATACTTCCACACTATTCTCAGGGGTATACATGGGAAAAGCACCTTGGCAGTAGGAAAAATGTGCTGCACTACTTTCATCATAATCTTCAGTTGACCAAACACACAGGAACAAGGCGTGTAACCCAACAAGAAGGCTACAAATTGCGCAATCTTTAAATGTACAGTTGCCGAAAAGGCCAAGCATCGATATTCTACAAGCAGGGCACCGAAACAGCACGATTCGACACTACACCACAAAGTGTCCACTCCCTCCAAACCAAAATGTCCAGACAAGTCTTCTTGGAGGGCATACACGCAGAGTTCTTCCACAAAGCCATCACCCACAATGAACTGTGCATCTTGCCATGTTTGCCAGCCGCAGTACACAAAGTAATGGAAAAAGTGAATGCTGCCCTTTCCTGTGACGCTCACCCAGAGCACCTGATTGACCAAAGGCCCTAGTCCCATTCCCATTGGCCACCATGGTAAGAAGCGCAAAATGTGCCACATGCCTATCCCCAATGACTGCGAGGGCCGCCCCAGGAAAGCAGGAGAACTCCTTCTCCCTATTGGTGCTCTTTCCTGTGACGTACACCCTGAACACCTGATTGGCCAAAGGCCATAGTCCCATTTCCATTGGCCTGCATGCTGAGAAGAATGTGGCACATGCCTTTCTCCAAGTACTGCAAGGGCGCGTCCAAGTAAAGCAGGAGGCATCCTTCTTCCTATTGGCGTGCTTTTCTGTGATGCACACCGTGAGCTCCACCTGATAGAACAATCGCTGCAGTCCCATTTCCATAGGC
Organism: Ambystoma mexicanum; assembly: GCF_040938575.1. Lineage (NCBI taxonomy): Eukaryota > Metazoa > Chordata > Amphibia > Caudata > Ambystomatidae > Ambystoma > Ambystoma mexicanum. The sequence continues at coordinate 892,882,551 of NC_090922.1, forward strand.
CAGCGTGGTGAGAAGTACTGAGTGTGGCACGTGCAGGTCCCCAAGTACGTCGAGGGGCGGGCCCGAGTGAAGCAGGTGTCCCTCTTCCTATTGCCACACACCCTAAGCATCTGATTGGACAATACCCACAGTTCCATTTTCGTGGCTGCCACCCACAAAATCACTGGATGTGGCTTTCGTGCTGCATGCGGGCGTGGTTGAATAACTTGCTACTAGAGTAGGGGGACTTCATGGTAAGGGGCGACTCTTAAAAGAGCCTGTTATTTTTTGTTTTGTTTAGATGCTTCTATAAAAACACGTTTTCGGTTTTTATTAGCTTTTGTATTTTCTTGTGCTCACATTAGTACAGTAAATTCTTCACTGCATTCTGTAGACAAGCAACCAAAGCTACATCGCCAATGGGTGACAACAAAATGCAATTTTCTTGGAAAAACTCTGCATTTCTACAACTAATGAGGTCATTGTTGCAGAAGAACATTCCACGAGTGGACAAAAAAGTAGACATGCTTTTGTTGATGAGACACCTTGCAGCGTCTTGCTTGTGTAGAACATCCATGAGCAGTGGCCCATACTATTTGTGGTATTATAGATGAGAAAAGCACCTTGGCAGTGGGAAAAACCGTCCTCACGACATCCAGCAATCTCCTCAGTCTACGTAACAAATCTAAGCAAGCCAGGTAACCCATATGCATTCTGCCGTAATGGATGACGATAACATCTACTACTAGAAAACTGGCAAGGTCTTTGCAAAGTGCATGCATAGCACTGAAAGTGCACTCATACACAGCGTTCCACAATGCGTCCACTCCTTACAAACCAAAAATGCAGTCAAAGTGTCTTTGCAGGGCATAGTTGTGCAGATCTATGACAAAGGGATCATCTACAGTCAACACAATGCATTTTGCCATGTCAGCCACCCTCAGTACGCAGAGTATAATGTCCAACAGTTTCACCTCCCCCTCCCCTTCCTGTTAACCACACACACACTACCTGATTGGCTAATCCCCACACTGCCATGGCGATTGGGCAAGGTGGTGTAAAGGGCAGATTTTGGCACGTGCGCCTCCCAAAGTAGCGCGAGGGCCGCACCCCTGTAAAGCTGGCGCAGTCCTTATTCCCTTTGTACTATCTTCTCTGCAGCTCTACTTCATTGGGTTACATGTAAATAGGTACACACGCATCCATCAGTCGGATCCATTGAATTTCATAGGTTTTTGCCAGTGCAACTTAACCATAACGTCCCTTTAACAATGTTTTTGTCAGTGAATTATGGATGATTCCACTACGCATTTTAGCAGTGCTGGACCAGAACAAGGAAGGCTTAGTTGCCCCACCTGATGTTCAAGACCCTATCACTCTCTCATACAAGTATGGAACATATACCTAAATATTCCTGTAGACCCAATCCCTTTCTCCTATAGGTTTTGTTGTTTGCAACGTAGATTGACATCAGCAAAGATGAGTTTTTTACTACATAACCCATGTTTTTTTATTAAATGCTTTGAGATTATGCTGTGAGACCGTTGTACTCCCTGGTTTAGACAATTGACATTAAAAAAGTTGAACTTTGCCAACTTCCTGAGTTAGTCTGATTATTGATGTTTCAGTTATCTTCTGCATCCCATCCATCTCAAAGTATTCCTACCTCGTCTTAAAGGGCTGGGTCAATGATTCCGGTTCAACATCTATTTAACTGCATGCATACAGTTTCCCTTTAAAGCCCTGAATATCAAGGTGAGTGGAGTGATGGGGTAGGGGAAACAGTGAAAAGGTTGCTACAATGGAAAGTTGTCATTGACATTAGACATATACATTTAATTCTGGAAATGTAAAGTAATTAATTTTCATATAGCAGCTAAGATTAAAGAAGGAAGCCATGATGCAGCTCAGTAAAACCCATAGGATACGTCGAATTTTGAGACGTTTCCGGAGCTTCCAGCACATGAGTTAGAAGAAGGTTGTTCAAAGCGCAAGGCCCTTGGATAGTAACAATTTCCAAGATACAATGTGGCAGACTTCAATTGAATAAGCCTGTTTGATTTGTATTTTGTATTTTATTGTGATCTATAAAATGTTTTCACTAAAGCACTGCAAATATTTACAAACAACAATACAATAATACAAAATGGTGGCTGTTCGGCAAGATTGTATGCAGTACCCTTTGCAGCCAAGAGGGGTCAATGTGAGCTGTAGGGGAGTTACACAGAGATTCAGTGACAAGTATTCAAATAAACACACAAGGGTTCTTGATAAAACAATTATTAATTTATTTAACAGTCAATTTGAGTAAGCCTTCTTCAGAAGGGGCAATATAATAGTAACACACAAATTCACTCCAAAATGCACACTCTGAGTTTCCCTAAATCAGCAAATACCTATTTGGGATGGCACACAGACACTTCCTACACACTCAGGTGACTTCAATAGCTAGGACACTGTGGACATTAATATATCACTTTTGCATTTAGGGCAATACTTAGGAGTAGGCCAAAGGAAAAGATTATTAGAATAAAACAAGAGATCTCACAAATATTCTGAAGCAGGTTAGTTCTTTTGGTAACCCCCAATGCAAAGTAAGTTCACCCCTTCCTTGAAGGAGGTCTAAACACAGAGTCAGAGGGAAGAATAGTTATTCGGGGAGCCAGGCCAGGCCAAAGTCAATTGGACAAACGTTTTGCAGGTAAGTAAAAGTCTTTGCACAATGTTTTAGAAGTCTTTGTACAATAAGAAGAAATCAAAGTAGGGCCACATGCTGATTAGGCTTGGGAAGTAAAGAAGCTGATATCAACTATACAGAAGCAACCAAAACAAGTCTCAACTGAGAACAAGTGAGGTTACACAACAAGAGGTAAGTTCTCTTAGACTTTGCATTAACTTAGGTTGGAAGAAAAAAGGCTTTGGCTGGCTTCTGTTCCTGTGCAGCTCTGCAGATACTGTGTTCCTGGGCCTCAGTCGTGGGGACAAGAGGGAGGATGTCTGGAGGACTCCTGCACTGCAACAAGATGGTCTGCGACAGAAAAGGACCAACTTCTATTCAGTGGCACTTCAGGGTTTCAGCTCCTCGCATCTCAGCAAATAGCACTACCACAGACACTTGGCTGTCAAGATGGGCTTTCCTTGCATCTGGGGTCGAGCACTCCATTGAGGTGGCTCAGGCTCAGTCAATCCTGCTTCCTGGGAGTCCGGAGGATCTTCTGGAACTCTTGGCCAACTTAAAAGCAACATACACAATCTGGTATTCATCTCCCTGGCTCTTTGGTTTCTAGCAGCAACTGCAGTGGAAATTCAACCAGCTTTGAGAGGATTTCCAGGTGGCTTACTTTGGAGTCGATTGGTCCCACCAACTCAAGGGGAGAAGTCTTCCTTACAGGGCTTCTCTAGTTGAGGCGAATTCAGAGTTTCAGCACAGCTGCACGGCTTCACCAGGCAAACCAACGGCCCAGGAGTTGCAGCAGGCGTATCTTCCAAGTTCTTACCGGACAGCCAGCTGGCCAATCACCTAAGAGTGCATTCCTGTCTCCTAGGAGACTAAGCACAGGGAGTTTCGGCACTTCCCTCACTTCCTGCCCCGCCAGACACCCAGGAGCCAGAGGCGGACTTTACTTGTGAATCCCACCAAAGACAAAACAAACAAGGGACCAAACCTGGTTTGGCACCCAGAGAAATCACAAGAAGGACCTTTCCACAAAGAAATGGCGAAAGAAGATAACCAGGACCATTTTGACAAAAATGGCACCCTTGGGTGCTTTACTGCAGCTGCTAACGCAGCACGCTGTAAAAGCACACCACAGCAGTTAAAAGTAAACCACTGCCACTAGCCATTCATTCAGGAAAGGGTAACATAACAATGTTACAGGGGAAACTAGACAAAGGAGATACTGAATAACCCCTCCAGCACCCTATTGTAAGATAGCGTGTGCTGGGTCTAGAAAGTTACAAATGTAAGTAATGTCAATTTCACTTTACTGCTCTTGGAAACAGTAGATTATCCAAGAGAAGGTATTTAATCCTTTAGGAAATCTGAAAGACTTCACTGTGCCACTGCACTGAAGGTGCTGTGTGACACAATGTAACCGATGATGCCTATGGAGTTTGTCAGACTCTACAACCAAAAGAAACACAGTGTTTAAGTCACATTAAAATACATGAGTGGGTGAAAAAAGGGTCTCACTCTCTCCAGGTTAAAAATGTAAGTCCTCAAAATTCATCAAAGTTGCTGGGGGTCTCTAAGGTAGCCAGGAATTAGCACATTTCTAAGAACAGGAAAGGAGTTCAGGAGGAGTTATAGAGGTCAGAAGCTGTGCTTTTGCACAGAGATGAAAATGTAATGACAAAAGGAGGAATGGATGTTAGAGGGCTGAGGGTTCCAGAGTTTGGGGGCCTGAGGCAAAATTATCAGAAACGAGAAGGGGCACAGGGAAGTTTGGGAGAAATTAATACGTGAAGATGTGGAGAACAAAGAGATCGAGAGGGTGAATATAGTGAGATAAGACAATCAAGATAAGAAGGGGCAAGACCATGATAACATTTGAAAATAATACAAAGGCAGTGAAAAATATGAGAATCATAGGGGAGAATGGGGATGGAGAGAAGGGAGGAAGTAATAGATCGGGGAAGGCAAGGAAATAAGTCGAATGGCAGAGTTTAATACAAAACGAAGGGGAGGAACATGTGAAGGGTGGAGTAATCGTATAGATAAGAAGCTTGGTTCCATCAAAGGATAGAAAAGGGCACATGAAATGGATGATAAGTAGTTGAAAGCGCCAGGTGCGGATAGTTAGAGATGTGAGCTCTGAAAAAAGAGAAGAGTTAAAGATGACACCAACGATTATGTGCCTTCGCAGAAAAGGCTAAAAGAGAGGAAGGAAAAAAAAGACCAGCGGGAGGATGAGCTTTTATTGAACTTTAATTTTATATATCGTGTTTCATGCCGGTGAACTGCCTCTAAGCGTCAGAACAGAATTCAAACTTGTGATGTTCTGCATTGTCTGGCTTCCAAGACGAACAAAGACAAGCACATTGCCCTTGAGTTATCCTCCCGGCTGGAGGAGCCAGATAGAGAGAGAGAGGAGATTGAGGGAAAAAGAATATCTCTGTTTTAGAGGGATTACGATGGAGAAGGCCTGTGATGCTGCTGTGCATAAAAACGTTATGGGGTTTTAAATATCTAGGCCATCTTTGATATATTTTTTGCAGATGGACAAATCAGTTTTGCTATTTTTTTATACAAAAAAATGATGCATTGCTGGAAAAGTAGCCAATGAAAGAATTGGAGTTCTTCGATAAAATGTGCAAATTTCTTGGGTGTAAAAAGTATGCTGCCAGCCCTATTATATATCAGCCAATATTGTGGGGTTTCTTTTTGAGACGAGTTATTATATATGTCAATACCATATTTTTAAAATCATCAAGGCATGTCCTTATTTAGTCCTGTGATTCCAGTCCAGGAAATTATAGATTCCGAAAAATAACAGTGACATTTGGCGGTGAAAGCTCTGACCCGATGAAAATGGATGGCCAAGAGAAAAACCTAAGGAGTGGCCAAACTGCAGCTGTAATCATCAATGATCTAATCCACATACAGTAAATAGCAGCCATCGTTCATCAACGCCGGAAAACATACATCACAATACACATTCCACTTAGCTCTGGGTCGCTATGGTTTTGAATGTATTTTGTGCACTCGACAGGATGGTTTGCAGGCTTCAAGACCACAGGCATAGGTTTGCATTGGGGTGTGCTCCAAAGCATATGAATCCAGAAGAAGAGGGCCTTTGGTTTCAACAGGCAAGCTGGGACATGCAGTCCCCAATAATATTTTGCCTGCCCATGAACCTTTACTGACAGGTAGCCCACGTGAGCATGTACATTGCACGCACTGTTTTGAGTGGGTTGTTTTGGAACCTAATCTGGTGTCTGAGGGAGCGGTTTAGCCAAGACATGGTTTTTATTTATTTATTTTATTTATTTGCATTTGTAAAGCGCACAACTGCCCTCAGGCATTGCAGCACTGTTAAGAAAGCTTGATTGGTGACATAAGTGCATAAAGTCTGAATAGGTGGCATAAGACATGTGTGCCAACCCCATTTTGAGGGTGGCAACAACAGGCAGTGCATAAAGTCTGCATATGTGGCAGCCTATAGTTGCAGGCGGCAACAGCATACAAAGCATAATGTCAGAAAAAAGGTGGCATTAACATGAGGGCAGCCCCATCTTGAAGGGCGGCAGCAGCATACAATGCATAGTGTCAAAACAGGTGGCAGAACATGAGGGGCAACCCACCTTGAGGGTGGCAACAGCGTAAAAGTACATAATGTCAGAATAAGTAGCATTAACTTGAGGGCCAACCCAATCTTGAGAGTAGGCAGCAGCATGCAATGCATAGTGTCAAAATAGGTGGCAGAACACAAGGGCCAACCTCATCTTGAGGGGAGGCAGCAGCATACAAAGCATAGTGTCAAAATAGCTGGCTTTAGCTACATACAAATGCAATGTCAAATCAAATGCAATGTCAAATGCAGTGTCAAATCAAATGCAATGTCAAATGCAGTGTCAAATCGGTGAACAGATACATGGTGCCTTCCCAATGTTGCAGGTCTGCGGCTACATGCAAATGCAGTGTCAAATCGGTGAGCAGATACATGGTGCCTTCCCAATGTTGCAGGTCTGCGGCTACATGCAAATGCAGTGTCAAATCGGTGAGCAGATACATGGTGCCTGCCCCATGTTGCAGGTCTGCGGCTACATGCAAATGCAGTGTCAAATCGGTGAACAGTTACATGGTGCCTTCCCAATGTTGCAGATCTGCGGCTACATGCAAATGCAGTGTCAAATCGGTGAACAGATACATGGTGCCTTCCCAATGTTGCAGGTCTGCGGCTACATGCAAATGCAGTGTCAAATCGGTGACCAGATACATGGTGCCTGCCCCATGTTGCAGGTCTGCGGCTACATGCAAATGCAGTGTCAAATCGGTGAACAGATATATGGTGCCTTCCCAATGTTGCAGATCTGCGGCTACATGCAAATGCAGTGTCAAATCGGTGAACAGATACATGGTGCCTTCCCAATGTTGCAGGTCTGCGGCTACATGCAAATGCAGTGTCAAATCGGTGAGCAGATACATGGTGCCTGCCCCATGTTGCAGGTCGACGGCTACATGCAAATGCAGTGTCAAATCGGTGAGCAGATACATGATGCCTGCCCCATGTTACAGCGCAGAAACTACATACTACTTCAAAGGCAATTGTGGTTAGGTGGGGGCACACAGACTAGAGCACATTTAACCAGGTAGGGGGCCCATACACTCTAGCTACAGTCGATCAGTAGGGGGAACAGATGCTACAATACAGGCAACCAGATGGGGGGCACATACTGCAGCACATCTGACCGAGAGGGGGACGCAGACACAAAAGCACAAGCAATCCAGGGGGGGGGCACACAGACTACAGCACAGGCAATCAGATGGTAGGGGCACATACTGTATCACATCCGGCCAAGAGGGGAACACAGACACAAAAGCACACGCGACACAGAGGGGGGCACACAGACTACAATACATTCGATCAGAAGGGGGACACAGACACAACAGCACATGAGACCATGGGGGTACACACGCTACAGCACATATGACCGAAGGGGGACAAAGACACAAAAGCACCCAGATAGAGAGGTACACACACTACAGTACATTCGGCCAAAAGGGGGACACAGGCACAACAGCACACGCGACAAATGGGGTACACAGGCTCCAGCGCAGGCGACCAATGGGGATGCGCACATACTACAAACACAGGCTACCAGATAGGGGGATACATGCATCACACGCTACAACCCAGGCGACCGGAGGGGGGGCACACATAATCAAACACAGCAACTCTGCTAATGGGAAATTGCAGCGCGATAACGTACGTCAATACAACAGGTTGTAAGCTCAGTAGGATCAGCAAACTAACGTGAAGCAGAGTAATGTAACAACATGCGGGGTACGATTATAATAGTACAGTCTGTAGGACAACTAGAAGTAGTTCATTAGTTCAGAGCAGTGGTGCAATGCTAAAAAAGAGAGGGGGGTGCATAGTAAGTGTACATCGGGCGGGGTGAAAGTTTCGGATGAGCGTATTGGTGAGGATAGGACGCTCTTGCCGGAAAAAAGTCAGATTGCTGATAGGAAGGTCCAATGGGAGAATAGGTGAGAGTAAGCAGACCACAAGAGATTGCATCTTACCTGATATAGAATCAGGGGCGTCCCGAGGACGGGACAGTCAGGTGAATGCTACATCTGGCAGCCGAATGAACCATTGGCAACTCCTGGGCAATGACAGGGAAAGGACAGGAAACCTTGAATCTTGGCCTTAAATACCGGACCCGGCTTTGCCTCATGGCTTGACCAGGCCTCGGTATATGCTGGTGGCTGCAGCCAAGCCGGCTGCTTGTTGCTGAGGTATGCCTCAGCGTCTGGAAATGTCTAGAGTGTGCATGAGTTCTGAGGATTGGGTTATGGACGCTGAAAGTAGGAGAGGGTGATTGAAAGTGTCAAAAGCATCAGTGAGAACAGGAAGGAAGATGGCAACTGAATAGACATTTAAGTGGAGAGCAGTGGTGAGTAATGCATGAGCTGGCGATTTTTCTGTGCACTGCCTGCTGCGGAATCAGAATTGTAGGTATGCAGTATTCAAGTTAAACACAACATGCTCCAGAATTTCAGAATGGTGTGTTAGGAGTGAGACATGGGGATAGGGAGTTGGAGGAGGAGATTCATCAGGGACATGGATAGGTGTGCATACCTGGACATAAAGTATTGTTTTTGAGCATTGCAACAAAGGGTGGAGATGAGCTTGGTGTAAGATCACTGGACTTTGATGAGTCCAGGTAATCTGAGGGAAAAGTAAGTGTTCATTATCGGAGGCAAGGGGAGCAGGTGAACAGGAAATATGCAAATGCCTCAGATGACGTTGTAAGGGTATCCTCAGCTGGTAGATCAGACCCAAGGCAAGGGATACAGGTGGGAAGCAGAGGAAGAGCAACCATGATAGCATTGATCATAGTTTGAGGCAAGTGCAGAGGTAAAATCTTGAAAAAGGGAATTGGCACTGGGTGGGGGTGAAAGGAGGAAAGGCAGGATTTTACCCAGGTAGGGAGCCAAGCAGCAGGTTTATATTCGTCTTTAGTGATGGGCAAACCTGGAAGAATGGAGAGAGGGAGAGAGAGGGGATTGGAGGCGAGTGATACAGAGCTAGATGAGTTTGACAGAATTGCATAACTGTATTTTTTTGTGTGAATTGCAACCACGGAGCATGGAAAGGAGGGAGTCAAACTCAAGACATTAGTTATATGTTATACAATTTCACAATTGAGAGGGCAGACAGCGAATCAGTATGTGAGTTCACCAAGGGATGGACGGATGAAGAGAATAGTGTGATGGGTTGTTGCTAGGCACTGAATATAAATGTATTTAAAGGAGTAGTGGATCAGATCAGAGCGAAAGAGTTTATGGACAACCATTTTGATCACAAGACCAAACTCTTTAGCTTTTAACCAGTCCAGAAGAGTGGCAGTGTCACAGTGGAGAGCTATGAGTGCATTCAGATTTAGATCCATACCCGGACTAATATATTTGACCTCACTGATCAACTTCCACATGCATTCTCCTACACCGGTGAAAACAGTTTCTCTGTGCAGGGCACTGTCACAAATGGCCTCTAGGATACAGGAACTCCCAAAGACAGTTCAACCGTTTCTATTTTCCATTCAGTCATTATCACTCTCCTCTCTAGTTAGAACAGGCCCACGCATCCCTCTACCCTGCACTGAGATTATAAATGGGCAAACCCTACTATCTACAACTGCTCTACCTTTCAGTGATGCAGAAGGGCAAACACAGTATCTACATGGCTCCCTCAGGGAACAATATAGGGGTTCCTACATAATAATTTCTCAGGCACTCAGATCTTCTGCAACTCTGGTCCTTCCATGCCCTGGTATTCCCCTCCCTCAATCCCTCTATCACTCACACTTCCATCCTCCTGTTCTTCTTTCCTTCCTTCTGCACCTGCCATCTCTCCCTGATACCGCTGTTTCTTTCTGTCCAATGTTCTTCTTTCTGCTATGTACCCCACTCTTTGATCCCTCCCTCTGTTACATTATCATTCTCCCCTCTCTTCAGCAACAACCACACTCTCCTCATCCCACAACTACTACTCCTCCTCCCACACCTGCTCTTTCAGTGGCTCTGCCGTTCACTCTCACCCTCTCGCTAACCCTCTCCTACCATTCCACACACATTCACTTCCAGCACTACTTCCTCTCACCAACCAATACCTCACCTTGCACAGAGCCTGAATAATCCTCCCCCGTGCTTCTCTGTGCTGGCCTTCCTTCAGCTGATCTCTTGATCCGCCTGCACCTCCTCTGACATCACCCGAACACTGACCCTGTGACAGCACCCAACTGTAAAATTCTTTCCCTGAACCCATCAGAAAAATCCCGAATTTACCAACCTTAAACATCTTAAAGCCTTTCTGTCTCAATCTCATCAATTTTAGTAGCTTAACAATTGTATTTCTATTATCAAAAGGCGCATGCGTTAGGCTGTGGGAGCTACATAACACCCAATAACAATGGCGGGTTTCCCAGGACTCTAATTGCCACAGTGGAAAGATGGAGGAAAGAGTAAAGGCAAAGGGCAGGTACTGGGAATAAAGTGCTATATGAGTTACTGGGAATTTCATAGCCCCATTGCACATACATTCAACAGAAACAGTGTAACCTGAAACAACAACTGTCCCCCCTGTTGATCCCAACAATCATCACATATGGAATTGTGCCCTTATAACAAATACACAGAAGTTGCTTACATCCTGAAATGATTAAACCACGAGACACAAATTATAAAGCATTATTTGAGGCCGTTTCACAAAGAAATGTGAATACTAGCGTGTGCCAACTGCTCGGGAAAGTACGGTAACAAAACGCGTGCTGCATATAGGTCACTATATACAAGTAAACCAAGGGTTTGCACATGCAGTTAATCCTGAAATCAAAATGTTAGTCTGGGTTCATCCGCGATTCACAGAGGAATACTCCAAAGACATGCCATGCCATTCGGCTCTACTTTTCCCTGTGCCAGGATTGTATCGTGCCATGCCGTGCCACGTGCAGGGAATATCACAACGTAGACAGCAGCCTTTTCCAACCCTTACCCGCCCGCAGCGCCACAAATAAACAATGCATTAATTATTTTATTCATGTTTAATTCACACACCTGAAAGCATAAGACACACCAACGCGCAGAACACGAATATAACATCTCATATTTCACGAGCATATCACTTAAAATAAGAAAAAAGGCAATACCTGAAGGGCAGAATCTAATCTTTCACTAACCGCTTCACGGGAGTAACACAAACCCTCTCACCTCTCACCAAACCATAAACAAGATTATACTCCTAAAAACTGTCTAAACAACAATGTTTTCAGCTTTTTCCTAGAAGCCAAGAAGGATTTAAGTGTAGAGCAGTTGAAAAAGAGTTCCAAAGTATTGGTGCATAATAAGAGAAACTCTGTTCACACGTGTTATTTCTTTATTTGCTCGAGATGTTTCTTAATTTAAAACCTCGCTGTTACTGGTAATTTGTTTACCACCTAAAATGACCTGTTTTTCTGAAAGATGAAACAGGCATCCAGAGGTGTATTGCCTTGAAAATAAGAGAACCTATTTAAAAAACAAAATAAAGCACTGTAGAGAGCGAGATGTAACTGGATCACATGTTATTTTACCGATATTTCTAAGCAATTAGGGTCGGACATGTAAAAAAAATCAGCATTTCAAGAAATGGGTCCTTTTATGGCCATCACATGAAATGTGCACCGCAGACCCACATTTCCGTGGGCACATGGTCTGGTGATGTCAGTAGCCACTGAGTCCTCCACCCCTATTGCTACATGCTTACAAACCGTTGTGAGTTTTCAAGTCTTCATTGGCCATGCGTGAGTAGCAGATCCAGTCCTTTGTTTTTCCCCTTTGAATTCTGGGGCCTGTACTTTTTCTTTCCGACTTGAAATTGAGGAAAACGACAAGTCCCAGAATTTCAAACAAAAATAGGCTTTTTTATGATAGGTGGTGGGAAACTTGTGATCTCTCTTGATATTTTAGCGGGTTGCTGGATACCAACAAACATGCAGCCCTGCCCCCTCCTGAAAAAGGGACCTGCATGAACGGCCATCCTGATTACACGGTGCAATGGGCAGTTATTTATTTACTTTTATGTATTGAGCATTTGTTAGGCACCTATACAACAAGATAATGTTTTCAGGAGCTAGAAGGGAAGGTGGGGAGGGAACAGGGGAGTACGTAAGAATGGCAAAGAAATCAGTAAATATACGTGTGGTCCTATTAGGCCTTGCGACATTCGGACGTGCAAGTGCAGTGAAGACATGGGGGCATGGGGTGGGGTTGGGCATTTATGGGCAAGTGCCAAGGGGGGTAGAGGAGGATGATGCTGTGAAGTTCTTGGGCATAGGTATCCCAAGGGTGGGCTGTACAGCCACCAGCAGTGGGCCCACAAGGGAAGTGCTGGGGGGCAGTGCTAGTGTCGACTGGACAGGGACCTGGAACCTGTGAAATTCATGAATATCCAGGCCGCCAGTCTCAGCGGCTGTGGGGTGATTAGTAGGGAAGGGAACGAGTGAAAGAGGAAGAGAAAAGCAGAGTTTTGAGTAGTTTCTGGAACTTAAGGCGGTCCGGCTCGAGTCTGAGAGGGGAAGGGAGGCTGTTCCAAAGAGGCACCACCCAAAGAGAGAGACCTGCTGTCCACTCTCTGCTTTGAGAATCGTTTGACAAGCAGAGATATGGAGTTAGAGGAGCAGAGCTCTCTAGCAGGGGAGTATGTACGGAGAGAAAGTTGGAGACAGCGTGGTCGCAGGTCACAGAAAGCCTTTTAGATGATGTAGGGGGTGTTGAATTTGATCCTTGTGGCCACTGGGAGCCAGTGGAGGGTTTTGAGGCTGAAGAGATACAGTGCCTAGGTTTGAGGCCAGGGACTGTATCCTGTTATCAGTATGCTCTATTCATTTGACCAACAGTTAACAATTTCACATTTTGTGTAACTACATTAGTTTGAAAAATGACACATGAATATCAGATCACATTTGCTGAGCTATTCCTGGTATTTTGTGCAACCCTAACATGTGGTGTTACTGCCACCTTAGAGTACTTGGTCGCAATAATACAAAAGTTAGAACTGGACGACTTTTACAAATGGTTGATAGATTTGCAGATTTTAGTTGAGTTCTAATTTAGTGCTTCACCGATGTTATCCTTAGTGTGACTAAGCAAAGAGTGAGAGGGAGTTAATAGCAAACAAATTGTATGTCCGAAGTCATAGGACAAGGGCAGTGAGAGGTTTAGCCACAGTGAAGCTGAGCATAATGTATTATTAAGATGCACCTCTTTGAGGAGTCTCCTCTCCTCAACACTCATCCCATCACATCGCATTGTGGCAACTGCCTCACAAGACGTCGTCCGCCCCCTCTCCTCCCTGCCACCCAGTGCCTCTGTACCCCTCCCCCTGTATACTACGCCCCTGCTGTATATCTGTTCTGTTACCTCTGAAAAGCACTCTGTTATGAATCTGTATTGTTGTATACCTCTGTTAAGTGATCCATTGTGTATCTGTATTGTTGTTCACACTCAATAAATAGCATAATTATTATCATAACAATACAAATCGGCATGTGCATTTTAGTGTTGTTAGAATCCAGTCAGTGCCAGATTTTCTAAAAACAAACTTGTATCATGCAAATGTGTGGATGTGATTGCATATCTCCTTCACTTGTCTGATAAGTGACTCTTTGACTCTACTCTCGCCTTCTCTTCTCACATTTCAGACATGTCCATAAAATCTCACTACCAGCTGCACCTCCTCAAAGGTATTCTACCTTTTCTCACCTTCCCCCAGAGGCTCACTGTCACCAGAGCCCTGGTCCTCTCCAGACTAGACTATTGCAACAGTCTCTTTGTCAATTTTCCTACTTCTCTCCGACCTCTTCAACTTATCTAGAACAGAACCACAAGACTTATCCTTGGCCTCAAGCCCAGGGACCGCATCTCTCTGGTGCTGAAATCACTCTTGTGGTTGCAATGATCAAGTTCATGTCCCTCCACGTTATCCACAAGGCTTTTCTCCCTCCTTCTTTCTCTTCCCCATCCTACTCTGTTCGCTGACTGGTCACCTGGTGCACCTCCAGAGCCATACAGGGCCCAGGCTCCCCCGCCAGTCCTGCACTTGTCTCCGGGCCTCGGCACTTTTGCTGGCACTACTCCATTTGCTCCACGAGAGGAGCAACTACTCTGCACTTAAACCTGGCCCCTGCATGACTGTGCGCACTTGTCCTACTCCCTCGCACTTTCTGTCTCTATGCACTTCACAACCCTGAATGTACTATGCCTAGCAAATCTGTCTGTCCTGTCTTCCCTCTGTCTCCCCTACCTAGCCAGGCCTAGTACTGCAGTTTATTAAGCTGTACATCTCTTTCCATCTCCCCACCGTCCCCCTTCTCTCCTCACTCCATGTCATGCACTTACACTAGTTAATATGCCTATGGCCTAGTATGCTAGTTATTGTTGTTTTATCATTCAGAATCTTCAAGGCCTAAGAATGACGTCTGTAATCCCTTGTTTCCTTTTCCGACTTGAATCGCTTTGAAGCACTTCACCTGTGTATAAGGGCTTTACAAATAAACAATTACAATTTACAATTACAATTTACATAAAATGTTCACCCTTTTTCCCAATAGGCCTCTGAATGCTTGACAATAATGCATTCAAGGGGGCCGACCAGTGCATCATTTGCGATGGCGCACAAGCCGGTGTTCCAAAATAAACCCTCCCCATAACAAATTCTCCCCTAGGAGGCTTTATTCTGAAATCAAGTCTCCCCGGCAGAGTATATTCTGAAATGGAATCTCCCTCTGTGAAATACTTTCTACCCCATGAGAAGAAATGCATTTCCCCCCATTTGAAATCCTCCACTATGTGGAATGTTTTGAATACATGTCTCCTCACTTCTCGAAGGGTTTTGGAAAGATAAGTTAGGAATGAAAAGTCTCTGAAATGTTGATGAGAGACCACCATGAAGAGGAGGGGCTCTGTAACAGAATACACTTTCAACCATTTATGTGGGACATTCTGAAGTACAAAACACTCCCCCCTTGCTGGGGAAGACTCTGTAGCAGAATACACTCTCTCCATGAAGGGGAGACTCTGTATCATAATAAACTCGCCCCTTGAATGGGAAGACGCTATAGCAGAATACACTTTCGCGTTTGAATGGGAGCATCTGTAGAAGAATAAACTTACCCCCTCGATGGGGGAGGCTCTGTATCAGAACAAAACTCTCCCCCTTGATGGGAGATATTCTGTAGTAGAATAAACTCTCCCCCTTGATAAGGGAGACTCTGTATCCGAAAAAAAACTTCTCCTTCATGGGGGAGACTCTGTAGCAGAATGAACTCTTCCCCTTGGTGGAGAAGGCACCATGGCAGAATAAACCCTCCCCTTTGAATGGGAGTCTCTGTAGAAGAATAAGCTTCCTCTCTTGATGGGAGATACTCTATAGCAGAATGAACTCTCCCCCTTGGTGGGGAAGGCGCCATAGCAGAATAAACTCTCCCCTTCGAATGGGAGTCTCTGTAGAAGGATAAGATCCCCCTCTTGATGGGGGAGACTGTATCAGAATACACCATCCCCTTTAAGGGGAGACTCAGTATCTGAAATAACTCTGAATAAACCTTCTAACTAAAAGTGGAGACTCAGTATGAGGATATACTCCTCCCCTTAATTGAGAGAATTAGTACCAGAATAACCCCACTTTGATGCGGGAGACACTTTATCTGAATAAAGCCCTCACTCACTTGAGTTGGTTGATTATCAGAATACACTCTCCACTATGTAGGTTAGGACTCTATTTACTAATAGCGCGTTCCCCTTGAAAGGTTATACTCTGTAGAGGAAACCTCCACCATGAATGGGGACACACTGCAACAGAATATCATCTCCTTGCAGACAGAGACTACATTTTAGAACATGATGGCTTCCTTGAATTGGAAATCTCTTTATAACTAGAGCGACATCAGTATTCTATTTAGCCTTTGGAAAACCTCAATAATTTGATGTATTCATCTGTAGTTCAGATGGGTGAATTAATGTCCATAACCAACATATCAAATCAAAATCAAAGCATTTGTAGAGCTTACTTGTCACTGGAATTCTAAGAATGTGATCTCTGAAACTTCAATGGTGAATGCATCAACATAAATTAAGTTAAAAAAAATGTATATATATATATAATTTTGAGAAGACTTGGCTCTTGCCCATTAAGTGTCACATAAAGCTGTATTTTTACTACTGCTACTTAGATAACAAGTGGTAGAGCAGGGATGTCATTTCACCAAATGCCAGGGGCAGCGGAAGTAATGAAATGAAATGATATTTTATTTATATTGCGCTCGTACACAAGTGTTTCAGAGCGCTACCAGGCAAAAAGGAAGGGGAACAAGGGAGAGAAAAAACAGAAAAAAAAGCTAGTTTACTAGGCCCAGTGATATTTAAGAAAGCGCAAGTGCATGGGAAATGAAAATGGGGGAAAAGTGCAAGGAGGGGGCGGGGGGAGTGGAAAGTGCGAAGCAGACGAGAGAAAACATAAATAAATATTAAATAGAATAAATGATAAATAAGGGCTTTAAACCATGATAGTGCAGCCAGCATGTGGCAGGTGAAAGTTAGTCAGAAAGGTCTATCTGATAAGTGCAGATGAAACGTGGGAGGGGGACTGTATGGGTACAGATACAGAACCCTAGTGCAGATGGTGGCCTGGAGGCAGTGCAGGAGGGTGGCAGGGTGAGCAGATACCTGGGCTCGAAAGAACAGAGGGTGGCCAGGTGCACAATGCCATGAGAAGAAACAGATCAACATGGGAGAAGGGGGGCAAAGGCAGAGGCAAAGAGGAAGGTCCTGAGAAGTTTCCGGAACCGAAGATGTTTTTCCTCAAGTTTCAAGGTGGCCGGGAGGCTGTTCCAAAGGGAGGCACCAGCCGAAGCCAGGGATCTACCCCCAGCTCGGTTTTTTGCAAAACAGCTAACCCTGAGGAAGTTAGAAGTAGAGGAGCGAAGGGCTCGAGAGTGACATCACATGACCCTTGACCTCGGATGACAAAACAGTAAGTGGCATGGCATAGCAGTGTTCCTAAGTACACTATGAAAAATATGGTTACGGTATCACTTTAATGTGACATACATTTCCTACACAAATTGATCACCATATGTATCATTAATATCAGTGTGTATAGGTCCATATTACCAAAGTACTGTGAATGCAAGCGGACGTCCAAGACCAAGCGATAATGATGGGTTATAATATAGCACTTAAGCTTAAGTGCTTTATATAGAACCAATACACACACAATATCACCCAACCTGTGCTAGTACTCATTTATCAACCTCAGAAGGATGACAGGCTGAGTTGGCCTTGCCGGGATTTGAACCTGCAACCTGTAGATCACACACATTGCAGCAGTGAGCGCTCAACCCACTGAGCTATCTTACTTGCTATAGTTTTCTTACAGGCTAGTAAAATTAGCAAATACATGTTTAAATGTTATCAAAGTCAGAAAGCTAACCTGAAGGGTAGCTCAGTGGCAACGTGCGCCCCTTGGAAGCAAGACGACACGAAGCAACACAGGTTCAATCCCCTGGTCCGTGCTTAGAAACCTCTGGGTGTTTAAGCGTGTTATAAATAGCGCAACTACGACAAAAAAAGAAACAATTACGCAATAAAATTAAAAAAAAACAATTCCTGTAACAGCGCCTCGATGCCCGTGGGCTTTGTGAGCGCTTTAAAAATAATGCAAAAAAAATAATTACACTCTGTAGTGGACACCATTACACTGGTAACTGAGATTCAACAGCAGGCCAGTTCATCTGCAGGTCTGGTGCAAAATAAAACAAATAGCCACATGTCACTAGCCCCAGCCCACGAGCTTCCATTTAAAAAAAAAAAAAAACAAACACAAAATCTCTTGTTTTGTTTTGTTTTCTTTCTTTACGGTTAGCAAGGGAGACCACAGGGGTAGCAAGGGAGAGCTCAGGGGTTGCAGGTGCGGCCCCTGGCGACCCCTGGGTGACGTTCCTGTTGCAGAGGCATGCAGCTTAATCTGGTAAAAAGTGCAATGATACACGAGATTAAAACCTGCAAACTGATTTGTAGCATGTGACACTAACACACGTTTTTTATTCAAAGATTTGTTATCAATTTTTAAAATGTAAAACAGACTTTGGCCCCGATTCATAGAATCTGGTGCAGAAAAGGCACAAGGGCCACCAGTTGATAAGGAGCAGAAAAAATTATTGCGCGGAACGAGTATCCATGGATTTCCCGAGGCATCAGTAGCCGTGGTGCAAGGAACAGCAAGTTGCACCAGTAACGCGCCAGTAAGCGCTCTGAAACACTTGTATACGAGCGTGATACAAATAAAATATCATATCATATCAACATGCCCCCACGCGCAGTAAAAATCAAGTGAAATGCCTAACAAGGCGCAAGCCTCCACGGCATCCCTGTGCCAGCATACAGCCCGCCTAGTGAAATTGTGTAAAAACTCCCCGGCCGCACACCAGCGTAATCACTCGAAAACACCTTGCAATCCCCAGCCGCACCCCAGCATAATAGTGCAAAAACACCTGGCAATCCCTGGCCACACCCCAGTCAAATCTTGTGAAAACACTGCATGATCCCCAGCCGTACCTCAATCAAATTGCGTCAAAACTCTGTGTGATCCTCGGCCGTACCCCTTCGTAATTGTGTGAAAACATTGCGCAATCCCCGGCCGCACACCAGTTTAATCACACAAAAATGCCTTGCAATCCCCATCCGCACCCCAGCATAATCGTGCAAAAACACCTGGCAATCCCTGGCCACACCCCAGTCAAATCTTGTGAAAACTCTGCGTGATCCCCAGCCGCACCCCAGTTTAATCACACAAAAATACCTTGCAATCCCCAGCCGCACCCCAGCGTAATCGTGCGAAAACACCTGGCAATCCTTGGCCACACCACAGTCAAATCTTGTGAAAACTCTGCGTGTTCCCCAGCCGCACCCCAGTTTAATCACACAAAAATACCGTGCAATCCCCAGCCACACCCCAGCGTAATCATGTGAAAACACCTGGCAATCCCTGGCCACACCCCAGTCAAATCTTGTGAAAACACTGCATGATCCCCAGCCGCACCCCAGTTTAATCACACGAAAATACCTTGCTATCCCCAGCCGCACCGCAGCGTAATCATGCGAAAACACCTGGCAATCCCTGGCCACACCCCAGTCAAATCTTGTGAAAACTCTGCATGATCCCCAGCCGTACCTCAGCCAAATTGCGTGAAAACTCTGTGTGATCCCCGGCCGTACCCCTGCGTAATTGCGTGAAAACACTGCGCAATCCCCGGCCCCACCCCAGTTTAATCACACGAAAATGCCTTGCAATCTCCAGCCGCACCCCAGCGTAATCGTGCGAAAACACCTGGCAATCCCTGGCCACACCCCAGTCAAATCTTGTGAAAACACTGCATGATCCCCAGCCGTACCCCAGCCAAATTGCGTGAAAACTCTGCGTGATCCCCGGCCGTAACTCTGCGTAATTGCGTGAAAACACTGCGCAATCCCCGGCCGCACCCCAGTTTAATCACACGAAAATACCTTGAAATCCCCAGCCGCACCCCAGCGTAATCATGCAAAAACACCTGGCAATCCATAGCCACCCCCCAATCAAATCTTGTGAAAACACTGCATGATCCCCAGCCGCACCCCAGTTTAATCACACGAAAATACCTTGCAATCCCCAGCCGCACCCCAGTGTAATTGTGCAAAAACACCTGGCAATCCCTGGCCACACCCCAGTCAAATCTTGTGAAAACACTGCATGATCCCCAGCTGCACCCCAGTTTAATCACACGAAAATACCTTGCAATCCCCAGCCGCACTGCAGCGTAATCGTGCGAAAACACCTGGCAATCCCTGGCCACACCCCAGTCAAATCTTGTGAAAACTCTGCGTGATCCCCAGCTGCACCCCAGTTTAATCACACGAAAATACCTTGCAATCCCCAGCCGCACCCCAGCATAATCGTGCGAAAACACCTGGCAATCCCTGGCCACACCCCAGTCAAATCTTGTGAAAACTCTGCGTGATCCCCAGCCGTACCTCAGCCAAATTGCGTGAAAACACTGTGCAATCCCCGGCCGCACCCCAGTTAAATCACACGAAAATACCTTGAAATCCCCAGCCGCACCCCAACGTAATCATGCGAAAACACCTGGCAATCCCTAGCCACACCCCAATCAAATCCTGTGAAAACACTGCATGATCCCCAGCCGCACCCCAGTTTAATCACACGAAAATACCTTGCAATCCCCAGCCGCACCCCAGCGTAATCGTGCGAAAACACCTGGCAATTCCTGGCCACACCCCAGTCAAATCTTGTGAAAACACTGCATGATCCAAAGCCGTACCTCAGCCAAATTGCATGAAAACTCTGTGTGATCCCCGGCCGTACCCCTGCGTAATTGTGTGAAAACACTGCGGAATCCCCGGCTGCACACCAGTTTAATCACACGAAAATACCTTGCAATCCCCATCCACACCCCAGAGTAATCATGAAAAAACACCTGGCAATCCCTGGCCACACCCCAGTCAAATCTTGTGAAAACACTGCATGATCCCCAGCCGCACCCCAGTTTAATCACACGAAAATACCTTGCAATCCCCAGCCGCACCGCAGCGTAATCGTGCGAAAACACCTGGCAATCCCTGGCCACACCCCAGTCAAATCTTGTGAAAACTCTGCGTGATCCCCAGCTGCACCCCAGTTTAATCACACGAAAATACCTTGCAATCCCCAGCCGCACCCCAGCGTAATCGTGCGAAAACACCTGGCAATCCCTGGCCACACCCCAGTCAAATCTTGTGAAAACTCTGCGTGATCCCCAGCCGCACCTCAGTTTAATCACACAAAAATACTTTGCAATCCCCAGCCACACCCCAGCGTAATCGTGCAAAAACACCTGGCAATCCTTGGCCACACCCAAGTCAAATCTTGTGAAAACTCTGCGTGATCCCCAGCCACATCCCAGTTTAATCACACGAAAATACCTTGCAATCCCCAGCCGCACCCTAGCGTAATCGTGCGAAAACACCTGGCAATCCCTGGCCACACCCCAGTCAAATCTTGTGAAAACACTGCATGATCCCCAGCCGTACCTCAGCCAAATTGCGTGAAAACTATGTGTGATCCCGGCCGTACCCCTGCGTAATTGCGTGAAAACACTGCACAATCCCCGGCCGCACCCCAGTTTAATCACAAGAAAATACCTTGCAATCCCCAGCCTCACCCCAGCGTAATCGTGCGAAAACACCTGGCAATCCCTGGCCACACCCCAGTCAAATCTTGTGAAAACACTGCATGATCCCCAGCCGCACCCCAGTTTAATCACACGAAAATACCTTGCAATCCCCAGCCGCACCGCAGCGTAATCGTGCGAAAACACCTGGCAATCCCTGGCCACACCCCAGTCAAATCTTGTGAAAACTCTGCGTGATCCCCAGCCGCACCTCAGTTTAATCACACAAAAATACTTTGCAATCCCCAGCCACACCCCAGCGTAATCGTGCAAAAACACCTGGCAATCCTTGGCCACACCCAAGTCAAATCTTGTGAAAACTCTGCGTGATCCCCAGCCACATCCCAGTTTAATCACACGAAAATACCTTGCAATCCCCAGCCGCACCCTAGCGTAATCGTGCGAAAACACCTGGCGATCCCTGGCCACACCCCAGTCAAATCTTGTGAAAACACTGCATGATCCCCAGCCGTACCTCAGCCAAATTGCGTGAAAACTATGTGTGATCCCGGCCGTACCCCTGCGTAATTGCGTGAAAACACTGCACAATCCCCGGCCGCACCCCAGTTTAATCACAAGAAAATACCTTGCAATCCCCAGCCTCACCCCAGCGTAATCGTGCGAAAACACCTGGCAATCCCTGGCCACACCCCAGTCAAATCTTGTGAAAACTCTGCATGATCCCCAGCCACACCCCAGTTTAATCACATGAAAGCACCTTGTAATCCCCAGCCGCACAGCAGCGTAATCGTGCGAAAACACCTGGCAATCCCTGGCCACACCCCAGTCAAATCTTGTGAAAACTCTGCGTGATCCCCAGCTGCACCCCAGTTTAATCACACGAAAATACCTTGCAATCCCCAGCCGCACCCCAGCGTAATCGTGCGAAAACACCTGGCAATCCCTGGCCACACCCCAGTCAAATCTTGTGAAAACACGGCATGATCCCCAGCCGTACCTCAGCCAAATTGCGTGAAAACTCTGTGTGATCCCCGGCCGTACCCTGCGTAATTGTGTGAAAACACTGCGGAATCCCCAGCTGCACAGCAGTTTAATCACACGAAAATACCTTGCAATCCCCATCCACACCCCAAAGTAATCATGCAAAAACACCTGGCAATCCCTGGCCACACCCCAGTCAAATCTTGTGAAAACACTGCATGATCCCCAGCCGCACCCCAGTTTAATCACACGAAAATACCTTGCAATTCCCAGCCGCACCGCAGCGTAATCGTGCGAAAACACCTGGCAATCCCTGGCCACACCCCAGTCAAATCTTGTGAAAACTCTGCGTGATCCCCAGCCGCACCTCAGTTTAATCACACAAAAAGACCTTGCAATCCCCAGCCACACCCCAGCGTAATCGTGCAAAAACTCCTGGCAATCCTTGGCCACACCCCAGTCAAATCTTGTGAGAACTCTGCGTGATCCCCAGCCGCACCTCAGTTTAATCACACAAAAATACTTTGCAATCCCCAGCCACACCCCAGCGTAATCGTGCAAAAACACCTGGCAATCCTTGGCCACACCCAAGTCAAATCTTGTGAAAACTCTGCGTGATCCCCAGCCACATCCCAGTTTAATCACACGAAAATACCTTGCAATCCCCAGCCGCACCCTAGCGTAATCGTGCGAAAACACCTGGCAATCCCTGGCCACACCCCAGTCAAATCTTGTGAAAACACTGCATGATCCCCAGCCGTACCTCAGCCAAATTGCGTGAAAACTAGGTGTGATCCCGGCCGTACCCCTGCGTAATTGCGTGAAAACACTGCACAATCCCCGGCCGCACCCCAGTTTAATCACAAGAAAGTACCTTGCAATCCCCAGCCTCACCCCAGCGTAATCGTGCGAAAACACCTGGCAATCCCTGGCCACACCCCAGTCAAATCTTGTGAAAATACTGCATGATCCCCAGCCGTACCTCAGCCAAATTGCGTGAAAACTCTGTGTGATTCCCGGCCGTACCCCTGCGTAATTGCGTGAAAAAACTGTGCAATCCCCGGCCGTGCCCCAGCCAAATCATGTGAAACCTCTGCACGATCCCTGGCCGCACCCCAGCATAATGGTCTGAAAACACTCTCGCAATCCCCGGCCGCACCCGAGCGCAATTGCGTGAACACTCTGCGTGATCCCTGCCCGCACTACAGTGTAATCATGCGAAAACACCCTGCCATTCCCAGCCGCACATCAGCCAAATTGTGCGTCTGCACCTCGCAATCCATGGCAAGCAGACCCCTGCTGATGGGACACCCCCACCTCAGCCCCCATTACCTGGTGACACCCCAGTCAAATCTTGTGAAAACTCTGCGTGATCCCCAGCTGCACCCCAGTTTAATCACACGAAAATACCTTGCAATCCCCAGCCGCACCCCAGCGTAATCGTGCGAAAACACCTGGCAATCCCTGGCCACACCTCAGTCAAATCTTGTGAAAACTCTGCCTGATCCCCAGCCGCACCTCAGTTTAATCACACAAAAATACTTTGCAATCCCCAGCCACACCCCAGCGTAATCGTGCAAAAACACCTGGCAATCCTTGGCCACACCCAAGTCAAATCTTGTGAAAACTCTGCGTGATCCCCAGCCGCACCCCAGTTTAATCACATGAAAACACCTTGCAATCCCCAGCCGCACCTCAGCGTAATCGTGTGAAAACACCTGGCAATCCCTGGCCACACCCCAGTCAAATCTTGTGAAAACACGGCATGATCCCCAGCCGTACCTCAGCCAAATTGCGTGAAAACTCTGTGTGATCCCCGGCCGTACCCTGCGTAATTGTGTGAAAACACAGCGGAATCCCCAGCTGCACACCAGTTTAATCACACAAAAATACCTTGCAATCCCCATCCACACCCCAAAGTAATCATGCAAAAACACCTGGCAATCCCTGGCCACACCCCAGTCAAATCTTGTGAAAACACTGCATGATCCCCAGCCGCACCCCAGTTTAATCACACGAAAACACCTTGCAATCCTCAGCCGCACCTCAGCGTAATCATGTGAAAACACCTGGCAATCCCTGGCCACACCCCAGTCAAATCTTGTGAAAACACGGCGTGATCCCCAGCCGTACCTCAGCCAAATTGCGTGAAAACTATGTGTGATCCCGGCCGTACCCCTGCGTAATTGCGTGAAAACACTGCACAATCCCCGGCCGCACCCCAGTTTAATCACAAGAAAGTACCTTGCAATCCCCAGCCTCACCCCAGCGTAATCGTGCGAAAACACCTGGCAATCCCTGGCCACACCCCAGTCAAATCTTGTGAAAATACTGCATGATCCCCAGCCGTACCTCAGCCAAATTGCGTGAAAACTCTGTGTGATCCCCGGCCGTACCCCTGCGTAATTGCGTGAAAAAACTGTGCAATCCCCGGCCGTGCCCCAGCCAAATCATGTGAAACCTCTGCACGATCCAAGGCCGCACCCCAGCATAATGGTCTGAAAACACTCTCGCAATCCCCGGCCGCACCCGAGCGCAATTGCGTGAACACTCTGCGCGATCCCTGCCCGCACTACAGTGTAATCATGCGAAAACACCCTGCCATTCCCAGCCGCACATCAGCCAAATTGTGCGTCTGCACCTCGCAATCCATGGCAAGCAGACCCCTGCTGATGGGACACCCCCACCTCAGCCCCCATTACCTGGTGACACCCCAGTCAAATCTTGTGAAAACTCTGCGTGATCCCCAGCTGCACCCCAGTTTAATCACACGAAAATACCTTGCAATCCCCAGCCGCACCCCAGCGTAATCGTGCGAAAACACCTGGCAATCCCTGGCCACACCCCAGTCAAATCTTGTGAAAACTCTGCCTGATCCCCAGCCGCACCTCAGTTTAATCACACAAAAATACTTTGCAATCCCCAGCCACACCCCAGCGTAATTGTGCAAAAACACCTGGCAATCCTTGGCCACACCCAAGTCAAATCTTGTGAAAACTCTGCGTGATCCCCAGCCGCACCCCAGTTTAATCACATGAAAACACCTTGCAATCCCCAGCCGCACCTCAGCGTAATCGTGTGAAAACACCTGGCAATCCCTGGCCACACCCCAGTCAAATCTTGTGAAAACACGGCATGATCCCCAGCCGTACCTCAGCCAAATTGCGTGAAAACTCTGTGTGATCCCCGGCCGTACCCTGCGTAATTGTGTGAAAACACTGCGGAATCCCCAGCTGCACACCAGTTTTATCACACGAAAATACCTTGCAATCCCCATCCACACCCCAAAGTAATCATGCAAAAACACCTGGCAATCCCTGGCCACACCCCAGTCAAATCTTGTGAAAACACTGCATGATCCCCAGCCGCACTCCAGTTTAATCACACGAAAACACCTTGCAATCATCAGCCGCACCTCAGCGTAATCATGTGAAAACACCTGGCAATCCCTGGCCACACCCCAGTCAAATCTTGTGAAAACACGGCGTGATCCCCAGCCGTACCTCAGCCAAATTGCGTGAAAACTATGTGTGATCCCGGCCGTACCCCTGCGTAATTGCGTGAAAACACTGCACAATCCCCGGCCGCACCCCAGTTTAATCACAAGAAAGTACCTTGCAATCCCCAGCCTCACCCCAGCGTAATCGTGCGAAAACACCTGGCAATCCCTGGCCACACCCCAGTCAAATCTTGTGAAAATACTGCACGATCCCCAGCCGTACCTCAGCTAAATTGCGTGAAAACTCTGTGTGATCCCCGGCCGTACCCCTGCGTAATTGCGTGAAAAAACTGTGCAATCCCCGGCCGTGCCCCAGCCAAATCATGTGAAACCTCTGCACGATCCCTGGCCACACCCCAGCATAATGGTCTGAAAACACTCTCGCAATCCCCGGCCGCACCCGAGCGCAATTGCGTGAACACTCTGCGTGATCCCTGCCCGCACTACAGTGTAATCATGCGAAAACACCCTGCCATTCCCAGCCGCACATCAGCCAAATTGTGCGTCTGCACCTCGCAATCCATGGCAAGCAGACCCCTGCTGATGGGACACCCCCACCTCAGCCCCCATTACCTGGTGACACCCCAGTCAAATCTTGTGAAAACTCTGCGTGATCCCCAGCTGCACCCCAGTTTAATCACACGAAAATACCTTGCAATCCCCAGCCGCACCCCAGCGTAATCGTGCGAAAACACCTGGCAATCCCTGGCCACACCCCAGTCAAATCTTGTGAAAACACTGCATGATCCCCAGCCGCACCCCAGTTTAATCACACGAAAATACCTTGCAATCCCCAGCCGCACCGCAGCGTAATCGTGCGAAAACACCTGGCAATCCCTGGCCACACCCCAGTCAAATCTTGTGAAAACTCTGCGTGATCCCCAGCCGCACCTCAGTTTAATCACACAAAAAGACCTTGCAATCCCCAGCCACACCCCAGCGTAATCGTGCAAAAACTCCTGGCAATCCTTGGCCACACCCCAGTCAAATCTTGTGAGAACTCTGCGTGATCCCCAGCCGCACCTCAGTTTAATCACACAAAAATACTTTGCAATCCCCAGCCACACCCCAGCGTAATCGTGCAAAAACACCTGGCAATCCTTGGCCACACCCAAGTCAAATCTTGTGAAAACTCTGCGTGATCCCCAGCCACATCCCAGTTTAATCACACGAAAATACCTTGCAATCCCCAGCCGCACCCTAGCGTAATCGTGCGAAAACACCTGGCAATCCCTGGCCACACCCCAGTCAAATCTTGTGAAAACACTGCATGATCCCCAGCCGTACCTCAGCCAAATTGCGTGAAAACTATGTGTGATCCCGGCCGTACCCCTGCGTAATTGCGTGAAAACCCTGCACAATCCCCGGCTGCACCCCAGTTTAATCACAAGAAAGTACCTTGCAATCCCCAGCCTCACCCCAGCGTAATCGTGCGAAAACACCTGGCAATCCCTGGCCACACCCCAGTCAAATCTTGTGAAAATACTGCATGATCCCCAGCCGTACCTCAGCCAAATTGCGTGAAAACTCTGTGTGATCCCCGGCCGTACCCCTGCGTAATTGCGTGAAAAAACTGTGCAATCCCCGGCCGTGCCCCAGCCAAATCATGTGAAACCTCTGCACGATCCCTGGCCGCACCCCAGCATAATGGTCTGAAAACACTCTCGCAATCCCCGGCCGCACCCGAGCGCAATTGCGTGAACACTCTGCGTGATCCCTGCCCGCACTACAGTGTAATCATGCGAAAACACCCTGCCATTCCCAGCCGCACATCAGCCAAATTGTGCGTCTGCACCTCGCAATCCATGGCAAGCAGACCCCTGCTGATGGGACACCCCCACCTCAGCCCCCATTACCTGTGACTCTACTTAGCAGGTAGCCCCCTCCACATGGGACACCCTGACCGCCAGCCCCCATTCTCATGGCTTGCTGCCGGCCTCCTTCGGATGGTTTGCCATCGGTCTCCGCCTTCCTGTGCCATTGCTTTCCACTGCATACGTGCTTCACCTTTCCACAGGTCTCGAACGCTTCTGCCACATCGCACAGCGGAGAAGTCTGTCTGCACACAGCAGTTTATGGGTGTTCCCCCGTAGCTGACTCAATTTGTTTTGTGATTCCAGCTTTTAAAGCTTCCGCCTCCATTCGCACAACAAAAAGGACTAGACTGCTCACCAGAAAAGCTACAGACATGCTTTGCTCTTGTCGCAATGCAGAACCCTCAGGTCCCTCATTGCAACCACTGCGCTTCCGTCTGAACCTTGCAGAATGACATCTCAGGGTCATTTGAAATTAGCTGTTGTTGCAAGAACCTCCTCGCATCCCAACATTGCTGGTAATCTGCAATGGTGCTAGTTCTAGTTTTTTGAATCCTTTGGTAGACTTTCTCTGCCTCTCCTTCCTGCCCTGGATCTTTCATCCCATTCTGTCTCCTGTTCTTCACGAACATATCCTCTTTTGGTCCCATGGACTCCCTTTCTGTTAGTCACCTGTTTGTATGCTGAGTTTACCAATACCATACCTCCCAACTAGTTTAGTCTCCAGGTAGGTGAAGTCAGATGTTTTGCTGGGTGATCTTCTTTTTTAAAACTGTGTTTATTAAATTTTGACAAAAGTAAACATAGCAATAGAACTCAACTTTGGGCCCATGGAGCCGCAAACCACACGCCCCACACCACCCCCACCACTTCATAACAACACTGAATACCACAGGAATGAAACAGTTCACATGTTACACCACATCAGCCCATTCCTCCCGCGTTCAAAGGGTCCATCCTACATCCTCCAACTGATACCAGCCCAGCCAAGCCTCGTATGTGCCTTCAGAAGGGCCTTGGAACGGGGAGTGTGACCCGTGAAGACTATATTCCCGACCCGTCCACTTGATCCACCACCATGGACTGATAGCTTCGGAAGGCCGCCCAATAGGCCCTCCGCTTGCAGTTTAACGGAAGGGTTAGATTGTATTGGGTTTCTCTACGCTCACAACTTCCCATGAGGTTAAGCCAATGGTGGAACTGAGGAGAAGCAGGCACCCCCCAAGTGCACGCCAGAAGTGTCCTGGCAACCACAGAGGTCATACCAACTAGACGTTTCTCATTCCAGTTGTAATTAGGGCCAGTCACCACACCTAGGGGGATGGGTCGACTGGAGCATCTAGCATTTTTGCCACCACCTCAATGATGCTGGACCAGAAGGGATGGATCCGCGGGCATAGCCAGGCCACATGGTAAAAATCCACTGAGGATTGGCAACATCGTTTACAGTCTGGGGATTTAGAGGGAAACCGTTTGTGCAGAGTGAGAGGAGAGTAATACATCTGGTGTAGGAATTTAAAGTGAATTAGGCAATGTCTATTATTAGAAGAGATAGATTTGATCTGAGCACAGATCAGCCCCCAGTGGTCATCCGACAAGGTTCTCCCCAAGGCGTTTTCCCATCTAAGCCTATACTGGTCCAAGGGAGGACGGCTGAGTGCACGCGCCATTCCATACATTGTCGAAATTAACCTCCTAGTCGACGACAGAGTGGTGATATAAGTCATTAGAACGGATTTAGGGTGGGCATTTGGGAAGTCAGTCCAGCTGGCTTTCAACATTCCACGCAGCCGGCAATAGAGAAGCTGCGTAACTGGGGTCCAGGCCCCTCTAGAGGCATGGACATCCCACGGTATGAAGGCACCATCTGGGGCGAGGTCTCCCAGGGCGAGGACCTGTAAACCGGAGAAATATTGTTTGAAAACACTTTCATGGTTGAGCGGTTTGCCTCGGACGTGATATATAGCCATGGCTGGGGAGTACCATTGTGCTATTCCGGCCAGTTTCGCCAAGTGCTCCCAAGCCCTAAGGGAAATGTCTATGGGTTGTACTTCAGACCTCGGACAGCTCTCCCGTACAGCCCACATAAGACCCCTAAGATCATCTGGGTGGGTAATAGCTCTCTCAAGTCGCACATGTGGCAGATCAGACGAGGGGGGCCACCACCATACAGCGTATTGAGCCTGGGCTACCAGGAAATACAAAAAGAAATCAGCTACGTCCAGCCCTCCCTGGGAGTAGGGTTGTATCAAAGTGTCCATAGAGACCCGAGGGTGCTTCCCGGCCCTAAATAGTTTGAGCATCAAACCCTTTATTCGTTTCCAAAAGAGAGTGGGGGGCCATATCGGGTCATTGTTAAAAATATATAATAACTTTGGGAGAACCACCTTCTTCATAAGCGATATATGAGCAGCCTGAGAGATAGGGAAAGAGACCCAAGTGTCCACTCTATGCTCCAAGTATTGCAGCGCTGCGTAGTAATTTTCCTCATAAAGCTTACTCGGGGACGTAGACACGCAGATACCCAAGTATCGAATTCCCTGCGGGCGCCAAGCGAAGGCATCTCCCACATCTTGCTGTGAGACAGCTGCGGTGAGGGGGAGCACCTCGGATTTAGACCAATTTATGCGGAGACCAGATAGTGCACCAAATTTATAGTGCACCAAATTTAGTAATCTCCTCCACGACAGGTTCTAAATGAGTTTTCGGGTTCTTAATGTAGATTGAGATGTCATCCGCAAATAAAGAAACAATGGACGTATGCGAGTGAAGTGTAACCCCCTTATGGGCGTGATACTCCCTAACGGAGCATACCACTAGTTCAATGGCTAGGGCAAACAGGGTGGGGGAGAAGGGACAACCCTGCTTGGTTCCCCCGGATGGAAAGATTGGATCTGACTGGACTCCATTTGTATACACCAGGGCCCGTGGAGAGCTATAGAGCAGACGGATCCAGCGCAGGTATGTGGTGCCAGGCTGGCCCGACGAAGGACTTCAAACAGTAAAGGCCACTCGAGCGAATTGAACGCCTTCTCGGAATCGAGCGCGGCAACCACTATTGGTACCTCCGTGTTCACGTTGTGCATCAGAGAGAACAGTGTTCTTAGGTTATTCTGTGTGGAACGGCCAGGTATAAAGCTGCTTGGTCTGGGAGGACCAGAGCGTGCATGTGGGGTAATAGTCTGTCAGCAAGGAGCTTCGCCAGGATCTTATTATCGGTGTTGACCAACGACAATGGCCTGTAAGAGGAGCAATGTTGTGGATCCTTGTACGGCTTAAGTAACACTGTCACCAAGGCTGTTCTGGTCGATTCGGGGAGCACACCGGCTGAGCTGGCCGCCTCAAACATACTGTGTAAATGAGGAACAAGGAGAGAGGGAAAGGCTTTATATAATTCTGCGGTGATACCATCGGTCCTAGGGGTTTTGCCATTAGGAAGGGATTGAATAACGGTGAGAAACTCTTCATCAGTGGGGGGATCATTCAATATGGAGCCTACTGCTGGGTCCAGCCACCCTAGAGCAATCTTATCTAGATACTGAGTAATATCATCATGCCCAGCCGAGCTCTGGGATGTATATAATGTCTCATAAAAACGTCGAATCCGTCATTTATACCCTCAGAATCCCTGACAAGGTCCCCATCCTGTGTCTCCACCTCGATTATAGGATCGAGATGGTGTTCATGCCTTATAGCCCATGCCAAAGTTCTACTTGGGCGGTTGCCCTCGCCATACCTGGCGGCAGCGATCGGATCCCCCAAAAATCTCTCATCATCCGCCAGCAGCAAGCGGATTTCTTGTCTCGCCTCCTCCAACCTGGCCTGGAGCTCCGGAGACCCATCCCGGGCAAAGAGGTCTTCCATACCCTTCAAGTCTTTTTCTTTGGACATAATCAATGTGCGGATACACTTCAAAACCCCCCCTTCGTGAGAGATACAGCACCCTCGAACATACACCTTAAATGTTTCCCATACCACTCTAGGGTCTGAGACAGAACCAGCATTTATCTGGAAAATCTCTGAGATGGCTTGGTGGATTTCGTCCCGAAATGCAACGTCCTCAAGTACACGGCCCTAAATCTCCACCTGAGATGCTTGGAATGGGGGAACGGACCCAGGAACTGCACGAGGACTGGGGAGTGGTCAGATAGGGTATGAGGGAGAATGGAGGATTTAACAGTTGTACATGCCATTTCCGGAGACAAGTGCATTTAATCAATCCTAGAAGAGGTCCTATGTGCGCTCGAAACAAAGGTGAACTCATAGCCATCCGGGTGGTGAAGTCGCCATATATCAATGGTTGATCTTCTTGAATAGACCAAACATATTATAATCATAACATTCACACTCAATTCCAACTACATATAAACAATGAAATAATAGTTGTTTGTATTACTCAATCAAACATTGTATTCATCATCCTCAGAGGGATGAAGGCATGTTAGATTTTGAACTTGCAAACTGCAGGCTGGCCTGATTGGAGAAGGTGATCCGTCCCTTTGTACATGTGCTTTTCACACTTGCAATGGAGATGTATAATGTTGTGTAGTGAGATCATGGTTCACAATTAAGATTGGATTAGCAGGTGCTAAAACCATCTCCTGGATCTAGGGCATCCCCCAGCAGGAGAGGGCTATTCTTTGGAACCAGGAGCTTGTGCATAGTAGGCCTCCAATCTAAATTTCAAATGCAAACATTAACTTTGTATCCATTATGGATGATACATTTAAATGTCCTTTATGTGTGTATGAACTTTTCTTTATACATGGTTCCACACGCACAAGTTACTGTCAAATAGTAATGTTTCCAGGGCATCCATAAGCCTGGGGAGCAAATGTATCTCCTTGTGGCTGCCAGTGTCAAGCTGAGTATGCTGTCCTAGTTTACAAGCAGGTGATAACAGCCCCCTATCAATTCCAGACCATGGCGTTGAACGATTGCTTGGAGAATCAGCCATTGAAGTAGATCAATGGAAATAGATGGTCATATCTTTCACACACACAGACCAGCAAGTATTTCTTCCCACATGCTTCAGGTCTTTGTAAGCATGTGTTTTTGTAACCCAAATGCCATATTTTGCCGTCCTTGGCCAATGCTTCTTCCATTCATCATCTGGCCTCCTTCCATTGTAGATGTAGCCTTCTTCAAGCCCTCTAAAATCTCTTATTCTCATGTCTTGTCCTTCCCTATATCTGACATGTAACCCTCATCGGGCCCTCCTGGTTATTTCCTTCTCTGAGCCTGCCCTTTGTGAGAATATGAGTTACAGCCCTGAGCAGGAACGTATCTTTTTCTTACCTTCTGTTTCTGCTCTTTGACAATGTCTGGGAGACCGCAGCAAGCCGAATCCTGCAGTCTTGTTTCCATCTGTTTCTGAGGTGTAGCACCAACAAGATTATTGAGCGTCTCCCTTTCTCTATGTCTGGTCTGTGCCAGTGTCGGAGTTATAGTCCTTAGCATGCTCTGCAGTGTACATCTTCAATATCTCCCTCTGGTCTTTCCCAGGGTCTGGCCTTCATCCAGGGCCTGATTGTTTACATGAATCTGGCTTCCTCTCCGTATTAGTTAAAAGCCCAGTCCGTTTAATTTTATAGGGCAATTGATTCCTTTGATTGTGTGCTTTGTGTTGTGATAGGTTGTTTCCCATTTCTCTCTCTGTGATCCCTGTCAGTAATTGGTTATTGGGTTTTTTTCAAGATGCCATGGTCCAGTGTTTTCCCTAAGCTATTCAGTGAGTGCTATTGGGGTTGAGTGTTTGCTTTCTATTCATGAATACTGCTAGCAAGGCATCATTCTGAGACATGCTTAAGCCTTCACACCTCCATTTTCAAACCTAATAGAATTAGTGGTTCCAGTGCATGGCTCTGTGGAATGAGGAATCTGGTATATGAGGATGACTTCTATTTTTTCCTTTCGTTCAGACGCTTGTTTTCCTCTTTTCAGCAGTCATTCTGTCTTTGTGCGCAACCTATAACCTTGAATATATAATCACATGTTCTTGGTTGAAGTATTGTTTATTGATGCTAATCATGTGAATGGGCAATGATTATTATTATTGATGATTTATGTGATGCTTAATACCTTACTCTCCAGCCACTAAGTGCCGGACTGGGTATCAAACCCATGTTGCAACACATTGTCCTGTTTCCTAGGTGAATGCATTACCCCTGATCTATCCTATAAAATATTCTCACTACTTCACATGGGGTTTAGTGGTTGTTAGTTTTACGCAAATGTTGTGTTTCCTGCAGAAAATTTAGCTTAATATTGTGATGTTCACATTTCATGTAATCTGTATGAATGCACACAGCTGCATATGATTGTTCTGTTCTATAGTGCACAATGAATGTACTTGTTTTGGGGTCATCCAGCTAACAACTAACATCTTAAATGTCGTTTTAAGCAATGTAACTAACATGCAATGACTAGGTTTGCAAAATCCACTTGGAGGCAGTGCTAGTTGGCACAAATACCTGACTCTAATCGTGATTGCAGCTGTTCCGTTGCACCTTAGTTACATTTTTATGGGCTATTAGTTAGATTTCACATCCTTTAAAATTAATCTTTAGAACCCTTGTGTCAGGAAACGAACCATAGCCACGCCCATTTCACGTTGCACATGTGTTTCTAGGTTACCGTCCTTGCCCACGGTTAGGTCTCTCATTGGTCAACTGGGACCTTCCAACAAGAGTCATCCAAACTCCCAAGCTCACATCCGCAAAGACACTAAGCCCTGCGGTTACAGCATGTCTTTTTTCGTGCGCATTGGGGCTTACGATGGAAACGCTGGAACCCTGTGCATACGCAATGACACATGCCATGATAGAGGATCCGCGGTCTGCGTCTTCATGTGACTTGTTCAACTTAAGCTGTGACCTAGCGAGGCTTCGGTGCTTCTGATTTTTCCAGCAACTCGCCTTGTATCACATGCATTGTTTCCACGTTTTTTCCATGTCCTGACCTAGCGCCTGCTTACCGGACCTTTCCTTGCCTCCTCCCTGGTCTTGATTTGATTACCGGTTTTTGACTTGGCTTGCTTCCTGGGCATCTTGCCTCACGTCCTGTACCACGCCGCCTGAAAAAAGCTGACTTAGAATTGTCCTCAGGATTGCCCATGTGAACCTGTGCTCCTGGTTTTTGCCCACTTGTTGCCGACCTCGCTTTCCGCTTGGATTTCTCTACTATCCTGCATCTCCAGATCTCAGTGGCCAATTTCCCTTACATATAGTGCATGGACTAGAGACTTCTTCCTTGTGCACTTCTACGGTCCTCTTAGGCATCCTCGTGCCATCAGAATAGGTGGATCATTAGTGCTTGGACTAGAGACTTCCTCCTTGTGCACTTCCACTGAGCTCCTAGGTGTTCTCGTGCCAGCAAGATAGTTTTTCCTTCTGGATCTACAGACAGTCACAGAGGATCTACGGATTTCTTCCTTCATTCTACCTACGGATGTCACCTATTGGTAAGAACCACTCCAGCCCTTACTTTCCCCATTTTAGTTTCTCTCAGTATTTCTCCATTAATCCTGATCTGTCTGTTGCAGGAGGAATACCACCTCCGGGTTGACACAAGGGACACCCCCGCTATTGTCCTTCACCACACAATACACAGGTCAGCTCTCATCGTTTTCCCATTGCATTACGCTTACGATTTACCTAGTTCTGGTCTTTGACTCTGTGCCTTTGTTTTGCAGCGTGTGGTGTCCTGTGTCTGTCCTCCACATGTTCAGATTCATAGATCCCTCTGTTGATTCTTTCTTAAGCACACCATAGGGGTACATTGGTAGGAAGAATGTGTCTACTACACAACAAGTTCAACTACCTGTTACCTGATACCCATCCACCACTTGTTGTAAGTCACTTCTGTTTGTAGTAGCCTGTGTCAGGCACTGTAACTAAGCTTCGAGTCTACTTGTATTGTTTGCACTCAGCTGCACAAGGGCTTGGCGCGTATTACCAAATAAATAAACAAACAAACAAACAAACTTGAGAGTATGGGTGGGTTCTGACACCTCGTTTACACTGTGTTTGGTAGCTGTTGTTTGCCAATGGAATATTTTCAGTCAACTATTATTTGTGCTTTTACATCATGGACTCTTACAGATTTCTGTCCCTTTGGGAATTTTGATCCAAAGTACAAGACCAAAAAATCTGAATGTCATATTAAATGTCGAGGCTCTGCACTGCAAAAGTAAAATATGATTTATTTGGGGTTATGAAAATGTCTAACATGAAGCAAATGCAAACAATTGAGGATAGCTTCTCTTCTTTGTGCATGGTCCTAAATTGATTAAGGGCCTGTAGTCCTAAACTATTTCCTAGTGTCCCTTTAATCCTCCCACCTGGTGGGATGCACAAAGATTAACTCTCAGTTCTAGGCTTTTAAGTGTTTGCACACTTACTTCTTGACAGTTCATTATCACGACTTCTTATATCTGCTTCTCGTCCTCGAGTTATTTGCCACTCTCCATTCTGGGTCAGTTAATGACATGTCAAAGCATAAAGCAATTGAATTCAGCACCTGGACATAGATTGGACTGGAGCCTGGGAGAGGATTTTGCAGATTCAGACTTTCCACCAAGTTAACAGGAATCTTTAAAAATGTAGGTTTTCCCTACTCATTGCACTCAGCACTTTCCTCTCTAAGGATGCTGGCCCTTTCTCCAGGCTCTACCTCTCTGGCTAACTCCTGAAGGAATCAATGCCACAATCTCCTCATTCACAAAGAGATGTTGGGCCAATTTCCCATCACCTTCTCTACCTCTTTTGTTCCTTTTCCTTCCTCCTGTTCATCTACTGCCCCTTTCCCTTCCTCCACCCCCTTTTTGACATTCCACAAATCCTCATGCTTAAGGGTAGTTAGCACTGCCTCTAGCTTTCCCATCTATTCTTCCATTATTGCTGTGCCTGTTTCTCTTCTTCCTTCCTGCCTTTTTCTATGTCCTACTGAGTGTCCGCAAATATCTAATTCCTAAGACTCCTTGATGTTTTCCTATTACCTTCCTTCTCACACTGTGATCCTTCTCCTCCTTCAATCTTATCTTGCTCTTTTTTGATGTGTAAGTCCTCTCTCCTCCTTCTTATTCTTCTAACCAGCTTATTCCTCCCACCAACTCTTTCCTTTTAACCTCATGCTACTATCTCTTCTTTGCTAACCCTCCTCATGTCTCCTCCAGTCTTCTTGTATCCTTCAACTCTCACCGTTAGTCTCCGAATGTCCTCGCTTTTGACTCCTCCAACCGACCGTCTTACTATGCTTCAAACCTCCTTCTGAGCTCTTCCAACCTTCCTATTTACTCTGCTTTGAATCTCCTTTTAATCTCCTCCATCCTTCCTCCCGGCACTCCTTCGAACCACTTTATACACTTTTCCACACTCGCTCCTCACTCCCGTTCCAAGTTCCTTCAATATCCTCAACATGCAATTTTCCCACTTTCCTCTTCCCTCTGCCACTCACTATCTCCCCTCGGCATGCCACCTCCTGAAACCCATACCCAGCCCGGAATTCCAATAGGTCTTTATATTGCATTTGCCTTTCATATGGGTCTAAAAGCTTTGCAACAACATTCAGCTGATTTGTATCATTACAAGAGTGCAGAGATTGGTTTAGACCTAATTGCCCATGACTTTTGGGAGTGTCCTATTTCCAGCTGGTGCTAAGCATGGAGACATGACCAAGTCTATATTAGGGCTGTCCACAAACATGAATGGGACTTTATGGTTTTGATATGCAATTTAAGCAACAGTTCTCACTTCTTCCAAGGTATCTTCTATCTTGCTACTACAATTGCTAGCCAACTAACATATTTCTGTCCTCTCTTCTTGACTAGACAAGCAATGAAGTAGCGAGCAAGATTATCTAATTGTACCATCAGACTCTGTTCTATTGTGGAACTGCAACAGTATTGGACTTTGTGGGAGGAGTCCAACTGCCTTTTGTATATGACTGGAGACTAGACAGAAAGGATACCAATCTTCCTCCCAGTGTTAATTGTGAGGTCTAGTTATAAGAAAAGAAACATAATCTATTACGGACCAGGTACCATCTATTCCATGATTAAGACTCCTTCAAGTAAAGTAGAAGAGTTTTGAGTGTTTCTAAAGTCTTTACTCACCCTGTGAACACCTGTTCTCTGTTAATTAGTACTCATTTTTGAAATGTTACCCGCAACTAAAACCTAAATATGTACTAAAATGTACTAACAGGGACCAACAGATCTTCTTGTAGGAGAAAACGCTGGCTAGTCACCTCAGACAACCAATTGATTCTTTGAATACATTATTACTTGATATTACTTGCCTAACCTGTATTGTGATCAATGATATCGTACTCTTCTGCTGAATGTAAATGTTCTTTGTAATGTCATACTGTTTTGTAACCACTGTTTGAAGATATGCGCCCGGTAGCCCCTGTGCCTGGTTTGCGCTATACAAATAAAATAAATACAAAATACTAATACAAAACACTGTTCTTTGTCCTGATGAGCACTGCACAAACCTGTCCCTGCAGGGGTGAGGTAGAGATACTACCAACTTGTGCTCTCTAGAGAGCTCTGACTGAATGAAGTGTTCCTGACTTTCTGAACCACTACCCTGGAAATAACTCTGAATGGGAAACACTATACTACTCAGTGTTTGGCCGTCTAAATAATGTGGCATGCATTTAGGATATGATATGATATGATAGGTTATTTATAACGCACTTAATACCCAGAGATTTCCAAGCGCGGACCCGGGGATCGAACCCGTGTTGATCTGTGTCAAGACAAGCACGTTGCCTCTGAGCTATCCTCCCGAGATTTATAGCACACTAATCCAGAGTCTAGAGACATTTGTCTTTTCCTTGATCATGTACTCTGAATTAAAATGTTGATCCCAGCAGACACAAATGTAAAAATGGAGTTACCCTTCTTCTGACACTTTGATATTTTTAATCGTGTAACAAAAGGGAAGACAAACATGTTTAACTGTGGTTAATCTTCTCCTTGCTCTTCGATCTATTAGCTGGTGTGCAACCATCTTAAATTCGGTCCCAGACAGGTCTGTAGAATTTCTTACTGAAGGAATATTTAACTACACTGAGAACTACTGCTAACAAAAATCAAATCTGGTGGATATTTACTGTTTATGCTCTTTATGCTTTTCACTTTGCCATTCATTCAATACTGAGTGCAACAGCGCCTATTACACCACGTGAATCCACTTCAACCCTACCAAACCGATTTAAAGGAAAAAGCTTCTGGGCCATAGATAGTCCTCAATGCATTTTACCACTCCGGGTTTCCCTTGCCAACCCTGACACCATCCTATCGTAAAGTGAACATTCCCTTAGGGCCCAATTTTCAGAACTATGTCAAGGGGTCCCACACAAAAGGTCACACCCGCGGGTTGCAGATCAAAAAGCTGCATTCTGCTGGTGTGACCATTTGTGCATGGCTCATTCCTGGTACCTGTCGCCCCCCCCCTAACTCCAAGCATCTACGTGACACCCCCAACCCCTGTCCACCCACTCCTGCCCCCTCCACAACTTACCTGGTGCTGGCTCCAGCTGCCTGCTTCTTGGGTGCTCGGAATACAGCAGCACCAGAAGCCCGGGCACAACACAGCATGCTTTTGTGTGCAACCTTTTGTGTCCCTGGCCTCCTGTGCTATGGTATGCAGACTGCATACCCAATTGTCATGGGCTAAGTTCCCTGTGCTGCAGGGATGTGTCTGTTGTGTTAATTGTGTGCAATGCTGCTTTGCAAACTCCTAATGGGAGAGCAAGCTAACCAGCTTACATGCTGGTTCTTACTCAAAATCATCAACACCTGACGTGATGATTGTTAAATACTATAGGCCAAGAAGAAGTACCATCTATGCAAAACAAGTGATCAAAATGTAACCAAAAGCACATTATAAATAAAAATACCTTTGGACAAGTGACATTGTTTCTTGTCTTTGCTCCCAATGATGATTAGTATAACATGGATAATCCTGCCTTTGTTATTCAGGTGCACTCATATGTGTATCCATGCAATTAAGATACCAGATTCCTTGCTGTCTCCTGCGAACAGAACGATTTGTTACATCCAAACTCAAAGGCTGGACAGAGTCACTCACCTCCCATTTACTTGCCATTTCCAGTACTTTAGCAATGGCATATTTGGAATATAAGGCATAATGGAACGCTCTAGCATATTTTTGCCAATGCACACATTATGTTATGTCCCATGGACTGCTGGTATGGTGTATCCCAGCTGCCTCTGAGCCCTTGTGCTGCGTTTTGGGGTGAAGGGGGGGGGCAAATATTAGAGTTCTGAACTTCAGGATTTAACAATGGCCGATTTGTATTCTGCTTTTACCCTCTCCAGTGTGCAGTGGCACAGATGGGGACAAACAGTGTGCTTTGGCATTATTAGGAGAACACAATCTTCTGTAGTGTAACAGATTTGCATTCCGAAGAATATGCACAGGATGGACAACTTAAACAAATAAGGGGGGGGCCTTTCAAACAAAAAACAGCATGGCAGTCCAATGTTCGAGGTTGAGTGAGCCCTGCAGGCCTCCTTAAAGGTCCTGAGAGGGTTTTTATCACACCTTATTTGTTCTCTGGTTGTTTTGGTCTTTGGGGATGTCAGATAATGGTTAATTAGCTTAATGGAGGCTTCCGGGTGATGAAGGCTTCAGGGATCCCAAACCCATCTTTGGGTGGCTCGCCTTTTGCAGGGTTCATGAGACCCAAACAATAACTGTGAGGCTTAGTCCAATCTCAGTGAGTCAGAAAATAGGGGTGGGAGTCTGGAAGAGACTGCCAGCATCCCTTCAGGTGAACCTATCCTGTAAGACTTGAACTATTCTCTGATTGCTTCTCTACTCCTACAATAGGTTTCCCAACCTGTTCCCATTCCTCCTCATACCTTCTGGTCCTGCAAAGGGCCAACTTCGCCCAACATAACCTGCTAGATGGGTTTTGGCCATTGGTTAAGGTCCTTCCCTTTTCTCCTAAGCCCTCCTCCTTTCTCTGCCATCTGTTCATTACTATGTAGATTCTCCACTTCCTTTCCAATGTGTCAATCCTTCCTTCTGATCTCCTTCCCTCTCCAAACATTCTTTCATCACCATCACCTACTTGACTGCAGATGTTACCATCTTCTTTTCACTACTGCCTTTGCTTCAACCTTCACTTCTCCTGTCATCATCTCCCCCTTTCCACCTAAGGCTGTCACATCCTCTTCCTATCACTTTTGCTCCCTAGGGTTGTCAACTTGTCAGCCACTCCTGATGTTACTTCTGTATTGTCTCCATCAGCCAATGTTGCAACAATCCTATTAATCTCATGTCTTGCATTCACCACCTCCACCTCAATAATCTCTTCACTGCTTGATGTTATAACCTCAGTCTTTGTCTCACTATAACCTCATGATATGGCCTGTAACTCCTGTTGTTACCACCTTTACCACATTATCTGTACCACCTTTCTTTTCTGGTGTTACTGATTTTACTACCGCCTTTCCTCTTCTCAGCTTCTCTTCCGCTCTACACCTCTGTCTGTCCATCTACTTCCAAATCTCCAGTATGTGCTCCTTCCAGTGTTTGCTAGCAACACCCACTCAACAGGGGCTCTGTGTTCTCATACTGTGCTTATCACTCACCACAGTGGTACTTTTAATGAGGGTTTGAACCTTTTGCTTGTTTCTGGGTGACTGTTTGGCTTGATTGTAGTCCCCGGGTGCAGCTGGGGCTGCTTTGGGCTTAGATGACTGGACCAATCCTATAACTGGCCAGTCCACCATCTTAGAAGTTTCCGATCTCTGACCTCCCCATAGTGCTGCCTGTGCTGACATTTCTTGTGATTCCAGCATATGAATTAAATGCCGTGAACAATGCTAAATCAACTGTTTGCACTATGGTTCCGTCAGAAAACTGGGGATACAGTGTAATAGCAACATTGTATAACTGGCATAAGAACATTATGATGAGGAACAATATTGTTGTAAATGTGTTTCATTCATTGAATTCTCCAAAATGTGGATTCTGTGGACTTGCAACTTTGTATCCATGGAATGTCTGAGTTTACTGTGCGTCTCCGGAGATGTGCACAATTATTTCTCTGGTGTTAGGTTTGAGGTTGTACCTTTATCTTAATACAAGATATTGATGTCAAGTATATGGAAATGATTTCCCTTAAAGGGAAAGGTATATTTTCCTACACTGGAGCTGTGAGCCTGCTCAAAAACAGAGTGTTAATGTCTCTCAATTGTGGATGGGGTCTGTTACTATTGCCCTGCGTAGTCTCACAAGGGATTTGGAAGGGTTTTATAGCTTACATGTCTTAATTGACTGGAGTGAGCAGAATCCAAGCCCCCAGTACTAGCTTGTAACGAAGCACTGTGATTGTCCACTGACATGTGACAGGGTCTAAGGCAGGGTTGCAAGAGCTTCCTCGCCATCCTGCCTCCAGGATTCATGCCATCCTCTCACCAGTGCCTCTAAGTCACCAGGTTGGTAGGAAACAGAGCCAAACAGGGGAATTGTTCTATATGCCCCAAAGCAGAACACTGAACTCTATCTCCATAGTTCCAGCTCCTGATCTGTGCCGCCTGATGTGAGGGATAGGATAACCAACTGCTTCATGACTTGCATGCTACAACTGGTGGAAGCTGGAGCCATGCTTATGTGCACTAGGGCAGGTTGCAGTCTTCATAGTGAGAATGACATGTTTGCCCTACCTCTCATCAGTTCAGACGCTGGCTAGGAGACCCAGAACATCATTGGGCCTATTCTATGACAAATAAGAAACCCACTTAGAGAATATCTTCATCAGACCAATGGTTCTAAGATGTGTCACTGCTCAGACATGTTCCACTCGCATTTCTTACAGAGTTTCAGGAAAAAATGAAAATGAACATACATTCAGAAAATTGATGAGAAATGGGAAGTCGAGGTAAAGCAATAATAGGGTGTGTGTTCATTTGAGAAAGTTAGGCCATAATTTAGCCAAGAAATATCCA
Source organism: Ambystoma mexicanum (assembly GCF_040938575.1). Taxonomy (NCBI): domain Eukaryota; kingdom Metazoa; phylum Chordata; class Amphibia; order Caudata; family Ambystomatidae; genus Ambystoma; species Ambystoma mexicanum. The sequence continues at coordinate 892,925,245 of NC_090922.1, forward strand.
TTCTGAATAATCTGAATGCAGGCAGATGAAAACAAAAAGATTTTACATTTAACAATGTCTTTATTCTCACGTTTGAAACTGCTGTACTAACACAAGTATTTATATGAACACTTCTTCTGCCAAAATGATAACAAAGCATATGGATACGGCTGCTTCCAGACTAACACTGTTACATCTTAATGCTCAGTTGTATTTGTTGTATGCAGATGCAAAAGTTCTCATGAAAGCTTGGTTTTGACCTTGATGTCTGAAATGGAAAGCCATCTGATAGCCTGTTATTGTGATAATTGGAAAACACTGAACCCTCCTTGATATGCTCAGAGTAATATTCTGCTTACTGCATTCAAATGTATGGAACACACAAGATATAAAGAGACGGTGATTTCGGGGATGGGAAAACACAGTCTATGATTGCTTGGGCACCCATATCTTCCTCCTATCTGTGTTCACCTGATGACTGCCGATAACAATTAGACAAATTAACCTCTACTGAGATCATGACCCATGTTTTCTTTCCACAACAAAAGGGCAACTCCCAAAGAGGCTGAATAGCACCTCCTCCAGTTTGAAAATAAGATTTCATGGAGACCATCATGTCAAATAAATTGTCCTACAATTTATGTAATGCCTTTAACCCAAAAAGCTTTCATAATGTTACTGATTTAGGGCATGATGTCCATGAATTTCATGAGTGTTTGTGGACAAGTTGGTAGAGACAATTTTGATTTCTGTGCTAATTTCCTCCCACCTTAGAGACCCCCATCTCTTTTGCTAGATTTAGAACTTTTTAATTTGAACTCCAGAGTGAGTGAGACCTTTATTTTCACTCCCAATGGTGTTTTTCCCCGATTAGGATTTTATGTTTTCACTGTTTTTGCAGTCTGACAAATTCCATAGGCATCTGTTTTGTATATAGGAACACACAGCACCTTCAGTGCAGTGTCACTGAGAAGTCCTTTGGAATTCTCTTAAGGTTTAAATACCTTTTCTTGGGTGAACTACTGTTCCCAAGAAAGGTAAGGGGAAATTGATCTTACTTAGTTTTCTACTTAGTAGGTCCAGCACACACCATCTTATGTGGAGTGCTGGAGGGTTACCTAGTAGCCCCTTATCCTACTTTCTCATGTAACATTTTTTGTTACCCTCACTACTTAAAATAGCTGATGGCAGTGGTGTACTTGTTACTACCAGTGTGTTGTTTTACCGCAGGCTGAACCCTCAGCTGCAGTACAGCACCCATTGGTGTGCATTTTGTCAAAATACCAATGGTCCTCTTCGCGATTTTCTTTTTTTTTCTTTTTTTAAAACTTTTGTTTATTGGCAGAAAGTTAAGACAGGTACAGCAAACATTGCACAGAGGTAAACAATAATCACAGTATCACATTTAGGCATTACATCATGCACTATTTCAAGCAGTCTAGAATAGGGGGGATGGATTGATAGCACTAAGGGGCGTGAAGTGCTCAGTACTTATGGTGAGTCAGGTGGGCCTAGTGGGGGGGTGAAGCTCCATTCAACCCTGTCTCTATTGTTCAGATAGCTGCAGAATTCGGTCCACACATTTTTGGGAGGGATGGCATGGGCAGGGTGTTTGTGAGGTCTTTCTTGGCTTTTACTCTGTGCGTTGAAACAGGTTTGAGTCCTTTTTGTCTTTGCCTTTGGTGGACTTCAGCGCTGAAGCCCGCCCCAGCCTCTAGTGTGTCTGGAAGGACAGGAAGTGAGGCAGGGTCCTGAAACTCATCTGACCTTTCTCTCTAGGTGCGCCTGAACAAAACCAGTACTGATTGGCAGGCTGGCTGTCGGAGAAGGACAGCCACCCTGCTGTGTGATTGGCAGCCTAGGGCTGTGAATGAGTGAGAACAAGCTTACCTGGACCTCAAAGTGCACGGTGAAGCCCTGCTGCTGTGCTTCCATCCTTTTTTGTATCGACAGAGAAGCTCTGGACGGAATGACCTCTCCCCTTGGGCTGGTGGGACTAACTAGCCTGTGACAAACTCCACTTCGGAACAATTCCTGACTTGCTGTGCCTCTCCAGTCTTGCAGAAGCCCAATGCCAGAGGGTCGAGTGTCCATAACCGAGTGCAATGTCGTCCGCAGAACAAATCCAGCCAAATGCTCCGGAAGCCTCCGAAGGACACTCCAGAAGCAGGAAATCCCAATCCAGAGTCCCCTCACCAGAGTCCAGGACCAAGGGAGCAATGAGATATTCAATCTGCATCAGTGCTGTTTACGAGGCGCTGAAACCACAAAGTGCCACTGAATCGAAGATAGTGCTACCCAAGTACTGCCACAGGAGCCTGCCAGACATCCAGCATTTTGTCCGCACAAATGAGGCTCAAGTACAACTGTCTGTTTGGCTGAAGCAAGACCACTTTCTTCAAACCAGAGTTTCAACTCCCTATGCACAGGCTTAACTGCTGTGTGTTCCTTCAGAGATCTTCTTGAAGTATCTGACTTTGTGAAAGACTATATCCAAGAAGTGAATGAATACTATAGACTTTGTCCAATTGACTTTGGCTGTCCTAGCTCCCTAAAGACATTGCTCTAATCTATTGACTTTGGCATTGCTTGTTCCTTCAGAGGTCGTAATTTGTTGACCACTTTTTACTACTGGGAAAGGCTTACCTAGACTTAAACTGAGGATTCAAACTGTCTTCCTGTTATAAGAAAGTATGTTCTAACCTTTCTATTTCCTTAACCCTTCCTTCCTAAAACCCAGGGTCTGAAAAGTATGTTGGTGTTTATGATAAATGCAATTGTATCCTTGTTATTAAAGTCACTTCAGGGTGTAGGAGAAATGTGTTAGCATATCCAAAAAGTATTCACAAATTGTATTAACTTTGTAAAGTGATTCCAAAGTTTGCTTGACTGTTAAAACTATTGCCTTTTTAAAGAATGCTTAACTAAAACGTGTATGTAATATATATATATATATATATATATATATATATATATATATATATATATATATATATATATATATATATATAACTGAATCCTTGCATGTAAGCGTTACTTGGCTACTTCTATTGACAGCTGTACAACTCACATTTACACCTCTTGAGGTAGACCTGGCTGCTTAGTCACACTACCAACTTGTAAAGTACAGACCTATACAAATAGGTGGGTTACCCAATGCCAAGCAGATATGTCTTTTGTAGTCTCACGCAGTGTGCTTGCACCAGTTCTTACCTAACACAAGTCAACATCTTCAAAACTAACTTGTCACAGAGATACCCTTAAACTGCAAAATGCTTCCTCACCATTCAGAGCCTCCTTTAAATTCAGAGATAATTGCTCTCCAGCTAAAGAGACACCCCTGTGTTCAGGGCGATTAAAGTGCACAGCATTAGTAATACCAGGATTAGGTATGGCATTTAAAGATATGTTTGTTTTAGATGGGAGGTCCTGCTTCAGATAGATTTTTTGTGTATGTAAAAATATGGCTTCTAGTGTATAAATACTGCATGTGGGTGAAGAGTAACACTGAGAAAAGAAAATATATACGTAATATTTGATTTTTTTAATATAGTGCCTCACACATAAAACCCACACCTCCAGCTCCTCTGCCACCACTTGTCTATCCAAATCTTTCTATCATATCCTGAAAACATTGTGTAACTTCTGCTTCCCATCCCACTTATTTAGCCTTTGAACCTTGTAAGGGGTGTTTCTGAGAACCTCAGGGTAGCCCCAGTTCTGAACAAATTTCGAATAAAATACATTTAAGAAATATTGGCAACTTACAGGTGAACTTGTTCCAAAGCCCTTACCAACCGATATTAAAATGACCAGTTATATTATTGCCCACACTGTGGTGCTCATTTTCTATTTCAAAAAATACCTGAGGGAAATCAAACTCCCATCAGTGTGCATAGTATGGATCGTGCGATCCTTTTCCCCTCACATTTCACATTTAACTAGAATTATTTGCCAGATTTTGCATGAGCAGGTCTGTCCCCAGAATGAGCACCCAGTATGGGGTTTATTAGGTCCTGAATTTACCTGCAGTAAAGCCAATGGCAGCTCATGCGAGCCCGGTAGAACCCTCACCCATTATGGAGGAGCGATGAACCAGTTCAGTGCAAAGTCTGAGAGCTCCCTTTGCTGGTTTCTGCAGCTGAGGGAGCATTCCTGTGCTGGCCTAACATTGTGAAAGGGAAACATGTTTTACCTTTGACAGTTTTTGTTCTCCAGTGCGCATGTCCAATGGACTATGCAAGGCTAAGGATGTTTTGCTTCCCAGCCTTGCATGGTCCTTTGGGGATTCAGACTAGGTAGCTGCACATCTGAATGTGTGTGGTGGCACTTCTGTACCCCCACACACATTAAGAGAGTTCTGGGCGGTGACACAATAGCACTCTGGCTCCTGCGAGGATGTGCAGGAAACAGAAAGCACTCTTCCCTTTCTGGTTCCTGTGTGTGTGATGTGGGAGCTGGAGGCCTTCCATTATTCCTTGGAGGCCGGTGCATTGCAAGGAGCAGAGTGCAGAACATGGCTGAAGGCAAGATATATGTGTATGGCGTATAAGTGCAGGAATGAGTGAGTGTAGGATGCATGGGTGGGTGTGTGTAGGAATGAGTGAGCCTATGGTGTATAGGTGTGTTATAGAGTGCTCTGTGAATGAGTGAGTGAACATTGCTTGGATGCGTGTGGTGCGCACATTTGTGTTTGTACAGACTGCAGAGGTGGCTGGATGTTTGAGGATACGACAGCAAATTCAAATATACCCAGCAAAAAAATAATGTTGCAACAACATCATTTTTTACTGGTCATCTTTGATAAAGCAGGCATGATACGTGTCATTATGTGTTTAGACTTCCATTTTGTTGCACCAGTCTAGCCATTTCTTTGTGTGATATGTCATGTTTTACTGGGCATCTTTGATAGAGTGAGCATGGTAGGTGTTATTATCTGACTAGACATATTAACTGGCATTACTGGTATTATCAGTGCCAAGATGCCCACAGGTTCGGAGCACGCTATAAATGTCAAAATAAATAAATAAATACAGTATACGTAAAACAAGCATCAGTATGTTCTTGTATGGGAATATTGGCATACATTGGTGCAGCCAGCATGAAAATGTATGGGCACACCTAGAGTGAACATGTTTTTATACTGGTATATATTGTGGGCAAAGGCATTGTGAATATGTGTTGGGAACTGCCCCTGCGCACTGTTGGTGACTTGCACCTGGATTTTTTTCATGAGTTATTATACAAAAACAATTGCAACATGTGCCAATTTTTCACTAAAGGTGTGCTGTAAAATGCACCGTTGTAACCTATTATTCCCAAAAATCTTTCAGGCGAAGCACACCCAAACCCCTCTGGGATTTGTTGTGCTCCGTCAATACGCTCAGGTCACTCTGGCATACTTGTGGGAAATATTTACACCCCTCCAAATTAAAAGAAACTCTTCAGCCACAAGTATTGCCCTGCCTTTATGGCACTCCCAAGCTGTAAAACAAAGACTTTCTGTTATTTCACAGCAGCACAGTGCTGGAGGTTTGAGAGGGGCGGGTTGTCACAGACCCCCCAACTGGTCATTTAGACAGGTCTTTGGCATGTCCAAAATTTTAAAAGCAAAGCAAACTTGGCCTTTCAGTTACTTTACTGTTCCATGAAAAAGCAGTTGGAATGAGGGCTTGATTCTGAAGAAGGTTTTAAGTACTGAAAAGGTAACTGAAAGCGTTAACAACCTTTTCGGTACTTAAGACCTATTCTGAAGGTGGCACATTCTTCCGAAAGTCAGAAGGAATGCGCCACTTTTGGGAATATGTGTGCCGGTTGCTAGGAAGGGCTGAAAACTGACCTCTCAACTGGCACTATTGGTATATGGCATTTTGCATGCCAATTCTTGTGGCACTCCTCTACTGTTGGAACAGCATAGAATTGGCGGTGATGTACAGCACCAAATTGGTGTCGTTCTTGTGGAGGAGTACCACAAGAAGCACATACTTTTGGGTGAAGACCGTGCTCACGGTTACAGGTGTGTAGTTTGAAGGAAAGTGTGCTTTGTGTGTTGTATTTTTTAATAGATGTTGTGTTTCGGATGTACATTATAATGTTTACCAAATGCCTGTGTTCAATAATGTACAGCGCCAAGTAACCTTCACAAATGGGCTTGCTATGTGGCATTGACATGGTAGGACAGCTTTCGTAACATGATAAGTTTGTAGGAATGTGTTATTATCACAGGACTGCAGCTAATTAGTGGGTGGTAATCTGCAGAAGTACATCCGCTACCCCATGCCACAAGCACATCTATTATTTCTCGTCTGCACTCTTTATTCACCCTACTCTGAGAGTTCATCATTTACTTGCAGCTGTATGTAGCAGTGTCAAAAAGTTTGACATGCAAATAAGGCACTATTGGGTTGCACTACTTTTGTAACCTACCAAGGCATTGCGCAGTGGGATAGACCATGTGCAAAGCTGGTTGGTGCCAGCTGGCACTTTTGCTTCATGTTTTGTTTATATAAATGTGAGTAACCCCACCAGAAGTGCAGCTTCGCACAAGTCTTCACCTTTTGTTGCATGGAAAAAAGGGCACTGAACCAATGTGTGAGTACTCTACCTTATTTCAATTACCAATGTTTTATGTGTAGGTGTGACGATATCGGCTGCAAGTGTGAAGATACCCCACAGTGTCAAGCATTTCCAGTGAGCACAGTGAAGCACGGGGTGTGGACTGATGGCAGGTGCTGTGGCTGCATTTTGTTTTGTTTGACGTAGGCATGCGAATAATGAAGACCAAATTTTACTACATCCATCTGTGGACAACATACAACCTGAAGTTCAACAGGCCAGGCAAGGAAGGAAACAAATAAAGAACGTGTGTATCGAACCAGGGTGAATTTGTTCAACAAGTCACCTGAACACATTATTCGCTTGTACCGACTGGATGCGGATGCAATTTTGTACTTGGTAGAGTTGATAAAGGGGGACTTGGAAGCTGCCGCTAATAAGAATAGAGCCATCCCACATTTGGTGAAAGTAATTGCAGTTCTTCATTTGTGTGGTACTGGGTGGTACCAGAGTACTGTAGCCATGGGTGAAGAAACCAGCTTTTAATAACATTTTGAATGTGGTTTTGCAACAAATGTCCAAATGCATTGCTTTCCCACATATTGCAGCAGAGTTGGCCACTGTGAAGTGTGATTTCTTTGCAATAACCGGCTTTGCAAACATTCAGGTCAATCGATTGGACCCATGTCTGCATTATACCACCCCGTACAAGGGAACCCATGTTCAGAAACAGAAAAATGCACTACTCCCGTAACATTCAGATGACCTGCAGTGCAGACTTACAAATTACTCATTGCTATGCCAATTTTCCGGTTTCTGCGCATGATGCATACATATTACGCACCAGCAACCTGCCTCTGGTGATGTGTGGCATGTCTGCAGACAGAAGCTGGTTGCTGGGGGATGGAGCATACCCACTTAAACAGTGGCTCATAATCCCACTTGTGTATCCATGCACTGCATCAGAAAAGAAATATTATGCAACATAGATCAAAAAAGGAGCACCATTGAACATGCTTTTGGACTCTTCAAAATCGTTTTTAGGTATTTGCATGTGTCTGGAGGGGAACTCATGTATGCTCCAGAGAAAGTATGTGAAATGATAGTGCTGTGCTGCATGCTACACAATTTAGCAATTTGCTGCCGTTTGGGCAACCCAGCAGATGGAATATTGGAGGAAGAGGTGGGTGACCCCATACACAATGAGGAGTACATGGTGGAAGGAAAACATGTTCATAGTGATGTCATTGCAAGTTGTTTCATGTAATACTCATCGCTGATGGTATGTGAATGGTAATGTGCTTGTTCAGTATGTTGGCAAATGTGCCTGTGAAGTCATATGTACATGCGACTTGTGCAATAAAAGGCTAACAAGTTTAAGTAACATTTGCATCATCGAACTATGTTTATTGACGAGTGTGCAGACAGCCAGTATTCAAAAAGCAAAGTTGCATGCACATTGGGGTCTATAACTGGGTTCGAAAAAGACATCATTATTAGCAAATGGCAGAAAAATGAGTGAAAATCGAATGAACAAGTGCGATGGATATATGTCTTCATATGTCTGGGTGAAAACACCACCACTTTCCATGATATACTTCTAATAAAAGGTAGATGTTTACCAAACACCCCACCACTTCCATGAAAATGCACTGAACATAGCATTTGAAAGCAATACTACACTAAAGTTTAATTACTGGGCAACGGTACACATATCCCTTCACACAATGTGTGACTACTTATTGTCCCTTTTAAAGATGTTTTCTTCTGCATTCTTGCTCTGGTCTACTTGCCATTGTAACGTCCTCTGCAGCGTTGTTAGAGTTATTGGGTGCAATACATGATAACCCTACAGCACTCTCATCTTTGGAAACAGGCACAGCCATGCTCGCTGTTAGTAGTGTGTAATCCATGCCCTGTACGTGTAACAAGTTAGTAAGTGTGTGTAGGCATTTGCCTTCACAGTGGCAGAGCACATTTGTACAATCCCCCTTTAAGGCTTTGGTGTTTTGGCCATTTTTCTTTAGAATTTGAATCACATTGCATTTCCGCATTCTTTGCAACTGCGGTTGCAACACGGACTACAGATAAACACAGTTTGCTCAAACCTCCCTGTATTTCATTTCATTCAAGGCCCTCGCTACAGTTACATGTTGGCATGTGCAACCAAATTCAGTTTCCTGAGTGTACCCAGTTGACTTTTTAAATAACTAGGCATTTGCTGCAGTGCATTGGTCTGCTTTTCAGTGCAGGCAAGTAAACGGACATGACTGTCAGGGCCCTGCCCGCATGTTGTACCACTGGCCTCCTTTAACAACAATGGGGTATAGGTGGAAAGGATGTCTTCCAGCGTGACTGCTACATGGATGCTTTCTCTGTATAATCCACCATGTTCTGTGTATTTTGTTCATCTTCAAAGTACTCACACATTACACTCTCAGTGTCCTCCTCCTGTTGTACATGTGGCAAAGTCACATGCTTCTCTTATTGACAGCATTTTACAGACTCTGCAATGGCCTCCACACACACGTTGCCTGCCAATGAGGCACCTGCACAAATGAAGACGAGAAGACAGAGTAATGCCTCATCGCACCAGTGTCCTCCCAATGTTATAAAAGAAGTGCCAAAAAAAATACATGCGTGGGTTAACAGCCACATATTACCACCACACAGCAAAGCAGCAAGGAAGAAAAACAAGTACAAACCACTTAAAAGCAATACATACGTCCATGCATGGAAGTCGCTGCTGTGAAGGAACTGGTGTGATAAGTCCAAATCATAATCACACTTCTGTGTACCCCAAATGAAGTGACAGGCCCCCATCCGTCAGTTTTTGCAAGGGTGAACGTAGAACAGCTGGCACCCAATCAATCATTCTGTGCAGCAAGTAATACAAGTTTGCAGATGGTTTTGCACTTACCAGTGTCCAGTGTATCCATGCCTCCAACACCCTCAAGATTCCCGGAGTCCATGATAGCAAGCACCTTAAATTCGGCAGCTGAGTAATTTGGGTCGTATGGAGAATCCCCGTTGGTGCCCTTGATGTGTTCCAGATATTTCTCTCAGACACTCCGCCGAACTTCGCACCACCTTTTCTTCATTTTGTCACTTTCACTGCAATGCTGTCCCACAGTTTGTTTTATTCAAACAGAGGGATTCGGTGAGCCTTAGCACCAAACAACACTGCTTCATTTACTTCAGCTCATCCACAAGGATACCCAAGGCCATGTTACTTAACTTGGCCTTTCGTTTATGGCCCCCACGTTGCCCATCCAAAGCTTTTGCATCCGTCATAGTACAATGCACATTCTCCCCTTGCTGCTTCTTTTGTTTTTCCCAGCAGTCCTCACAACTTTTAAAATTACCCTTGTCCTTCAATGCCTTTAGTTCCTTCCTCACACCTTACCTATTCACTGCACACTCCTGTGCACTGCTGTCCTTCTGCTTCCTGCACAACAGCAATAGCTTGGCAGATGTCACTATTGCCCTTCAACACGTTTGAAACCCTTATATTCCTGTTCACCGTGTTAAAAACTGCAAGGCCTTTGCATCTTCCTATGCATCTGCTGGCCTCTGCGGAGCACGTGCATTTTGTTATGATCTTGGCAGCTCTTTCATGAAATCACAAATCCCTCGTTATTTAACGAAAGTGCTGCCGAGATTCTGCATTCCGCCGGTTCCCGACAGAAGCAGCTCAGAGCTGGGGTGAAATCCGCCGAAGTCCTGATTTGGCAGACCATTAAATCTGGCGGTAATGGCGCTACCGCCGGATTTAAGGGTTACCGCCAAAGTCGTGATCAGGCCCTAAGTCATGTTTTTCACAACATCATATTGGTCCATTTAAAAAGAGTGCTGATTCTATTAATACATTGTACAGCAATGAATAATCAGGCACCATTAATATAGACACTGCGGGGAGAGATAATTTCAAACGGGGCATGAAAGTATTCCTCTCTCCGTAGATTCCAGTTCAGAATATAGTCTCCAGGGGAGAATTCATTCTGAAATGGAATCGCCGGGGTGAGAGTTTGTGCATGGGTGGATTTCTTTTGCGACACCGGCCTGCCATCAATTGCGCAGGACACCCTTTTGAATAAGTCGAGCTGTGCTTTGCAGAGAATCTAGCATCTCAAACAAGAACATCTTCTGTGTTGGGTCGATGTCAGGTCTTGGGGGCAGGAGGGGGCATAGAAGGAATGAAACTCAGCTCTCGCGCGCTCGACCACGTGAAAACAATTGTTGCACCTTCAAACCAGTAGTAGTCCTCATTCAGGCAGAAATACATATGATCTGTTTGGGTTATGGTGTTTATATGCTTTCCTGCTTTTATGTTCCAGATGAGCTGGTTCGGGTTGTCATCAGCAAACACCTGTGATTGAGCAGGGCAACATGATCTATACACACCACAAATTAGCCTTGTAGGCTGCCGTGCAGTTCCAGATCAACCCTCAAGCAAACATGTGTACGTTAAAGAAGATGATTAAGTTATTATTTGTTTTTAAATATCCATACACAAGGTTTATTTTCTGATGGCTGGAACTTGTAGAGAAAATGCAAATAAAAAATAAATAAATAAATAAAAAATAAATGTAGGCATGTGGCATTCATTGGAAGTTTACTGTGCAGCAGATTTGGTCGAATCAAACCTATTGCATTTATTTGACTGAATTTGCTGCAAATATATGTGGGGGTGGGAAAGGGTATTAAGTAAGGTGGAGGGGGATAAGGCAGGCCTGCTGCGAGGTCTACTCCACATATGTTTGCGCCCAAATGTATTAAAATCAAAACAAATAATTTGATGGATATGGATTCAACCAAATCCCGATGTAATAGGTATGCAATATGGAAGCAAACAAGTCAGAGCATGGGAAGATCACTAATTACAATGAACGATTCTGAAGTTCATTATTAAGCAACAGATTGCAAAGCATCTGGCCATCAAAGGCAATCAATGAGAGCCTACGCGGAATCAGGTGTAGTGGGTTAAGCTAACCTTTTATTAGACATAAGGAGAACGCGTGAATATAAATGCCATATAAGGGACATGGTGTTGGCATTTCATATAGTGCAACCAAAAGGTTATTTTGATTTAATTACATGAACTGCGAATTGAAAATGAAATGTGCAAATTATTTGAAAATTGTCAGCTAGTCAGTCATAATGGGCTATACATAATTGCACATATTCAGAATGAGATTCACACAGAGGATTGCCAGAGTGAGAGGGCCGATGATGTTTAACTTAATTATGAATGAATGTCGGCTAAAAGTCTTGACAGATTTTTTCATTAGTATCAACGATACAAATGTAGTTGTGCAATATATAAATGCCTTGCACTGATACAACTCAAGGTAAAACACTGTTCCTGGTTGGGCTGTCTTAGAACAATGCAGACGTGAGGGACAACATCATCGATAATCTTAGAATCTTGCTTGCAAGAAAAGGCTGGCTGATATGCCGGAAGTCAAGCTCTTCTTAGACTCTCCACCAGCTCCATAGCTTGGCTAAACCAGTTTCCTCTGTGACATTGCCAAAACCCAATTAAGTATTATTTTGCCCCGACTACAAATCTGCTTTAAACTTGAAGTTTGGAGCCCAGTTCCGGTGAAATAATATTGTATGCAGATACTTTCTAAGGGACATAGAAGTTACAAAGCATGAACATACAAGTGCTTTCCATGCATATCCCTATAAGCAGTATTTTCAGAGGTATGTAATACTTTTAGAGAAAACAGATGAACCGATGTACTCCAGACCAAACCTCTGGGGGTGGGCTCCCACCACCACCCGTGAAAGGCACCTCTCTACTACCAGAAGATGAATGGAAATTGAAAGGCTATGGTGGGTGTCCTGGAATTGTCACTATGAGGGGCCAGATGTGTATCTACATCAAAGAGCGGGAGGGCAAGGGACTGGTGGACCGTGGCCTGGCGGGTTGGGTTTCAAGGGAGCATTGGCAGGTTAGTGGAGATGGATGGACACACGGGCTGCGTCCTGCACTGATTTCATACAGCACAATGAGCTCATCTGACACTAGGTGATACTAAATGTTAAAACAATGAATGGCTGGACTTCCATGTGAACAGGGCTCGTGTGGAGCTGGCGGAAGGTGGAGGGGGCTTGGGCTGTCTGCGCGTGGCACTGAGAAAGGGAGAGCCGTGGTTAGAGATCATTTCTGGGCCTAGTACAAGATGGCGTTTGGTGCATTAAAAAAGACTTGGTTATTTGTTTGTTGTCTAGTATGAATAGGTGTGGGTGGTCATCATGGGGGTGGCACGTTTCTTTCCTTAGCTCACAAGTGGTGTCTCTACTGTAGGAATCGTGAGGGGGTGCAACAATGACCACCTCTCCCCCAACAGGAGTCATTCTCCAAGAGAAGGACATTTCTGTTGGATTATCATAATCTTTTATAATAGTGTAAGGGATAGAAGTAGGTTGTGACACAGGCCTGTGGAATTTTCATTTGGACGGACATTCTGACAAATCTTTAGTTGAAGGCAGAGAAACTCCTCTTAGAGATAGGGATAGGGAGGGTTATTTTATTATCAATAAATGTCTATAACCACAAACATGCCACCCATGCACCAGCATGCTTCTTCAACAACCTTACAGTATGCACAGTTAATGTACAGTGTAAGTCTGCCTAGAAGGCAGCAGAGCGTTGCTCAAATTGAAAGACACGGTTTGCAAGAGTCACAAAAGATCCTGGCAGTATCTGGGGAAGACAGGGAGGCAAACATATGCTTCTGCACTCAGGTTTAAAGTCACTGGACTCCAAGAAGGGGCACCCTCAACAATGAGGTCTGAAGCTCTTTCCTTGATAGTGTTGTAGCGGACTCGATTTCATGTGGGATGCTGATGGACAGTATCAGTGTGTAACATCTGAATTCCTGTTTCCTAGTGGGTTTTTTCTATTGTCAGGATATTGCAGCTTCTGCAACTGCACTGGGCCTCGGATTGGGTATACTTTCAGAAAGGTAAGGTAACTCTTGAGTTGAAGTAGCCTTTAGGAAAATGCATTCTTTTTAGAGATGATCCAAGCTGGCACTGCGACCCAAAGGAGCTTTTTGTGAGAATGGGACTGTACAGCGTCATTCTTGATGGGCACTAGGTATGATGCAAAGATACTGGGGATTAGCCCAATTCTTCTATTGATGGACTGACAGTACTCGTTTTTTGGATCTTGTAGTCTGAGGGGGAAATTAAAGGTTTTACTTGACCACTAGTGTTTACTGTAATCGGGCTGTTTGATCCTTTTTGTTGATATAAGGTTAATATTGATGTTAACAATTGTTATATTAACTAATCGTGGTATAAAACCTCATAGGACAATGGTGGATAGTCATGGTTGCATGAGTGTTGGCATGGCTGGGATGCCAGAGAGGTTTTAGATAGATGCTTGACATGCAGTATTGAGTTAATGTGAGCCACTACTTTGCTTGGGTGCACCCTTGGGCATATGTGTGTGTCAATGACAAATTTATGGACTGGGATATCAGTCATTGAGTAGAAGTCCTTCCTAGCTGGTCTTAAATGCCCTGTGTATGTTATGTATTAAAGGTACATGGGACAGAATGCATCCTGCACACGGCAGAGTTGTGCACTTTTCTGACTGCACCATCTGGACAACATGGTGTCTGACCTATAGATAGGGAATTAACCAGATGACCCTGAAGCTCGAGAACCTCATGTGAGAGACTAGTATTGTGAATGGTTTAATGTGGATGACTGCTTGAAATGCTGCAGAAAGGTTTATTAGGACCAGGACATATTAATCACTTTTGTCTGTTAGATGGATTTTGCCATTAATAAGATGTACAGTTTATTATCTGCATTCAGATCAGGACACTGATTCAGAATTCTGCAATATACCATGCTGCTCCATTTGTTGGTGCAAATGTATGGCTGTGGTTTTCTTGATGGCCTTGCTTAGTAAATGAAGTTTGGAGATTGTGTGTTGTTTTGAATGATTGAATTTAGCCTAGCTATATTAAGCTTGTTCTTAGTAATATGGGGAAGGCTCATAGTAAAGATTCAAGGACAATATGATGGAGGAGCAAATGTGCTTTGCATTTAAGTAAGTTGATGATAATGGCGGGAAATATCTTATCCTTGCAAATGAAAGGTTTGTGGGTTGCAAGGATGTTAGTGGGTTCATCAGTAGTGATGGGCCTCGCGTTCGTCTATTCAGGTACCATTCAATATGGGGTAGGTGTGCAGCTCATTTAGCTGTGGCGATGTCAATGTGCATTTTGATTTATAAATAAAGAAGATGATAATGTCAAACTTCTCTACTGATTGTGTAAATAGATTCTTAGAGGGGTCTACAACAATGGTTTCCATTCTGGAATTATATGGCGGCGGTTGCCACCGTATTGTTAAGGTGAGTCTGAAAGACATAGGAACCCCTCAACATTTTGAAAGTGATTAAATGTCTGCAGGCCCCTCTAGACTGCAAAGTTTCGTAAATATTAGTTAAAAAATAATAAATTATGAAGTGTCAAAAACATTTTTTTTTTTTCAAATGTGCCTCCTACTTCCCATTCCTTTTCCAGTAGACAAAAAAAGTACATTTTTGCCAAAGCACACAGCCCAAACCACTGGACGGATTTGAACTATGTCCGAAACAACTTGGGCAAGAAGCTTTGATTTGCGATCCATGTGTGGTTTAGGGGTTATTCCTTGCCGTAGTTACTTTAAAATTTGACAGAGAAGGGGGTACCTCATTCCCCAGATATTATAATTTTATCTCCCATGGTGCATTGCAGGATCATGGTTTTCAGAAATGAAATGACTGCCATCTTGTTTTTCTCTCGATGCAAATTATATACCTGTCTATAGCCGAGGTTATGGGAAAATGAAACGCAGTAAAACGCTATTTGCAGGTCAAACAATGTACAAATGCCGTCTGGGTAGAGGTGGGGCTAGAGGGCACTGAGTGAAAGCTGGGAGTTGGAGGGGGTTCAGGGACTGAGTTTGCAACACAAAGATTTCTGTAGCCTCGGCTATATCCGAAAATAGCTGACATCTCACAGCAAACTGTGTCACAGAAGTAGCGTGTGTTGTGGGGGAGCTGGCACAGATGAAGGGGGCACTTGGTGATGTGCAGGGAAGGGAAGGAAAGCATTTTCTTTTTCTGGCCATTTTGCTGATATTCGTGGCTATATCCGAGGCTACAAAGGACTACAGATAGTCGAGGGTATGTGCAGTTCAGTATCCGTGGGTATATAGTTTGGGGTGTCAGTGTTTTTTATTTTTTTAAAACACTTTGTTTAGGTCTAATGACGTTGGGGGTGCAAATTCACTGACCATGGCCAAAGGCCATGGTCAGTGACCTGGTAGGTATTAGAGAGTCTTTTATTTTGGATGTGTGGTTTCAGACTTTTGAGCCTGTGAGTCTTTGGGAAAGATATAAGAAAATAGTTAAACACAATTAAAATAAATAGGAGAAATTGTAGTCTAGTTTTACATGAACCATACAATATATTTTAGGTTGTGTATTCTCAATTTTTATATTGTGTGAGTGTGCAATATTTGCCTACCTAATTTACTGTTATGTATTTTTCAAGGTTTCGCATTTCCACATGCGTTGTGTTGTTCTGTATTGATCATTTAAGTTGTATTGTATTTTTTTAATGTATGTATTGGTCACTTATAAGGCACTTTTACAATTAGCAAAACTATTTCAAACCACCCACAGGGCAAACAGGGTGGGGACAGGGGAAGAAAATGAATTACAGCCAGGATAAATAATTGCAATAATAGTACAAATCAATAATGAGAATAAGGGAAGGGGAGACCAACCAACTATGCCTTGTGAGTGTTAAGGCCGTGCAAGTGCAGAGGGATGAGGGATGAGGTGCTTTGACACTCATGGAGAAGTGCTCAGCATAAGTGGTAAGAGAAGAAGAACGTAAGTGCAACCACCGATGAGTGGGTGAGCCAAGTAAGTGCAGTAGGAAGACTCCGGCTGGGATGAGAGATGTGGGGGGGTCAGAGCCCTGAGGATACATAAGGGACCTGCACATCAGTTATGCAGCTGTAATATTAGCAGGGATGAGAGGAGGAGAAAGAGGAGGTAAAGAGTAAGGTTGTGAGGCTTTTTCGGAAGTTAAGGAGGTCTTGCTCAAGACGCAGAGGGAGAGGGATGCTGTTCCACAGGAGCAGCCAGCCGAGGAACGTGATCGATGACAAGCTCTTTGTTTAGGAAAGCGCTTAACACACAGGGAGTTGGTGCCGGAGGAACGAAGGAGTCTAGAAGGAGAGTATTTCGTCAAGAAGTGTTGAAGATAGAGTGGTCCACGGCCCCAAATAGCCTTGTGTATGATACAGAGCGATTTGAATTTAACCCGTGCTGAGACCGGAACCAGTGAAGGCTTTGTAGGGCAGGAGAGATGCAGTCCCTGGGCTTGATGCCAAGGAAAAGTCTCACTGCCCTATTCTGGGTTAGTTGGAGGGGTTGAAGTGTAGAGGAAGGAAGATTATGGAGGGGGCTATTGTAGTAGTCTGTAGTAGCCTGGAAAGAACCCGAGCACAGGTGACATTGAGTCTCTGGGGGAAGGTGAGAAAGGGAAGAGCCCGTTTGAAAAGGAAGAGCTGAAAGTGGGACTTCTTGACAGTGTACTGAATATAAGAGATGAAGGAAAGCGAGGAGTCGAATTTGACTAGCAAGAGATTCCTAGCTGCAGTGTAGAGTGCCGGGGGGCATGGAGGAAGGCCAGAGTTCAGGGAAGAAGTGTGGTGTAAGGGACCCAATAGGGAGAATCTCTGTTTTGCAGGCATTGGGAGTGCACCAGTCCTGGTTCGCAGAGAGGCAGGCAGGGATGAAGGAGGGTGCAAGGGTCATTGGTGGGAAGTTTTAAGAAAATGTGTGTATCCTCAATAGTATATAGTAGTATAAACTTTGATTCAGTCCCTGGTCAACTGACTTTTTGTAACAGCGGTTATGATAAAAGTCAATGGCCCTCATTACGACCCTGGCGGAAAGCGACTGACCGGAGCGCCACAGCGTAAATAGCGTTTCCGCCATTGCACAAAGGAGCAAAGTGCGGCCCATTCCGACCCATCGGGCACGAGCACCACGGCATGGCGGAAGTGCAAAGTCCACGATGGCGGAAATGACCCCAAAACGGCCCACACCGCCGCCGTACGGCGCCCTAGGTGCAATACCGCCACCCCTCTTAGCGGTCACCGCAGTGTGCGCCTACCGGAAAGTACGGTGCCCGGAAATATACGGAAACGGAAGTTAAAACATGGGCCCGGAACGGGAAACATCCCGGCGTACACCTATAAATACACTAAAACCACACAACCACTAAAATCACTACCTTGAAACACACCCCAACCCGTCAACCACCCTAGCGAAACCAAGAAAAATGGGAAAAGTAGCGAAGAAAGCGTGCGACCGCAAGCGGCAGGTCCACTTCTCCCGTGAGGAACTCACCGTGCTAACAGAGACCCTCCAGGAGAATGCTGCCGTCGTCTTCTGCACGCAAATGACCAGGACGGCACTTGCAAACAAGAAGGCCATATGGGCTCTGGTGGCACAGCGGGTAAGTGCGGTGGGGACCGCACCCCGCACTCCACAGCAATGCCGCAAGCGATGGGACGACCTGCGGATACGCGTCCGCAGCATACTCTCTGCCAACCGCAACATTGCCACAGCCACCGGGGGAGGTCCTGAATCACCCATCAAGTTGACCCCCTGGGAAGAAATCTGTGCCTCCACCATCGGAATGGAGAGCATAGAGGGAGTCGGAGGGATGGAGAAAGGAGTGCAGACATCCGAAGATTCAGGTAGGTGGGCCAGATAAAACAATGCCAAATCCACACAGTCCATCCATGTGAAGTACCATGCGTCCACATAGTGCAACAGAAACACATGTCCAGGAGAACGTCCACACACATCGGCCTGCAAGCGCACGTTAAAACCCACAATAAATACATAAATAATTAAAAACCCCTAATACACGCACTACACGTGCAGCAGGCACACCCTAACTGCAGGCTGCCAAACAACTGCACCCTCACTCCACACACAAATCAAAGCACCTCCAAGGCCCCGACCCAAATCACCCTCAGGTACCACCCCAATGCATGTGATACAATGCCATTCCAATTCCCACAGACCCATCAATAACCCTCGCCCTCCTTTACTCCACCACAGGGTCCGATCCAAACGACGAGCTACAGGACACCCCTACCAGCACACCTGCAAAGAGGGCCAAGACCAACGGCCAGAGACCCTCCACCTCAGCTGCACGCATCAAGACACGGCAGCAGCACAAATCAGGTGGCAGCACAGAGGAGGGAACATCAACAGGCACCCCAGCAGCCAGCATGCCCACAACACCACCACCACAGGTCCCCCCAATGGATGCCACAGAAGGCACTGCCTCTGGTGGCAGCAGCACCATAGGTGACACCCCATTGATGGCAGCATGCTCCGACACAGAAAACGGGGATGCCGAAGTCAGATCCATCCATGACCTGTCCCAATCCCCCTGTCTGTCCCATCCCGTACAACATGAGGATACCACGCAGGGGCACCCACAAGACGACGACTGGCCATCCCCCACAAGCCCTGTGGCAAGGCAACATGAGGACAACAGCCCCTCTGTGACACCCCCGCAAATGGCCATGGCCCAGCAGAGGCAACAGTCCCTCGACCAGTTGATCGAACAACAGCAGCAACTGGCCACGCTCCTCAAGGACCATGCTGATGAATGTGGGGGCACTAAGGCAGACATAGAAACATCAACTGAGACACTTAGGGCACAAATCGAGAGTAGCACCGAGAGCCTGAGAGTCCAAATGGAGAGAAGCACCGAGAGCCTCAGGGGGGAACTGCATGCGACGGCCAAGGACGTATGTGCCGAACTTGCCGCAGTGCGCCGTGTGCTCACTGAGCTCTCGCAAACCCTTAGGGACATGCATGGACGTGAGCAGGCAGACACATCATCCGTTGCAAGTTCCGTCCAGGGCAGCCCCCAACGTAGATCTGGAAGGAACCTGCGCTCCACAGGCAGGGGTGCCCCTGATACCCGCAGAGGGGGCATGCAATAGCGACAGCCCACTGACAATGAGCATCTTTGGACACTGGTGTTCGGGGGGGAGGTAGGAGGGTGGAGGGGGTGTGTTGGGCTCACTTGGGTGGCGGGTCGATAGGGTGTTCAACATGACATCACATATGCCATAAAAAGTGCACGATCAACCAATGAGATGTGTGGACATTGATCTTTGTGTACTAGGCCATCATAGGCGTACAGTCCATATTGTGCATGTCCCAGACACACGCAGTGCCACGAGTCCCGTGTCCATGTATCAGCCACCAGGCGTGAGTGCTAGAAGCATACATCAATGAGATGCTGACGAATGTCACGGGCCTCCGGTGCCTCGCAGACTCCATGAGGTGCTGCCACATCCCCACCCTCATCATGACCATCTTCAGGTGCTTGCAGTTCTGCGTCAGGGGGCATGGGCACATTTCTACGTACGCACATGTTGTGGAGCATGACACATGCCATCACCATCTTTGCAACCTTCTCATGGCGGTACAGGAGTGCCCCGCCAGACCTGCTGAGGCAGCGGAAACGGCCCTTCAGTAGGCCGAATGCCTGTTCTATGACTACACGGGTACGTGAGTGGGCATGGTTGTAGTCCTCCTCATGCTGGTCCCGTGGGTTCCGGACTGGTGTGAGGAGCCATCTCTTCAGTGGATATCCAGCATCACCTGTATGTGGACGAGAAACGTATGATGTGGAATGCCATTGATACGTACGCACACCCCCCCCCCTTCCTGCCAGGTCATTGCCAATTCACATACCCCACATCATCATGCATGTAATGAGACTCACCGAGTAGCCAGGATCTGTTCCCTGCGTGTCGCTCCATGTAGCGTGGTATTGTAGAGTTCCTCAAGACCATAGAATCATGGGTTGATCCAGGGAATCGGGCACAACAATGTGTAATGATCCTGTTGGAGTCACACACCATTTGTACATTCAGGGAATGAAATTGTTTTCGGTTGCGGTACTGGGCCTCCATGGCATGTGGGACGACCAATTCAACATGGGTGCAGTCGATGGCACCAATGCAACCCGGTATGCCGGCAAGTGCATGGAATCCCACTTTCGTGTTTGTAATTTCCTGCTCCGAGCGTGGTAGGGAGATGTAGTCGTCTGCGTGCTGCAGGAGGGCATCGAGCACTTGCAATAGTGTCCGTGAGAACAGTGGCTGAGAAATGCCATGCAACTGTCCGACTGTGTGCTGGTAGGTGCCTGTGGCCAGGAAGTGGAGTACAGACACCACCTTCAGTAGGGGTGGGATGGCGGTTGGGCTATCTATCATGCTGACAAGGTCAGCCTGTGTCATGTCCACAATGGCGGCTATGGTGTCCCGGTCCAAACGGTAGAGGGTGTGGATCTGCTCATCAGTGAGGTTGAACGGATGTGCTCGGAGGCGTGGGATTGCGGGCTGCCTGCGTGGTGGTAGTGGCTGTGCTGGTGGGCCTTGCTGGCCCTGCCTTGGCCTCCTCCTCCTCCTGCGTCTCCTCCGTGCTGCTGGTTGTAGTTGGTGTTCGTCTTCTTCTTGGAGTTGGAGCACTTGCAGTGCTATCAGGTCCCCCAGGGCCAACATCGCGAGTCCTGCCGGTAGCATTTCGGTGTGGTTGTGGGAGGAGACTGGCTGTGCAATTTATGTGTTTTCAGGCTGTATGGCCTCCACCTGTGGTGATTCATTCCACCTGTGCAAACTGCCCTCCCCTTTGGCCGAGCACGTCACGCGCACAACGCTGCAAATCGGGGAATGGTATCTTGCTATTGCTATCATGTATTTGTACCCGATGGCCGTGTAAGATTGGTTGATATGTTCATTCTGCTGTGGTCCCATTGTTTCCCATTCTATCTGTGCAGTCGCGAACAGACTTGTGAAGGGTCAGTGGAACGTAGTACTCGAGTAACGGTGGGCCCTCATGCATCACTGTACCGAGTTGCAACGACGGGCGGGGCGTCCCATTCGTGGGTGAAGGCAGTTGCCATTTTCACACACAGCCGCACTCGATGGAATAATTAGTGATTTCAAACGGCCACAGATGCCTTTCCGACGTGGTGTTGCAAATGAGGAATTCGAAGGGCGGCGCTTTCGGTTTCCAGCTAGCGGCGAGGAGATGCCCACAGGTCTGACTGCAAATATAACGTTCTATTGTTCAATGTCCTTGAGACAGGGCCCATGGCGAGGGAGCAATGATTGATATGAATAGTTTGGGATGCGCAATAGCTACGTGGGCGATGAGGCCGGCCGTTCCCAAATACATGTTACTTCACAACACTGGAATTACGGGCTGGGGCACTGTGGATTTTGCAGGCTGCATAACGCACAGACTCAATGGATGTTTCTAATGTTATGTGAGTAATTATTCAGGCGTTTTGATCCCGGGATGAGGGAATGATGAATGGATGCATGGGCAGGTGATTTGATACAGAGTTTGCCATGTACAGGGCTTCTTGGGATCTATCCGCCTCCCCTACGCTATGTGATGCAGGGCTGCCATAGTGGGACCATCGTCTATCTGGCCTTGTTGAGCCCTCCCTGTCTCGAGGCGCCCTCAGACACTTGTGTCCATGCACGTTAACATTCCCATCTGATGGATTCTGTTTTGACAGACGCATGCACAGGTACACTCGTTTGTGATGGTGTTTGCACCTCGATATAGATGGTTATGAGTCGCAAGTGGTTTTGGGGTGGTGATGATCCTTTTGAGTGGGCTAGCATGCATATGGCTGTGGATTTCGTGTGATCATTGAAGTTAGTTGTTCGAATGTAGTTCTGATGGCCATTCTGTTCTTTTTCTTTTCTTTTGGTTGACAGGTATCTCCTCCCCTTTTGCCACTGCCATCTGTATGCCACTCCTGCAGATGGATTTTACTCCCGACACCTGCTGCTTCGTGTTAATCAGTGGAGCAGCATTACGATCTTATGGGACGATCGCCAATGGCCCACATGCCCTTACGCAGTACTGGTGGCTCGGAGCAACATTTCGGCCTTTCAGCTGGACTAGTGCCTCCCCATTGGGACGGCCCTGCGGTTCTGTGCGCTTCCATGTTGCCTTTTCGTACGTGAATGTGGCTCTGTGTACCATGGGGGAACAGGGCGACACACAAGTAGTGGCTGGTCATTTCTTGCGGATGCAGCCCACAATGGTGATTAGTGTTTTGGAGTTCATGGCCTGATGGCTGTATGGGCTTGGTGACTTTGATGTGCATAAATTTCTATTCTGATTTGGCCCGTGTAGCGTTTTTCTTTGCAAGTGATGTGGCATATGCCTATTTGGGGGGCGATGTATTGTGAGGAGATCTGCATTGGGTTCCAGCTTCGGGGTTTAGTTGCGTGGTACTGTACTGGGCGCGTTTGCCTACTAAGCCCGTGAGGTCAGGGATGGGGGCTGCCTATATGACAGTTTGAATGTTGTCATGCTCAGGGGCGGGGGATTGGGTTTTGTGTAACAGATGCCGGTCAGCCAGGTGGACTGGTGGAATGATGTGATTTTCGGAATATTGCTGGTCACAGGTGCCTGTGTTTGCGTGCGTTTCTTGGTGGGGGACTGTGGTCATGTCCATTGGGATGGCTTCTGTATTCGTGCCATCTGTGCCCTGCAGCTCCCATTGGCCCCTCTTGTGTTGCTTTTGTTCGTTGGCATGCATGGGTGACTTGTACATTTCAATGGTTGCATTGTGACTTCATTGCACCTGCGGGGAGTTGTACTTTGTGGGCAGGGAGCGGTGTACAGGCACTCAGTGGGGCCGTTTACGGTTGATTCGCGATGCCGTACTTCTCGCCATGGCGGAATGGTACATTACGCCATGCCTGATGGCGTTAGGTACATGTCCGCTAGGGTCGGAATTGGCGTACCCTTGCGCCATGGTGGTGTTTGCGGTTTGGCATGGCGCGCGCGCGCGTGCTTGGTGCAGTTAGCGTTGGCGTTCACTACGGTGTCGCTAATGGCTTCGTACTTTGCGGTGACGGGTCATAGTCGCACCGAGCGCTATTCGATGGCGGTATTGCATTTCCGCCATCGTTTTTCGATTTCCGCCAGGGTCGTAATGAGGGCCAATGAACTGCAGCTGTGGTTATAACAAAACATGTTTTTATTATTATTTATTGTATTTGTGTATTTTTATATGATAAGTCATCCTTAAAAGGACTGTTTTGGGGTACACTAAGTGTAGAACTTTAGCACAATAGGAGTACTGTTTTGATGTTATGAATGAACACTGCATGTCCTTCATCGGTTAGGTGTACTCCGTCATTTCTATAGAAATTGGTGATGTAGAACTAGATGTTGTTGTTCGCAATCCATAATTGGTTGTGGCCTGTCATAAATGCTGAAACTGCTTTAGTAACATTTCTCCGGGATTTCTCAATTTTACCAATTCATTTCGTGGTCCATCTCCATTTTTGCCTCTGATTGAGATTGGAAAAGATAAAGATGGTGTGAGGAAATAGTAACAATATATTTGCCATGTCTTGTTTCATCATTAAAGTAAGGGACACCCATACTACATTCCCCAAATCATTGACTCCAAAATGAATTAATATGGCGTCTGGGTGCACTGCACTTCTCAGACTTAACAATTTTGGGAAAACATAGAACCAACCCATACCCTGCAATCCAAACCATTTAATTTTATAAAATCTCTCAAACATAGGTCCATGTTAATATTATCCTTCTCACAAAAAGCCAGCAACCAAAATAGCCAACAGTCTCCAATCAGCTACACAGTCTTCAAACCAGCCATAATATCTGCAGTATTTCTCTGCTTCCAGGAAAATGATTCCTAGTTTGAATGTCTAGTAGTTTGAATGAGCAGCGTATGTATGATGTGTGTGTGTGTTGTACTTTCTAATTGGTCAATTGTGCTGTTATTTTCCGCGGCTATAACCGCCCAGCGTGCGGAATTGCTATTCGCAGGTAGATCCTTCACCCGTCCCCTCATTGCAGCCGCACCTAAATTCGAGCAAGTGACATGTCGTGTGTTTGTGGATGTGTGGCAGCCGCGGCTATCAGTAATTTTGGGAGGGGTGGCATCTTATATGCATTGAGAGTT
The DNA here is from genome assembly GCF_040938575.1 of Ambystoma mexicanum. NCBI lineage: Eukaryota > Metazoa > Chordata > Amphibia > Caudata > Ambystomatidae > Ambystoma > Ambystoma mexicanum. The sequence goes on from NC_090922.1 coordinate 892,949,883, forward strand.
TTGGGGGATTGTAATAGAATAGGGGCATGGAGGAGGACTATGAGGAGTGGAGGGGGGCTGGTAGGCATGTTGGGGACAGTTTTTGGAGTTTTGTGAAGTGGAAATGCAATGCAGCTAAAGGCTACAATTGGGAATTTTGAGCACTGAAACTGCATAAAATAAATTCCAATAGATATAGTAATATATTTTTGCAGTCTGTGTTCAATCTTATCGATTTTTGTAACGTAAAAGGTGGCCCTTAAAAGGGCTGTTTTAGGGGATGGAAAGAGGAGGGTGGAACAGGGGAGGAACATACATAAATATGAAACATATAATAAAGGGAATTAAATAAGATCCAACATATGTATATATTTCTATTATTTTGGTTGTTTTTGTTTTTTAAAGGGGGGAAATTTCCACTTAAAAAAATACTAAGCATGACAGGTAATCTGATGTTCAGGGATTAACTTCAGCCATTGCTCAATTGTTGCATCTCCATTGACTACCCATTCACAGCATCCTTTACACATGATTTGGATTTGAATCCTGGAAAGGTGGAGTGTCCGTAACAGAGGAGTCAGTGTAGTAGATACCACGGCAGATGTAGAGGCTTCATTTCCAGTTGGCATTGTTGATGCACTGGTGGATGGAAGTTCTGCATGTGCTACTGATCTTCGTCTATGCAAGGAACGTGCCCCAGGTATTTTTCTTTTGTGATGTTCATGGGCTTTAGGATATTCATCATCGAAATCGTTCCAGTGGACTCGCACCAGATGGTTGATCATTATCGATGTTCTTAGACTTTCAGACTGGATATCGGAAGGCACACGGCGTAGAGTCTTATTATAGAAGGAACACAGTACCTCTTCCGCCTCTTTTCTAGAGCAGTGTTCCTTCGCTTTAAAGAAGCACCAACTGTCTGCAGATGTTTTCATTCCTTTGTGCTTCTTCCTTGGTGGTGAAGTGTTGTTGAGCAAAATGATGTCATCATCATTACTGCTCCGACTGTTGTGGTGGGATGTGTTGTAATGTCATACCGGAAGGAAAATATAATAAAAGAATAATAAAAGAATAAAAATAACAACAAGAAAAAGATAATGCTGCAGAAAAATGAAAATGTGTTAAAAAAAATAAGTAAAACAAAAAATTGACAAACTGGATTTTGGGAAACAGGTTAAAAAGGATAAAGAGTTTAAGGGGTAAAGTGCCAAAGGTTACTCATAACCAGGGACGTCATTTCACCAAAATGCCAGGGGTAGCGGAAGTGACATCACACGACCCTTGACCCCCTGGTGACATCACAGGACGTGATGTCATTTGATCCCACCCCAAAGTGATATCGCGGGATGCGATGGAACGCGACCTTTCACCCGTTGACCAAACAGGAAGTGCTATCGCATAGCATTGTACACTACAAAAAATATGGTTACGCTATCACTATAATGTGATGTACATTTCATACAAGAATGGATCGCCATATGTATCGTTAAGATCAGTGTGTATAGGTCCATATTACCAAATTACTGTGAATGCAAGCACCATGACCAAATGATGATGTGTTGTTATATAGCACTTACGCTTAAGCGCTTTATATAGAAAAAATATACACCCAATATCACCCAACCTGTGTTGGTACTCATGTATCGACCTCAGAAGGATGAAAGGCTGATTTGAGGCATTTAAGAACAGACTAAATCAGTGACTCACCCCCTGAAGTGTGCCTGAAATAAACCTTTAATGAGTATCAATTATTGTATAGAATTCCAGAAAGACACTTTATTTGGTATTCCTAATCTTTCTTATTTAGGGTCAGTGCTGAAAGTGTTAGACTTGTGTCACTCCTTTTCTTCTTTTTCTTCTTTTTTTAAGGGGCTTTAACAAGAAAGCCAGCCACTCCAGAAGTACAGTGCCACATGGTGCTGGCCACAGCCCATGAGCTTGCATTACAACAAAAAAATTCAAAACAAAAAATACAAAAAAATCTTTTTTTTTCCATTTTTTTCTAGAGGTCGCAAGGGTGACCACAGAGGTCGCAAGGGAGACCTCAGAGGTCGCAGTTGCGACCTCTGGCGACCCCCAAATGACGTCCCTGCTCATAACCCCATTCACTAGCAAGTACAGAGAGCAATGATCAATGTAAAATTATTTTTGGTGGGTGTGGTGATAATTTGTGGCTAATGCATTATGCATGAAAAGGCGCAGCTGCATTACAGGAGTTCGATGGGACATTGGCTTAGTTTGCGCGTGTTACTTCAAACGGCATGAGCGTACTTGCGTCAATACATCACAATGTGTGATTGGATCATTTGTTGACATGTATAATGTGCAGCACGTGATACCATTGGCTGGCGTATTAGATGCAAAGATGCATTGCCATGTTGATGGATGTCGATGTTCTATAGCTCATTTTGCACACGCAGGTCAACCCTTCCCCTAGTCGTTGCTGTATGTAGCCGTGCATGTATCCTTGGTAGACCCGGCTATAAAACCTTTAAATGAATAAATACATAAATAGAAATATATATACACTAAAAACCTATGAAATTCAGTGAAAAAACTTTGTTAAAGGGATGTTATGGTACCAAGTAAAACCGAAAAACCCTTGAAATTCAGTTATGGTAAGCTAAGCAACCATAGCTCGTGCCACCACTGTGCACTGCTAAGCCTAACACCCAGGACATCAAAGATGACATCACAAATGTCATTGATGACATCACTGATGTCTTTTTTTTCCTCACAGAAATGTCTAGTACTCTGGAATGGCTAGAGAAGCATTTCCCACATGAGGAAATGTCAGAAGATAGTGAAACTAATGGTACACACTTTGCAATATAAACCATTTAATTACTATTATTTTAAATACATTTAACATATATATTTTTTTTGTTTGTACAGAGCATACCAAAATAGAAAATACCTCTGAAGAAACTGTTACGGATAACACTCTTGACAGCATAAAAGAAAAAATGGATATATTGTTGACCAATTTTAATAATTTGAAAACTTTTGTTGAGGAGCATTTTAAAACAAAAACCTCATACCATTGTCCCACATGTACTTGTCCCCCCTCACCATATCCCAGTCAATTATCCCCAAACCCTCTCCATAACCCAAAGCATTTTGATGAGACTTCCATCCCTTCTTCACCTGATACCAATCATGTTGAAACCCATAATTCTCCTGTTTTTCTTTCCGTTTCTGCCTCACCTTCTCTGTCATGAATTGTTAATATATGTTAAATAAAGTTAAATTTTTATATTGTGTTGTAATTAGTTACAGTTTAAAAATAAAAATAAAACAATTTAGGTGTCCGCGGACAGCGCGGTTGTTCTGAAATGTTAGTAAATAAATGAAAATGGAGGTGTCCTGAAGAACACTATACCTGTCCATACTGTTCGCTAGCAAGTTGCAACTGTTCTAGAACACACGCAGTGTCCTGAAATGTTTGTAAATAAACGAAAATGGAAGTGTCCTGAAGAACACTATAGCTGTCAGTAGTGTTCGGTAGCAAGTTGAAACTGTTCTAAGAACACACGCGTTGTTCTGAAATGTTTGTAAATAAACGAAAATAGAGGTGTCCTGAAGAACACTATACCTGTCCGTACTGTTCACTAGCAAGTTGAAACTGTTCAAGAACACACGTGATGTCCTGAAATGTTCGTAAATAAATAAAATGGGGGTGTCTTAAAAAACACTATACCTGTCCGTATTGTTCGCTAACAATTTGAAACTGTTCTAAGAACACAGGTGGTGTCCTGAAATGTTTGTAAATAAACGAAAATGGAGGTGTCCTGAAGAACACTATACTTGTCCATAATGTTCGCTACCAAGTTGAAACTGTTATAAGAACAGAAGCGGTGTTCTGAAATGTTCGTAAATAAACGAAATTGGAGGTGTCCTGAGGATGCTATGTCTGTCCGTATTGTTCGCAAGGAAGTTAAACTGTTCTAAGAACAAACAGTTGTCCGTAACTGTTAGTTTGACGTGTGACGCACTTTTAATTACTTCGGGACCCGAACAGTGTCCTTAGAACATCAACGCACATACGCAAACCAATGTCCGTGCATTTGGTGTCCTGAGGACAGAAGCTTCCTTCGCGAACATGTTAGCGAAGCGACCATTTGACCGTGCCCATGCTGATCGCGTGTTCTGAATGCGGACACTGTTCGTGTCCCCGAACAATTTAAAAGTACATTTTCAAGAAATGCACAATATTTCTCAATAAAAACTCACCATAGCACAAGTCCCACATACTAATCCTGAGTTTCTACATACTTTTTGAAAGTTTTTGAACCTTTTTTTGTGTTTGATCTGTCCGCGGACAGCGTGCATGTCCGCAAACCGCATACAAGCACCCCTATAAAAGACCACGCCCTAGAGCTTATTCTCATTGTGTTTCTGGCGATTCTTCAGAGCACAGCTATTTTTCCTGCAACTTGCAGATTACACCATCATCGAGATGGCATCCATGGCTGCACTACTGCCACATGGTGCTGCACCTGCTTCAGCCCCACCCCCACCCCCTCCACCACCACCACCTCCCCAAGGGCCTGAAGAGGGGAACAGGAGTGAGGATGCAGAGGAGGAAGAAGAGGATGATGGGAATGAGGTAGTGGAAATCCCTACTACCCGCACTCGGCGTGAGTCTTGGGTGTGGTGGTTATTTACCATTCATGGGGATGGTCCTAAGGCTCGTGCGAACCGAGTCACCTGCAATGAGTGCAAAATGGTACTCAGTCGCAGGAGGCATGGTTCGTACAGCTTTGGGACCACTACCATGAAGCGACACCTAAGGTCATTTCACTCTGGGGCCATTCACAAGGTTGTACCTTGCGAGGAGCATAGTAGGTTGATTTCCTCTACTTCATCCTCCGTTTCTGATCCTGTCACCACAAGGAACACCTCTGTGGGACAGCATCTTCCTCAAGCTTCCTCACAGGCCATACATAATGCTGATGACCCTTACCTTTCGAGGGTCACAGTTGTGTGTATGTACTGCGACACAGTACTCTGCAGGGGGGAGCAACTTCGGAGTGCTTTTGAGACTATCGTCTCAGAGCACGAGAAGACCTGCTCACTACCCAAATAAAACCCACTCTACATCTTCCTCTCTCAGCTCGCCCTTTCTTATCCCTGTGGTTGGTGTCCCCCCCTTTCCCCTCCAATCCTAGTGTGTTGTGTATAAAAAAACAAAAAATATATAAAATAACAAAAATCAAAAAAAATAAGACTCTTTTCAGAGCCGCCTTTCACAGTTAAAAAATAGAAGTGAAAATAAATGAAGCAGGGCCCTTTGTATTTTTTCGAAGTCCGCGGACAGTCCGCGGACATCTAAAATTTTGGGGTGCTACCCTATCAAAACCATTGCAGTTTTCTCTGGGAGGAAGTGGTGGCTCTGAAAAGAGCCTTTGGGAGGTGTTTGTGTTTCAAAAATGATAAATACTCAACACCTACTTCAAAATGGATGCTGTTATTCTACAAAAAGGTTGCAATGCATTTTGTATGTTTCTTAGACAAATCTGATTGCCAGCATAAGTTAGATGTACTACATCTCTACGAAAAATGTATGTACTATGAAACATAATATTTTAATTGTGAAAAGAGGACATGCCAAAATCTCTTAGGAAGGTACAAACAGCCTTATTGATATTGCGCCTTGGTTTCTCCATTTGTGGGCCAAATGAAGAAGAACGAAGCCACATTTGTCTCTGCGCAATCTGTGAAAAAATTACTTGAGAATTTGGAAACATGTCCATGACCTTCCCAAGTCCTTCTTTCATTGCAAATTGAAAAGCAATTCCAGACACAGGTCCTAAACTGTTCCCTCCACAATGAATTATAATTATATCTGGATGTTGCTCTGTCTCCAAAGTAGCACAGAGAGGTAACAAGTCCAACCACTTCATTCCACGTACTCCATGCCAGTGTACTTCCACATGTGGGAATCCAAGATCTACAGCTACTCCACAGGTTTCTGCATGCACCTTCAACTAATGTATCCACGAGTCTCCAAAAATCCAAGCAATCTGTTTTCTGAAACACACAGCCTTAGCTATCTGTTCTTCTCTCAGCAAAAAGAGTATCTGAGAAACTCTCTCCTGGCACAACACACCCACTAAACTTTCCTGACCAATCCCTCTCAGTGCTCATTCTCATGACTTCTGAACCCAAAAATCCCTGGATGTAACACCCAATGTCCGCGAACTACCGCCATGTCCGCAGACATATCGTAACATGAACAGCCCTCTACCATTTCCAGTTCACTCTCTGTGCCATTCCCTCATTGGATGTAGCTAAGAAGTCACATGACCATCCACCAATCACATTCAAGACCTCTACATCTAACTGCATCCTCAAAGATCAGCACTGCAAATGTACTGTGAATCTCTCTGAGTACAATATCATTGGCAAGCACCATCTACAAGAAATACTGTACAAGTCTCCAAGATTTCTACTTGCAGCTCCATGCATATCCATATGCATGAACACAAACTACAGGTATGCATATTTTCTGTACAGTACATGAACACATTTTCTAACTGACGTTTAGCTTGTATAATCTGTAAAATTAATCTACTGTCTTTTGTTTAATCTCCTAAAATCAACTGTCACTTACAAATCTTTATACTATTTAATTTCTTTATACACACACACACTCAAATCATGTTAAACTAACATTTTTTAAATGAAATATATAGACTGCATATAGTCAAACGAAATTGCATGCACACTCTATGTTCAAATCTCAAACAATAATACTTGTACAATTACATTTTTTTAAATGTTATTTCTTTATTCATTTAACTACTTACATTTATATAGGACAAGCAGCCCATGACATTGAGGCACTATTACTTGGAAGAGCTTAGTTACATGAATAATGGTATTCAGTGGTACATTATGAATTTCACAAGACATAGTAAAGATATTTTGTTTGCTACAGTTCGTCATTGCAATACAATTTGTTCATTAAGAACATATCATATGTATTCAACTGGTGCGACGTATCTTATGTAAATAAGATAGTTTTAATGGTTTTGAGGAAGGCCCTGAGGATTTCAATTAAAAAAATCAATGTCTAAATTAAAAACAGTGCTATATACAAACACAATTACTAATTTATTTCTTTTACAATTGCAGTGAACACCATTCTCCTGAAAAGAAGCAAACAAATTTGAAGTACAAAGAAGAACTAAGAAGTAACCTGTTGATTTTAGAAAAAAAGTAAGTAGAATATCACCATAATATTTGTATTATTACTCAAACACAATGTACGGTTAATTCATGCTCTTTCTGTGCCTAAAAATAGAGATTCTGCACCATTCTGTCCAAAAATCCCCATGTCTTAAACAGCGATTTACAGCCAGAATGGCCCACAAATTCCTATTTTTCGACACACAAATTACCCAACTGAAGCACTAGAATTTAGATGTTTTAGAACAAACAACTGTTTGAATTGTATAGCATTAGATATACTATTTATACTTCTCCACACCACTAGCTTACCTTTGTCATCTGAACCCCAGTTTAGTAACACATTAATTCAAGAATACCCATCCCTATTTGTTGTAGTTCCCAATGCACAATCACACACCATTACAGACATCTTTATCATCTTACTCACACACTCAAGCACACAGCACACATACATTGCAGAACACCACAACCCATACCTTCTTTATTTTTTCAACAGACCCTAAAGAATGCCTACCAAAAATCAAGTCCGTAGAAAGCAACGCAGAAGTAGAGCAAATGAAAATAAAAGTGTCCAACATAAGCATCCAACTCTAGCACAATTTGTAAAAAAAGTTGAAACAAAACAGCTAATACAGTCATTTAGTGAAACAAAAGAAGTTTCAAGTACAAAAACTTTGCCTCCTCTATCAAAATGTAAACCAAACCAAAAAACAATTAGTAGAATATCAGCTATCACTACAGATAAAACTGCTTCTTTAAATCTTGATATAGTTCAAATTAAGCATACCAAGGAAAGTATTTTAGCCAAAATGTTCCGTCACAAAGTCCTTCAAAATCTTATGAAAACAGGAGAGAAACCAAGTTCAACGCTTAAAACCTATCATAGGAAATTAATCTTATAAGCGTTGATAGACAGTGCAATTCTTCTCAAAAGAAAGTTATTTATTTTAGTGTTAAACAAAATGAAACCACTAACAAAACTAATAACTAAATTACAAAAAAGACTTCTCAATAAACGAAATGTCAACAGAAAGAATGTTTTAAGTATCTGCAGAGGTGAATAGAGTCACACTACGAGCACAGAACCATACTTTAATGAAGAAGCATACAAACAAAAGCAAACAAATACAATTGCCATACATAGCAGTGGTCGAGGTTATGAAAAAGTTAATAATACCATAATGGAACAAGAAGTACTCGTTACTAAAATATGTCCTGAATTTAGAATTCAACTGAATCAGAACATTTAGTGTACAAACGGCCATGCACGTCACTGTGTAACATTCCCAAACAATTTTTCAAGTCTTTACGCCAATTCGTCAATCAATATGTGAAAAGCAAAGACAAAATCAAAATTAAACTACTGCAAAATATGGATACCTGTCCAGTATGCAAGTACACAGGACTACAAGGGCATTCATTGGCCTGCATTACAGGACCTACTTGCAAAACTACCTTCCATGATATCAAAAGGATATCAACACATCATTCAACTATAAGAAATCTAGTTTATAAACTGTACTATGCTAAAAGTCCTGCTTTAGCACTAGCCAATTTAAATAACATTCTTCTACATGGTACAGCAAAAGACCTACTAGAAGAAATCGACTGTATCCAGAAAAAATATTTTGGAAGTGAAACCCACTTACAGAATGAAATAGCTGTAAACCAAATTAGTAACAATTCTACACATGGCAACCTTTCACTACACACATACAAAAAAGAAATACTAAAATTTAAAAGTAGATCAGCTAAAGTACCAAACCATGTTTGTGTATGTTGCAGCAGAACTTTTTATTAAAGCAACACAAAAACTGTAGACCTATCATACAAAATTGAAGACAATGAAGATTCTAAATGGTTTGAATTAGCTCTCTACCTTATAGCAGAAAACAAATACGAAATAACTGACCCCGTAATACTTTGTAGTTACTGCACTACACAACCTGACAACAACCAAGCTCCTTCATGTGCTATCACAAATAATTTGGAATTATATCCACTACCAAAACCCTTTCAACAACTTAATTTATATGAGAGCATCATAATTCAAACAGTGCACCCATTTCAAGCAATAATATGCCTTCAACCAAAAACTGCAAAATTACCTCCCTCTGAATTAGTGAAAGGTATTAGTGGAAAAGTAGTGTATGTACAATTAGATCTAAAAGAAAATGTGCACACTCTAGGAGTGTAACGCCCAATGTAACAATCTTTAGTTATCTTGGTAAATGGAATACCTACAAAAGACAAACAAATTTGGCAACAGCTGGTAGATTTACATACAGTTAGAGAAGCTTTGCAATATCTTAAAGAGAATAATGAATATTACAAAGAAATTAATATTGAAGAAAACTTGAAGGATACAATTGAAATAATTCAAGAGAAACAAGAAGCTGGTCAATTTGAGCTCCTAGATCCTGCTACAATATCAAACACTTTAGACATTATACAATTCATCCATTGCACTCTAATGATACCATAGAAGATGCACTGGAAACGTACCAAATGCGTCAAACAAAAGGATCACCAATCAGCATATGGGAAAAAAGTATAGAAGCACGTGCTTTTCCTCTACTCTTTCCTACTGGCAAAGGAGGAAGGTACGATGATAGACCTATTCAAATATCAGCATCAGAATACTGCTCATTACAATGTATTCTGAAGATCCCAGATTTAGACAAAATGTGGAATACATATTTCACCTACTCTTTGAAAGTGAACTAGCAACTTTATGTTACGGAGTTGCACACATAAATCAGGATCACACTTTCAAAATATGACAGCTACACAATTATTACAAAAAGTGCAACAAAAAGATGAGGTTTCACAATCAAATATTACAAATCTATTAGCAAATATGTGTGGTACTAAAGAGTACTGGTTTTGACGTCACGGAAATGTACGTTGTATGATCAGATACCTTGGCCCACCCACTTGGTTTGTTATATTAAGTTGTGCAGAATATGCATGGGAAGATTTACATGATTTCCTACACACATCAAACAAACATAGATATACTAACACCTGGAGAACTTTGTTCTCTGGATCCTGTTAATGTTTCAAGATATTTTCACCATCGCTTCATTGCTATGCTACATTTTATTTGTAATAAAACTGTTCCTCCTCTTGGAGAAGTGCAACACTTCTTTTGGAGAAAAGAATACCAAGTCAGAGGAGTATCACATATCCACATGCTTTTATGTATTAAAGATGCTCCTAAATTTGGTCAAGACAGTGATGCCACTGTTTTACAGTTTATTGAAAAATATGTCACTTGTGAAATTCCATCGGAATCCAAAAATAGTGATCTTCATGCACAAATTTTACAATTTCAAAGACACAAATGTGGCAAATATTGTCGTCGCAAATACAAAAACAAAGGGAAATACTACACCAAATGCCGATTTGGTTTCCCTAGACCAGTTACAAATACAGGTCAAGTGAACAACCTCATGTCTTCAGTTAGACATAGTGTTAAAGGTAAGTCACCTACAAATACATATCACATAAAAAGAAAAGAAGAAGAAAAATATATCAATGATTACAATGCAATCATTTCCCACTTATGGAATGTAAACATAGATGTGCAGTACAATACAGACAATTGTACTGCAGTTGCACGATATGTCACAGCATACTTAACCAAAGCAGAAAAGACAGAGCTGCAAGACCTCTGGAATGACCTGTCATCTGATAAAACAGTGTCTCAAAAATTATACAGCTTGAGCATAAAAATGCTGTCCCATAGAGAATGTGGATCCTATGAAGCAGCTGATCGTTTAACTGGTACTGCACTGCATGGTAAATCTGAAAATATAGTATGGCTAAGTCTTGGTCCAGCTAAATCTAGAAAAAGAGTTCTTAAATGATCCCAACTGCCAAGACATTTTAAAAAACAATGTATTAGACACATACTACCCAAACAGGAGCACCACTTTGGAAACCATGTGTCTATACCACATAGCCCAAAACTACACATACAAAAATAATATAAAACCTGATGAAAAAAACGGTAAATACAGAGTGACAAACGGTGAAGGCAGCTTAGTAAAACTCACCAAACCAAATTATATTAATCATATCAAATTGTCATTAAAGACTCCTCAACATAAAGAAGTATATTACATGTCCCTGCTACAACTCTTTAAAGCATGGAGAAAAGAATAAGAAATACTAGATAACTATGACTCAGATGAAGACGCTTTCAAAGCAAATGAAAGCACTATAACTGATGTAAACTTTACACAGTACAAAACAATGTTGCACAATGAACAGCAACATGAAGAAGAACTCCAAGCTCAACTAGATAGGATACTCCTGACAGTAGTCAACCTTCTGTAACAGGAAGCCAAGAACCACTGGGAGAGTCACTAATAACAAATGAGGCAGAATTAGCTATGATAGAAGTAGAACGCATCATGTGTCAGTATGAAGATAAAGAAGACTTAACTATACTACAATCAAAACTAAACAATGAGCAACATAGCATTTTTCAAGAAGTAACACAAGAAATTGCACATGGTGTACAACATGAAAACAAAGAATGCTCCTGCCAAAATTACAAACCTATACTATTGTACATAAGTGGTGTCATTTACACCGATTACTACTCCTGCCAGTAGAACACCAAAACAAATTAGACTATTACAAACTTTATACAGAAGCTGCAATGGAACTACGCAGAGTATTGAAAAAAATGAAAATGCTTCTAATAGATGAAGTGATCATGGTGTCCAACCTAATGTTGGCTTTGATTCACCTCAGATTACAAGAAGTACTCAAAACAAACTATGAAGAGCTCTTTGCAGGAAAACACAATATTGTTTTCGGAGATCTTCTTCAATTAACACCAGTAAAAGGTGAGCCTATTTTTAAAACATTAGGACACAAACTCTGCCGTAAAACTGTTGGCAGCATTGGAAATGTCAACCTTTGGCAACATTTCCAATACAGAGAATTAACAGAAAACATGCAGCAATCTTCAGATCTCACTTATGCCAACATCTTAAAAAGTATCAGAGTTGGTATACTTTCTAAAGAAGCAGAAGCAATATTGAAAACCCGGCACATTCATGCACTTTATGGTGATAATGCATGTGCTACAGATGTTATGGAACAATTAGCCCACAAAAATGTCAATTGCATGGCCTTAATGCGAACTCTTGCAAGCTGTTTCAAATTCAATGAAATAATGTAAAGTAAAGAAATGCAACCAATAATGGAAATTAGCGCCACAGACAAACTAGATGTAATGCTATGACACTACCCATGTGTGACTAAGCCACAACAAAACTAAATAGTTTAGAAAAATCAATCTCAAACACAGCAGGATTGGAAAAGATATTAAAATTATCCTTAAATTGCAAAGTAATGCTTAAACGTAACCTTGACGTGGACCAAGGACTAGTAAATGGAGCATTGGGTACAGTTGTTGGCTTTCAAACATACCCACGTGACAACAAAATTCAGTTTGTCAATATTCTCTTTGACAAACTTTCAGAAGTAAAAAGGATAGGGCGCTCAACAGCTCGATTCCTTCTCTTCAAAGACATGTATATACTCTTGCATACGCAGTCACCATTCATAAATCACAAGGTCTTACCCTAGACTAAGCAATGATAGACATTGGTAACGCAGTATTTAAAGAAGGCATGAGCTACGTAGCACTATCACACTTACGTACACGGTCTATTTCTAATCAACTTTGATGCAAGTAAAGTAAACGCTGATATTCCTTGCATTTTAGAATACAATAGACTTCGCTCACTATACACCCCCCATCTAAACACATATTCTGTACCACAAACAGTAAACAAAACTAAATCAAACAGAAATGCAACAGGATGCCACTGCAAATCCTCCAAAGAGAGTAAAAGAAACTAAAACTTCATCAAGTACCACAAACATAAAAGAACCCATTAGGGAAAGTAAACCAGGTACTTAATCAAAGAAGGAAGACAAATTAAAAAAAAAAAAAAAAAAAATCAGATACAGAACTACCTGGTCCATTTCAACTCTCAAATATAGTTGGAGTAAGTTGCTAATCAAATGTAGCAATGATTATTCTATTTCAATTGCCACCAATTGTTGACAACATTTACTTATACAGTACAGACCAATTGCAAATGTTAGTACTTCACAGAAATGCAACAAACAATCCTGATAACACGTGTAGTGTTTATGGAATAAGACAACAATTGGACTACTGTGCTGGAATGGTTAAATTCACTATAAACTCACAGGAAGATCCACAAGAATGTCTAATGTACTTACTACAAGTACTGAAAAATTAAAGCATACCTATAAGTGAAATCTTCCAGATTTAATAAATGTGGAAACATACGTGCACTCTCTACAACAATGTGACACAAGAAGAAATTCCCAATGAACGCTTCATATATATATATCAATACCTAATTGTGAATACATTCCATTTCAACTTGTACAAAATGCAAACCATGGTAGATTATGTACTACGTGCAAGTCGGATAATCGCTCCACGTTAGTAATACAAACACATAGTAAATTTGTAATACTAATGCTTCTACGTTACAATGAAGATGGTACCAAAAACAACTGCAAGCTGACTGGATTCACACATGGTCAAATATCACTTGGTAAGAAAAACTTCACAACAATAGGTATAATCTACCATGCAGGAGCCACAACCAATTCAGGGCACTACACGGCATATATAAAAAAGAAATGTGGATGGTTTGAATGTAATGATAGTACCATTACTTTAACGCAGAGATTACCAGCAAATCATACAAACGCTTATTTAATGTTCTTAAAACCAAAATTTGATAACTAAACTGTACTTAAACCTTAAGTAAACGTGTGGTAAAAAAATATAAACTGTTAGAATATTCCAAAAGCTATCTAACTGCCCAAAGATTCTACAACAACTAATCAGATAAATGAATACCACTAAATTAGAGCAAAAAATAGACAGTTAGAGTACGCCTAATGGTATCAAACTGCTCGAAAATTTTACAATATCCAAACAAATAAATAATATGTTACTGCTCCAAAAAACTGCAACAAGCCAATGTATAAAGCATTAGCCAGAAACAACAAATGAACACTGAAAACAAACAAATAAATAAACTGTAGCATAACAGACAAAGGTGTTGTTTTTTTTAAATCCAACATGGATTTTTTTTTCTCCCACAGACCCAATGATTTTAGCAACAAACATAGAAACTGAGCAAATTGCACAGTACTTTGGTTTGTAATCTACTAAATATGAGGGTCCAAAAAAAAAAATGGTTGATTATACAATGTAATAAGTCATTACAAAATACTAATACTAACATGCTATTTTCTTTTATCACAGAAATGAACAAGAAATACATGTACTCCAGTTACTAAACCAAACAGTAAGTATATTATAATAAATACAACCATCGCAGCATATGACACCCATAGTGGCTTATAACTTTGTTCCTTATAAATTTGTTTTTGACTCAAAGTTATAAGCAACTATGAGTGTGATATGCTGTGGTGGTTGTGGCCTGGGCATACATTGTTGGGTGCATGGCCAAATGGCCATGCACCCAACACTCTATGCCCTAGCCACAACCACCGCAGCATATCACACCAATAGAGTCAAACATTTCAACTATGGCCCATGGAAACTTTTAATGTCCGCGGACATTATGAGTGTTCTTAGAACACTTTCAACTTGCCAGCGAACAATACGGACAGCGTCCTCAGAACACCCCCATTTTTTATTTGCGAACATTTCAGGACACCGCGAAAGTTCTTAGAACACTTTCAACTTGACAACGAACAATACGGACAGCGTCACCAGAACACCCCCATTTTGTTTATTTGCGAACATTTCAGGACACCGAGAGTTTTCTAAGAACACATTCAACTTGCAAGAGAACAATACGGACAGCGTCCTCAGAACACCCCCATTTTTTTATTTGCGAACATTTCAGGACACCGCGAGTGTTCTTAGAACACATTCAAATTGCCAGCGAACAATACAGACAGCGTCTTCAGGACACCCACTACGAACATTTCAGGACACCGCAAGGGTTCTTAGAACACTTTCAACTTGACAACAAACAATATGGACAGCATCCTCAGGACACCCCATTTTGTTTATTTGCGAACATTTCAGGACACCGCGAGTGTTCTTAGCACACATTCAATTTGCCATCAAACAATACGGACAGCGTCCTCAGGACACCCCCATTTTGTTTATTTGCGAACATTTCAGGACACCGCGAATGTTCTTAGAACACATTCAACTTGTCATCAAACAATACGGACAGTGTCCTCAGGACACCCCCATTTTGTTTATTTACGAACATTTCAGGACACCGTGACAGTTCTTAGAACACTTTCAACTTGACAACGAACAATACGGACAGCGTCACCAGAACACCCCCATTTCGTTTATTTGCGAACATTTCAGGACACCGCGAGTTTTCTTAGAACACATTCAACTTGCAAGAGAAGAATACGGACAGCGTCCTCAGAACACCCCCATTTTTTTATTTGCGAACATTTCAGGACACCGCGAGTGTTCTTAGAACACATTCAAATTGCCAGCGAACAATACGGACAGCGTCTTCAAGACACCCACTACGAACATTTCAGGACACCGCGAGGGTTCTTAGAACACTTTCAACTTGACAACAAACAATATGGACAGCATCCTCAGGACACCCCCATTTTGTTTATTTGCGAACATTTCAGGACACCGCAAGTGTTCTCAGAACACTTTAAACTTCACAACGAACAATACGGACAGCGTCCTCAGGACACCCCCATTTTGTTTATTTACGAACATTTCAGGACACCACGAGTGTTCTTAGAACACATTCAACTTGCCAGAGAACAATACGGACAGTGTCTTCAGGATTCCCCCATTTTGTTTATTTACGAACATTTCAGGACACCACGAGTGTTCTTAGAACACATTCAACTTGCCAGAGAACAATACGGACAGCGTCTTCAGGACACGCCTACGAACATTTCAGGACACCGCGAGTGTTCTTAGAACACTTTAAACTTGACAACGAACAAAACGGACAGCGTCCTCAGAACACCCCCATTTTGTTTATTTACAAACATTTCAGGACACCGCAAGTGTTCTTAGAACACATTCAACTTGCAAGAGAACAATAGGGACAGCGTCCTCTGTACACCCCCATTTTTTTATTTGTGAGAATTTCAGGACACCGCGAGTTTTCTTATTACACATTCAACTTGCAAGAGAACAATACGGACAGCGTCCCCAGAACACCCCCATTTTTTTATTTGCGAACATTTCAGGACACCGCGAGTGTTCTTAGAACACATTCAAATTGCCAGCGAACAATACGGACAGCGTCTTCAAGACACCCACTACGAACATTTCAGGACACCGCGAGGGATCTTAGAACACTTTCAACTTGGCAACGAACAATATGGACAGCATCCTCAGGACACCCCCATTTTGTTTATTTGCAAACATTTCAGGACACCGCGAGTGTTCTCAGAACACTTTAAACTTCACAACGAACAATACGGACAGCGTCCTCAGGACACCCCCATTTTGTTTATTTACGAACATTTCAGGACACCACGAGTGTTCTTAGAACACATTCAACTTGCCAGAGAACAATATGGACAGTGTCCTCAGGATTCCCCCATTTTGTTTATTTACAAACATTTCAGGACACCACGAGTGTTCTTAGAACACATTCAACTTGCCAGAGAACAATACGGACAGCGTCTTCAGGACACGCCTACGAACATTTCAGGACACCGCGAGTGTTCTTAGAACACTTTAAACTTGACAACGAACAAAACGGACAGCGTCCTCAGAACACCCCCATTTTGTTTATTTACAAACATTTCAGGACACCGCGAGTTTTCTTAGAACACATTCAACTTGCAAGAGGACAATACGGACAGCGTCCTCAGAACACCCCCATTTTTTTATTTGCGAACATTTCAGGACACCGCGAGTGTTCTTAGAACACATTCAAATTGCCAGCGAACAATACAGACAGCGTCTTCAAGACACCCACTACGAACATTTCAGGACACCGCGAGGGTTGTTAGAACACTTTCAACTTGACAACGAACAATATGGACAGCATCCTCAGGACACCCCCATTTTGTTTATTTGCGAACATTTCAGGACACCGCGAGTGTTCTCAGAACACTTTAAACTTCACAATGAACAATACGGACAGCGTCCTCAGGACACCCCCATTTTGTTTATTTACGAACATTTCAGGACACCACGAGTGTTCTTAGAACACATTCAACTTGCCAGAGAACAATACGGACAGTGTCCTCAGGACTCTCCCATTTTGTTTATTTACGAACATTTCAGGACACCACGAGTGTTCTTAGAACACATTCAACTTGCCAGAGAACAATACGGACAGCGTCTTCAGGACACGCCTACGAACATTTCAGGACACCGCGAGTGTTCTTAGAACACATTCAACTTGCAAGAGAACAATACGGACAGCGTCCTCTGAACACCCCCATTTTTTTATTTGTGAACATTTCAGGACACTGGACGTGTTCTTAGAACACATTCAACTTGCCAGTGAACAATACGGACAGCGTCTTCAGGCCACCCCCTACGAACATTTTTTAGGACACCGCGAGTGTTCTTAGAACACTTTCAACTTGACAACAAACAATACGGACAGTGTCCTCAGGACACCCCCATTTTGTTTATTTGCAAACATTTCATGACACCGCAAGTGTTCTTAGAACACATTCAACTTGCCATCGAACAATATGGACAGCGTCCTCAGGACATCCCCATTTTGTTTATTTACGAACATTTCAGGACACCACGAGTGTTCTTAGAACACATTCAAATTGCCAGAGGACAATACGGACAGCATCGTCAGGACACCCCCATTTTGTTTATTTGCGAACATTTCAGGACACCAAGAGTGTTCTTAGAATACGGACAGCGTCTTCAGGACACACCTACGAACATTTCAGGACACCGCGAGTGTTCTTAGAACACTTTCAACTTGACAACAAACAATACGGACAGTGTCCTCAGGACACCCCCATTTTGTTTATTTGCAAACATTTCATGACACCGCAAGTGTTCTTAGAACACTTTAAACTTGACAACGAACAAAACGGACAGCGTCCTCAGAACACCCCCATTTTGTTTATTTACAAACATTTCAGGACACCGCACGTGTTCTTAGAACACATTCAACTTGCCAGTGAACAATACGGACAGCATCTTCAGGACACCCCCTACGAACATTTCAGGACACCACGAGTGTTCTTAGAACACTTTCAACTTGACAACAAACAATACGGACAGTGTCCTCAGGACACCCCCATTTTGTTTATTTGCAAACATTTCAGGACACCACAAGTGTTCTTAGAACACATTCAAATTGCCAGAGAACAATACGGGCAGCATCGTCAGGACACCCCCATTTTGTTTATTTGCGAACATTTCAGGACACCGAGAGTGTTCTTAGAACACATTCAACTTGCCAGCGAAAAATACGGACAGCGTCTTCAGGACACCCCCTACGAACATTTCAGGACAACGCGAGTGTTCTTAGAACACTTTAAACTTGACAACGAACAAAACGGACAGCGTCCTCAGAACACCCCATTTTGTTTATTTACGAACATTTCTGGACACCACAAGTGTTCTTAGAACACATTCGATTTGCAGGAGAACAATACGGACAGCGTCCTCTGAACACCCCCATTTTTTTATTTGTGAACATTTAAGGACACCGCGAGTTTTCTTAGAACACATTCAACTTGCAAGAGAACAATACGGACAGCGTCCCCAGAACACCCCCATTTTTTTATTTGCGAACATTTCAGGACACCGCAAGTGTTCTTAGAACACAT
Organism: Ambystoma mexicanum; assembly: GCF_040938575.1. Taxonomy (NCBI): domain Eukaryota; kingdom Metazoa; phylum Chordata; class Amphibia; order Caudata; family Ambystomatidae; genus Ambystoma; species Ambystoma mexicanum. The sequence continues at coordinate 892,968,930 of NC_090922.1, forward strand.
TCAAATTGCCAGCGAACAATACGGACAGCGTCTTCAAGACACCCACTACGAACATTTCAGGACACCGCGAGGGATCTTAGAACACTTTCAACTTGACAACGAACAATATGGACAGCATCCTCAGGACACCCCGATTTTTGTTTATTTGCGAACATTTCAGGACACCGCGAGTGTTCTCAGAACACTTTAAACTTCACAACGAACAATACGGACAGCGTCCTCAGGACACCCCCATTTTGTTTATTTACGAACATTTCAGGACACCACGAGTGTTCTTAGAACACATTCAACTTGCCAGAAAACAATACGGACAGCGTCTTCAGGACACGCCTACGAACATTTCAGGACACCGCGAGTGTTCTTAGAACACTTTAAACTTGACAACGAACAAAACGGACAGCGTCCTCAGAACACCCCCATTTTGTTTATTTACAAACATTTCAGGACACCGCAAGTGTTCTTAGAACACATTCAACTTGCAAGAGAACAATACGGACAGCGTCCTCTGAACACCCCCATTTTTTTATTTGTGAACATTTCAGGACACCGCGAGTTTTCTTAGAACACATTCAACTTGCAAGAGGACAATACGGACAGCGTCCTCAGAACACCCCCATTTTTTTATTTGCGAACATTTCAGGACACCGCGAGTGTTCTTAGAACACATTCAAATTGCCAGCGAACAATACAGACAGCGTCTTCAAGACACCCACTACGAACATTTCAGGACACCGCGAGGGTTGTTAGAACACTTTCAACTTGACAACGAACAATATGGACAGCATCCTCAGAACACCCCCATTTTGTTTATTTGCAAACATTTCAGGACACTGCGAGTGTTCTCAGAACACTTTAAACTTCACAATGAACAATACGGACAGCGTCCTCAGGACACCCCCATTTTGTTTATTTACGAACATTTCAGGACACCACGAGTGTTCTTAGAACACATTCAACTTGCCAGAGAACAATACGGACAGTGTCCTCAGGACTCCCCCATTTTGTTTATTTACGAACATTTCAGGACACCACGAGTGTTCTTAGAACACATTCAACTTGCCAGAGAACAATACGGACAGCGTCTTCAGGACACGCCTACGAACATTTCAGGACACCGCGTGTGTTCTTAGAACACTTTAAACTTGACAACGAACAAAACGGACAGCGTCCTCAGAACACCCCCATTTTGTTTATTTACAAACATTTCAGGACACCACTGGTGTTCTTAGAACACATTCAACTTGCAAGAGAACAATACGGACAGCGTCCTCTGAACACCCCCATTTTTTTATTTGTGAACATTTCAGGACACTGCACGTGTTCTTAGAACACATTCAACTTGCCAGTGAACAATACGGACAGCGTCTTCAGGCCACCCCCTACGAACATTTCAGGACACCGCGAGTGTTCTTAGAACACTTTCAACTTGACAACAAACAATACGGACAGTGTCCTCAGGACACCCCCATTTTGTTTATTTGCAAACATTTCATGACACTGCAAGTGTTCTTAGAACACATTCAACTTGCCATCGAACAATATGGACAGCGTCCTCAGGACACCCCCATTTTGTTTATTTACGAACATTTCAGGACACCACGAGTGTTCTTAGAACACATTCAAATTGCCAGAGAACAATACGGACAGCATCGTCAGGACACCCCCATTTTGTTCATTTGCGAACATTTCAGGACACCGAGAGTGTTCTTAGAATACGGACAGCATCTTCAGGACACACCTACGAACATTTCAGGACACCGCGAGTGTTCTTAGAACACTTTAAACTTGACAACGAACAAAACGGACAGCGTCCTCAGAACACCCCCATTTTGTTTATTTACAAACATTTCAGGACACCGCACGTGTTCTTAGAACACATTCAACTTGCCAGTGAACAATACGGACAGCATCTTCAGGACACCCCCTACGAACATTTCAGGACACCACGAGTGTTCTTAGAACACTTTCAACTTGACAACAAACAATACGGACAGTGTCCTCAGGACACCCCCATTTTGTTTATTTGCAAACATTTCAGGACACCACAAGTGTTCTTAGAACACATTCAAATTGCCAGAGAACAATACGGACAGCATCGTCAGGACACCCCCATTTTGTTTATTTGCGAACATTTCAGGACACCGAGAGTGTTCTTAGAACACATTCAACTTGCCAGCGAAAAATACGGACAGCGTCTTCAGGGCACCCCCTACGAACATTTCAGGACACTACGAGTGTTCTTAGAACACTTTAAACTTGACAACGAACAAAACGGACAGCGTCCTCAGAACACCCCATTTTGTTTATTAACGAACATTTCTGGACACCACAAGTGTTCTTAGAACACATTCGATTTGCAGGAGAACAATACGGACAGCGTCCTCTGAACACCCCCATTTTTTTATTTGTGAACATTTAAGGACACCGCATGTATTCTTAGAACACATTCAACTTGCCAGTGAACAATACGGACAGCGTCTTCAGGACACCCCCTACGAACATTTCAGGACACCGCGAGTGTTCTTAGAACACTTTCAACTTGACAACAAACAATACGGACAGTGTCCTCAGGACACCCCCATTTTGTTAATTTGCAAACATTTCAGGACACCGCAAGTGTTCTTAGAACACATTCAACTTGCCATCGAACAATATGGACAGCGTCCTCAGGACACTCCCATTTTCTTTATTTACGAACATTTCAGGACACCACAAGTGTTCTTAGAACACATTCAAATTGCCAGAGAACAATACGGACAGCATTGTCAGGACACCCCCATTTTGTTTATTTGCGAACATTTCAGGACACCGAGAGTGTTCTTAGAACACATTCAACTTGCCCGTGAACAATACGGACAGCGTCTTCAGGACACCCCCTACGAACATTTCAGGACACCGTGAGTGTTCTTAGAACACTTTAAACTTGACAAAAAACAAAACGGACAGCGTCCTCAGAACACCCCATTTTGTTTATTTACGAACATTTCTGGACACCACAAGTGTTCTTAGAACACATTCAACTTGCAAGAGAACAATACGGACAGCGTCCTCAGAACACCCCAATTTTTTTATTTGCGAACATTTCAGGACACTGCAAGTGTTCTTAGAACACATTAAACTTGCCAGCGAACAATATGGACAGCGTCTTCAGGACACCCCCTACGAACATTTCAGGACACCGCGAGTGTTCTTAGAACACTTTCAACTTGACAACAAACAATACGGACAGCGTCCTCAGGACACGCCCATTTTGTTTATTTGCAGACATTTCAGGACACCGCGAGTGTTCTTAGAACACATTCAACTTGCCATCGAACAATATGGACAGCGTTCTCAGGACACCCCCATTTTGTTTATTTACGAACATTTCAGGACACCACGAGTGTTCTTAGAACACATTCAAATTGCCAGAGAACAATACGGACAGCGTTCTCAGGAAACCCCCATTTTGTTTATTTGCAAACATTTCTGGACACTGCACGTGTACTTAGAACACATTCAACTTGCCATCGAACAATACGGACAACGTCCTCAGGACACCCCCATTTTGTTTATTTACGAACATTTCAGGACACCACAAGTGTTCTTAGAACACATTCAACTTGCCAGAGAACAATACGGACAGCATCCTCAGGACACCCCCATTTTGTTTATTTACGAACATTTCAGAACACCGCAAGTGTTCTTAGAACACATTCAACTTCCCATCGAACAATACGGACAGCGTCCTCAGGACACCCCCATTTTGTTCATTTACGAACATTTCAGGACACCGCGAATGTTCTTAGAACACTTTAAACTTCACAACGAACAATACGGACAGCGTCCTCAGAACACCCCCATTTTGTTTTTTTACGAACATTTCAGGACACCTCAAGTGTTCTTAGAACACATTCAACTTACCAGAGAACAATACGGACACCCCTATGAACAGTTCAGGACACAGCGAGTGTTCTTAGAACACTTTCAACTTGACAACGAACAATACGGACAGCGTCCTCAGGACACCCCCATTTTGTTTATTTACGAACATTTCAGGACACCGCAAGTGTTCTCAGAACACTTTAAACTTCACAACGAACAATACGGACAGCGTCCTCAGAACACCCCCATTTTGTTTTTTAACGAACATTTCAGGACACCTCAAGTGTTCTTAGAACACATTCAACTTACCACAGAACAATACGGACAGCGTCCTCAGGACACATCCATTTTGTTTATTTACGAACATTTCATGACACCGCGAGTGTTCTTAGAACAGTTTCAGCTTGCTTGCAAACAAAACGGACACATATTGCATCATCAGAACACCCCCCATTTAGTTTATTTAGAACATTTCAGAACAGCCGTGTTGTTCGCAGACAAATCGAACACAACAAGAGCGTCCACCACATAAAAAAACACAACATTTAACCTATCTCATACTCTCCCACCCTCCCCAAACACTCTTACACACCAACACACTTTACTAAATACAAATTTTAAACCAAGTTTCACTGTGCTGTCCGCGGACGTCCGTGAATCCAAGATGGCTGGCGCTACCTAAAATCTGACGCGCTTCACGTTCCACACCGTCCAATCAACGAACACGTTGCATGTCCGCAGACATCACGCAAGCCGACTGGCCAATCAGGAGACTGTCCGTGGAGCGAACAGGGAAGTGTGTCCGTGGACCGAACACAGATATCACTAATTTTTTATGACCTACGTTTTGGTCAAAAAAACTACTGGACGGATTTTCACCAAATCTGCAGAAGCACGCTTTCGGGACCAAGATGCTACTCCTGGTCCAAATTTGGTGAAAATCCGTCCAGCGGTTTAGGCTGTAGGCACAAGCAAAGTTTTTTCCCCATTCAGTCTATGCGGAAAAAAAAGTTTTGGGACCCCCCCTATAACTTTGCCCCCCCTGGACGAAATCTCACCAAACTTTGCAAAAAAAAGGATTCGTCCAGGGGGAGCGAAGTTATAAGCCGCCCAAAAAGTTCTCTTCCCATGGAAACAGCAACTTAACCATAACTACTTGGCCACTAGCGTGGCCATCCAATATATGGGCAGTAGTCTTGTAAATATTTATTTTAAAATATATTGACAGTCACTGTAATACTTTAATAACTATTCATGAATAGTATGTATATATGTAAATACTTTAAAATGTTAACTACATATGTAAACTCATTTTTTTGTAACAACAAGTTTATTTGGGGAGAATGTGGTTGTCCAATGGATTTTTATTTTACTTTCTAGACATAATACGGTATTTTGTATGAAATAACAAAAACTGTGAAATCAAGGAAAACACTTTAGTTGCAGGGATGTTAAGGTGAGAACCTAATGCAACAAAACCCTGGAAATTCAGCTAATGCCACCTTAACTTCGCACCCACTGTTGCACAGACAATGACCACAATGATGACATCACAGATCATATCATTGATGACATCACTAATTACATTACAACAGTAACTGCCATTAAGCATGGGCTTCAGCCATGGTCAGTGTGCTTGGCCAAATATATTTTAACAGATTAATGGGTACTAGTCATGGCGTTCAGTTATGGACAGTGGTCACAACCTTCACTCATGGGCACTGAATATTTTAAAACACTAATAAGCTACCAACCATAGATTTTGGTCTTTACCAGTGGATGCAGATTTTAACAGTGTCCACTGTATATTATATAAACTGAAAAGGCACTAGCCATGGGCTTTAGCACAATACTGGCCAGTGGCCACAATGTTTGACCATGTCCACTATATAGTCTAACATATAAATGGGCCACTAACCATTGCTTTTGACCATGAGCAATGTGTAGATCTTTTAGCCATATGTATTATATATATTAAAATACTAACATGGCATAAGCAATGGACTTTGGATGTGTGCTCTGTGTATTATACAACACTAACCAACCCCTATCTATGGCCTTTGACTGTGGCCCCTGTATATTATATACACTAACCAGTTACTAGCCATGGACATTAGCACAACATTGCCCGGTGGCCACAATCTTTGACTGTGCCCACTATATATTCTAACATATAAATGGGTCACTAGCCATGGCCTTTGACCTTGAGCAGTTTGTGCATCGTTTGGCTATGTCCAATGTACATTTTTAAAATAATACAATGCAATAGGTGATGGCCTTCGGCCGTGCCCACTGTGTATTACACAAGACTAACCAGCCACTAGCTATGGCCTTCAACTGTGCCCACAGTGTATTATATACACGGCTCATGGTATTCAACACAATACTAGCCAGTGGCCATGGCCTTTGGCAAGAGTAACTGTATAGTCTGACATATTAATGGGCACTAGCTATGGCCTTTAACCATGGCCGCTGACTACAGCTTTCAACGTTGCCCACTGTGTATTTTAAAACAGTGACAGGCTACTAGGCATGGCAGTTAACAATGGACATTGGAATTTTTCAACACTAACCGACCGACCACTAGCTATGGCCGTTGGTGCTGGCCAGTGACCCCAGCCTTTGTCATGGCCAAGTCCAGAGCCTAAATTGTTACTAAGGTAATTTAGGTTTTCATGTCACCAGTGATGTCATTTTTAATGTCATCATTGTTCTCATACAACATGTAATTAGGGAATTCATCTGTGATGCCATCATTGTCCTCATAGTCTGCACAACATGGGCCACGAAGTTACGGTGGCTTGTGCTGAATTTCCAGGGTTTTGTTGCATTAAGTTCTCACCTTAACATCCCTGCAACTAAAGTTGTTTCCTTGAATATATACATGGTTTTGTTTGTGGTGTCTGCTGTCACTATGAATTATGAACCCTTTCTGGTTATAGTGAGGGTGTGATGACTGCTGTGCGTTTCTTTAAATGTATTGAGATACAAAAAAACTGTGGTCCTATGCCAGATCTTCTACCCTCAGTTGATGACACATTTGATATCAAAGTGCTTCTATAAAAAGAGGCAGGTGTTGTTGCTGTGATATGGTGCTGATCGGGTGGCACATAGCATTTCATGAGAATGTTTATGTTGTGGTTATATTTTAAGAGGATAGAGCGAATGTCCATTGAAGATCTGGCAAATTCTGTCAGAGGATGGGCCCAGGACACCTGTGAGAAAGTTCTTCGATTGGGTGGTGGTGGATGATTGTTGTCAAAATTGCATAGTTATCATATGGTGAGAAGGAATCTAATGGGACTGTGATCCATCCAGTCTATTGGGATAGCAGCATTACGCCATGCGTCCAGGAATAAAATGAGCATCCTGCCTTTCTGGGCATAATTTATAATATTTTGTTTAATACCCACAGTATTGATGAAGGGTAAAAGAGGGCATCTTTAGTAAAAATGGAAAGACACGCATTTTCCGCAGTATAATGGAAACATAATGACAATATGAATCGTAAAAAAAGTAATCTATGCTTTTTTGAACACACTGTTTTTTATTTGAGTCAACTCAAGACTTGGTATCTTCGAAATAGCAACTCAATGCTTCGTGGACAAAAGCTTGACATGGCTTAATCCTGCAAAGAACTTATTCTACAACCAAAGCGCTCACAGGGAATGTACAGCTCCTATATTTTTTGGGCTGAAGCAAACAGAAACAATGACGCTGGTCTTTAAGAAGCCTTTCATCTATTAACCCAGTGACCTCTCACCAGTAAAGGGGACATTCACCCTTCACTCTGAGCAGAGGTAAGAGGGGCACTACAGAGATGCTGGGTACTTCGTCTCGAACTACATGTTACTGCTCATAACTCCATTAGTACAGCTGTAGTGTTACCCTGGGAAAAGGCGAGGAAGATGGTATATCCATTCACGAAACAGTGCTGAGTACTCTGTGCAAGGCAGATCTTCACTGAAAAGGGAAATCCATACAGAAGAAGTAAGGATCTCACAGTGCAATGATTGATATGTTAAAACTCCATAAAGGGGTGCTGCATCATTTATTTTCACAAACAGTCGGTAACAATTAAAATAATAACCATGTATGTTCCATATCAGCACAGTTACACCAGTATAATAAGGGTTGAGGTGTGATGCTGCCTGACAAACAACAATTGCCTTTTTTACCGACATCTTGGAATATCACACAATAGCTATGTGTTGGTTTAAAGCCTGAGTTTTATTAGTGATACGTGGTTGTCAACACAGTTTTCACTGTATGGCTTCTCCAGGATAGTTTGCAGTGCTAATTGGTGATCTGTATTATCTGCAATACAAGGAAAAGTGGAGGACTCAAGAAGAAAGAAGGGCGAAGAAAGAGTGAGAGAGAACAGAGCTGGGAAAACCTCCATGTAGAGGGCAGAAGGTTAAGAGTAAGGTTTATGTATTTGTAATACAGAAGCAGAGGCTGTTTCAAGCATGCAGTTTTACCAGTTTGGTTCCTTGGTGTTGTTTAAAAGAGTTGTATAATGATGCTGTCTGCTGTCATTGTCATTGGATAAAAGGGATATTCACTTTCATTTTAATAGGCTAACCTCATAGTTCTCTGGATGGACTGTATCGAGGTACACACACAGATAAATTGTTCTACATTAATTTCCCACTTCTATGCTCTTGCAATATCAGAAATGTCGTCAGGCCTAGTAACATATTAAATTTCCCATTCTTAATGTCTCAAGGCCTAGTACCATAGTAAATTACCCATTCTTAATGTCTCAAGGCATTGTTATTTTATTTTCTCTTGCTCCCTCCCCTGCCTTGAAGCACTTTGAAAAACATGTGTGTAGGCGCTAAACAAATAAACTATCAAATCACATCTTTCTAGAAATTATGCCTGGTGCAGAATGTCTGCAATCAGTATTCCCAACAAACTGCTGAATTGAACGACCGCTGAATGAGGATCTCCATACTGCAAAGACCTGGACATAGTGCTGTGAATGTAAATGACAGCTCGTCATTGTGTTTCTGGGAATTATGAGAGCTTTCTTGAATTTGCTGCAATCCATTACAATTTGCAAATGTGAGGGCAAAGAGAGGATAACATGGATTTTAGTTGTGGTAGCGTTCATACTTCAATTTGGGCGAAATCCTCGGACAATAGACTGGCTTTCATTGTTCTTATAATATTGCCAATGATGTGTGCATTTCTTTCTGGCGGGCCAACGTGGATGTTCCTATCTTCCAGCTGACTGCCATTCAAAGCCATGAGGCAGGATCTACTAGTCTGCCAAAAGCATCTTGGCGTTGATCCGGCAAATGCTAACTTTTTCTGGAAGAGGAGGACTGTGGTATACCAGTCCCAAAGCTATTCTCTTCTAGGCATGTGAATATGTATTTTCTGGTTACTGGTTACTGATATACTACAATAGGTTCCACCGATCAAGTGGATGGAGTGAAGAACTAAGAGTACCTCAATGAAAACAGTCTTAAATGCAGCAACGCATCCGGTGAGTATCCGGTGAGTAGCCAGTGAGTATCCATTTAAAAAACTACAGTTCATGTCAGATAAGGGAAATACATCACTACAGAAAATCATCATACACTGTAAAACAGCACAGGAACCAAAAAGAAAAGCTTTTGCTGATATGGATACCATCATGTAATGTGCTTTCAGAGGCCCCACTGGAAAACAAACCTCTCTGATTAGTATTACGTGCATGATAACACTGTGTACTGCCATCAGCACAAGAATGTCCAATGATGTGTGCATTTCTTTCTGGCGGGCCAACGTGGATGTTCCTATCTTCCAGCTGACTGCCATTCAAAGCCATGAGGCAGGATCTACTAGTCTGCCAAAAGCATCTTGGCGTTGATCCGGCAAATGCTAACTTTTTCTGGAAGAGGAGGACTGTGGTATACCAGTCCCAAAGCTATTCTCTTCTAGGCATGTGAATATGTAATTTCTGGTTACTGGTTACTGATATACTACAATAGGTTCCACCGATCAAGTGGATGGAGTGAAGAACTAAGAGTACCTCAATGAAAACAGTCTTAAATGCAGCAACGCATCCGGTGAGTATCCGGTGAGTAGCCAGTGAGTATCCATTTAAAAAACTACAGTTCATGTCAGATAAGGGAAATACATCACTACAGAAAATCATCATACACTGTAAAACAGCACAGGAACCAAAAAGAAAAGCTTTTGCTGATATGGATACCATCATGTAATGTGCTTTCGGAGGCCCCACTGGAAAACAACCCTCTCTGATTAGTATTACGTGCATGATAACACTGTGTACTGCCTTCAGCACAAGAATGTCCACTGTCGCTAATAAGCCCCAAATGCTGGAGGGGAATGATATAATGTGTCCACAAAAAATAGCATGCAAGAAAGATTAAATTATTTCAACAAAAACATCTCATTTACTGGATAACCTGTACAACATTGTGTTGGACTATATATATTGTGGTTTCTCACTATTTGACTACATGCTTGTGAATTATGGGTTTAACTAATTCCATCATTTCCTTTTGGCTTTGACTCTTAAATTCAATCCAGGACAGATGTATTTAGCAATGCCAGGGATAGTTTCAGGTTTACCAACCCAGATGTAAGATCAATTTTGTGACCAGTTCATTAACTTTCATTTTACATACAATATCATTGTGCAGGCTACTTTTATTCAGCATGCTGGGATATTTAAATCAATAACCGTCAATTTAAGAGCAAGATTATCAGGGTCCACATTCTTGCAATGACTTCAAAGTACGCAAATCAAAACTCTTTGTGTATGCAGCAAGTAGCGCTGATTGCAAATAGTCAAAATGGATCACACAAAAGTTTTTGATGCCTGTGAATACGCCAAGAATGTGTTATGTTATGTTATTTGGCATTTATATAACACGCTATACATCATTGAGATGACCTCAAAGCGCTTGTGGGTTGAACGCCCTTGGGGACCGTAGTCCAGGTCAGTCGAAAGAGTAGGGTTGCATAGGTTGCTTAGGTGCACTCAATTTGTGAGCAGCAGATGCGATTGCCTGATGATAGCTGCATCCTAACATCAGGTGTGTTGGTATTGAGAGATCAATTGAATGTGTGCACTCTGGTGGTTGGTCTCAGAGACTGCATTCTGGCGGCATTAGGCTTGTGTAGGACATTAATATGTGTGCATCTAGGCCAATTTCTTTGTGTGGTATAGCTGCGTTCTAGCAGGGTGTAGAGGTGTTCATGGAGTATTGTCCGTGTTTAAGCAGCTAGGCTGTAATTGATCGGGGGCTATAGCTGTGCTCCATTGTGTGTTGGTGTATAGTAGAGAGTGAGCATAATGATAGGAGAGGTCCGTGTCTGGAGTGTATGTTTTATACATACAAGGCCACTGTTCCGGATTACATTCTCGTGTTTCACTGTAGCTGTGCTCAGAGGGAGATGGTGCAGGAGACAGCTAGGCCAGTGTAGTAGACTCAGGAAGTGGATAGTCAGCAGTCATATCTTTGCGCTTGCAGGACACTAAAGATGTCCTCTATGGTATTTGTTTCCTGATTCTGTCTTGGTGACTTATTAGTTGATTTCAGTGGTTTCATTGCTCGGCATCTCCTCAAACATTTGTCTACAGGCTGCAATTACTTTCCAATGTATGTCATTGAAGTCATGGTTCATGGTGTTGCTGGGTTTCAGCAGCCTTAGATGGTCTTAATCAGGATTACGGAAAGAGCCAAGTTTTTGATCTAAGCAGATCCACAAGCTCCAGAAATATATTTACACACAGCTCAAATTAGACAAAGGGCCTCATCACGAGTTGGGCGTTAACCCGTCGGTATTACCACCGGGGCTATTAACCCTACCACCAAACTCCCGGCACTATTAGCGCTGGATCACGGGTTTGGTAAAATGGTAAGTGCTCATTCCCCATTGGGCCCATTCAGGAATTTCCAATTCCCCATTGGACCCTATGGGGAATGTTTGGCGCTATTACCTCCAGCGGTGTTACCGCCAGCAGTAATAGCACCGAAAATCATCAAAATCACGGCAACATTGCCCCCAGCTCAGAGCTGAGGTTGAATCGGCCAAGCCTGTGATTTGGCGGACCCTTAAATGTGGCGATAATAGAGTTACCACCACATTTAAGGGTTACCACCAAACTCGTGATGAGGCAGAAAATGAAGCTATTACAGGCAACGTTGTACAACCCTAGACCCAGTTTACAGAGTAAACGCTTGCCTCATAAGCCTGCCTATTGTAATATGTGCCTCATATGCCTGCCTATTGTAATTCAGTATATGTTGATTTGCTCTTAAAAATGTAAATTATAACCTCAAAAGGGCAGCTACTAAGAATGTTTCATTGCTTTGAAATAGCCATGCAACATTGACCAAACTTGGACATTTGTTTGTTCGGCTTAAGGTGTACAGACTCGTGCAAGTATGCACAATCTTAGCTAGGAAAATAGGCATGCAACTGCAAACGGATTCAGAGCTAGTCTCTCAAAATCAAATGAGTAAGAATTCAAGCCTCTGCCATTATAATATTTATAACGAATCAGACATTTCAAGAAAAGCCGCATTCAGGTGGTTCACTTACAATCGTTAAAGCAAATGTATGGTATCTTCAGAATAAAACCAAAAAAAAAACATTTGATCAAAAAAGGCCTTCAGCTTTCTATGGATGGTTTGCTACACAGAAGTGTCAATACATTTCAGTCATTCAAGCACATAAAACAAACTGATACTGTACAAGGTCTATCAGTAAATAGCAAGCAGCAAGATAATAAAAGATCTATATTATGTGCTGACCATAGAAATATAAAATCTCAAATGATCGGTGAACATTGTCTTTGTATGAATTGGTATTTAAATCAAATTGTAGAAATGTATCTTACAATACAACAGGGTCAGGCACTTAACCCTGACACAGGGGGCAGGGGGACCGATCTCAATCTGGTGCCGGAGACCTAGCAGTGTGTTTGCAGGAGCCAGTCCCTCTTTATGTGCCTTGTAACAGGTGAAAGGTACTACACTCAATCCTCCAATGCCTGTGCACCCCATTGAGCCAGAATTCTCTCTTCTTTTACAGGCCTGAAGATCTTAGAAACATGTTTGGATGCACGTTCAGATTACCACCCCTGCCAAATAAATTAGATTGTGGAAAATATATTAAAATATAGAGAATGTGCAAAGGGTGGTGTAGGGGCGAAGGAACTGATGGGAGACACATGTAATTTGGGAGGTTATAAAGGGGAATACTAACCATTTGCTTGTGATAGTGTCACATAGAATGAATTGCATGCACGAAGTAGTTATAACATTAACTGATACTGTATTTAAGAGTAGACCTGGATCCTTGCGGGCCGTGTTGGAGACACAGAACAGCAAGGCCTCCTCTCTTGCTTGATTATCACATTCCAATTTCAAGGCACGGTAATGAACATGCACATACACCCACATATAAATGTATCAAGTCAATCCTTTGAACAATTAGATAGGAATGTGAGAAGCTAAATGGGAGAACAGCTGCAGCCCAGTACAAAGGCCACACTCATGGGAGCCGGGCAGAGGTCTTGGGTTGCAAAACATGAACTGAGATTTAGGACACTAGCATCCCCCAAAAGGATGGTCATTCCATTTGCACTGCAAGATGCACAGGAATAATACTCTTAAATCCTTCATGAAGTGGATGGATTAGTGGAACACTAGGCTTATCTCTTGGTAGGGTTAACTGATACAGGGGGGACCCAAGAACAACACGTTCTGTGATTTGTACCAGGGAGAGTAAAGGGTGATGCCAATGCATTGCGGAGGCATGATGTGGGTGCCTGTGTGTGTGGGATGACAAAAGAGTTGCTTTTTTTGCCAGATGGACTTCGAAGTTATCTGCTGAGTTCATGTTGACCACCAAGTGCACATCATATGGTTATAAATAAAGACATGGTGGTGCCATTCAAGTATATCCAATTGCTTTGCAGTGTTTCAAGATGGAAGAAGCTGTTACCCACCTGTGGGGAAGATGGAGGAGAATACAATATGACCAATTGGAAAAGAGGCTCCCGCAGCCGCAAAGTGTCCTAAATCACAAATCTATCCACAGCACAAACAGAAGAGACGTAACCACTCGAATCTCAGACCTTCCAAGGACACTATCTCTACTCCTACCTTATCAGGAGCCCTCATCAATGCTAGATCCCTCACAGTTCATAACACAGAAATTGCTAACATACTCACCATCGAAAATTTGGATCTTGCTGTCACTGAGACCTGGATCTATGACGCAGCAGGTCCTGCACTCATGATCGCTATCCCAGATAACTACAACATCCTAAGAACTGATCGTCCCAACTCCAGAGGAGGCGGCCTGGCCATCATTGCCAAAACACAGCTAGATGCTAGACGTACCCCTCACCCAGCAATCTTCTCATGCAAACTTCTTTCTGCTAAAATACCCATCTCCAATAATAGCACATTATCAGTCCTCCTAGTGTACAGACCACCAGGCCCACTAGGCAACTTTGAAGAAGACCTATCCAACCTCCTCACCAATAGCATTAAAGAAACCACTCAGCTCATACTACTAGGTGACTTTAACTTGGGATTTAATGATGCTGAGGACAAACAGGCCCAATCTATCCAATCAATCTTAATCGATCATGGTCTCTCACAAAAAGTCCTAGCCCCCACACACATACAAGGACGCACCTTAGACTGGATAGCCAATCGTAATTGTGATACTACTATCACCAATATCCTGCCACAAACATGGACTGACCACCACCTCATATGTTTCTCAGCCACTATAGAGCCGCCCAAAACAAACAATAGTGAAATAGCCCCTCCCATGCCAACGAGGAGTAAAAAAGAAATCACTACTGAAAAACTACTCCCTTTACTCCTTCCAGCCCTCACTGCCAGCTCCAGTAAATCCAACCCAAACACGCTAGTTGAGACATTCAACAATGCTATGACCAAAGCATTGGATACGATCGACCCTATCAAATTACGCAAAAGTAAAAGAGAATCTCACCTGAACTCATGGTTTACACCCCACCTCAAAGAACTACGTATCCAAAAACACAAACTCCAAGCTATTTGGAGGCACACGCCCTCAGCGGAGAATAAAACCCTACTCGCCAACCTTGCCAAAAAATAGAATAAGGAAATAATCCAAACTAAAAAAGACACTTTTAATGAGAGAATCAGCAAAGCTAACTCTAATTCCAAAGAACTCTTTTCTATTCTCCGTGAAATGGAAAACCCAATCACCCCCATAGATAACGTCCCCAAGGATAACTATGGTGCTCTAGTATCCAAAATGCACTAGCAAATAAAATCACTACCCTTCAATTCAAAATTGCCAGGAAAAAAGCTTCCTTGAGCCCCACTGGAACCCAAACTACCCTGCTGACAGATATACCGAGCACAACTACACACATAAATTGCAAACCTTTCAGTTTTACTAACATATTGGAAACTGAAAAGGTCATACTATCCTTGAAACCCTCGAACTGCCAAGGCGATAGTTGCCCTGCGCAAATTGTCAAGGACGCAGCCAGAGACCTAGCACCCTTCATATCTAAATTAATCAATGCCTCCTTTAACACCAATTCGGTACCGACAAACCTCAAAGAATAATCGGTACTGCCTCTTCTCAAAAAACAGACCCTGGACCCAGCCATCCCTACCAACTATAGGCCTATCACTACAGTCCCATTCCTCCTCAAAATCATCGATAGAGTAGCCTACCTCCAGATTCAAAACTATTTAGAGTCCAACAAACTATTAGGATCGCGACAATCTGGATTCAGACCACTACATGGAACTGAAACGGCCCTCATTGACCTCAAGACACAAATCGACGAATTGAAGGACAAAGGTAAAACAGCTATGCTCCTCCTCCTTGACCTTTCGGCAGCCTTTGACCTGTGGATCATGCAGTGTTATGCAACCACCTAGCGTCCGCCGCCCATTTTTCAAGTGAAGCTATAGCATGGGTACAATCCTTCCTAGCTAACCGTACGATGAGAGTGTTTTCCCCCTTAGCCTCAGCAGACCCAATTCACATCACTTGTGGTGTCCCACAAGGCTCATGTGTCTCCCCAACAATGTACAATATCTTCACTAAGCCTCTCTTTGACAAACTTGACAGAAGGGGGGTAACCTACACCAATTACGCGGATGACGCGCAGATCCTCATACCACTATCGGGCAACTTTGTCGAAGATACAGCCTTAGTAAACAAGATTTATCTCCTCATTCAGGCATGTATGGCCTCCCACAGCCTTTGCCTAAATGACAACAAAACTGAGATTCTGATCTTGGGCTCCGACTCCAACCTAAAAAAACGTAGCCCCAACTATTGTGCCTTCAATATAGATGGCAACATAATCAAGGTGGCAACTGAGGTGAAAACACTATGCTTCTACCTAGATGCCACCCTCTCCCTTAAAAAATAAGTCAACACCATGGCCTCTTCCACAGCGTACACCTGTAAATTAATTAGGACCTGCAGACCGTACCTATCCAAAACTAACTGCATCACACTAGCTAACGCATTAGTAATGTCGAAATTGGACTACTGTAAAGCCCTTTGTGCGGGCGCCAACAAAAATGTCATAAATAAGATGCAAATCTTGCAAAATAATGCTCTCATAGCTGCCTTGGACATACCCCGCAGAATGCACATTTCTAACATAAGGAAAGACCACCACTGGCTACAAATCAGCGACAGAGTTCTCCTCAAAACACTATCCCTCACCCACAAAGGACTGAACAATACAGCTCCCCCTTACCTCTCCGCCAGTCTCACCAGAAAGTCTTCTAGTTACCAGACCAGAGCTGCTAACCATTTCCTTCTTGAAACTCCCAGATTTAGGCTTACAAAAGCGGTTTGAGCAAGCTTTCCCGTTAGAGCTTCCCAAGCCTGGAATGCACTGCCCACTGCATTGAGAGCCAATTTACCCTGTTCAAGATTTAGATGTAAGGTGAAAAGTTGGCTTTGGACCAACAACAACTAATCCGACCCCTGTACCAGGCCCCTGAATCACTGCATAGTACTGCTTTGATACTTCTGATTTCGTGATTACTGACATGTACTGTATTGTACCATATTGTAATTTCATGTGTTGTTTGTACTGACTTGTATTATTTCCTCTGTATATTGTAACTGAAGCTTAAGTAATCTTGTACCTGCTGCACCCGGCTACCCCTGGGTTTGTGAGCGCATTATCAAATAATAAACATAAACATAAACATAAACACGTAACTATTAGCATGTAAATTGGTGGCAGCCAATGTGGGTGGGGATGAATACTGTAGATCGAGTAAGTCATGAATCACGAACGAGTTGTACGTTTATTGACAACCACCATTTTGAGGACCAGAGTGGGCTCTCTGACAATGGACTTATAATACCTGGTCACCCATTCTTCTTTGGATACAAAATAAAGGTTGCACCTAGCTGTTTTTGTCTTTTCTATGTCTGGTTGTTGTGGAGTTACTCTACATACACTTGTTGAAAAGGAAGAATCAAACAACCTACAAGACAGAACTGCATTCATGTGGACAGTAGGCAGGCCAAGAGATGAGCCAGAGGTAGGATGCTGGAAGGAAGTGTGGCAGAGACAGCGGTGGCGATTTTTACATGTAAGGTGTTGATTGTGACACAGAGGATTGCTTATTTATAACATTGTGTGAATCATTGGTGGAAAGTTGGTGAGGGTTACAGAACGGGTAGTTAAGAGTTAGAAGAGTGTATGATAGAGTGAAAGGAATTAATGTAAGTGGGCAGAGAGGAGGGGATGAAAACAGAGGAGAGGGGAGCAGAATGGAGAAAGGAGTAGAGAGAAGAAGAGAGTAAAGGAGAGGAGTGGACTGAATAGAGCGTTTGGGAGGAAGAGAGAGTGAGAGAGTAGCAAGAGACTGTGTGACCAACAGAGGAGAAGGGAGAAAGAGAGTAGACAGGAGAAAGAGGGCCCGGGGGTATCTGGGAAAGGGGTAGTATCAGGAGCACAAAGGTGTCGAAGTACCAAATGCCAGAAACTGGGCAGTCGAAAAGGGACTAGAACATATTGCAGGACTGAACATCCTGGGGAAAGTTAGGACAGGTTTTCCCCCACAGGAAAATCTCAGATGCAGTGAGATAAATAAGGGTGGGACTTGTATGCCATTATTCTAGTTAGAGTTATAGATAGTAGGTTTCACCAATCTCTAGTGTCCAACACAGGGAATGGGGACGTCTCAGCTATTGAGGTGAGAAGCCTATGGGAAATGAGAGAGAGAGAGAGAGAAGGCCATTAGTGTGTCATATCATATTTACATGTCATCAAGTCTCAGCCTTATTGCACTACTGCCAGATAGGGGAACGTTAACTATGCTCTGGAGGCTGAACATACTTAAGGCCATCAGTGGCAATATGGAAAGTGATCCAAAGAAATTGTCAATAAGGGATTCACAGATCTAATTATTTTTGGAGGTATTCACATTTAAAAAGGTTCACATATATCCTCAGAGAAAGTTCTGTATTCACCCTATTTTAAATTAAACAATCAAAATGGTTTATTGTACCATCCACGTGTTTTTAAATTGTGAAGCTATCCATTCTTCATTTACTTCATTCCCTCCTATAAAACCACTGAATCTATTCTTTCCACAATCAGTATACCCACTCTTGTGTGAACTCTCTTGACATTGTCCTTCCCTTTACTTCATTCTAATACTTTAACTTCTCCATTGACCCCTCTCCGTTTGATCACTGTAGTGTTCACTTTAATGTTTTGGTCCCTCCACCCTCTGCTGCAACCCCCTCCTCATCAACCACCAAATGGAAATTTAAGCAGGACTCATGTGCATTACCTTGATGATATGAGGACTTCTCTCCTGTGACTCTTCCTCTATTCAAGCTCCTTACATCAATCATGCTTTTAGGATTATGACTGTACGCCTATGATTCTCTTTGACACAATCTATCCTGCAAACACATTCAAATGTTCTCACATTTGTTCTCAGATATGGAACAACTTTGTGATTGAGACCCACAAAACATACTTGCACCATGACCTGCAATGCTAGCGCAAACCCGACCCACCATTAACAAAAAACTCCTACAAAAATGCCCTTGCTGCTCTCTCTTCTCTACTGGACTCTGGCAACTCCTCCAACTTCACAAACCTATTCTCCTCCTTTCACAACTGACTACTTCCCCCTATTCTTCTAATTATAACCAATCCTTCAATGCCAACACACGTTTTGGTCCAATCAACCTGTTTGTTCTTCAAACAGTTAAAGACTAAGAACAAATCACCACATCTCTCTGAGCTTTATAACACATCTTTATTAGCTTGACTCTTCCCTGCTTCCTTCAAACCGGCAAATATTGTATCCCCTTTGTATAAACCATCTGCTTATCCAAACCATGAGCAACCCCAGACATTTGGGCATCATCCGGGAGGTGTAGCTTTAGTCTCCAGGTCCAGGAGGCTTGGGACCCAAGTCTGGGTATACTGTCTCCCTTGAGTGACTAAAATCAAGAGGTGATGGTCGAAAGGTTTATTATTCATCTCTGTCTCTGGCATAGATCTGGGCAAACCTCCAGACCATTGTTCATCAGCCTGCCAAGCAATTACAGAAAGGTGGTAGACAATATGTAAATCAGGCTTGACCGAAACATGTCTGGAGTTGCTCGTGAGCTTGTGCTGAAGGGCTGCAACCAAGCAGTTCGGGGTGGGCTGCAACTTTTGTTGTGGTGCCAAGCCAGATTGCATATGGTCTTTCCGTTTCTGTAATGGCTTGGCAGGCAAAGAACGGTGGTCTGGAGGGCTGCCCTGAGCAATGCTAAAGGATAAGAATAATTCTAAACTTTCCAGCCAGCGGCATGTTTTGGTTTGTCTGGTTGACAGCAAGCCAGCAGCACCAATGCTCAACCAGTCTATGAGATGTGTATTTGGTAGTACCCAGACCAGCCTAGTCACTGGCGGCTTGCTTAACCACATATTAGCTTTGGGGATGTTCAGGCTATTCACCACAGTTATGAGAATGTGAAGTATTTGTAGCAGTTGAGGGTTCTGGCATTTACAATTTGAAAACAATCACATCGATTATGAAAAAATGCAGCTCATGTGTTCTTTTTTTCTTGACACATTAGGTAAAGGCAATCGGATTGACATAGTATACATTATTTCTCAAAACACACATGTAAATAATGTTCAAACCCATGCAGTCCCCTTATTAACTTAAGGAAACATCAGACATATTGTAACGAATGGGTGACCAGCCCAGTTGCTGAAGATTACAACTAGCTGGAAAAGGACATGGTTGCGATTCATCAAACTTGCATTATGACAATAGACACGTATGCATTATTGCTTGGGGCCTAAGGCTTTACAAAAATGTCTGGTACACTTACAAAAGTAACCTTTCCGGTTAAGTTGCGGAGCAATATATAGTCACAAATTGGAAGAGAGATCCCATACATGAATAAAGGCATAATAGAAAATATAATACATAGGAAATCACAAGTGTTCTTTGTAAGGTAATACTGTGCATGTTTTTCTATTATGAGTGGATTTTGTGGCTCGTGTAATTATAGCCGCAGACTCTCAGGTCCACCGAAACATCCCGAATGATTCCTGTGAAAGGTGAGTTACAGTCACGTTGAACCGATGAACTCAAACATGATAGATAATACACATGATGCTGATATGGTAATGCAATAACCCTTAAATCATAATGATTCTGGTGTGTTCGTAAAAAGTGATTGCATATAAAAATAGTATGCTGTTTTACAGAAAATGGATGGAAGCCTGGTAGGTGGTGTGCAGTCATGGGTTACTCGTTCCTCATTCAATTCAAATTACATCCGTCTAATTCTTATTATTTCCTGACATCTCTTCTGTCATCAACACAGTTCTAGTTCCAAACCGACTCCATGTATCATATTCAGGGTTCCATTCCCAATCTCACGAGTCGTGCTGCACACAGTATGATACTGTGATTAACACTGACACCATTTGAATTTAATGAGGAACGGTTAACTGCACACCACCTACCAGGCTGCTATCCTACCAGTCATTGGGAGCACTTAGAAACATTACAAATAATGTAAACTGCTTGTATGCATGGATAAACCTGATTTGATTTGCCCTGAGAGGCCAGAGGACGAAAGTTATGGCCATAGAGTTGGCACATTTTCTGTAAAACAGCATACTATTTTTTATATGCAATCACTTTTTACTAACACACCAGAATCATTATGATTTAAGAGTTATTGTATTATCAGTGTTAATATTAAAGGTTGAATGCCAAATACTGTGTGTTGTTCATATTCTGAAGAGACACGCTTAGAACAAGGGATTTCGTTTTAGTTCTGTTAAATGTAATGCACTTGTTTGTGAGCCTTCCCCTAGTAGAGCAGCTCAAAACAAAAAAAAAAGAATCATTTTAGACTCATGAAGGCTAAGTCTTAAATGCTGCGGAGATGTATGACTAATCTATGCTCTCCAAATTGCCGTGAAATAGTCGCATTACAATAACAAAGTGCCATCTTCTATGGATAAAAATAAAGTGCAGCATTATGAAAATGTGTAGTTTGTGCATGCACAAATGGTATTAGCATCAGGGCAGATACACTGCACATGCATTTGCACTGCTAATCTAAAAAATAACGTGTTTGTGCATTTGAAAAATGCAATCAGGAATTTTTCATAATTCCATAAAATGCTACTTTTAAAAAATGGTTACCTGAAGTTTGTATACATATCTATAACATGACACAAATGAATGCTACATGAGTAAACAGTGTACTGTTATAGAACATGCAACTTAGACCGAATTGCCACTGTCTTACATATATTTTAACTTTGAACAACAATCAAATTCCTTTTTTGAATGCTGTAACCAATTATTTGAAATACAATGGCAATTTCAGATCCATGTGTCTTTCGGAACAGTTCTGTATTGATTTTATATAATGCTTAAACACGGGTGGTTTTAAATAGTAACTCTATTTTCAGCATGTTTCTTGAGCTGGAAATGCAAATATGATTGCATTGTATTGTATTTACATACAAAACCTGTGTTGGGAAACAGTGAAATAGGTTATCTAACCCTCTGCTTTTGGGTCGAATTATTCTAGAATTGTAAAAAGATTTTCAAAATAATTTTATTGGTACACACTGTTTCCTGTGCAAGGGTGTGGACAAATAATCTATACAATTAAACTGGGGTTGCTTTAACCCGGTGTAGCAGACCAAAATAACCCCTGGCCAGATTAAACCCAGGTATACTTTGGCCCAGGCCACAGTATACCCTGGGGGATAAAGTGTCATAGTACAAACTATACCCGGAGGTTTAAAATAGACTGGGTCATACCATACCCCCCCAGGCCAAAATATGCCCCATCTGAACCCCTGCCATAATATACCCAGGTATAATCGAGCCTAGGCTATAATATACCCAGGTATAATCTAGGCTAGGCCATAATATACATGGGTATAATGTAGCCTATGCCATAATATACCCAAGTATTATCTAGCCTAGGCGATAATATACCCAGGTATAATCTAGCCTAGGATATAATATACCTGGGTATAATCTAGCCTAGGCCATAATATACCCAGGTATAATCGAGCATGGAGGTATACTACAGCCTGTTACACCTGCACAAATGTGTCATTTTTGGTTTGAGCTGGCTTAATAAATTGTCATAAATAGGCCTTGGCCAATTAAACATCAGGCGTATGGGAGGGTCGGTCCTGGTGTCTGTCACACTTGTGAGCTAACTTGCGAGCCATTTTAAGGCTTCTTATTGCCTACATGGGAGTCTGTTGGTTCTTCCTTCTATGTGGACTTTTTATAATTTCCATCGAAGGAGTTACACTCAGCCACCAAAGAACGACCATCATGCCCGAAATGACCACGGAAACACAGCAAACTTGGATTATCTCTCCATGTTTAACCACATGGAACTCTTTATGAATCTACCCTTCAAGGCTAAGCCTTTAAGTGTGATGTGGTCTAAACTAGACGTCAACAGTACACAGACATTAGGGTTGTTCTAATCTGTTACAGGCATTACCTCCATTTACAAATCACACGTTACTTATCAACTTGTGGAAATGGAGTATTTCCAATTTAAATTATTTGTTAGGATCTATGGGTTTTGCCTGGTTATTCTCCAGCATATTTTAACAAAATGATGTTCAGTGTTAGTGTTTCTTACTATTGTCTTGATTCAATTACGTTGCATTTACTGTATTGTGAGCAAGCAAGCTCACATTTCACAAGTGCTTATGAGGATTATCCAACAAGAGCACTTTTTCAAAATGATCTCCAGTGTTAACCTGCATTTCTTCACAGTGACCAAGTTAACATTCGTAATATTGCAAACGGATGTAGAAAATGAGCAGATATTTTCAAATGTGTACCTCACAGTGTTTGGTTGGGATATTGAAACCTCTTGGCCATACACCACAATGTTGCACAATTGATTCAATGTGTCACTGCTTTTATAAACTGAGCTGCTTTTCTGCATATGTGCACAGACTCCTAACCAAGATAGGTATTGGGTACAAACCTGTGCGTAACTTGTTTATACTTATTGGACAAGTTAAATATTGAATAATTGCCCAACTTGGCAAGTGTAGTGCATGTGCGAAAATGGGCTAAAACATGGCGCCAGGTGCGTGGCCATTTTGGACATTCACTTCAAAACCGCAATGAAAGTCTACTTTTCCGTGAGCTCACCTAGATGGCAGACATGAGTTCTGTAATGGCTGCAATATTTTTGTGTAAAGCAAACAAGCTTATTATGGAGGTCCCTTTTGAATAGTTCGCGCAAGGATGAGCCGAGAGGGGAGTCAGAAATGTGCAGGCGCATTAATAAGGGGTGTTGGGAACAAGCGCGTTAGAGACGAGCTGGTTTTTTCCACTACTGTCTGGATGTTTCTGATCTTGCCTCCCATTCCTGCTGTCTGTCCTTCAGCCGGGGGAAGTCTGCAACTTATGAGGGGCAGGGATTTGTCCTCCTTAAGAAGATAGGTATCCCGAAAGGCGACAGAGAATTGGAACCCCGGGTGATGAAGTCTTGCTGAGAGGGAGGATGCTCTGCTCCCGGCCCCATTACTTGAAGCGTAATATCTCTGCCTACCTGCCTTGGGACTGGGTAGTCTTATTGTGGCCGAGATGAAGCTTTCTCCGACAACTGCACTAACTGTGATTTATATCTATCATACCTGTCAATGTTCATGTATCCATGTTTAACCAGATGCATTTATTCCCAGTTATATGTATGTATGTCTCTTGTGAATAATGGGCCTGTAAAGAGCCAAACACTTTCTAACTAATGGTCGGAGTATGGGTTGTTCCCAAGAACCTTTAGTCCGTTTAATAGGGTGAGTAATTCTAAGCTCATTACATGCGTCAGAAAAGCAGAACATAGTGGCACTGTGAGCAGGGTATTTGTGATAAAATTGGTTCCAAATACTAAACAAATCTGAAGCTTGGACACAGAAGGGCAATTTTCCTGTATTTCTAGGGTTTGTGAATTGTGTGGTTGCGTCTGAGGCATTTTGATAAGGATGTGTAACATTTATTGAAAAGATGAGTTCCTTATTTAGGAAAAAGAGAAGTTCCGCAGGCGGAGATTGTCTCGAAGTGATGATTCCAGGGTGGACGAAGAGTCCATAAGACAAACTGTATAGACTTGGGCATGTGGTGCAGGTTTGAGTGATCCCTGGGATACGAGTAAAGGAGAGGCAAGTCCGGCCAAGGTGGCGGCTTGCTTGCAACAAGTACGAGTAGAGAAGGGAAAGGAGTGCTCAGCTCTGGGCAGAAAGGGTTGGGTCTTGTTGCATACATTCAGAAAATTGCATCAGCAGAATGTAGAAGTGCAGGTGAGTGTCTTGAGGTTGGAAAAAGAGATGGCTGCTGAAAAACAAATTGCGTTAATGCAGCAACTGCAGATGAAATTGTATCATGATGAGGCAGACAAACATCAGTCAGTGGCCGAAAGAGCTGCTGTAAGAGTGCCCTGATATAAATATCGAAAGAAAAGAGGGAGAGTGAACACCCTTAAGGTGGCAATGGTGATTGCATCTGCAGGGGTTGATTGGGATACCCGACTAATGGGACGGAGATGTATTTGACAGTACTACTTCAGAGAGTGGTTCAGACAGGGAAACACTGTCTAAACGAAGCCTGACAGGAAAGAGGTGACCACTAAATTGGTTACACGTAGATGAGCTGTGCCCCATCCAAATAATCCTGTGGGTGGTCTAGTGGATTTGACAACGTTGGAGGATTATTCTCAACAAGAGGTTGTGGAAATATTTAATCGATTGAAACAGAGGGTGATTGAGTCTCTGTTGACATGGATGGTCAGATTATTTGATGGAGGTGCAGCAGATATTCTCAGGCGAATTCTCCAAGATTTCTGCCATTGTCCAATGAAACCCATATTCAAGATGTGTTATGTGCAGTGCCACCTTCGGATGGTCAAAGGAGAGGGTTGCAAGTGTCTTTGTTACAGTTAGCCACTCAGGGATGTAATCGCAAATATCCGATTAAATTGGACTTGCCTAGTGAGGAGAAGAGGTGGTACACACTGCGAGAGGCAATCCAAAGGCTTAGGGAGCATGCTATGAAAGAAGCCATACATATTGATGATGCAGAAAATATATGGGAGTGATGGGGTTGTTGGTCTTATCACAAAATACTATCATTGGAACTGCTCCACCGTCTTACAAGAATGTAATTATGACTGTGCTTGTAGGAATGACCTGTAAATTAACAGATGAGGTGGTGGATGCTATTAGACAGTTAGCAGACCTGGGGGAAAATATTAAGCAAGCTGAAGAGAGACCCAGTGAAAGAGAGAGAGAGGGACGAAGTGACAAATGGATCCCTGGAAAGGGGTCCGACAGTAGAGACTCTTGTGTATCGGAAAAATAGATGTTATTGGCACTACTAAAAGGTGGAGTGCCACGAGATGACATTGATGGAATTGAAACCCATGAAATGTTTCAGCTGTATAAGAAGCAAGGGCTTGAAGGGAAAGAGGGGCACAAACAAGTGAAAAGACAAGATGTGAACAAGCAAGCTGGGGAAAAGTCCCCTTCTGCCCTTCTACGCCGCCTGAATAGGAGATGGATGAAAAGTCCATGAGGATGCCTTCACCATATCACCCAAATTAAGCTGATTAACGGAAAGTGGCAAGTGCAATGTTGGAGACAGAGTCCAAATACACGCATTGGAAATACAAATAGGATCGTGGTCAAACTCTGGTAGCATCTGCCCAGATTAAGGTAGACAGACGACTTCATGAGAATGTGAAACTATTCTGGCAATCAGGGAATATACAAAAAGTTTGAGCTTTAATTGATACCCGGGTGGAGGCCACATTGATCCATGGTAATCCTTTGAGATTTAATGGTTGACATTTTACCCTAACTGGGCTGGGAGGAAAAGAGATCCCTGCAGTCCACACAAGTTTTATGGTATACCTTTACAAATTCAAAGTGACATTGGGTCACATTTCAAAGGAAAACTGATCCAGGACTATTGTCAGGAGAAGGGTGTTGAATGGATTTTACATGTCCCTTATCACCCAGCGGCTACAGAATTGATTGAAAGAATGAATGGTTTGTTGAAAGAACAGTTGCAAATAATGGATGATGGTGACTTGACAGGGTGGTGTGAGCGCATTCTGGATGCAGTGCAAGTGTTAAATAACAGACCAATTGCAAATGGTGAAACTCCATTGATGCGTATGTTAACACTAGCATTGCAAGTGAAACAAAACAGGGCATTCGAAATGTTGATGTACTGGGAAATGTCACCTGGGGCTCTAGCTCCTTATCGAGTGACACCAGAATCTGCAGGAGTGGATCTCCATGCTATGGAGGAGATTAGATTGGAGCCAAGAGGAATCAGTATAACCGACACAGGAATTGCAGTACAGATTCCATAAGAACATATGGGATAAATTACCCTAAATCTGGGTTAGCATTGAGAGGAATCCAGATACTGGGAGGGAGTACTGATGCAGATTATCACAGAGAAATAAAAGCGATCCTAATCAATAGTGGAGAGAAAATGCTACCTATCCATAAAGGTGATAGATAGGGTGGCACAGTTTTTTTTTTATTGTCCCTGTGAAATGGTAGAGAAGGGACAGCCACCCACTGTTGTAACTACACATGGGGAAAAAGGTTTTGGCTCTTCAGACAAAATCATTCCAGGAGTTTATGTTTGGGTTGAGAAACCTAGTGGCCCGCCGTTTCTGGTGGGTGTAATTGCAGCATGGGAGGATCAAGTTGTTCGAGTCATGGAACCAGGAAAGAGGAAATGTTGCCTCATTGCCTGACGCTGGGTCGACTGCAGTGTACCGCGGCTTTTCAAGAAAACATTGTGGTAATGGGCGCAATGTTTTGCCCTCTTCCGCAACTTCTATGTCTTTTTGGTGGCATGGGTATGCTGCAGTTGTCGAGCAGCCGAGAATGTATGGGTTTTTCTAGCCCATTGAGTGTTGAACATCTCACACTTTTGCCTGGCTGATGTTCATGACGCTGCAAACTTACTCTTAACATGTCTTGTGGCCATAGCTACGCCGGCCCCTGTTCTGGGACACATTTTCAGAGTACTGCATACTAATTCTCTAGTAGAGGACTCAGATGTGAGAAATTCTTTTTCTGTTCTTGAGTACTGCATATTTTGTGCTGACACTGATCGCAAATGGAGAAATATGACGCATATTATCACCCACAAGATTGCTCCAGCTGATGTCTGCTATTTGATGACTTGTGATCCTTCGTGCATTGGCACTTATCTACAATTGGACTTGACTAATGAGAGAGGTGGAACTGATTTTGAGAAGTGTTTATGTGCATGTTTTACTAATGCTTTTCCTGATGTTTCTAAAGCAATGTTCTGTCATTTTATTATCCTGACTACCAGCCATCTCCGAGATGTGAAGCTTTGAACGGGTTGGTTATTTTCCTGTGGTAACTTTACGTACACCTATATTCCTGCAAATATTTCTGGTGGTCCTTGTGCCTTGATACAACTTAGTTTGATGGTGTTGCCCTTACAGCCTGCACGCTACTCGTCCTGTTCATTATTTTGGCCTGTTGCCTGATTGTGATTCTAATGTACATTTGTTGCTGAACTTGAAGTTTTAGCGCTTGCTTTCTCCTTGATAGGTGTATGCGGGTTGGCAGGTGGTGGTTATAAGTTTTGATTAGATTAGCCGTGTTGTGCTTAAAGTGCTTAATGAGACTTCTCAAGCTTTGACAGAGCTGCTGTTTGACAGCAAGAATTTTAGAAAAGCTATTTTGCAAAATAGGGCTGCTACTGACTATTTGTCTTTGAAGCACAATTTGGGTTGCAAGGCCGTTGACGGGATGTGTGGTTTTGATTTTGATGATCGTTCCTGTTCTATTGAAAAGCATATTTGTAGTTTAAATGACCTGATTTCCCAAGTCACTCAGGATCAGGGCGGGAGGTGTTTTGGGTCAGTTGTTTTCTTGGATTCCTGAAGCATTGCACTATGCTTTTATTTGTATTTTTTCTATTCTGTTTGTTGTTTGTTGTTTGTTTGTTGTTCTGTATGGCTATTTGTTGTTGTTGTTGTAGTTCTTGTATTCCCAAATTGATAGGGATGTTTCGGCAGTTTCAGAAACAGTCTTTTGTTTCATTTGGATATGGTAGTTGATTGTCCAAGGGGTTGATTGTGGTGCGTGTGCAGAAAAAAAGGGCTTACACATGGCGACATTCACTTCCAAACTGCAATGATGGTCTACGTTTCTGTGAGCTCAATTAGAAGGCAGACATGAGTTCTGCAATGGTTGCAATATTTTGTCGTGAAGATGACTGTCTTATTATGAAGGACAGTTTTGCATTGTTCGCTCAAGGACGAGCCGAGAGGGGAGTCAGAGATGTGCAGGTGCATTGGTAAGGGGTGCTGGGAACAAGCACGTTAGAAACTAGCTTGGTTTTTCCACTACTGTATGGATTTGTCTGTTCTTGCCTCCCATTCATGTTGTCTGTCCTTCGGACGGGGGCAGTCTGCAACTTATGAGGGGCAGGGATTTGTCCCCCTTAAGAAGGGAGGTATCCCGAAAGGAGACAGAGAATTGAAACCCCGGGTGATGAAGTCTCACTGAGAGGTTGGATGCTCCACTCCAGGCACTGTTAGGTGAGGCATGATCTCTCTGCCTACCTGCCTTGGGGCTGGGTAGTATTGTTGTGGCCAAGATGAAGCTTTCTCCTACAACTGCACTAACGTTGATTTATATCTATCATACCTTTCCTTGTTCATGTATCCATGTATGATCAGTTGCATTTATTCTACAGTTATATGTATGTGTTTGTCTTGTGAATAAAGGGCCAATATAGAGCCACACATTTTCTAATGAATGTTCTGAGTGTGCATTATTGCCTTCCTGTGGCCATGAATGTTTAGTCTGTGTAATAGGGTGAGTAATTCTAAGTTCATTACACACATCAGAAAAGCAGAACAGCAAGCAGAATTAAGGATTTAGACTCTCAATTCCATTGAAATATCTTTGAATTGTGGCATAAACAGAAATATATTAAAGCAAAATATTTCAGCCAAATATAGGGCAAAGGGTTCCAAGAGACATTGCAAAGTGCAGAAAAATGTGTCTGTTTCATATGAGAATGCCTACTACAAAATGCCAGAACATAATAACAGATAGGATTTTAGTTGTAAACTTTGTTTAAAACAGACTGCTTTATGCAGGAAAGTGCATTTACATAGTATAAAACAAATTATATATAAATATATATATACATATTATAGGGCAGAGATAACCACTCTATAGTTAAGGTGAGTGGGACTCCCATAGAACCCTCTACAATTCTATTGTTAATAAATGTTGATTTCGAGCAACAAATTTGACCAAAATGCATAAGTGATTAGGGACTTGCGAACCACCCCCACCCCCTAGACTGCAAAGTTTCGTAAAGATATGTTAAAAAACTAAAGTTATTAAGAAGACAAAAGAAGTTTTTTAAATGTTATGGCCTACTTCCCATTTATTTTTCCATAGACAAACAAGGTAAGTTTTGCCTAGGCACACAGCCCACACTGCTTGATGGATTTGGACCAGGTCCAAAACAACTTGGGCATGACACATTGACTAGCGATCCATGCATGATTTGGGGTTATTCCGTGCAGTAGTTATTTAAATGTTTGACAGTGAAGGGGGTGCCCCTTCTCAATAATAGATAGTTATATCTCATGGTTTACCCAAAACGGGGTGTTTCAAGAAATGAAACAGCCACCCTCTTGTTTTTTTCTCAATGCGAGAGATACCTGCAGCTATAGCCAAAGATATGGGAAAATGAAACACAGGAAAAAAGATATTTGCAAGTCAAGAAACATACAAATTCTATCAGGTTAGAGGAGGGTGTGTGGCTTGATGGTACCAAGTGCAATTTTGGAGTTTTGGAGTTGCAGGGGGTCTAGGGACTGAGTTTGCAACATAGCCTCGGCTATAGCCAAAAATAGCCGACATCTCAAAGCAAACTGTGCCACAGAAACAGTGTGATTTGTGGGAGTGAAGTGAGAGGGCAGGAGAGATGTAGAAGCCATCTGGGAGATGGGGGGAGCTGGCACTTATGAGAATGGCACTTGGTGAGGGCCTGGGGGGCAGGAACACATTTTTACAGCTGTTTTCCTGTTATTCGCTGCTAATATTTGAGGCTAAAAAGGACTAAGGATAGCTGCGGGTAAGTGTAGATCTGTGCCGCGGCTATACATTTTGGGGTGTCTGTATTTTATTTCTTTTTAAAAGATATTTTTATAAGTAAAGTGATGTTGAGGGGTGAACATGTATTGGCCATGACCAAAGGCAATGTCAGTGACACGGTAGGTATTTGGGAGTCGTATCTATTTTGGCTGTGTGTTTTCAGACTTTCTCAAATGTGAGAAAGGAGAAAAAAAGAACATTGTTTAAAAAAATGTATACAAAAAGGAGCCACCATACTCTAGTTTTAGATGACCCATCCACTGTATTTTAGCCTGTGTATTCTCATCTATGTTATTATATGTTGTGTAATTGGACCGATTAAATGTATGCCCAGTAGATTACTGTCATATCATGTCTACTGTATTGATCTTTTAACTTCAATTATATTACCAATGTCTGTTTCGTCATTCATATTGCATGCTAAGACCTTTTTTTAAAAAAAGGTTAGCGCCACCACTATATAAAAAGGGGAGTGACTGGTGTCTTGAGGATCGCGCCTAGCAACAGCAACAATGGGGTGTTTACCCATGGCTATCCCAAACAAATCCCACAATATATGTTGTTATCCACGGGTATATTGTACAGCTGCAACCAGAAATCAGCCATTGGCGTGTCATGCATTGTATAGCCACAGCTATGAAAAATTCATTAAACATTGTTAAAGGGACGTTATGGTTGCAAGTAAAACCGAAAAACCTCAGAAATTCGACAGTTCTGGTAAGCTAAGCAACCATGACTCATGCCACCACTGTGCACTGCTAAGACTAACACCCAGGAAATCAAGCATGACATCACAAATGCCATTGATGACATATTGGGAAAGGTAATTACCTATGATTACCTTTTTTTAAAAATAGCTGTAGTTACGATAGCTGCCAATGGAACGCTGTGCCCTGTCAGAGGGGTTATAGCCACGGGTACCACTAAGCCAATTAGGACATCAAGTATTTTTAGCGGGTGTAATCACGGCCACAACTATCACCTTAGCCACAGGTATAACAATACCAATTCTTGTGCTTTGATCATGATATTTCATTCATTTTACACTACACTATTTTACAGGTGTTTCTGATTCTATGCCCACATGTGTTGTTTGAATGTTTACACCTTGTTACTATGTGTTTTTTAATCTGTAAAAATGTTGCAGGTAGCCGTGGCTACCAGGCGGTTGTCCACATCCACGGCTATCAAGGCTCCAATTGGATGTTGAGCATTTTGGCAGGCTGGTGTAGCTGAGGTTATGAGCCTGCCAGCCCTACCCATGGCTACAACTGTTTGCATTATTGTGCAGTGATCATATTATTGTATGGATGTTTTACCACATCATTTTACATGGCTTTCTGTTTTGAAGTTCTTACCTCAAGGCATATATGATTTAAAACTGAAACCTTTGTAATATGTGTTTTCAATGTATGGAAAAATGTATGTGCATTCGCAGCTACGGGAGGGTCCTATAGGCGTGGCTACATAGAAAAGGGATGTGATGGGTCTATTGGGGATCGCGCCTAGGAACAGCAATGACTGGGGTTCTTTAAATGTGTCTATCCGCACCCACCATGTGCACTGTTTTGCTACCTGCAGGTATAGGTGAGGCCCTGTGGAGCCCCGGCTATATACCAGCAAACGCCATGTTGTGAGTTTCATTGTTTGTGATTAGTTGTTGTTTGTGTAGCTGTGTGTGATAAGTTGTGGTGAACATGTGTCATCCATTTTAGAAGTTTTATTAGTACGTAGTCCCCTTGTTGTGGTATTCGTTTTTGAAAGTATAAAAGCCACCATGTTCTGCAATGTTCTCCTTTTGATTTCAGAACTCACAGTGTGAACATGTTCCATATTTGAAGGTTCACTTGCAGTGTTGTGTGTGCATTTTTATCAACTACTGCTATAAGATGATGTTCATTATCATTTTTTCATCTGCTCTGATTCTGTGACAATTATTTTTTTTATATATTTTTTTATCTTTCACTAACATGGACCTACAAAATTAAATGCATCAATCAATGGAATTTATTTGCAGAGATTTCGTTTTTGTATTCATGTTAGTGAGGTTGAATGTTTATTTGATTGTATTTATTGTAATTTTATTTCACTATGCAGTACTTTTAGCTGTTTTGAGTTTTCTGTGAGGTAGTACAATTGATGGTGTTTTGCAAATTTATTTTCGTAAATTCTTCATTTTTTTTATTTTCATGTAGCTCGATCGTTGTCATCATCCCGATGGACTAGCACCAGATGTTGTACAGTTAATTCCCGTGAAAGACCAACCCATAATGAAAACATAAAAGTGGATGGAGCTGGTTGTGGAGGAGGTATTGCTTTTCTGCTTTCATTATCCCAGTGCACCTGTAACAGGTGGTTGATCAGTACTGATGTTCTTAAGCTTTGGCATGGACCATGGTTCCCAAAAAAAGGACTGTTTGTAATGTTGAATATAAAGTAATTGTTTTGGGTGCGGTAGATTTCTTGTCTATGGAATCTTGGGTGTCCCGATTGGTCGTGAGTACTGTTTCTATCTGTGTGACTTTTGTTTTCCATGGTTTCTCCGTTTACTTAACCTACCACATTCATTCTATTGTAATTCCTTAGCATAATGTCCCTTGTTTGTTTCATTCAGTTTATATATGTATGCTTATTAAATATAGTAACAGTTTTTATACTTTTATTTTACCCCTATTATGTTAGTGAATTAGTGATGGCAATGTAGATTATGTTTGGAGAGGGTCATTTCTCAATGGGACATTTCTCAATGGGACATTGGGAAAATATGTTTTTAAAAGTACTAGTGTTTCTTCCTGTGTTATTGTTTTTGTTCTAATTCAAAACAAACTTTGGTACACCAAATTATGATGAAATGGATCAATGTTTCTGGCACATGCATTGGCATTATAAAAAAAAGATCTGGGTAGGACATCTCACTCATCCAAGTGGTACTGCTGGAGAAGGGTGCAGCATATCTGTAGACACTTCATGAAAAGCCTCCTTTCTGAACCTCTCTAGCATTTGTGATGACTCCTCAAATGGGGTGCTCCTCTGGTGCAGGTGTTTCAAGACTTTGGCTGTTGGTAGCAGCTCCATTATGGTGTAGAGGTTGATTTTGCACAACCACCGCTCACAGTTCCAGTGAAGGGGGAAGATCATATGCAAGTCAAAAAAGGGTGTATTTAATACAAGTTGGATTTGTTTTCCCAATGATTAGAATCTGCAAAGAGAACAACAGTGTATTGTGCACCAATCTTTTATTGTGTATTTATTGCACTATATGTGAGGGTCAAAAATGTATTGAACTGTTTTTCATGTAGTGTGTGCTTTAACTAATTGTGTTTTATTCTTTTTACAGATGAAAGGATACTAAAGGATACTAATGTATGTGAACTTGCATGCAGCCAACCTAACCCCATGTTCTTTACCCTAACTGCTATGCATGCTGTGCTTTTCTTTTCATCATCCACTTTGCATAACTCCATGAGCAGTCATATACTGTAGTGACACATTTTAACTACCATTGTATCACTACTGACTCTTTCGTCAGTCCAATTTCATACTCAGATTTTTTAATTTAAAAAAATTTATGACTGTGGCTAGCCAGGACCCATCCATTGTGTGGCATTGGTACCTGTGGGTTAACGTAGTACCCTGTGCATGGCTATATACCAGCAAATAGTGCATAACGTGTTCGTAGGCGTGTGAAAGCCACGGCTACCAGAGGGTTTTTATATAAAATAATATTTTGACCCTGGCTATACAAAAAAGGGAGTGATTGGAGTTTTGAGGATCGCGCCTAGCCACAGCAACAGCTGGCATGTTTACCCACAGCTACCCTCCACCCACCTGGTAAGCAGCATTGCTACCCATGGCTAAAAGTGGCATCCTGTGCAGCCGCAGCTACACACCAGCGAATGGCACATCAAGTGTTTATGCATGTGTTTTAGAAATCTGTAATAACAGCCAAACTGGCAAGGCTTCTCTATAAGTGCAGCTATAATGAGCATGTGCATGTGCACGTCACCACTTTTGCCTTTTCATTGGTTGTTGTGGTAGACGTGGCTTGGACCATACATTTTCTGTGCAATAATCATAATTGTATGCAGATGATACAGGTCAGAATTTTATCTGTGTTTGTTATTGGATGTGTTTAGGTGTTCCCTTGTCTTATTTGAAGTTTTGAAGGTTGACTTAGTATGGTTTTCAATTTGTAGAAAATGTACATGTGTTATAAATAAAAAGTAATGTGTAAATGTTCAAGTAATCATTTGTACAAAAACAGATATTTGGGTGCAGTATATATAAGTAACGTTGCCTTATGTATATGGGTGTGTTTTTTACATTTTCTGTTCTCACCTGTGCTTCTGGGCATGGTGAATGCTAACTGATATCTGCAGACATTTGTATTGTCCGTGGACTCTACAGCTGCTATATTGGGGGTGATTATAATATAAGGAACTAGTAGCAGATTAAGGGTGCACTGGTAAAAACCTTTGAAAAATTCTATGAAAACACTTTGTCAAAGGGATGGTATGGTTAGGTTGCACTAATAAGAACCTATCAAATTCAGTGAAAAAACTTTGTTAAAGGGACGTTATGGTTACAAGTAAAACCTTGCGCCACTACCGTGAACTGCTAAAACTAACACCAAGGACATCAAATATGACATGACAAATGTCATGGATGACATCACTGATATTGTAGGCATGGTGATTTTCTTTACTGAGTGTAAGACTTTTAAAATTGAAAAGCTGCTTTATATCTAGACGTTAACCTTGTCCTATGTTGTTAAGGTAGTTTCCTTAGGGTTTGTCCTCAGGTGGTGCACATACATGGGACAATAAGCACACCTCAAACACACAATTCATTTGTATAATGAAAAATAAACTATAATATTATTCCCATTTTATAGTGATTTTCTTTCTCTCCTTCTTACTGGAGTTTCACTGTATGTGCCTCAAATTACAATGAATTGTGTCTCTTTATATGTATTCTTTGTACTAACACACATGTGTAGTAAGTCTTATATTTTTAGCTATTAATTTCAAGTTTAACAGTAGACAACATTTTGAGAGCCTTGCAATCACTATTTTACTGACTGATATGACTAGATTACAGATATTGTACTTTTGTGGTGCATGCTGCACCCATTTCCTATGTTTATGTATTATTAGGTTGTTTTATTAACAGGAGCACTGCAATATAACATTGTAGTTAAGAGGTCCCCCGATCATCCATAATATGTTGTTATGAACACTATATACACAAACCGTTCTACCGACTTTTCATCAGAATTAATTTGATATAGGATGATATCAATGATGTCAGCGATGTCATCTTTTTTCATGTCATCTTCGATATCCGGGGTGTTAGTTTCAGCATGCACGGTGGTGGCGCAAGTTATGGTTGCTTAGCTTACGATAACTGGCAAATTTCAATGGTTTTTCCGTTTTAATTGTAACCATAATGTCCCTGTAACAATGTTTTTTCACAGAATTTGATAGGTCTTTATTAGTGCAACTTAACCATAACGCCCTATTAACAAAGTTCTTTCCCGGAATCCAGATATTATAGAGCAGCAATAGCCGCCCTATAGTCAAGGTGTGTCAGAGATGTATAGGAAGCCTCAAAAACTGCTTCTTAATAACCTTAGATTTGAGTAAGGGATTTGGCTGAAATTTAGAAAGTGATTAAAAATATGTGGGCCCCTGCACCAGACTGCAAGGTTTTGTAAATATTTGTTAAAAAATGTAAATGTTATTAAGTGTCAATGTTTTTTTTCTCCTTAAGTGTAGCCTACTTCCATTAATTTTACCATAGACAAAAAAGGTCAATTTATGCCAAAGCACACAGCCTACACCACTGGTCACATTTGGACCAGGTCCAAAAAAAACAAAAAACGTTTGTGGTTTGGGGTTATTCGGTGCAGTGGTAAATTTGACAGAGAACAAGGTGTCCTGTCTCACAAAAATGAGAGTTATATCTCACATGATGCATTGCAGGATCATGGTTTTCAGAAATGAAACAACCGCCATCTTGTTTTTCTCTCAATGGTAATGGGAAAATTAAACAAAGTAAAAAGTTAAAAGCTATTTGTAGGTAAAAAACACAGCATACAAACATCATCAGGGTACAGGTGGGGGGATAGCCAGAGGGCACTGAATGAAATTTGAGAATTGGAGGGGGCGTACGGCCCGAGTTTGCAGCACAATAATTTCCGTAGCCTCGGCTATAGACGTGAATAGCTGACCTCTGAATGCAAACTGCATCACAGAAGGAGCTTGTGTTCTGGAGTCAAAGGTAGAGGGCAGAAGAGGTGAGGAGGCCGTCTGGGGAGTCGGGGGAGCTGGCACAGATGAAGGGGCAATTGGTATGTGCCTGGGTGGTCAAGGAAACATATATTTTCGCAGCTATATTTGAGGCTACAAAAGACTACAGATAGCCACAGGTATATGTAGTTCCATATGCGTGGCTATATAGTTTGAGGTGTCCGCGTTTTATATTTTTTGCGAAATTCCTTTGTTTAAGTATAGTTTTGTCGTGCGTGAAAAATCCCTGGCCATGGTCAGAGACTTGTTAGGTATTAGAGAGTCTTTTTTATTTTGCATGTGTGTTTTCAGACTATTGAGCATGTGAGACTTTGGAGAGATATATAAGAAAGTAGTATAACAAAATTAATATGAAAAGGAGGAATTGTAGTATAGTTTTAGATGTACAATATAATGTATTTTAGGGTATTTTCAATTATGGTATATATTGTGTGGCTGTGGAATGTGAGCCTACCTAGTTTATTTTTACATATTTTTATTATTTTTCAGTTATTTCAAGTACAGGAGCATTGTTGTTCTGTACTGATTATTCAAGTTGTATAGTAGTATAAAAGTTAAAATCAGTCCCCTTCTCAACTATCCTTTTGTAACCGCAGCTATGATAAAAGTCAATGAACTGTAATGCTGGTATAATAAAAACATTTTTTTTTATTTCTTTGTATTTGTGTATTTATATATAAGTAGTCCTTAAAAGCACTTTTTGGGGGAACACTGAGTGTAGAACTTTAGCACACCAGGAGAACTGTGTTGATGTTTCTGTACTCTGTCATGCCTATAGAAATTGGCCATGTAGAACTGTATGTTGTTGTTTGAAATCCATAATTGTTGTGGTCTCTCATGAATGCTGAAACTGCTTTATTAAAGTTTCTCCAGGATTTCTCAATTTTACCATTAAATCTGGTGGTCAATCTCATTGTTGCCTCAAAGTTGGATTGGAAAAGATGACTATGGTGTGAGGAAATAGTTACATTAGTTTTTCCATATCTTGTTTCATCATTAAAGCAAGGGACACCCCTCGGACATTCCCCAAAAAATTGCCTCCTCAATGAATTAGTATGACTTCTGGGTGCCCTGTAATTTTCAGACTTAAACATTTGGGAAAAATGTGGAACCAACAGCCACCTGTGTGCAATCAGCCACACAGTTTTGAAAGCAGTCATGATATCTGCAGTATTTGTCTGTTTCCAGGAAAATTATTCCTTCTTTGAATTTCTAGTAGTTTGCATGAGTAGGGTATATATGATGTGTGTGTGTGTGTTGTACTTTGTAATTGGTGGATGGTGCTATTGTTAGAATTCACAGCTAATGAACAGCCGACCAGCTTGTGGCACGGCTAGTCATGGGTAGACAGCTCCCGCCTGGGAACAGCGGCTAAATTTGAGCAAGTGACACGTGTGTGTTTGTGGATGTGTGGTATTCGCGGCTATCCGAAATTATGAGTGGGAGGCATGTTATAATCAATGTGTGTTCTGGGGGACTATAACAGACTATGGGAGTGGAGGAGGATTATGAGGAGTGGAGGGGGGCTGGTAGGCATGTTGGGGACAGTTTTGGCAGTTTGGTGTAGTGGAAATGCAATTTTGAGTTCAAAGGTTTTGCGGATAGCCGCAGCTATCAACAGACGTCTAAGAGGGGTTCTTCTATAGCCACATCTATAAAAAAAGCATGTGAGTAGGTGCATTGATACTACTATGCGTTTCATTTGTTGCAGCTAGAGCCGCAGATATATTTAAAGCTGCGTCTATAAATATACATTTTCTGTGCAATGATTATACTTGTATGTGGATGATACAGTACATATTTGTATTTCTGTATGTTATTTCATGTACCTGGTTGTTCACTTATTTGATTTGAAGGTTTCGAGGACAATTAAGTTTGGGGCTTGCACAAAAATGTACGTGTACCCGCGGCTACAAGTGAGCTTTGTAGCCGCGTTCAATATCTGCGGCTAAGTTTGATATTGAGGTGGGTTTGTATGTGTTTTGGTGTTTCTAATTGGTTAGTGTTAAATGTGTTAATGTGTACTTCATTGTGATAGGTTGCAGTGAACATGTCAGCCATTTTATTAGTTTTCTTAGAATATAGTTCTCTTTTTGTGGTTTTGATTTTGGAAAGTATGAAACTCCCCTTTTTTCTACTTTTCTCATTTTGACTGCAGAACTCGAACTGTGCAGTTCTCTTTACCTGTGATAAAATATGATTGGCGTTAATCAGTTGTTGTTGATTGTTGTGTTGAAAGTTTGATTTGATAATATGTTCATAATGGGTCTCTGTGGTTTTCTTAGTTTTTTACTGGATTTGTTAATAATGAAGTGATGCTGCTGAATAAGTAGAAAATGGGTTGGAATAATTATTAAACGTTGTTTATTAGGAAAGAAATTGAATTTTAGTGAGGTGCATGAGATAAAATCCTGAAGTATGCTCGTTGTTTTCAAAATAAATGATTTATCACACAGCAGTAGAAATGTGATTTTATCTACAATGCACTTGTGGTGTGTGTTA
Source organism: Ambystoma mexicanum (assembly GCF_040938575.1). Classification (NCBI taxonomy): domain Eukaryota; kingdom Metazoa; phylum Chordata; class Amphibia; order Caudata; family Ambystomatidae; genus Ambystoma; species Ambystoma mexicanum. Next base: position 893,008,353 of record NC_090922.1, read on the forward strand.
AAGTGATTTTTGGGGTGATATAAAAATGTGTTTGTTTAAAAAACATATATTTGCTGGTGTGATGTGAAATATTGTGTGTGCCCATAGTTAAAGGTTCTGACTACTGTGAGGGCTTCAATAAAGACTTTGGGGCAGTACCAGGTGCAGGAATGCCCCATTGGCTTTGGATTTATTGCTATGCAAACTCCTATTATGTAAAACGCAGTATGTGTTAGGAAATGCTACTTTAGTACAGAAATGAGAGGTTGTAAAATGTTGGGATGGTGTATTTGAAGTTTACGTGTGCAAGAATTTTAAATAGGAAACACTGGGCCTCATTCCGAGTCTGTCAGTAACCCTACCGGTGCTCCCGGCAGTTGCCGGGAAGTCAAGCACTGGTATATTTAATCCCCATTCCCACAGAGTCCTATTGGACTCTATGGGGGTGGGGACACGGGAGCACCGGCACCGTTGTTAACCGTGAAAAGTAGGCCTTTCGTGACCGTTGCACCCGGCATGGTCAGACCTGTCAGGAACAGCTGCCCAGGCAGGCAAACAGTGAGCATACCGGCAGCCATGTTTCTGGACTGGCAAACTTATAATGAGGCCCACTGTTTTTGTTCTAATGTTGCTGTTGCTGTTCTGTTATTTGCTATAGAAGAACTGGCAGCTGTCAAAGGCATTTTACTGGGCACACAGTTACGGACAGTCCTGTGATGTCCACAAACATCTTAGATGTTCAGGGGCATCTATGCTTATTTGTGTATTACAGGGTTGGTGAAAATACGTTTTTGGATGGCTTACAACTTGAGCGCCACTCAATCAAAGTGAAGGAATTCTATTCTAAAGCTGATTCTGAATGGTTTTGCAAAGTGTGGTGCTGTTTTGTCAAGAGCGAACAAAATAAGAGGGCGGTCCCACAATGTTGTAACGCCTTACAAATGTGGTGCCATTTGACATATCTGCAGAAAAGGTTGCAAAAGTATTTTAGCTCTAGATATAAATACCTTCGCAAAGTTTGGTAGTATTTTTTGAAGAGCGGGCAAACTTAGAGGGGGTCTCAACATTTTTAGATGGTTTATAACTTTTTTGCTATTAGACGAATGTGGAGAAATGATTTTAGAAAGATTATAGACCCAACCTTGAATGTTTGTGCAAAGTCTGAATGGATTTTGTGAAGTGGGGGCTAAGTCATTTGACTATTGTATTTATGTACAGTTTGACAGTTTTCAAAAAATAAAACATGGGTGGATTTCCAGCAAAGCCGTGTAAGGAGCATTGGCAAGGACCTAAAATGATGTGTATGATGCGTATCAGAAATTGCATGAGCACAGCAACAAAACAAAATGCTTGGGGCTCATGTGTTATGTGTATGGAAATTGGCTGCATGTGGAGTAGGTGAGTGATTCCACCAGTGCGATGCCACCACCAATACTTAATGAACTGTTTATTTTGACAATAGTGTCTACTTTACATGTTCCAGTTTTTTCATCTGGTAATGCCTAAGTGTTCTGACCAATAAACATCCTCTCTTTCAAAAATGGATTACATGTTGAAATATCTAATCCAAGAATTAATGTTCCCTAAAAATAGCGCAATCTCCAAAAACTACAGGTAACTCTAATGTATATGTAAATTGAGACTAAAAATAATATTTCAAGAAAGAAATAATAGTCACCAAACACATAAAGATTCTCTGTCGACTATACATTGTTTATACAACCAACACAAATATTTTTTAAAGTGTATTACATATTCAATTGTTTCAAAATATTTGAAATATTTTCAAACAGGTAAAGAAGTTAATGTGGTAAAACAAAGAATGAAAGAAGAAGCACTACAACAACTACTCACAGAACTAATCCAGGATTAATTAAAACAATTACATTGACTAATAATTAATGTTAGAAATGAAGTACAATCAATTAAAAAGAATATTGAACATTTAAGAGAAATTATGGATAGTAAAAATCACATTGAGTTAGAAAACTTGAAGATGTGGCTTTTCTAATGTTCCGTCACAAAAATTGCAAACGTGAATTATGATGAATTATCTGGTGCAAGTGTCCTGGGATGATGTGTATTGGAAATTGGACAAGATCTTTTTTTACTTATATGTGGTCTTATATCTTTACTGTAGATGTGAGCTGTGGTTGTGTATTTTTTAACAGTAACCAACCACTAGCAATGGTCTTTGGTACTAGCCAGTGACCACAGCCTTTCTTATGGCCAAGTCCACAGCCTAAATTGTTATTAAGGTAATCAAGCTTTTCATGAGCTATCTTATAAATGATGTTTTGTCTAATTCCATTTTTGATGTAATCAGTTATATTCAATGTAATTAGTGGTGTCATCAGTGATGTGATTTGTAATGTCATCAGTGTTCTCATAAAACATATAATTAGTGATGTGATCACTGATGTGATCTGTGATGTCATCATTGTGGTCATAGACTGCGCTACAGTGGGCGTGAAGTTAAGGTGGCGTTAGCTGAATTTCAGGGATTTTGTTGTATTAGGTTCTTAACGTAACCTCCCTGCAACTAAAGAATTTTCCTTGAATATATATGCACTGAAAAAATCTTAGTTAAGCTGCAGTTGAGCTGCATAGATTTCATACAACAAAACCCTTGACATTCAGCTGATGTGGTAAGCTATGACCACCTGAACTCAAGGCGCTCCTGTGTATGTCCCCCATTTGCCCCATAATGCTATTTGGTATGTCATTGTGATTCCCTTCTCTTATAATGCATATGTGATCATGTGCTTTGCAATTGTAACAGGCTGAGTGAAGCTTGACATGATCTTGGCTGGGTCCACTGTACATATTGCCCCAATATGTTAGTTTTGGACCCACTAGGTGGTTTTGGCCCCTATACATGCCTTTTGGGTTCACTAGCTAAGGCCTACGGCACTGACCTGTGAGCATAGCCTCTGGCCATGCCCACTGTATCTTTTAAAACACTACCTTTGTTTCCTGCTCACTAGCCATGGCCTTTGGCCCTGGCCACTCCACATATTGCTCCAGTAGATGTCCTAAATGGATCCATTTGCCAAGGTCATCAACTGTGGCCACACCACTAGGTTTCTTTTATGCACAGAGGCCATGGCCAGTGGCCACTGACTTTTCCATGGCCCCTTGACATGTTGCCTCAATAGGTTTTGTTGGGGTCCACTAGTTATGGCCTTCAGCCATGACCAGTGGGTATGGCCTTCGGCTGTTCCCACATTCCATATTGCAACATGTGTTTCCTTTAACTAACACATCCATTACCATTGCCTCATTGTAGCTGTAAAATGTCCTCTTTTATAAAAAATGTTGTACCTCTTTTAAAACAAAATGTTTTTGCAATAACTAGGGTTAATATCACCTTAATAATAGCAATATACCGTAAACTCCAGCGAAAAACCGCAGTTATCCGAAAAAAGCTAGCAAACTCCAAAACTCTTCCCTGCCCCCCAGGAACTCACCAAGTGCCCCGCTCCTCTTTCCATGCTCCACCCACTCCCCTCAAGTCATTTTTCCTCCCTAACCCTCCTCCCTTAACCCCCAACACTCACCGCGTTGTGTGATGCACTTTAATTCCTGAACGCCTTTTCTATTGTAATTGTGGTTATCCCGCCAGATAACTGTGGTTATGCAAAAACATTTGAGCTCTGAACTTGGTCCCGGACCGCCTGCCCCAACTCCACAATTTCACATGGTGTACTCTTTCCGCTTAGCCACCTCTCGCCTGATGCCATTTAATTATTTTTCCTCCTCCAAATGTTTTTCTTTCACCCTTTCATTTTAGACAACCACCACACTATAATAATAGATTGCAAAACAACCATATTTAGAAATGCTATTTGAATTCAAAAAGAAAAAAATAATGATATCCTCGGAATAAAAACATCTTCTGAAATTGATTTCATGGGAGCCAAGGGAATTCAAAGAAGGTAACATTGAGAGATGCATAAGTGCATTTATGCTTTGGGAGAAGGTGTACTACCACAGTGCTTTGGCGCCATAGCAATGCTAGTAGGCACTATACAAACATCATGTAACATAACATGGTGTAATGGGAGAGAGTTTAGTGTCTTTTGGGGATAGAAATCCTTCCAGAGAATGGCAACTTTAGTGGTGACAATACCAAAGAGTATTCAATCTTATTGAAAGATAAGCCCCTCAAGATATTAACATATCCAATCAGTCAGTGTTATGGTATAACCAATGGGGTGTCATTACCTTGCCCCATTATCACAAAACAGTGCATGACCATGGCTCAATGGTAGCCCAGCACCACCACAATCACTTCAGTGCAGCCCAATGCTTGTAATAACCCAACTAAGTTCACATTTATATTGAGTTGTGTAAAGACAGAGTGGGGACTGGGTTTACAAATGTCCAATCAAGAATTTGGCATGCACAACCTGCTCTCTCCTCCAGCCTATCTTGGCTGGAACACAAAAATCAATACTGTTTGTAAGCTGTAAGTGTTCCGCGAAGTGATGCACAAGACAAGTGCTTCCCTTGTTAACTATGCAGAGCTGTGATGCTTCAATCTGCTCCCTTGTGCCTGTGGTGATCAATTGTAATCGCTTGACCAGAATACAGGAACGCATGCTTTTGTTTCTGAATTCATCAGCAAAGGATGGTATGGATTTCTGTGTCTGCAGTGGGAATGAAACATTTAATCCAGCCGGTTGTTCAAGGAAAGTTTGCATTTAAATGATCATTCCCCCTCATTACCCTCATTGCAGTCTGACACGCTTGAACACGAGTAAATTGTGAGAAAATGTTACATAGGCTTCGGTAAAGTTCTCTGTTAAACTGCTGTCAATTAACTGTTAACTGTCTCCAATGGGAATACAGTCCAGCTCTGCAGAATGCCCATATCACTGGATACCAAGGCAGTCTTAAATCAATGATTAAGAAAATGTAATTATAAGATCGTTAGCAGCCCTACTATGGGGAAAGGCTCGGTCATTTGGATAATGACCTAATTCACAAGTACTCAAAGACAAAATATAATTGTCATCCTTATGTGCTTTTCTTAAAGCAGAACAACGGTACAACTGCGTTTACAATGAAATTGTTCTTACTGGCGAGCCGAATTCATGAACCCAAGCGCTGCGAGTCACGAATACCAGATTTGACATTTGTTAAACAGCGGTTGTAATTGTAATTGATTTGTACATAAACAGTATATACAATGTTTGACCCAGGCCTTTGTTTTTGGTACTTTTTGTATTTTAACCACACAAAACAAAAAAGAAACGAAGCTTGATTTGCCAGTTATGTGATTTCTTCATAAACAGGACTTTTTTAAGGGTAATGCTAAAAATTGTTCGAGAACAAATACAGTTTTTAAGTATGGTAATGCATCAAGTGTTGTAAAGGAAAATATAAATAAACACAGATACTCAACCCAACCCTAACTGCTAATATGGCATGATTGTGAATGTCTAAGCAGCACACCTTTACACATGCTATACGTCTCACCTCTACGAGAACGGTTTAAAAACAAAATTGAGCACCCAAGTACAGGAACAACAGTTTATGAAAAATTGTACTTCCTGGTTTTGTTGCGACCAGTGCAGAGACTCAGGGGGGAAAGTGCGACTCCAAGGAAGAGGACGTTAGGCCAGAGGAAGGCAGGAAGAGGATCACTGTGTTACTTTTCCATGGTTCCCAGCACATGGCAGAGGGAAGTCAAATTGCTTCCTCACAAAACCATTCCAGGGCTCCAGCCCCTGACTCTAGCCCATTAGAGCAGACCAGCCCTAGATCCATCTGTCATGCTAGAGAACTTGATAGTCAATTGCAGGATAGTGGATAAGGTTCTCTTCCCAAAGAAGTCAACTTTAAGGCTCACCGTAAACAGAACTACATCTCATTTTGAAAAGGACACCTTCCTTTTTAAGGGAAAGATGTTCACACTAATTATTAAAGGTGGTGAATACAACACTACTGTTACCAGCTCTCTCGAGTTCCCCAGAGACAAGGTTTAAAAATTGCAGTTAGCTGAACATGGGCAAATTGACCAGTGTTTCAATTTAGCATTCATTGATAATTGAACCTTACAGAGAGATCGAAGTGTTAACACCAAAACCGAAATAATAGAAACCATACAGCGTATGTGTCAAGTTCATATTCCATGAGTTAAACTAAAAAATAAACACAACCCTCGGCTCAGTGCAGGCAGGATCAGAGTGACACAGCTGGAATACAAGATGGCAGACATTCAAGAGATAGGCTTGGTCCCAAATCCCTGAGACCATTTCAGCCTATGCAGACCTCTGGAGAACTAGCCAACCCAAGCCCTCATTCAATCACCCTACACAGGTGACAACAGAGCCCTATAAAACCCAGACATCCCTGTATGGAGGTGTAGTTTGCAGGATCAGGAAGATCATATTTGGAGATGGCTCGATGTTGAAGTGTGTTGGAAGAAGAGGAGGCTGGCGAGGAGGACAGGGATAGAAAAGTGTTGGCTGTGAAGAGCAAGAGGGGGTGGTGAAAACTGAGTGGGATAAGGATGAGGTGGTACCATCTCAAGGGGACAGTGCACAGAAATTGGTGGCAGGAATAGAGGCAGTTTAGGACAAGGTGGTAATAATGCCAGGAAGGAACAGAGACAAAAAAGGAGGCAATGGTACTAAAGGAGATCCAGGCAATTGTAAAGCCAGACTTTGAGAGGTGGAAGAAGGTGAGGGCAGGAAGAAAGACATTTAGGAAGGAGATTCTAAGATCACAAGGAAGTCGGGCAAAGAAGGAAGAGGAGAGGTCATAGGAAGGATTAGGTGGAAGAGGCAAACAGGAGGAGGTGGTAGACCCCATGAGCCAGGAGGTGATGGAGACATCAAGGCCCATGTGTGACACAGACAAAATCACATCAGGTGGAGAGAGCAGAATGGAGGAGGAGGGAGAGAAATTAAAACAATTAGGAAGTGAAAGAGATAGTGAGGAAGGCAAAGGTATAGACAGGAAGACCAGGACGACTCTGGCAAGTGAGGTTGGCCTTAATTAGGATAAGACTGTGCGAGGAACAGCACAACTGAGACATGGGACCTAGAAAGGTGCAGATGAATGAATCCAGGCTATGTACAGCCATTACAGACCATAGCCACAAGCTTGTCAGCTCTCAGGACAAATCTGCAATAGTCTTGGTGTCTGTTACCCCAGAAACTGACTACCACATCAGCTGAAGGAAGAAGGTTCCATATCCCATACAACATTACCACCAGAAGAGGTGAACTGGGATAACTATCAGTTAACCCTAGAGAGTTGTACATTGGCCCCTGCGGTTCCAAGGCCTGTCCAACTGCAATTGACAGGAGAGACATTTCTTTGGGAAATTCCATCCTGTATTTTGTAATCATTCCATGTGTGGAAAACCCTGTTTTACATTTCAGTTTGTCCCACTTCTACATAGTTCTGAAACAAACATATTTAACTGAACTGACAATACAGTTTCTTGGTGCCCTCCTTATTCCCATGTGTCCTATGTGGCTGGCCTATTTACTGGTTTATTCGAATTAACATCACACACTATTACCAATACCGTCAATCAGTGCAGATAAAATGCCACACAATTATTAGTCGCAGTATGGCCGTGTTAGTCCCCGGTGATGGTGTCTGTGGGACATCATGCAGATTTGGAAGAATAACAATACACACTCATTTTGCTATGTTAATTTCTCCAGTTTGTGGAGGTGTAAGAAGTGTGGGATTTACCACCAGTACTTGGCAAAAGGTAACTACTTTGCTTTATCACCAAACTCAGTTTGTTGGTGCAGGAAACCCAACAGAACGTCCATTACCACCTATAAAAGCTTCAGTAACAAAAGAAGCACCATCTATTTACCACATCACCTAAGCTAATTAATAAGGTTACAGAGCTGAATCAGCATGAAAGAAGGTTGTCAACCATCATGTCACTTCACTAATACAACCAAATAATTGATGCTGAGTGTCATAGAATAGTCCTAAAGGCAAACCTTTCAAAATCTGATCCTTTAGACCAAATTAATTCCATTCTGCTATGCGAACGACAACCATAGCATTTGCTGCTATTCCTATGCTAATGACACTGCCAGTGCCTATCAAACAAACTTAATCAATAGGAATAATCAGAAGATTCTTTCTACTATCAAAACATTGTTAGACATGACATTATCTGACTCAATTCTCAATGACACCAAAATAGGACTGTAAAACATAAATTAAAGGTCACAGGTACCCATTTGACATCTGCAGTGAGAGCTAAGTCCCTGCAGCACAGGGGCTGCATTTAAGATATGTACCTCTGTTCCAAAAGCCCACCATTATGAGTCAACTGTCCTGGTGGCATATCCATCTTTAAATATAAGTCATATGTGAGTTAAGGTATGGTGGATGGTATTTCTCATAACTATTAACAGCCACATCAAATTGGAATCACACACTGGTCAGCCCTGTGAGCGCAGCTCAGCTGTGAAAGGATTATGTGTATTGCCCTCTATTAGGCTGTCTGCTGCTGCCTATCACGACTGTAGCCCTGGAGTTGCCTCTCATTGTTCCTTTATGAAAGCAGGTAACAACATCATGAATGAAAGTCCAGACCCATTCACAAATGGAGTAGCCTCACAGCAGGGTGCCACATAACAAGAGGGCCTTTTTATTCTATTGAGAAGGGAAGGGGGCATAGTTAATGTGGGCAGGGGGAGCTCAGACCAGCTGGTGGACGTTTTCACTATCTTGTTTCTATCTGCCTTCCTGCCACCTCCAGTTCCTTTCACATAAAGCACATTGGGTGTGATGTCAGAAGGAAAAATCCACTTGCTGCATGGACCGGGATTGGACCCTTGAAACAAGCCTGTTTTGACCGCCCACATGTAGACTTTTGCTTTTCAACTGAGCCTCCCTCTCATCCTTTGATTTGGGAGAGTTGACGTTTCCATAGTCCGCCACCATTTAGGTGGAGACCAAGGTCCAAGGCAGAGGCAAACTCCTTCCCCTAATCATGCCCAGGGCACACTGGGGGTGAACTGCTGCTGGTATAAGACCAGCCATTCTGCCCACCAGAACTGTGCCCAGGAACTCACTGTGGTGAATGACACCTGCAGTTGTGGGACAACCTCCCCCGTTTTTGGGAGCTTGACAACAAGGACTACAACATAGCCATCAGTCCCTGGATTGGGATTGGGATGCACAGCACGAGTCAAGACAGCCAGAATCCCTGCGTTCTCACTGCTGAACCAATTCAATCTGTGATCATTCAATCCAATCAAACCAACAGGACTCTCTAGTGCTGTGTTTGACACACAACTGATCTACATACCGCTGTGCTAAATTTTTGAAACCAGTTTCAGCCACACCACACCCACTAAGCATGTCGTTGACTCAGCTCGAACAAGCACAAGCAGCCATTGCTTCACCTGCTCTGTTCGAACTGCCACCATCTTCGTTGCCATCTTCATTAACAATTAACTAGACCCTAGAGGGCTAATCTAACTGTGTATAATGTCACCAGCATCTTGGCCATCTTCCCAACTGTCGAGCTGACCCTAGTGGCCCTGTGCACTTCACTGAGCCTCTCTTTCAACAGATGCAAGTCTCAGTTTGACACTGTCAAATTCCAAGCAGATCCCATCACCTGCCATGCACAATCAACCCCTCATCTGGTGGTCCTCTTCTCGAGCCACTGGAAGCATTGCATCACTTGACCCAATCTAGTGGTTACCAAATGTCTGAAACTGGCTCGACATTCAGTTGCCACCTTGTTGAACCACACCTTGGATCATCAGGTTCACTGTTTTGAACCATCACTCAACCTTGTCTCGAACTGCTGAATTGTCACATGCTTACCCCAACAAGCATTTACGCCGACTTAAACCAAACACAACCCTCAAACCAACCCAGGTGAGACATCAGATCTGCATCACTTGAATGCCTCACTTGAATTTCTCTGAGCTATCATTTCGAACCAGCACAATGCCTGCTCGCCACACAGGGTTACCGGATCCTCCATACCCTAATTTAGCTCGCACAGCACCAAGAACCCTGGTTCGAGGCTTTTGAACTGCAGAAATATATTATTGAGCACTAACTGCCACCCTGGTCAAGCTAGAGACTACTTAGGTCACATTCATCAATTTTTGTATGCAAAAACATATGCTTTTTATAATCATTGCAATGTTTATTTGCTTTCCCCCCCAATTCATTACCCAGATGATGTGTTTAATTATAATATATATATATTTATAGAAGCTTGCCTGGACACCATCTTTTTGTACTTGGTCTGTCAGTGACTGTCATGCATGGGGATACTGGTCACTGGAACAGGAGATTAAGTGGGCTTCAGTGCTGGTGGTGTCCTCTGAAGTCTAAACCAGTGAGGAGACAATGAAGAGACAAACAAATGTAGATAGGGATCAGAGCTGGTGAAAGGCACAACATTTCTGGTCAATTTCCTGTGGTACGATGGATAATTTTCAGTCTGGTGGTGACACAGCTGTAGTAATGGTTGGATTGGTTTCAGTGATGCAGAATGGGAAAGAGGGTTAATCATAATTAGGGAAAGGCTTCAAAGATTCTGCTTTTTAACTCAGTCAGCAGAAAAGTATCTTAGTTTCTTCAAATTCCCTGTCTCAGCATTTGCTTCACATCCTTGGCCCGTTTTAGGGGGAAGGGGATGCTGCAGAATTGGAGACATCGTTCTATCTGAGAAAAGGGAGATGATGTTTCGTCTTGGTCTAACCCTTGAAAATAGATTAATGGATACCCAAGGTACAATGTACCACTTTATTATCAGGAATTATTTGTAGGTTTTGGAGCCTATCGTTTCACTTTTTCATGGTTTCTTCACTGTCTTCTGAAATACATTTTCGTTCAGACAGACAAGAAATAGGTCAGGGCCTTCAGGTTTATGAGTGAATGAGTGGAGGCTGGATGATTGAGCCTCAGACCCTGGGCCTAACTCAGCCAAACACTTGGTGGCCACCTGGACAGTGCAGTGACACATTTTACTATTTGTTGGCTGTGTGCTGTGTTCCTTGGCAAACAATCATGAAATGCAATCAGGCTGAACATCCTAGTCACATGGTGTGATAAAATGACTGCGGCCCTGCATCCCAATCATAAAAGTAAAACAGGCTAAACAGGTTTAAGAGCTATACCTCATTAGCCATGTGTGGTAACATATGCAGAGGGAAGTTTATAGTCTCAAGAGAGGTTTGAATGTAATTTAGTAGCAACCCAAACAGGAAAGTACAACACTCCAAAATAAAAAAAGGTATGTCCAATCAAACATATATATATATATATAGTGGAGAGCACTCCACAGAGCAGCAGAGCGAGAGATGATTTCTCAATCAGCATGGAATAATAGACCAACAGTTCCACCGCAACAAGTAATTTATTGAGTAAAGCGTGGACAGGGAAAAAAAAAAAACAGCAATGATACATTTCGCCGTTAGCAAGCCGCTTGATCAAATCCAAGGGAAACAACACTGGGTAGAACTTTTGTGTGGTGTTACAACTCTATGGTCGCAATGAGGTAGACTGTGCACTCTGATAGAAACATCTCTTTCTAGCTGACAAAATGTCGGACATCTTGGCATGTCGCTATGCATTAGATTGGATTATACAAACTGCCCAAGATCATTGGTTTTGCTAGGACAATTCTGTGTCAGGATTAATATAATGCTGAATTCAATAATACATTCACAAAATTACTCTAGTAAAAGAGTTATCGCAAATGAAAGTGCATACGGCATATCTAATTCTATGGCAGCAAAATGGCCAATATAAAATGCTCGACATTCAGATAATCTGATGTAAATAAAATGCAAAGTACAATTCTCAGATACAGACTACTCATGAATCAACAGAGATCGCCATAGTCTCACGCAAATACTGGTGTATAGACATATTATATGACAACGAGTTATTTTGTGCAATGCAAGCATCTGTTCACAATAAAGTGCATAGTGCAAATAGTTTGTGCAATATTGCCATTAATTGAAGTGCATGACACATTCATTCTGTATCATAATCAAACGATTTATTCTTCTAACTGCAATTTGGTTGCTTTACAATGCAAACATCTGTTTAACTTTGAGTCTATTTTGCAATAAAGTGCATAGTGCAGATTGAATGTACAATATTGCGAGTGAATAAGGTGCATAATGCTTCATTCCATATAATAGTCATACGATTTGAAACTGACTGCAATCCAGTTGGTTTTCAGTGCAAACATCTGTTTAACCTTGTGCTATACTTGGAGATTCAATGCCCCAAATCAAGAAAATGCAAGGTGCATTTATAACATTGTATGATCATAGAATTCAAACCTCATACTACAGTCCAATGGGTGGAAGTATTATGGGATGTCTGATTTGCGTACCGCATAGGCAATATTTAGCTCTCCAACTCAGATATGAGATTTAAATACCAATGTATGCCTGTCCCTGAAATATACTAATCCCCTTCCCAGCCAGCAACATTTTCTGTAGAGTTGTGGCCAAAGAAATTAGAACAAAGTCCAAAATGACTAGTTTCCAATGTGATAAAAACAGTCCTAAAATCATAATAGGAAAAGCAAATGTATATAAAAAGTAGAAAAACTACTAGAAACAATTGTTAATGAAACCACAATAAGCTGAATCTCTCAGATTCAGACTCTGCATGTAAAGAATCAGCAACAATAACCACCATGTTAGTGTAGTTACACCTAGAGAAATGCTCTGCTCCAATGACATGGATGCCTGCAATATGGCCAATGAGTGACAGTAAACACAATAGACTGCAGACTATAATGTCATAGGAAACTAAGAGAGAAATCACCATAGAGAGCCAAGACAAAAGAGAGAACAGGGAAGAAAAAGGGAGAAAAGACATGTCTAAAGAGGCCACAAACAAACCAAACTGTTAACAGGACAGACCATCTTTGTTCCAAATATAATTTCTAACATGATACATAAGTGGAAACATGGATGGTAATTCATGTGCCCAAAAAGTGTACAATTCCGCGTCCAAATTGTGTCCACTGGGTTTCTTTGTCTCTAAGTCTAGTATGCATTTGGTTTCAAATTGTCATAGCTGTAGTTCACGATTACCTCCTCTCTGAGGTTCTTGGGCTGTGTGTATACCAAAGAACGAGAACCCATCCAGTTGACCACCATGAGTTGTTTTGGAATGCAAAAGCATTGATTATGTGGATTCTACATTCTTTATGGCACGTATGTGTTGAGGAACCTTGGGGGTAGGTTTGCCAATAGTACTTACTACATACCATGTTTTGCATGGACTGGAAAGAGCATACACCACACACTCTGTTACAGGTTATCAAAGACGTGATCTTAATATCTTTTGCTAAAATAGGATGTTGATAGCTCGATAAATTAGTGGCATATTGCAGGCTTTGCATTTCATGCATCCATGAAGTCCAGGGGTACATTTACTGAGCCATGCATCTGCCGTGATGTTGGTCTTTTATTTATTTATTTA